>NC_136411.1:126290515-127490515 GCF_051521515.1 Lactuca serriola | reverse complement strand
CGAATGCTACAACCAAACTAACCCATCCTCCGACACGTATCTTAATTATACTAAACTTTAAGCACTCTTTTAGACCCAAAACTTCATTATAACATAGCAAAAAAAAGCTAACTTTGATATAAAAGAAGAATGTAAGCTAGAAATTTCGAGTTGTCACATCATCCCCTCCTTAGAAGGAATTTCGTCCCGAAATTAGAATTTAAGCAAATAAGTAATTACAAGCAATTAAGTAAAAAGATGAGGGTATTTCAATTTCATCTAATCCTCTTATTCCCAAGTGAATTCGGGTCCTCGCTTGGCGTTCCAACGAACCTTCACTATTGGGATACGACTTTGTTTCGTTTGCTTGACCTCTCGGTCCATGATCTCTACTGGTTCTTCCATGAAATTGAGGCTCTCATTGATCTCGATATAGTCGAGTGGGATTACAAGAGTCTTGTCGGACAAACACTTTTTCAAGTTTGATACGTAGAAGGGAGA
This sequence comes from Lactuca serriola, assembly GCF_051521515.1. Classification (NCBI taxonomy): domain Eukaryota; kingdom Viridiplantae; phylum Streptophyta; class Magnoliopsida; order Asterales; family Asteraceae; genus Lactuca; species Lactuca serriola. The sequence goes on along the minus strand of NC_136411.1, from coordinate 127,490,035 downwards.
ATGTACGTTACTAAGTTCGTTCGGTAGTTTGAGTTTGTAAGCTACTGGGCCGATTCTGGCAAGAATCTCGAAAGGCCCAATGTACCTTAGATTTAGCTTCCCATGCTTTCCAAAGCGTATCAAGCCCTTCTAGGGTGAGACCTTCAATAGAACATGATCGCCCACCTGGAATTCCAACGGTTTTCTACGTTTATCAGCGTAGCTTTTCTGTCGGTCTCTGGAGGCTTTCAATCATTCACGGATCTGAACGATCTTCTCCGTCGTTTCCCGTATGATCTCCGGACCTGTGAGAGTGCTTTCAGGAACTCGTCCTTTAGCTAACTGGGTATCACCCACCTCATCCCAACACAGAGGGGATCTGCACTTGCGGCCATAGAGGGCCTCGAAGGGAGCAGCCTTTATGCTTGTGTGATAACTGTTGTTGTAGGAAAATTTGACATGGGGTAAATGAGTATCCCATGCTTTCCCAAAGTCGATCACACAGGCTTGCAACATATCTTCCAAGGTTTGAATAGTCCTCTCACTTTGTCCGTCTGTCTGCGGATGGTAGGCTGTACTCATGTCCAGCCTCGTTCCTAGGGAATTTTGTAGCGACTGCCAGAACCTAGAAGTGAACCTACTATCTCTGTCCGAGATAATGGATATGGGAACACCGTGCAGTCGTACTATCTCCCTAATGTAAGTTCTTGTAAGTTTCTCTATCTTGTCTGTTTCTTTGATCGGAAGGAAGTGTGCATACTTGGTCAATCTGTCGACGATGACCCATATGGTATCAAGTCCACCCGTTGACTTGGGCAACTTGGTAATGAAATCCATAGTGATCCGCTCCCACTTCCATTCTGGGATCTCCGGCTATTGTAGGAGGCCTGAGGGTTTCTGGTATTCGACCTTGACCTTGGCGCAAGTAAGGCATTTACTTACGAAGGTAACAATCTCTGCTTTCATGTTAGGCCACCAGTATAACTTTTTAAGATCCAGATACATCTTATCTAAACCTGGGTGGACGGAATAACGAGTGTTATGCGCCTCGTTCATGACCAAGTCTCTGAAACCACCTAGTTTCGGGGTCCAGATCTGGTCCATGAAATAATAAGCTCCGCCACCCTTAACCTCCAAGTTCTTATCCATTCCTCTCAGGGATTCACTCGCCACGTTTTCAGGCTTCAAAGCGTCGAGTTGGGACGCCTGTATTTGTGTGGATAAGCGTGAATGGATAGTCATAGTCAATGATTTGACCCTACGACCATAATATTCTTTCCGACTTAGGGCGTCAGCTACTACATTGGCCTTGCCGGGATGATAAAGAATTTCTCATTCGTAGTCACTGAGTAGCTCAACCCACTGTCGTTGTCTCATGTTGAGCTCCTTCTGGCCGAATATGTGTTGTAGGCTCTTGTGGTCTGTAAAGATTGTGCTCTTCGTACCGTACATGTAGTGTCTCCAGATCTTCAGAGCAAACACAACTGCTCCTAGTTCAAGATCATGGGTCATATAGTTGACCTCATGTGTCTTCAGCTATCTCGAGGCATAGGCAATGACCTTACCTCGCTGCATCAGAACATATCCGAGCCCTTGATTTGACGCATCGCAATAGACAACGACGTCTTCTATTCCTTCGGGAAGGGATACTAATGGTGCGGTGCACAAGGCTCGCTTGAGCGTTTGAAACGCTCTTTCCTGATTCTCTTCCCAGTCAAAGGCCACGCCCTTCTAGGTTAGTGTTGTAAGAGGTTTAGCTATGCGGGAGAAGTTCTGAATAAACCTGTGATAGTAGCCAGCTAGGCCTAGAAATTGACGAATTTTTTTAGGCGTCTTCGGTGCTGACCAACTCTCAATGGATTTAATTTTGGAAGGGTCCACGTGTATTCCCTCTTTGCTAACCACGTGCCCTAAGAATTCGACTCGTCGAATCCAAAATTCGCATTTCGAGAACTTTGCGCAGAGCTTCTCCGAACGTAATGTTTCGAGGACTTGTCGCAAATTTTGACTATGCTCCTCCTTACGACGAGAGTAGATAAGTATGTCATCGATGAAGACGATGACGAACTGATCTAAGTACGGACAACATACCCTATTCATTAAGTCCATGAATACTGCGGGCGTGTTTGTTAATCCGAACGGCATCACTACGAATCCGTAGTGCCCATAACGAGTCCGGAAGGCTGTCTTCGGAACATCCTCCCCTAGTACTCGTAGGTGATGGTGTCCGGATCTTAAGTCAATGTTTGAAAAGAAGTTCGCCCCTTGAAGTTGATCGAATAAATCGTCTATCCTTGGCAAAGGAAAACGATTCTTGATAGTCAGCTTGTTGAGCTCCATGTAGTCGATGCACATGCGAAACGATCCATCTTTCTTTTTGACGAACAAGACTGGAGCTCCCCAGGGTGAGAAGCTTGGTCTTATAAAGCCCTTGCTGAGCAGTTCGTTAAGTAGACCGGACAGCTCTTGCATCTTTGCATGTGCTAGACGATAGGGCGTTTTGGCTACTGGGGTAGCCCCTCGAACTAAGTCGATTCGGAACTCGACTTGACGTTACGGAGGTAATCCTGGGAGTTCTTCTGGAAAGATGTCGGGAAAGTCGCGTACTACTGGGATGCTCTGAAGGTCCTTCGTTTCTTGGCTTACATCGACCACATGAGCGAGGAAGGCTGTACATTCCTTTCGCAAGCATTTCTGAGCTTGAATGCTTGAGATTATACGAAGGTTTGTGCCGGGTTTGTCTCCATAAATTACTAATGTTTCGCCAGATAGAAGATTAAGGCGAACAACCTTTTTGTAACAAATGATATCGGCACGATGACGACTCAACCAATCCATGCCGATAATGACGTCGAAACTTTTAATTGAGACCGGCATGAGATCGATAAAAAATGAATGGCTATCTAAAGTTAGGGTACACCCTATGAATATGTTGCTAGTGCTTTCTGTCTTTCTATTTGCCATTTCTATAGTGAACGGTTCAATAAGTGCTCATAATTTTTGTTTAAGTAAATGAGCAAATTTTTGGTTCACGAAACTCCTCTCCTCTCAACTATCAAATAGAATGCATGCATAAGAGTTATCGAGGAGGAACATACCAGTGACCACTGTGGGGTCGACAACCGCTTCCTCATGACCTATGACCAGAACTCTTGCCGGTCCACCGGCAAACCCTGCCTTCGGACAGTTTCTTTTGAAGTGGCCTACATCGCCACATCCGTAGCAAGTTTGGCCCACTCCATCGCCGGGGACTTGGGTGATTGGCCTCGTCGGAGCTTTGCAGAAACGGGCAGTGTGCCCCTTCCTGTTGCAGTTTACACACTGCATTTCCCGACAGGCTCCCAGATGGGGGTAGTTATATTTGTTGCAGAGCAATAGACTTCCAGAATACTGCTTTATCGAAGTAGCAGCAGTGGCAGGTGCTGTCGCCGCATGTACTGCCACGACCTGCCTCTTCTTGGCAGCCTTATTCTTTTTCTTGTCATCCCAGAATTTACGGTTGGACTCAGCGGTTCTTGCAGGCTCTAAGATGGCCAGAGTAGTTGTTGTTGTTGCAGCCGGGGTACGAGCCCCATGGTCAATTAGCCACTGTGACAATCGCTTGGCACTATCAAATGTAGCTGGATGTGAAGCCAATACATTTCCCTGGTATGGGGACACCAGTCCCCATATGTATCTCTTGATCTTCTTTCCCGCTGAAGGAATCATGTTGGGACAGAGGGCCAACAGTTCACAGAACTTGGTGGTGTAGGCGACTACGTTGGAGCCCTTCATGGTTAGGCCCCATAGTTCTTCCTCCAGCTTTTGGATCTCGCCTCTCGGGCAGTACTCCTCTATTATGAGGTCTTTTAAAGATTCCCAGCCCATATCATTTGCCATTATTAGAGATAGTGACTTAACATGGCTATTCCACCATGTTAGGGCTTTAGTTTCGAAGGTGCAAGCAGCGTACTTCACCTTGCTATCCTCGGAACAAGAGCAGATTTCGAAAACTGATTCAGTTTTCTCGAACCATTGTGAGAAGGCAATGACTCTGCCCGTCCCATTGAAGGACAACGGTTTGCAGTTCGTGAAGTCCTTATAGGAGTACTCTCTCGAGCGCACTGGGGCTTCAACTTGAACAGACTGAACAGGGGTTCCTCCTCCAGTGGAACCTAATGAATGGTATTGAGCCATGGCTGTAGCCACAGCTGTAGCTACAGCAGCATTCAAGGCCGTCGTGTCGAACTGAGGAGTAGGTGGTTGAGGAGGTGGTGTTTCGTTATTAGGGTTTCTCCTTGGATTTCTGCGAGGCGGCATGTTTGATCTATAAGTTTATGAAGATGCAAACATTGATAAGAATTTAACGGAAGATTTTATGAATATGACTCGTGGACTAACTCTACATAGCCCAACAATACGATTTAATGTAGGTCTAGAACTAATAGATGATGACATTTGGATAATAATTCCCATAAGATTAGGTATCTGTCAATATTACTGGAATTGTAGATGTAACAAGTTTGGGAAAAACGGCCAACATAAAGAGGCCTTACATCAACCATAATGGAAAATTTTGACAGACTACGACCTAATCAAGACCTATCGGGTCCATGATTTACAAGGATAGGAAATTAGCCTAAAGTTTTTACATAACTAGGTTATATCCAAAAGAAAAGTTAATAAGATTCTATCGGCGATGAGAACTAATAGAGTGAGTCCTCGAATCCGACAGAAGATGTTTGATGTCCCTTATATGCCTACCCGATCTTGCTTGTTGAGTTCAAAGCTCCCTGACTTCTGCTCGGGTTTCAGCAAGCTCCCTCTGAAGCATTGCTTTGCTGACCTAAGCCCTTTCCTGTGCAGACTCTAGTTGGCGAATGTGTACAGTGTTAACACCAATGTTGGCATCAATCTCCAAGATTCGATTGATAAATGATTGCCCCAGTATCGTGTTCTGAAACATCCTTCTAACCATGATGGGTAGAACTCTGTCAGCAGAGCCTCCATCAGTGAGGTTGTAGAAACTTCTATCTCCATTGTAGGGAATAGGTTGACCCTGTTCATGGCTCCAAGTATTCAAGTTGGTTGCCCACAGAGGTGTGGGTGCTTGAAATGCAGGTCGGGGATTGTTATTCGGGGCTTGGCCTACTTGAGTTAGGTTGTTGACTTCTGGTTCCAAGTCAGAACCATCAGAAAAGCCTTCAGCTTCATGATCATCCAAAGGAATCGGGTGATCATCTTCCGGTTCCTCTTCTAGCCATCCTGCATTGCCATGGCTGGGGAAGTACGGGTCTCCGGGGATATGGAATCCAGGCATTTAATCTATGCGAGAATAGGGATAAGGAAATAAGTAATAGACAAACTAACTCGATAATTATTAGATGATCTTTATCTGTTACTCCAATACTTGTTTAGTGCATACCATCTATATATACTCATGACAGGATAGCCCTTCGAATAAGTGAATTCTAACTTTAAGCCCACAATCAGACAAGAACAGGAAGTAAAGCAAAGATTTACAGATTCTTAGGCTATGACATCCTAGGCAAATATACTCGTAATGTATCCACTAAGCAACTATTGACATACAAATAAAGATCTTTAATTCTCAGATAAGTGATTATTGTAACACAAAATACTCCTATAGTATTTTAAGTTTAGTTTTCTGTTCTACTGTTCTCGTTATAGTAGTGTTGGTAAGTTTTTAGACTTGTTGCAACTTCACAACCATACTTAGGCACATGCTAATCACTCCTCGGATAATGTAGTTGATAAGGTTACATCTTCCCAGGGTTGACCATATGTCTCTAAGTCTACTTGTGCAGTCCAACAATCGTAATACATTTGTGTTGTCCTAGTGACACTGATTTTAGTATGAATGCAAGCACGTATACTTAATTAAATATTTTATTATTAAAAGTATAAACTCTTTATCAGAGTATTTTAATCCCGCTTGTGTTTATAGTTCGTATATCTTTTATGGGTTGATACACTCGATTCACTATAAACAATGCTCTGATACCAATCTGTCACACCCCCAAAACTGGTGAACGGCGGAAACGTACTGCGGTGGAGGACGTCATGTACAGTATCACAACAATGTAAAGTAGTAAACAAGCAACAACATCATCCATTGCATTAATATTATAATTTCATACAAGTGTGTTCTGTCAAGTTATATATACACCAAAAATTATATACATCAAAATAATAAAGGAGTCTTGAAAACGCTCCTTCTTCTCAAAATTCGGCACCTGTACCTGTCTACTGGTGACCTGAGAATACAAGTTATTTTGAAAGCGAGTATCAGCTTTAAAGCTGGTGAGATCATAAGTATATTAGTTTCTGCGTTTGTATGAAATCATTTGTAAGATGTTTTGTAATGTATAAGTTCTGTTACGTTTTGTATTGTTTGTATTTGTTTGCACTCTCCTAGAAAACCTTATGTTTTCTACTAAAAGTATCCTTCTACCAAGGCATCTAGTATATGTGTGTGTGTCTCATGTAAGAGTGTGTATTTTCCCAACTCCGACTATCATTAACCAAAAATATAGTTTTTGCATCACCGTGCATCGTGTGCATGATCACGAAGTGAATACAATGGGGAAATATTATAGTACTGTAGTGTTGTACTAAGTAACTACTATTATACTAAATACCTTGAGCAATTGTAATCATTAAGGTAACATGTGATCGGCTTGTATCTTGCTACCGACTCAATAGTAAAACGACAATGTAAGATGTCGTAAAAATGACGTTTGGCACCTGTAGACTTGCAAGTCCCACTGTAGCGAGCAGCAAGGTGTATAGATCTATACACAAACTCATACGCTCCCCAATGAAGGAGATTTGGATACAAAAACAGTCATGGCAGGTAGTGTCATGCCCTGTTTAATGGCTCACATAACTGTGTTAATGTATATGTAATGTATATAAGTGCTTGTTGTATTGTGCGTTCTTTCTCTGTCTAGCTTGTATGTTTGTTTCTCGTCATAGTGTCTATTGTTTGTTTCTCCTCACTCTGTTTCATGTTTGATTCTCATCATAGTATGTACTGACTCATGGATGAACTGACTCTTTGTATGTTTCATTGTTCTAGTAATAGTATCTTCCTAAACTACCCCTATGGTAGCTTACTAGTAAAGTATGAACATGACTTTATACCCTTGCTACCCAAGGGCATGGAATTGAATGAAAGAAATAACCATTTATATCTATATACATATACATAATATATAACTAGGATTCAAACGACCTTCGGACAACTAACCTTGATACCCTAAGGCCACATCAAACAAGAACAGGAAGCAGGGTAGACTAGCAGTCCTAAGTCCTTTCAATCCGACTTATATAACTATATTTATACAGATACACAGAATATAAGTTTAAAAGAGTTTAAGTAAAAGTATTCGACCATTGAAGGAGTTTGTAAGACAATTTAAGGTAAAACAGTTTGATAAATATTTTGGAAAGTAAGAAAACCATTTGCTTGGTAGTCATTAATCACATGTGATTGATATAATAACTATAATTGTTCAACTTGTATCCCCCCCCATAAAAGCATTTAAAATCATTTCAAAGGTTAATTTAGGGGTATGAACTCACCTGTAGTGAGTGGTTCTGATGACAATGTTGGATCTGTTGCTAAGTATCAAGTGGTGACTTGAGTACACACGCGAATCCTATTTAGCATATATTGGTACATATATGAATATAATTAGTGTTATGAACAACTAATTAACGAATTGGGACCACCTTAGGGACTAGTAAGCACTTCTTTTGAAGTGTTACAACCATAAATGATTGTACGAAGGGTTAAAAGGCTATACAAGAGAGTGTATGGCCAAAATACACACTATATGTGTGTGTGTGGCCAGGTGTGCTGCCAGCACATGTGTGCGGCCATGTGTGCTGACAAAAGCGTGTGTTGCCAGAAAACATGTTGTTCTTGGTGTTCTTGGTGTTCTAGGTGAAAGATGTTACCTTTCCGGATGATACTTGAGAGGATTTTCGAGTCCTAGCTTTGAAAGAGTGTAAGAAATGAACAAAATGACCAAGGATAGTACTTATAGGAGGGTGTGTACGGCTGGAGGTGTGTGTGGTTGGCCTGTGTAACACCGTAAATTTCAAAACATTTTTTTGCATTTTATACAAAACACAATTCATTCATTATTCATAAAAACATCATTGTTTGAAACTCAAATTCATAGCATATAAAAATCCCAAGATCTCATGACATAAAAATTTCGAGTGTGTACTGATCAGGCCGGCGCCTTCCCGCGATCCTCACTAGTACCTGAAACAAATAACACCAAACACTGTAAGCACAAAGCTTAGTGAGTTCCCCAAAATACCACATATAACACATATTAGCCACTCGAGGCTATAACTTTGTGGGTCCGTGGACCCTACTCTGTGAACCCTCTGGTTCTAACTCTGTGAACCTTCCAGTTCTAACTCTATAAACATGCACAGCATAAATCACATAGAAATAATGCAGTACAACACATAACATATAGCATACAAATACTCTGTCACATAACTCTGGTTACCTACTCAAGGTAAAGTATAGTGAGAAGACTCACCTCGCGTATCTCGGTAACTCGCAAATCCCTGAAATCACTAGTGCTCGATCTCTCGAGCTATAGTCCTCCTATAACACAAATACATCTCTAATTAACACTTTCCCACTAGGGTTGACTAACCCTATTAAGTCAACACCGGTCAACTCTGGTCAATGGTCAATGGTCAACCCAACTCGCCGAGTCTGGCGTGGACTCACCGAGTCCTTACGGGGACCCGATTCCTCTGAATCCCTTCCGACTCACCGAGTCACTCACCCAACTCGGTTACTCAACCCCTGGTTCGAAAACACGAAACAACCTGCTCCAAATCGTCGAGTCTGCCAATGGACTCGATGAGTGCATTCCATGCACAACCCCAAACGACCTTCTAAGGTCAGATCTATTCCACTAACTCATAGATCCAGTCTTTCCAATCTTCTTTACCACGTAAAGTCTATGTATTGGCGTTCATATCACCTCTATTGACTCATAAATGGTGTTTTAATCTCAAACACAAAGATCCCAACCCAAAACCTCCATAGACTCATATAAAGCTTGGACAAAGAGGCACTCTGGACCTCCAAGGGTCCAGATCCAGAACCTAACACGCTTAAGGGACCAAGGGAGCACTAGATCTAGTCACAAAAGGGCTCAATAAGCCCTAAATCAACATGAACATCACCTCAACAAGAAATGGTTCGAAAATAGTACCTCAAACGTGATGTCCTGGTCCTCAGATCTTCAGGAAGTTAACCCTCTTGCTTCCCCTTGGCTATAGCTTCCTTTCCCTTGCTAGACAACACCTCCAAGGTCAACAATGGCTCCTTCTCTCACTCCAAACACTCAAGATCACTAGGGTTTCGCTCTGGGGACTGGTGAGCACAAATGGCGGCCATAAGGCCCTTTAAATAGGCCCCAAACCCGAGAAATTAGGGTTTCATTAAACAGCGCGGACTCGCCGAGTCTTCCACAAAACTCAAAATAAAAAAATGAATAAATATAATACCTGAAATTCCGGATGTTACAACTCTCCCCCACTTGAATCTGACTTCGCCCTCGAAGTCTCATTCCTGAAATAGCTCCGGATGCTGCTTCCGCATCTCACGCTCTGGCTCCCAGGTCAACTCGGATCCCTTCCGATGTTGCCACTGAACCTATACCAGAGGCACCTCCTTGTTCCTCAGAACCTTGATCTCCCGATCCATAATCGCAATTGGTCTCTCCACGTAGTTCAGGCTCGCATCCACCTGAATGTCCTCTAACGACACTACCGCTGACTCGTCGGCTATACACTTCCTCAACTGAGACACATGGAAGGTATTATGAATCCGCTCCAATTCCGCAAGTAGCTCCAAGCGATACGTTACCCTGCCCACCCTCACGATCACTCTGAACGGCCCAATATATCGGGGCCCTAGCTTGCCCCTCTTCCTGAATCGAATCACTCCTTTCCATGGAGATACCTTCAGGAGAACATAATCACCGACCTGGAATTCGAGCTCGGATTGTCGTCTATCCGCATAACTCTTCTGGCGGCTCTGAGCGGTCAACAATCTCTGTCTGACCTGTTGTATCTGCTCTGTCGTCTGAAGCACAATCTTTGTGCTACCCATCACTCGTTGCCCCACCTCTCCCCAACAAATAGGAGTCCGACACCTCCTCCCATACAACAGCTCAAAAGGTGGCATACCAATGCTCGAATGATGGTTGTTGTTGTAAGAAAACTCTTCCAAGGGCAAATATGTGTCCCAACTCCCCCCGAAGTCCAACACACATGCCCGGAGCATGTCCTCGAGCGTCTGAATCGTCCGCTCACTCTGTCCGTCAGTCTAGGGGTGATATGCGGTACTAAAATGCAGTCGAGTACCCAACTCCTCGTGAAACTTCTTCCAGAATCTGAAAGTGAGACGCACATCTCGGTCTGAGACAATCGAGATCGGCACTCCATGCCGTGATACCACTTCCCTCACGTACATCTCTGCTAATTTCTCTACGGAAGAACTCTCACTGATAGCAAGGAAGTGGGCGCTCTTTGTCAACCTGTCCACAATCACCCAAATTGCATCGAATCCCCTAGTAGTCCTTGGCAATTTGGTGATAAAATCCATGGTAATCTGTTCCCACTTCCATTTAGGAACCTCCAACGGCTGCAATTTTCCATGCGGTCTCTGGTGCTCGGCCTTAACCCTACGGCAGGTTAAGCACCTCTCAACAAACCACGCAACATCCCTCTTCATACAGGGCCACCAATACTCTCTCCTCAGGTCGAAATACATCTTAGTGGCCCTAGGATGGATCGAGAATTTCGACCGATCAGCCTCTTCCATCAAAATGGTACGCGTCCCTCCCACGAACGGTACCCAAATACGACCCTGAAATGGCATAAGCCCCCGGCTGTCAGTAACGAACTCCGATACTATCCCGACAACTCACTCTCACTTTTGGTTCTCCGATCTCACGGCCTCAGCCTGTGCTCCACAAATGGTGTCCAACACCGAAGCCATCACGGTCAATCGCAAACATATATCTCACAATGGGGCGCTCTCCGCCCTGCAACTCAGTGCATCGGCTACGACATTAGCCTTGCCCGGATGGTACATGTCACACCCCCAAACCTGAACGGCGGAAACTTTCAGGGGCGGATGACTTCATGTGGTAATGTAACAAATGAATACATAGTAAAGAAAGCAATACAACCATCATATATAAAATTGAAAGTTTACATTTGTCAAAAGTTACATGTTCAAAACCAATTACAATATGATGCCAAAATATGAAATTAAACTAGCGTCGCAGCGTCCCTTCTTCAAAAGCATATTGTTACCTGTAATTACTGAATCCCTGGGACATACAAGTAATTTTGAAAGAGTAGATCAACATTTAAGCTGGTGAGTTTCATAAGTATTAAATGACAATGTTTGTATGAAATGAAATGTTTTGTCCTTGTTTGTTTGTTTCTAAAAAATCCTATATTTTCTACTAGTATAAAAGTAGCCTTCTCTCAAGACCAATGTTTGATTCTAAAAATGTATGTAAGTATAAAATTTCCAATACTTCTGAAAAACCCCGTAAATCAATGTGTTTTCAATACTCCATGTGAGTTTTATAACCATGCTATTGACTAGAAATGCCTATACACAACGTTCTTCAGGCGTTGGAATGTTCTGACGTTTGTCACCCCAAATGGTGGACTGTAGCTAACAGTCAGGGCGCGGGTTGTCAAGCCCGTATAGATCTATACACAAACAACATGCTCCCCCTCCACGGGATTCTGGTATATAATACAGGACTTGAAATGCGTACTCGAACGTACGTGAAGTTAATGTCTCACAAAATTTAGTATAAAACTAATTTAGGTATGAAAATGTTCATTAGTTCTTGTATGTGAAAGTAAACTTCTTGAAATAGTGTTTCTAGTATGTAAAAGTTCGTAATGTTCTCATAAAACTATACCTATTATAGTTTTCTAAAAGTGTGTCTCGTTTGTATAGTAATCCTTAGTAAGAATGCTCACTTGCTTTGAAAAAGTTATAAGTTATATAGTACCAATATAAACATATATACATATATAACCACATTTTTCATTTCCAAGAATATGATGTTATCGTGATATATTTTGCATACAAAAGTTTCCCTATAATAGTTATAAATCACATATGATTTCCGTTGATAAAATGTATAATGAAACTTTATATATATAACACACGATAATAATCGTGTGTTTTACTTGTATTCCCCCCTTAAAAGCATATAAAAGTATTTATAAAACATTTAAAAGTGTGAATTGTAAGGGTATGAACTCACTTGAAAGTTTGCAGAAAACGAGAGGAAAACCAGGCAGAATTTCTTCTCGGGAAACGGATTTTTCTCGGGATTCTTGGGAATCTCGGCAGTAAAAACTACCTTCAGGACTTGAGCAAAATGACTGGGGCTTCGCGTTAGCACGGGCACGGAAAACGAGGCAAGAACGCAAGAGAAATGAGAGAGAATGGGCCTTTTCTTCAGAACCCTCGCATCCCTTTTATAGGGGCTGGGAACTGCCTCGGTACGCGGGGCGTACGAGGGTACGCAGGGCGTACGCGTACGTCACACATGACCGAATCCTCGACTGCCTCAGACTTCGGATGGGACAGGGCTAGCTTCGCATAGACCGAGACATGGACGATCCGAGGCCTAGGCCTTGAGTACGCGGGGTGTACGAGCTTACGCAGGGCGTAACTCGGCCTTATCTGATGACTCCTCTTCGGATATTACCAAGAATTAATAATTAAATTTATATTTAATTTAATTAATAAACTTCTAAAATTCATATCTTCTTCATACGAATTCCGTTTTCAATGATCTTTATATCCACGCGTAGGTGAGACTACGCTCTACAACTTTCGTTTAGATTCCGTCGGCAAATTTTGAAATTATTTTTATTATTTATTTTTATAATGACGTGTTTAAGAGAATTTCGTTAAAATTCATAACTTCTTTATCTGACGTCAGTTTTTGCCAGACTTTTTACCGCTGAAATACCATTGTCGAGACCTTCGATTCTCGTTTAGGTCATTCCAGCCAAAAGTCGCTCGATCTCCGATTCGAGTTTTTAGCTGTCTGTTGCTAAGCCGAACTTGGAAAAATCATAACTTGAATATACGAAGCCGGATTTGGGCATTCTTTTTACGTACGAACACGGTTTAATGACATCAAACATAGTAGGTAATTAAATAGAAACTTTTTGGACATTTTATTATCAAAGTTAATTTCATTAACTCAAAAGTGGTTACAATACTTGACTTTTTAGGTCATTACAAAGAGTTGAAATATCGGGTTGTGACATCATCCCCCCGTTAGAGGGAATTTCGTCCCGAAATTTAAAGCAGTAAAGATACTAGTGGATCAGAGAAAAAGATGAGGGTACTTTTGTTTCATCTGATCTTCGCATTCCCATGTGAATTCAGGTCCCCGCTTGGCATTCCAGCGAACCTTCACGATGGGTATGCGACTCTGTTTCGTTTGTTTGACCTCTCGGTCCATGATTTCTACCGGTTCTTCCACAAAGTTGAGACTCTCGTTGATCTCGATCTCGTCGAGTGGAATAACAAGAGTCTCATCGGACAGACACTTTTTCAAGTTCGAGACATGGAAGGTTGGATGTATGTTACTAAGTTCACACGGTAGGTTAAGTTTGTAAGCCACAGGGCGGATTCTGGCAAGAATCTCGAAAGGCCCTACGTATCTTGGATTTAGTTTCCCACGCTTTCCAAAGCGTATTAAACCCTTCCATGGTGAGACCTTCAATAAAATGTGGTCTCCTACCTGGAATTCCAAAGGTTTCCTCCTTTGGTCAGCGTAGCTTTTCTGTCGGTCTCTAGAGGCTTTCAATCGTTCACGAATTTGAACGGTCTTCTCTATCGTTTCTCGTATGATTTCTGGACCGGTGAGAGTGCTTTCAGGAACTCGTCCTTTAGCTAACTGGGTGTCGCCAACTTCAGTCCAGCACAGAGGGGACCTACACTTTTGAGCATAGAGGGCTTCGAACGGAGCAGCCTTTATGCTTGTATGATAACTATTGTTGTATGAAAATTCGACAAGGGGTAAATGGATATCCCATGCCTTTCCAAAGTCAATCACACAGGCTCTCAGCATATCTTCTAAAGTTTGCATCGTTCTCTCACTTTGCCCGTCTGTTTGTGGGTGGTAGGCTGTACTCATGTCTAGCCTAGTCCCCTGGGAACTTTGTAGTGACTGCCAGAATCTTGAACTGAATCTACTATCTCTATCGGAGATAATGGATATCGGAACACCATGCAGTCGCACTACTTCCCTTATGTAAGTTCTTGTAATCTTTTCCATTTCGTCAGTCTCCTTGATGGGTAGGAAATGCGTGGATTTGGTCAATCTGTCGACGATGACCCATATGGTATCGAGTCCACCCGTCGTCTTGGGTAACTTGGTTATGAAGTACATAGTAATCCGTTCCCATTTCCATTCTGGTATCTTCGGTTGTTGTAGTAATCCTGACGGTTTCTGATACTCGACCTTAACCTTAGTGCAAGTAAGGCATTTACTTACAAAGGTAGCAATTTCTGCTTTCATGTTAGGCCACCAGTACAACTTCTTAAGATCCAGATACATTTTATCTGAACCTGGGTGAACGGAATACCTCGTGTTGTGTGCTTCAGTCATGACTACGTCTCTGAAACCACCCTGTTTCGGTGTCCAGATTCGGTCCATGAGATAATAAGCTCCGCCACCCTTGATTTCTAGATTCTTTTCCATTCCTCTCAGGGATTCACCCGCCACATTTTCAGGTTGCAAAGCTTCTATTTGTGCCTCCTTGATTTGTGTGGATAAGTGGGAATGGATAGTCATAGTCAGAGATTTGACCCTTCGACCGGTGTATTCTTTTTTACTGAGGGCGTCAGCTACCACGTTGGCCTTGCCAGAATGATAACGAATTTCACATTCGTAGTCATTTAGTAACTCAACCCATCGTCGTTGTCGCATGTTGAGTTCCTTCTGATCAAAAATGTGTTGAAGGCTCTTGTGATCGGTGAAAATAGTACTCTTTGTTCCGTATAAGTAGTGTCTCCAGATCTTCAAAGCAAATACCACGGCTCCTAACTCCAGATCGTGTGTCGTATAGTTCACTTCGTGTGTCTTAAGTTGTCGGGAGGCATAAGCAATAACTTTCCCTCTCTGCATAAGTACACAACCAAGTCCTTGGTTTGATGCATCGCAATACACTACAAAATCTTCTATCCCTTTGGGGAGGGATAGTATCGGTGCGGCGCACAAGGCCTGTTTCAGTGTTTGGAACGCCTTCTCTTGTTTCGTTTCTCAGTCAAAGGCCACACCTTTCTGGGTTAATGTAGTAAGAGGTTTTACAATGCTAGAGAAGTTCTTTATGAATCTGCGATAGTAGCCAGCGAGACCTAGAAATTGACGAATTTCTGTAGGTGTCTTTGTTGTCAACCAGTTCTCAATGGCCTTAATTTTGGAGGGGTCCACGTGTATCCCCTTCTCGCTAACAACGTGGCCCAAAAATTCAAATCTTCGAATCCAAAATTCGCATTTAGAGAACTTCGCATAGAGCTTCTCCGATCGCAAGGTTTCGAAGACTTTTCGTAGGTGCTGACTATGCTCTTCCTTACTTCGGGAGTAGATAAGTATATCATCGATGAAGACGATGACGAACTGATCCAAGTAAGGACGGCACACCCTATTCATTAGATCCATGAATACTGCTGGAGCGTTGGTTAATCTGAACGGCATTACGACAAACTCATAGTGTCCGTAACGGGTTCGGAAAGTTGTCTTGGGAATATCCTCCTCTAGTACTCGTAATTGGTGATATCCGGATTGTAGGTCTATCTTTGAGAAGTAGTTTGCTCCTTGAAGTTGATCAAATAGGTCGTCAATGCGGGGTAGAGGATAACGATTTTTGACAGTAAGTTTGTTCAGTTCTCTGTAGTCAATGCACATACGGAACGATCCGTCTTTCTTCTTTACGAACAAGACCGGTGCTCCCCAAGGTGAGAAACTTGGTCTAATAAATCCTTTTTGATGGAGTTCATTAAGCTGACTGGAAAGTTCTTGCATCTCTGCTGGTGCCAGACGATAAGGCGATTTCGCTACGGGGGTAGTCCCTGGAACTAAGTCGATTCTGAACTTGACTTGGCGTTGTGGTGGTAATCCCGGTAGTTCTTCTGGGAAGATATCGGGAAGTCACGTACTTCTGGGATGTTCTTGATGTCTTTCTGTTCCTGACTTGTATCGAAGATGTGAGCAAGGAATGCGTGACACTCCTTCCGTAAACACTTTCGAGCCTGGATGCACGAAATGATACGAAAGTTTGTACTTGATTTGTCGCCATAAATCACTAATGCCTCGCCGTTAGGGAGATTAAGACGAACTGCTTTCTCAAAGCACATGATGTCGGCGTGAAGAAGACTTAACCAATCCATGCCGACTATGACATCGAAACTTTTAATTTGGACTGGCATGAGGTTGATTGGGAAAGAATGACCGTCTAAAGTTAATGTACAGCCCATGTATATGTAGTTAGTGTTTTCCGTTAAACCGTTTGCCATTTCTATAGTGAATGATTTTTCTAACTTGCTAGGTGTACGTTTAAGTAAGTGAATAAAGTTCTGACTCACGAAGCTTCTCTCCGCTCCACTATCGAATAGTATGCATGCATATGAATTATCGAGAAGGAATGTACCAGCAACTACACCAGCATTGGGAACTTGAGTGATCGGCTTTGCGGGATCCTTGCAGAAACGGACAGTGTGTCCCTTTCTGTTGCAGTTGGTGTTGGATTAATGTCTGAGGCTGCAACTATATTGGGCAAGTATTTGACCCGGTTGTGCATGGTCCTTTTGCGTTGCCTTCACCATAGCAACTTGATAGGATGATTTATTAAGAGAGAGTAAATATTATTATAAAGAATAATAATATTGTTAATATAAGTCACAGAATTAATTAGAATTAATTTGATGACTTAAAGAGATTAATTAAATAAGAGGGTACAAACTGTCAATTGTTTGATAGTTAAACTTTAGACTGTAAATCCATATATATATATATATATATATATATATATATATATATATATATATATATGTTGGACGAATTCTAGAAGCTAAAGGATAGCTAAAATCGTCCAAGGAGTTATCTAGGGAATGGATTTGGATAGCCTTAAGAGAAGATTATCCAATAGGGTTTAGGTTGTAACCCTTAAGGAGTCTACAAGTATAAATAGACCCCAAGGCTGAGGGAATTCGGTACTTCACCTAAAGTAGAGAAGCTCTGGCCGAATTCCTCCCCTCTCCTCTCTCCCAAATCATCCTCCTTGCTATTTGGTGTTTGTAAGCCATTAGACGAGTGACAATTGTGACTCTAGAAGCTCCAAGACAACAAGATCAACAAGGAATTCAAAGGTACGGTTCTAGATCTGTTTCAATGTTGTTATTTAACCTAATTAGCTATTAGAAGTCTTGGATTGAAAGCATGTTTAATTAGAAAGCCTAGATCCGAGCATTAGGGTTTTGCATGCGCACATAGGAAAGTTCTTATGGCTAAAACCCATCAATGGTATCAAAGCCTTGCTTGGTTTTCATTAAATTGTTGCTTAATTGTATGAAACAAACCTGTAAAATTCGATTTTTTGGTTTCTGATTCATGGACTCGGTGAGTTCCAAAGTGGACTCGGCCCACACCGCCGGTGCCTGCTGCCTTTGGGCAGTTCCTCTTGTAGTGGCCCGCCTCGCCACAACCGTAGCAAGTCTGGCCTACACCAGCATTGGGAACTTGAGTGATCGGCTTTGCGGGATCCTTGCAGAAACGGACAGTGTGTCCCTTTCTGTTGCAGTTGGTGTTGGATTAATGTCTGAGGCTGCAACTATATTGGGCAAGTATTTGACCCGGTTGTGCATGGTCCTTTTGCGTTGCCTTCACCATAGCAACTTGATAGGATGATTTATTAAGAGAGAGTAAATATTATTATAAAGAATAATAATATTGTTAATATAAGTCACAGAATTAATTAGAATTAATTTGATGACTTAAAGAGATTAATTAAATAAGAGGGTATAAACTGTCAATTGTTTGATAGTTAAACTTTAGACTGTAAATCCATATAGATATATGTTGGACGAATTCTAGAAGCTAAAGGATAGCTAAAATCATCCAAGGAGTTATCTAAGGAATGGATTTGGATAGCCTTAAGAGAAGATTATCCAATAGGGTTTAGGTTGTAACCCTTAAGGAGTCTACAAGTATAAATAGACCCCAAGGCTGAGGGAATTCGGTACTTCACCTAAAGTAGAGAAGCTCTGGCCGAATTCCTCCCCTCTCCTCTCTCCCAAATCATCCTCCTTGCTATTTGGTGTTTGTAAGCCATTAGACGAGTGACAATTGTGACTCTAGAAGCTCCAAGACAACAAGATCAACAAGGAATTCAAAGGTACGGTTCTAGATCTGTTTCAATGTTGTTATTTAACCTAATTAGCTATTAGAAGTCTTGGATTGAAAGCATGTTTAATTAGAAAGCCTAGATCCGAGCATTAGGGTTTTGCATGCGCACATAGGAAAGTTCTTATGGCTAAAACCCATCAATGGTATCAAAGCCTTGCTTGGTTTTCATTAAATTGTTGCTTAATTGTATGAAACAAACCTGTAAAATTTGATTTTTTGGTTTCTGATTCATG
This sequence comes from Lactuca serriola, assembly GCF_051521515.1. NCBI lineage: Eukaryota > Viridiplantae > Streptophyta > Magnoliopsida > Asterales > Asteraceae > Lactuca > Lactuca serriola. Next base: position 127,471,308 of record NC_136411.1, on the reverse strand, counting down.
GACTTGGCGAGTTCCAAAGTGGACTCGACGAGTCCCTTTGTGCACCGGCGAGTCCAAGCGTCAGGAATGGCCAGATTCGGGATTTTTTCATAATTAACTTATGGAAACTTTCCTTAATCATATTAGATCAAACCTAATCCGATTTTTTGATATATATGACTATAATCTTGATCTAATTAAAGGTAATTATCAACTAATAAAATATCTAATTTCCTTATATGATAATTAATTAATTATTTTGATTATTTTGGTATTTATCTTAAAAAGAAATCTTGAATAAATCAAATATAGATAATTAGGAAATTAATTGTTAATTGTAATTATTTGTTATTTGATCCTCCATGTTTTAAATGTTTAAAACTTGTCCTCAAGTTTTGAAATTTATATTTGTGATTAAAAGTTTAATTTAGACAACTTAAATTTCAAACCCTAGATTTTAAAAGTTTAAAATACAACCCTATACTAATATAATATTACTAGAATAATATATATATATATATATATATATATATATATATATATATATATATATATATATGTATAACTAAAATGCTAGTCTTACCGTTAGTAGGCCTCATTCACGAAGCCGATCTATAATGTGGGTATAAGGTTGCGGCCTATAAAATGGCGCTTAATGGGTGTACACTCACACCCACCGCTTGCTTGATCGGTGGAGGGTCATTAGCCGAACGGGTAGGATAGGGCAACCTCATTAAAAGTATAATAAGTAATACAAAGTAACTACACATTTTTTAAAAAATTTCCCAATCTTAGTTACTTTAGGAAAAGTGAATTGATGCAATCCCATGAAGTTACACTTTTCACCCTTGCTAAGAAGTTAGTGGAGCGTGTGTGGTTTACCGGCACACTAATTGGTTCTAAGCAAAGGTGACAAAGGGTGATTCATTGTTTATCATAGTTCGATGGAGCGTGCGTGGTTTACCGGCACATCGAATAGGTGATTGTTACAATGAAGGCACCATGTGAATTTACATGGTAATTCACACCCTGTTAGGGTGCAAAGTCACTCTTGGATGTAGTGTTTTAGGCTTACTCTCTTGTATGTGTAAATGGGTTGAGTCTTTCCTATAAATAGGAAGTGAGTGACTCCCATTATAAAAAAAAAGGAATCATTTGGAGTGTTAGACTAGAGAGAGAAATTGTATACAAACCCATTTGTATAATCTTTCTAGATCTAATAAGAGCTTACAAAGATTTATTTACTCCTTGTGTTCTTGAATTTGTATGATGATTCACTAGATCTTTCTAATTCCGCACATGCCATCATAATCAACACCACTACAATTGGTATCAGAGCGGGTGTTCTTTATTTTCATCAAGAATTGATCCTTGATGGCTATTTTGATTTGGTGATTCTTATTGTTTATTGATCTTCGTGTTTAGAGAGTCTTTTTGTGTTCTAGAAGTCGAATTTTCCCTTGATTTGATCCATAATTCGACTTTCTCTCTCTAGAATACTTGTTTGTACCACTTTCTCTCTCTAGAGATCTACTTGATTTACACTTTCTCTCTCTAGAAAACTCAAGTTCATAACATTTGATTCAAAAGAAAAGAAGCAATTATGGAGCAATGGTTGGTTTGAAATGAAAATTTTCTATACGTATACACTTCTTTTGAATGCATTCTTTATCAATTGATTGTTGGATCGCAAAGTGAAGATGCACTTATGTCAAATGGAGAAAGGGATAGAAAGGGAGATTTCATTGGTTATCCACTTTATCAAAACAAAGATTTGTTTGATCGATTGATTACAACATATCAAGAAAGACGAAGAAATAAGAGGAATGGTGAAGTCATAAAAGGAATTCCTCTTGCTAATTGTAAACTGGGAAGAAATAGACTTGAATATTACGCAAATTGTCGTGAAGCTCAACAACATGTTCTTGATGATGTTCACCATGTTCATGATGTTCAAGGAAAAGAAGTTCAAAACAATGGAGTTCAATGTGATGTTCTTGATGTTCAAGAAAAAGGAGTTCAAGTTGATTCTCAAGATGAAAAAGTTTTCTGCTCAATTGGAGTTCAAACCGATGATATTTTGTGTTCTTGTGATTCGTTTGAAGGAATGATTCCTTATCGGAAGCCGGTGATTCAAGAAATTCACAAATATCAAACTCCAAAAGATTTGATTCAAACTCAAAATGTTCATGTTGTTGAAAGTGGGTTTGTTCATGAAGTCAAGTCTTCAAGATGCAAAAAGATGAGAAAGAAAAAGAAGAAGAAGATGAATCGGAAGAATAAGCGGGTTTACTCACAAAAATCGTCATATGTTGTGAAGCCAAAATCCGTGAAGCAAATTTGGGTTCCAAAGCAACAATCTCCAAAGGTTGAATTGAATTTGAAGTCAAAACCCAAAAGTGTTGGTGATTCTTTTGAAGATGTTCTTGGATCGTTGAAGAACACGAAGAACATGAAGAACGAGTTGTACATCTCGCATGGTAGGTGGTACAATGTTCGATTTGGAGATTTTCTCATTCCGACAAAAGAACCAAGATCTTCCAAATTTGATTCGTTCGTTGAAAATGGATCTTGATTCATCAAAAAGGTATCACAAATTCTCAAATGGATTCCAAAACGTCCATGATTTTGATTCGTATTTTGCGTTTTTCATTTTTGATTGCCTTGATTCGTTGGATCTATTTCGTTTCAAACCCCATTGTTGATCCAATTATTTTAGTTTAGATCAAAACCAAATTCTCGTTTAATCTCGAATTATACTGTTCATCAAATTCGAGTATTATTCAAAACCCAATCCTAAACACTTGTTTAAATTCACTGTTCATAAATACAAATGTTGAGCCCAAATCAAAGTAAAAACCCAATTCAATTCAGATTTCGTTATATATTGAGCCCAATGCTTTCTAATTTTACTGATCATATAATTCGATCCATTACTGTTCGTTCATTGATCAAGGAGCCCAATCGTATATTTAGAAGATCTGAAAGAATTAAGATTCACTTGGAAATCTTGTTCGTCAATCGACTCATACACACGCATATCCCACTTGTACCTTAAACTCATCTGTTGTGATGGCTTGTGATTCTTCAACATCGTTGTCTTAATGGTTGTTAATCGGTTGATTAACTGAAAATCGAAATCGATTTCTTGATTTTAAGTCCCGATAGTAGTCATCGTACTAATTGACAAGTTTGTTCAGTGGATGCTAGTTGTTCGAGATGATTGATTTCAAAATCGGTTGAGATTAATTATCTCATGTGTTGAAATCGACAATCTTTTGATTTGATTTCAGTTCTAAAGTCGAATTTGATTTGGAGATTATCGTCTGATGAACAGAAAGTCAAACATGAACATAAGTCAAAATCGAATTCTTGGTTCTAGATCTGTGAATTTTTTTTTTATTTTTTAGAACAGTTGAAGTCGATTTCGACTATTACCTGTAATCATTTGGTAACATTGCATTTGAGTGTTCAAAGTCAAAATCGAATCGAATAGGAAGATAGATTTGATAATCAGTGCTTGGGATCGAACACTTTGAGGTTGAGCATATCGTGTTTGAAGTCACAATCGAAAGCTTTAATAATCGATTGTGAGGTGTTTGAAAGCTGATTTGTTGCTAGGTGGGTGTATCGCATCTAATTTCGATGGTATCATTTAGAATCAAGCCTTAATTCAAGATGATTGAAGTTTTAATTGATGTAGTTGCTTGGAGTTGAAATCGAATGTCTTGAGATTGAAGATGCTTTACTGGTAGTCGAAGGTTTGAAGGCTTGATTGTTGAGTAATGAAAGTTTGATTTTGAGAAATTGATTTGGGAGTTCAATCGGTGAACGATTTGTTTATGAATCGTTGAAATGTTGTTGTCGATGATTGATGATGAACATGTTTTGTTTTAAGAATGAAATACAGTTTAATAACGAACTAGAAAACGAAGTTCTTGATTTTGGATGTTGATAATCGGGTTTGAGATGATATCGATTTGTGATGTTGACGTCGTTTTTGATCGATTGTCAAGGATCGATGTTCGATTTTTGATTATTGGAGCCGATTTTCGAATGTGTGAAGACGATTTTGATCGATGCTAGTCTAATTTCGCATGTTTGAGAATCGCTTATTTGTGAAATCGAGTTCGCATATGGAGTCGATGATCTGTAAAAGAAAATTTTGATTTGGGTTAAACTGTGCAAAGCGAATCAGGGTATTTGTTGTTGTTGAATGAACGAATGAAGGCTTGGTTTTAGATCGATGATTTGGTTTCGCATGAACATTTGAATCTCCAATCGTAATTTGGGTTTCAGTTCGCATATGAAATAACCTGAATTCGCATATGGATTTTTTTTTGTTCGCATATGGGTTTGCATTTCATTCGCATCTGCCATGATTGTTCAATTCGCATTTGTGTGAATGAAGTTTGCATATGAGATCAAAACAATTATGTTCGCATCTGTGATATGGGATAAAGATGCGAAGTGTGCGAAGAGTTAAAAATGCGAAGAATTTTACGTGCGAAGTCTTTTACTTGATTTGGGGAAGAACACAAAGAGTTTCAGTTTGCACCCCTGATTTTTCCACGAAATGACAAAAGTAGCCCAACTTCGCAAGTTTGAAGAACATGCAGAAATTTTCAAAATGAGTACCTGTAGTTTCGCATTTTTGGCAACAAATACCCAACTTCACAAAATGGGTAATATAAGCTGAGAAATTGAAGAATTTACAGTTCTGGTCCCTACAGTTTGTGCGAATTTACGCTTTATGCCCGGTTTCGCAAATGGGCTAGAGTTTCGCATATTTGACTGTTTTTGGCGCAACGGGTCCCTGCAAGTTTCAGAAAATGACAATATCTACCCGGATTTTGAAAAATATTGCAACTTTCACTCAAAAAGTCAAAATTTTTCATAAATTGGAAATTTTTTGTGGCTTTTTCGTGATTGTTTTCCGTGCAAGATTTTTGGTGATTCATTTTTGGTACACATCAAGGGGGAGTATTGTGAAGATTATTCCTCGGGCGCTTCTCATCCTTAGTGGGTTTTATTATCATTTTTTGATTATTAAAAGGGGGAGAATGATGGGTATTCGAAGCTTCTCGGGTTTTTCGAATATTCATTCGCGGATTTGAAGACTGGTGTTACTTTGAGGGGGAGTTTGGTCTTGATCGCGCTAGCTTGTTGGAGATTGAAGCCGGACATCCAATCCTAACTTTGAGGGGGAGAATGTTAGGGTGCAAAGTCACTCTTGGATGTAGTGTTTTAGCCTTACTCTCTTGTATTTGTAAATGGGTTGAGTCTTTCCTATAAATAGGAAGTGAGTGACTCCCATTATAAAAAAAAAAAAAGGAATCATTTGGAGTGTTAGACTAGAGAGAGAAATTGTATACAAACCCATTTGTATAATTTTTCTAGATCTAATAAGAGCTTACAAAGATTTATTTACTCCTTGTGTTCTTGAATTTGTATGATGATTCATTAGATCTTTCTAATTCCGCACATGCCATCATAATCAACACCACTACACACCCGCTTTGTGATCCTCGGTATCCCAGTCACAAACAAGAGGGGCATATCGAGATTTAAACATGCCATTGAATAGTTTCAATGAATCTCGTCCGAACCTAGGAATTCTCAATACACTTAGGACTAATAGTTTAAGTTTTCGTGATGGAGAATTAGTGAATCGTCATTCACTTACCTTCAATTTATTTGCATGTTAGATTACGGCATCCCTTTTCTAGTATGTAAATGTTATTGTTGGATCCTAGCCCTAATTTTTCTTATTGGGTGATAATTAGCAATTCTTATTCTAATCTATCTTCGTCCTTTCTATTTGTAGATGTCGAACGCTAACAACGCTGCTGCTAGTTCTTTCACGTTGATGACCCTTTGCCAAAAGGTCACCTTCGATGGAACGAACTTTAGCGAATGGATAAGATACATTCGCACCATTGCTCGCTATGAGGATAAGGAGTATGTCCTCGATGAAAAGCTCGAGAAAATCAACCCCGAAATCGCTACGCCGGCTGAAATTACCGCTTTTGAAAATCATGAGCGAGATGCAACGAAGGTACATTGCATCATGATAGCCACCATGAACTTCGAACTCCAAAAGTCCTACGAGGACATGTATCCGTACGAAATGCACCAAGACTTATTGGAGAGATACCACCAGAATGCGAGACAAGAGCATTATGAGATTTTCACCAACATGATTTCCGCTAAGATGGGTCATGGAGAATCTCTTACCATGACACCTGCAAAAGATGCAAAGGTATGTCGACCGCCTTCGCAAGTTAAATGTTGACTTTGGAGAAGACTTGGCGATCGACATGGTTCTTCACTCTTTGCCTCCGATGTACAATCAATTTAGGATGACCTACCACATGAACAAAGAGGAGGTCACCCTAAGCAAACTCCAAGGTCTCTTGAGGGTCGCTGAGAGCAACTTCAAAGACAAGTCTGTTCCACCAACTCCCAATCCGCCTGCTGCTCCTGTCTTGGCTATTCGTCAAGGGAAGGGAAAGAAGAGGAAGGCTTCATCTAAGAACCATCGTAAGGTTAAAGCCCGAGATGATGCCTCTTCTAGTGGGACCAAAGTTAATCCCGCTAAGCCCTGCCCTAACCCGAAGGAGGCAGAATGCCACCACTGCCACAAGATATGACATTGGAAGAGAAGCTGCTCAGAGTACCTGCAAGCCATCAAGGAAGGAAAGATCAAGCCATCTTTAGCAGGTATATACACAATTAAGGAAAGATCAAGCCATCTTTAGCAGGTATATACACAATTAAATCTAACGATTCTAATCATGCTATTTCTTGGGTTCTTGATACCGGTTGTGGTTACCACATTTGTTCTAATGTGCAGGGACTAAGAAGAAGTAGGGATGTGGAGCAAGGAAGGATCAATCTAATCATGGGGAACAGAAGATCGTCGCCTGTGACCAAGATTGGAGTGTATTCTTTAGTGCTTAGGAATAATTTATGTTTAGATTTGAAAAATTGTTGCTAATCGCCAGAAATGGCTAGAAACATCATTTCATTTCATGGTTTGTATAGACAATGTTTTAGATTTTCTTTTAATAATGAGAATGGTTCTATTTTGGCTTATCTAAATGGTGTCTTTTACTTTGAAGCTATAGCATGTAATGGAATTTATGAAACTGTTATGATTGTTGATAACTTAGGAAATGATGTTTTGAATATAGATTCTTCCACTAGTATGGATAAAGCATCCTTGTGGCACTGTCGTCTTGGACATGTCAACAAGAAACGCATAGCCCAACTCCAAAAGGATGGAGTTTTGGAGTTATTCGACCTAGGGAAGATGACACATGCGAGTCTTGTTTACTTGGAAAGATGACTAAGTCACCCTTCACGAGTACGTGTGAAAGGGGTGAAGGTCTATTGGACTTAATACATACCGATGTATGTGGACCGTTTAGATCAACCACGAAGGATGGGAACCGCTTCTATGTGACTTCTACCGATGATTATAGTAGATATGGGTATATCTATCTAATCAAGCAAAAGTCAGAAACCTTTGAAAAGTTCAAAGAGTTCAAGAATGAAGTGGAGAATCAATTGGGCAGGAAAATCAAGATGCTTCGATCCGATCGAGGAGGAGAGTACCTAAGTCTTGAATTCCACGATTATCTCAAGGAGTGTGGAATAGTTTCGCAATTGACGCCTCCTAGGACACCGCAGTTGAATGGTGTGGGAGAAAGGCGTAATCGAACCTTATTGGATATGGTTCGCTCTATGATGAGTCGTGCTTCACTACCTATCTCTTTTTTGGGGTATGCCTTAGAGACTACCGCCCATATCCTTAACCGAGTCCCTACTAAGAAGGTTGCCAAAACACCTCACGAGATGTGGACAGGGAAAGCTCCCTCGTTGGCACATATCAAAGTTTGGGGTTGCGAGGCTTTCGTAATACGAGATACTCACGACAAGCTCGAACCTCGAAGTGAGCGATGTATTTTCATCGGCTACCCACAAACATCCTTTGGATATCTCTTCTATAGACCAAAGGACAATGTTGTCTTTGTTGCGAGGAGAGGAGCTTTCCGAGAGCGAGAACTCATAGGCCAAGGAGACAGTGGGAGGCAAATTGAGCTTGAAGAGATTCAAGAAACGATGGATGAAGGAACCTCTACCGCTGGCGCTCAACCCGAGGAGGAAACTCCAGTTGAACCGATTGACGAGTCCTTACCTCTTAGACGTTCCGATAGAGTTAGAGTTCATCCCCAGTTTTATGGTTTTCATATTACTACCGAAGGGGAAACATATATTAGTGATGGTACACTAGTAAACATTGATGAACCTAATAGCTATAAGGAAGCCATGGCAGGCCCGGAGTCTGCGAAATGGAAAGAGGCAATGGATAACGAGATCCAATCCATGTATGATAACCAAGTTTGGAATTTGGTTGATTATGTGCCCGAACGTAAGACTGTTGGGTGCAAATGGATCTTCAAGAAGAAGACCGACGTGGATGGTAAAGTACACACATATAAAGCGCGATTGGTTGCGAAGGGCTTTACTCAAACTCCCGGAGTTGACTATGATGAGACCTTCTCACCAATTGCGAAGATTAAATCTATTAGAGTGATGCTAGCTATTGCCGCATTTTATGATTATGAGATTTGGCAAATGGATGTCAAGACCGCTTTCCTTAACGGAAAGTTGGCTGAGGATGTTTACATGGCTCAGCCAGAGGGGTTTGTGAATCCGAAGCATCCGAATAGAGTGTGTAAGCTTGAGAAGTCCATTTATGGACTTAAGCAAGCGTCTCGCAGATGGAATCTTTGCTTCAATGAAAAATTCAAAGAGTTTGGATTTGTACGAAGCGAAGACGAATCATGTGTATATGTCAAAGCTAGTGGGAGTATAGTAAGCTTCCTTGTTCTATATGTCGATGACATATTACTCATAGGAAACGACATCCCAACCCTGCAGGAGGTTAAATCCTGGCTCGGGAAGTGCTTCGCTATGAAGGACCTCGGAGAAGCTTCTTACATTTTGGTAATAAGGATAGTAAGAGAAAGAAGTAAGAGACTAATTGGACTTAGTCAGAATACTTACTTGGAGAAGGTACTAAAATGTTTTAGTATGGAAAACTCAAAGAAGGGAGAATTACTGATACAAAGTAATGCCAAATTGAGTAAGACTCAAAGTCCGAGTACTGAAGCTGAGATAGCAGAAATGAGCCGAGTACCATACGCTTCCGCAGTTGGCTCAATCATGTACGCTATGACTTGTACTCGCCCTGATTTAGCCTTTGCTTTGAGCATGGTTAGCAGATAACAAGGGAATCCTGGCAGAGCACATTGGATTGCGGTGAAAAATATCCTTAAGTACCTTTGGAGGACGAAAGAATGGTTCTTAGTCCTCGGAGGGAGTGATGACTTGAAGGTGCGAGGGTATAGTGATGCCAGTTTCCAGACCGACAGGGACAACTACCATTCGCAGTCGAGCTGGGTCTTTACCCTAAATGGAGGAGCAGTGACATGGAAGAGTTCTAAGCAGGAAACTGTAGCTGATTCAACGTGCGAATCAGAGTACATTGCAGCGAGCGAAGCGTCGAAGGAGGCAATATGGCTAAAGAACTTCATCGGTGATCTTGGAGTTGTACCTGCCATAAAGGAGCCCATGGAGATCTTCTGTGATAACGAAGGAGAGGTTGCCTTGACCAAGGAACTGAGGGATCATGGTAGATCACGACATATCGATAGAAAATATCACTTCATCAGACATCGTGTAGAAGAAGGACAACTCATAGTGAAGAGGATATCATCAGAAGATAACCCAGCAGATCCGCTTACGAAGGGACTGAGTAGGGTTAAGCACTTGCAGCATGCTAGGAGTATTGGGCTAAAGGATGATATTAGCATAGATTAGATAGTATTAGAAACATGTAATAGATAAATGTAATTAACATTTGATGATTAAATAAAGGAGTTTTATTTATGAGTAATGTTATTGTCTTATGTTAATTGTTTAACTATTGTTTCACTTTGCATGTTTTGACTTCCAGAATAATTGAGTTTATTAGGAATAATCGAATTGTTCAAATTGTCCACAATCGTTCATATGTTGGAAGTAGATATGAATGAAGATTGTCATGAATTGGTGTGTAGATTGTCTAAATGGTGTTAGACATAGCAAAGGGTTGCTGCAATGTTCATGAGTGCTTATGAACTGGTTTTGAGCATTGGAACAAACCCGCGCTTGCTGGAATCACCTTATGGAATATGATATAGAAGGGTGATCGCAAGACGATAATATCATATAGTCTTAAAACCTAGATATATGGTTTGTTATTTGTTAATTGATTGTACATTGATAATCCGAAAACATATCAGTAACTCGGTGTTATAAAACGCATTGTTGTGTATAGTTAGTTAATGAATAAGTAAATGCATATAAGTCGAAGTTTATCTGTAACTTTTATCTAAGAAAGTAAAAGCGATATCTCGGTCGCTCGATGATTTGATTTGATTTATGTGCCGGGCCCGGTCAGAACTGAATTGATGTGTTCGATTAATTTCTATGTCAAATAAATCAGAGATCGAGAAACCTAAATGCTTGACTAACCATTCCATAGGATTGTCAGCATGATATCTAACAGAGGACTGTACGATCCCTTATCTAAAGGACAAGATTGATTAGATCAGAGTTTGACAGTGTCTTTGAGAGCTACGATTGCAAACCGAATTGTACTTGTGCATATAGTTACTAGACTTATCCAAGTGGGAGACTGTTGGACTAATGTCTAAGGCTGCAACTATATTGGGCAAGTATTTGACCTGGTTGTGCATGGTCCTTTTGGGTTGCCTTCACCATAGCAACTTGATAGGATGATTTATTAAGAGAGAGTAAATATTATTATATAGAATAATAATATTGTTAATATAAGTCATAGAATTAATTAGAATTAATTTGGTGACTTAAAGAGATTAATTAAATAAGAGGGTATAAACTGTCAATTGTTTGATAGTTAAACTTTAGACTGTAAATCCATATAGATATATGTTGGACGAATTCTAGAAGCTAAAGGATAGCTAAAATTGTCCAAGGAGTTATCTAAGGAATGGATTTGGATAGCCTTAAGAGAAGTTTATCCAATAGGGTTTAGGTTGTAACCCTTAAGGAGTCTACAAGTATAAATAGACCCCAAGGTTGAGGGAATTCGGTACTTCACCTAAAGTAGAGAAGCTCTGGCCGAATTCCTCCCCTCTCCTCTCTCCCAAATCATCCTCCTTGCTATTTGGTGTTTGTAAGCCATTAGAGGAGTGACAATTGTGACTCTAGAAGCTCCAAGACAACAAGGTCAACAAGGAATTCAAAGGTATGGTTCTAGATCTGTTTCAATATTGTTATTTAACTTAATTAGCTATTAGAAGTCTTGGATTCAAAGCATGTTTAATTAGAAAGCCTAGATCCGAGCATTAGGGTTTTGCATGCGCACATAGGAAAGTTCTTATGGCTAAAACCCATTAGTAGGCGCACTGCATTTCCCGACATGGTCCATGGTGGTGGTAAGTGCATTTAGTGCACTTTGGAAGGTTACCTACATAAGGCTTTGTTGGGTAGGTATTTGTAGGAACGGTAGTAGGTACAGTGGCAGGATTTACTGAAACTAGTTGTTTCTTTGCGGATTCTTGGGAAGACCCACCCTTCCCTTTATTCCATACTCTCTTCCTGTTGTTGTTGTTGTTGTTTCCCTTCTGTGGTTCTGGTGCAGAAACGGTTGAGTTTTGATGACCTCCGTAGTCAACAAGAGATTGTGCCAGTTCCTTAGCACTTTCAAAGGTGTCAGGTTTGGAAGCTAACACGCTTGACCGTATTTGGGGCGTCAGTCCCCAGATGTACCTCTCTATTTTCTTGCTCTCGGGAGCAATCATATCTGGGCAAAGGATTGCCAGATCGCAGAATCGGTTGGTGTAGGTTGCTATGTCAGTACCAACCATTCCTAGAGTCCAGAGTTGGTTTTCAAGTTTTTGAATCTCTCCTCGTGGACCGTATTCTCTCATCAGCATGATTTTTAAGCTTTCCCAGCTTATGGAATTTGCCACTATCAGAGTAAGTACCTTAACATGGCCATTACACCATGTCAGAGCTCTGTCAGTAAGTGTGAAGGTGGCAAACTTGACTTTGTTGTGTTCGGGACAGGAGCAGATTTCGAAGACGGACTCTGTCCTTTCAATCCACTGCCTCAATATCATCACACCACCGATTCCATTAAACATCCGGGGTTTGGCATTCGTAAAGTCTTTATAGGTGCACACCTAGGGTTGTCCATGACTTTCTCCATGGTTGGAAGGAGGCGTGCCAATCCCCGAACCTGTAGAAATAGGGGTACTGATTTGCGACATGGCAGCCGCCACAGCTGTTGTGACTGCTGCTTGGAACATGGTAGCATCAAATTGAGGAGGTGGAGGTGGTGGTGGTATAGGTGCTTCCCCACCATTGTTTCGTCTCGGGTTCCTACGCGGAGGCATCCTTCAACTATAGGTTGAAAAGATAAAGATAAGAATTCCATGGCATAGAAAATGTATGTGTCTCATGAACTAAATTGCTATAGTTCAACAACAAATGATAGTATGAGTCTTAAAATAGAAGAATGAAAGTTATTTGTAAGACCGAAAATATGAAACAAACATTTGGTTTCTCGATGTCTTTTCAAGGTTTGAACGAAATACTCAACGTAGTAATAATAGTGCCACTTATATTAATATAATAGTTGATACAACGATCATGAAAATTTGACCCCTATAAGGGTCTCCGGTTACAAAGTTGAAGAAATTTAAAGACTTTTAGCCGAGGTCCTAACTTATAACAAAATTTGAGATTTTGACAAGCACTACTTGCGACGTAGGTTGCGCTTGGAGCTTGACTCCGCATCCGATTGCTTTGACTCCATTAGACGCCTATCAAAGGCGGCTTGCTATTCCCTCAATTCGGCGAGGGCTGCAATCATTTGCGCTTGGAATGCCTCAGTTTGGACTTGAGCATTGTCTTGCATTTTGTCCAGCCTACGGATGTCGGAAGTGTGAACCTGTACTTCCACGTTGACATCCCAAAGCCGGCTAGCTTGAACTCCGGATTGATAGGACTGATTGGCTAGTTTGCCCACCATTACTGGGAGTGCCCGATCAGCCGAACCTCCTCCACGGACATCGTAGAAGTACCGGCACATGTCGTAGGGAGGGCATAGGTTTTGTTGTTGGCTCCAATGGTGGAGGTGACTTCCCCAGACGGGAGTCGGTCCTTGAAAGTTCCTTACGAAGACAGGAGGTTGTATGGGTGGTGGGTTGATCACTTCCGGCTCTGAGTCGGTACCGGAGTCATCATCCACTTCTATGGGTTCCTCATCCTCCTCGGGATCATCTTCGACCCACTACTAGAAAAACAGTCATTTACGACGTTCATTGCGCGTCGTAAAATGCTCAGACGCACAAATGCGCGTCAAGGAAGGCCCTGTCATAAAGAGAGACGACGCGTTTTTACGCGTCGTCTATAGACGACGCGCTTTTACGACACGCATTTACGACGCGCAATTATGACACGCAATGCGTATCAAGGAAGGCCCTGTCATAAAGGAAGACGACACGCATTTGCATGTCGTAACCTTACGACGGGCGTGTTTATGACACGCAATGCGTATCAAGGAAGCCCCTGTCATAAATGAAGATGACACGCATTTGCGTGTCATAAACTTCAGCAACCATTTACGATGTGCATATATGACGTGCTTTTATGATACTCTTTTACGCATAATACAAAAATATAGAAACAAATATATACCAAAACAATCAATTTCATCTAATAACATCATGTCAAAAATTTGTAATACATTGATATTAAAGGGATATGATTGTACATTGTTACTAAGAGGTTTTCCCTAACTATATAACCTAATCCTACATTGCTATAAAGGGGCACCTTCTTGTTTAAGTAACTCATCATTAAGTTGTCCTAAGAAGCTCTGAAACCCTTCATGTATCCAACCAATCATCATGTCTCTTAGCTTCAATATCAATCCCAACTCTTGATCAAGAACAACTTTTGTCCACCAAGAAACAGGTTACATGTGAGAGCCTGTAAGACACATGAAACAAATATATTACCAACTGACCTTTAAAAATATCTATCATAGTTATACATAGATATGTATATATTAAATATTTACATCTATGAATATAAGGGAAACTTGCATGAAAGACTAAAAGGTTAGTGAACAATGTGTAAAGATACCTGTAAATCAGTTTCTCCAGGATATGAAATGAGTGTTCTAAGTGGTATTCGCACAATAATCTTGAGCAAGGCTTTTCCCTGAGTATGCTCTGCAGAAAATCTAAGCAATGCTTCCCTGGAACGTTGCATCAAAAGCAGTGTAACCTCATCAATGGAGTTTCTCATTTTCCTTCATCTGCCAATACAGGACCAATTATCAACAAAGGTGAATACAACTCCTCCATTGTTGTAGTTGGATCATTTATTCCACTTCCTTGAAAAGGTGCAAAGATTGTCATCGAAAAACAGCATAACCGGAAAAGTTAATATTGTTAGATGAATGATTTCATATAAAAGTGGTAAATGAGTTTCAAAAGATTCTACATTTACCTTTCGGTTGAACTGATGATTATGTTGGAGTAGATACAGTAGAAGTTGCTGGATCAGAAGTAACACTCTCACTGCCAATCACTAGCTGAATTGGTACAGACCCTTCTTGTTGTTTCATTTTGATTTTCTTCTTCTCTTTCATTTTAAATAACTCCAAGTACAACTATTAGCAAACCTCTACTCGGGTAGCCCTACTGGCTACAAGCCTTTCTTTAAGTTCTGCTATTTCAGGATTAAGTTAACCTAGGAGAACACGAGATTTTTATATCATTAAAGATATGATAACTTGAATCAAAGATGCTGAGAACCTGTATGATGTGGAAAAAAAACAAATGTAGCACTTAGAAAAGGAATAAAGTGATAAATATGAATCAACGATTATACCTTCAATGCTCCTTCAGCATGGATAGATATTAACAACCTCCTCTCAGGTTTCTGCCAAAAGGAATATCATGAAAGAGATGTACACATTTTTGTATTAGTTAGAAAATTTATCTCAGAAGTTGAAGGTAAAAGAAAAAAATGCCCTCAAAATTTTAAAGAAATGAAACTTACCACCAGACACGAGCAACACTAAAGATCCCCTTACCATCATAAACAACAACTCTATCTTTGTTTTCAATACCAAGAGCAGAAACAGCAGCAGCAAATGCTTCTTCAGATGGCAACATGTGTGGCAGCTGAATTAAAGGTTCCATATTTTCAGTTTTACTTCAAAAGAAAACATAGAAAGGATTGAATGATAAGTGTCTCACATAAGTAGTGCGATCAGATATCCCATCTACATCAAAGAAAAGAGCACCAGGAATGTGTGCAACCTGTTAATACCATGTTTGAATAATATCAGCAAGTGATCATACATGTGTTCGATAAAATGCCACATACAGAAGTTCAGAAAGAAAAAATATGCACTTGATACTCTTGAAGTGGATTTCTTTGTTCATCAGGCATGTACCAGGATGCATCCAGTACCTTCATATCAGGCTCACGAAGATTGGCATGAAGCCAGTCAAGAGTATATGTGGCATTCCTCTGCTATGGAACCTTGAGGATACTGCTTTAAACAACTTAGACAGACTTAAAATCACATCTTGCTCAAGCTCAAGATGAAAGTCTGTGATTCTAAAACAAAGGAAACTGTTAGTAGTTCATAAACAATTAAGGGTATTCATTTACATGTTTATAAAGTAGTGGTACCTATGGTTGAGAGCTCATAACAGAAATTCCAATGAAGGGTACGGAAACTAATAACCTTTCTTTGTAAAGAACACATATTTCTTGCTTTTGGTCATATTCTCTTTTATCAGTTAACCGTGGAGAACGTGAGATTTTTATATCATCAAATATATGATAACTGGAATCAATGATGCAGAGGACCTGTATGATAAGGAGCACTTAGAAAAAGAATAAATTGATAAATAGGAATGGTTGCATCTGAAATACAACAATTATACTTTCAATGCTCCTTCAGCATGGACAAATATTTGGTAGTTAAAACCATATGATGGTGATTCACCAAACAAAAGTCTACAATTCAAGGTATATGAAACATTACCAGTTCCATCCTTACCCATCTTACCACCTCCATCTTTACACAGCCAAAAGATGAAAGAAATTATTGTCTACACTCACTCGAGCATTTCATCAAACACCTCATGTGCACTTGATCAGTTCACCTTAAATTAAAATTGAAACTGATAGAAATCCCACCAACAAGTAGATAACATAATCTAGATCAATAAGGAAGATGTAAGTAAGGAAAAATAGTTTTGTTTCTCTTGTTAGTGTGTGTCTTAAGCTGTTGAGAAGTAAAAAGAAGAAGAAATTCAAATGATAATTACCTTCTATTTTGTTCACAGAAGCTCTCTCTCTCTCTCTCTCTCGATCGAATTCCTACCACTTGCTTCACTGCTTCATATCAACATGAATAGCCAACATCATGATAGATTATATATAGTTAACCAACTAGTGTGTTTGTCGTTTTACCTGCAACAAAAGATGTGTGCCAAATCTATTAAGAACATATGTTTTTCCAAATCAGTGATCATCATTTCCAATCTTTCACCTGTAACTTTCTAGATGGGAGTATGTAGGACATATCAAAGTTCTAAAATAAGCTAAAAATATCTTTTTTAGTTTAATTTCAAAAGTACAACAAAATACCTAATCACCATTCTTGATCCCAAAATATGTTACAAAATGAAGGTCAGGAAACAGGTTCTTATTCTCAAAGCATAAGAAGAAGCCGATGATGTAAGCCAAAAATAAAAATAACTTTAAATGTATAAAAAATTAGAGTTCTTAAATTACCTCAAATAATCGTCCTCTTAAGTGATTTTGCTTTGTATTCTTCTCACCAAATATTAATTTAAGTATTCATCTCTCATGAAAATATAGTAGGGATCCAATAAGCAAAATGAGGTGAGCCAAGATAGATATACCCTGTAATTGCACAGACAAAAAATGAGAAAATTATCATTTTACCCTTTTTCTAGAAGTGTTACTGAAAAATACTTTATTGTTAGTTTTCGGATTAGATCACATTAGTGATACCCATGGCAAGTTCAACGCCTATTAAGAATACCCATTTGAGTTTAGATCAAAGTAATGATGATCGTAAGAAATTGAGCTCAAATTATTGCTACCCATGTGAAATTGAGATCAATAACTGAAAGATATTGGTGGATTAATTTGAGACTTACAGTTCCTAAGGCCAGTGTTAACTTCGTGTATACGAGATCGAATGTTGTTGACGATACATGAACTCCAAAGAATGTTCCCCAATTGTGGAAATTGAATTTGATTGTAGTATTTGTAATCACCATTTCTGTAGCAACTCATTGCATCAGTTCTAGCATTGACCATAAATTGACCAGAAAAAATACTCTACTAATAAGGCAAAAAAGGGGTATTAATACTAACCAGCCCACCTCACTCATCATCATCAAAACACCACAATTTACACCCATTTCTTGCATTCCAGATTCAACAGTAATGACAAACACCTATATTCCTAGTGACAATATGGTTAGACAGAATTAGTGAATTGTTAATAGTGTTTAAAACAGTTTTATAAAAAATGAGTTATTGACATAAGATTTGGCGATTTAGGTAACAAAATACATGATAAATGATTTAGCTATGGAAATTAGTTATATACCTTAAGTAATGACCATCAACACTTGCAAGTATGACCGTTTTCCATCATTATTATCACCTTTACAACAAAAATCATACAAATCATCAAAGAACTGTTGTTCATGGATTCCAATAACATCCAACTACAAAACCCACAAAAGATATGAGGATCTAAAAAAGAAATATGTCTCAATGATGTAAACGATTTTTAGGAACTACTAAAGAGGAGTGAAAATATGTAAATGCTTTACCAAAAACTTAAGTGTGGAGATAGGATCGTTGATACTTATCTTGGTGGTGGACTGTGTCACGACCGACGACGTCATACAAATCAGCAACTCCTGTTGCTTTTGTCCAAGTGAGTCTCCAACGAACATCACCACCCTCGACTTCGTTCACTGTCGCCGCCCTCAACTAAATAAGCTATCAGAGGCAAATAAGGTATCAGAGGCAAGGGATTCGACCAAAATAGGGTGAGGACGCAGTCTCTGAGATGGTGACGCTGATGAGTCGCAATCGCCGGTGAAGTGAGGCGAGCCTGATGAGGTCGTAGGCCGGTGAGATGAAGTGTTGCAGTCGTACTCTAGCTCGATCGTCTGGAGAATGTTGACATGAAAAAACCCTAGTTATCGTATGGGGGGCTTTAGGGTTGTTTTGGGATGCTAAGGGTTTGGTTAGAGGTATCAGTAGAGGGAACAAGGGATACTGAGAGAGGATCGATCGAAAAGGGGTTTTAATTTTTTTGGACAAAATTTTTCTTACCAATTAACAAACCCAAAATGATTCTTAACAATTATATTGTCGGATAGTAGGGTAGAAGGGAAGAGGAGAGGATGAGGAACACTATATCTCCGGCTGTAAGCATGAGGATTCGCAGAACCCTAATTGCTAGCTCTGCGACGTTCGTCTTTCGGAGCACGTAAAAAATCCCTAGTTGCTGGTCTCCATTTTGTGATCTTCAGGAATGAAAGCGAGTTTTTAAGAAAAAAATTATAGAACAATTATATGATTTGTCGAGGTTTATAGCAGAGATGGTATTGTGACTAGGGTTTGCTGAGAGAATGGAAGAAGAGAACGAAGGGAGATCTGAAGCGGGGTATTTAAAAATTTTAGAATTTCAAGAGGATCTCCTCAAGAATGCGCATTTTAAGTAAAAAACATAAAGCGACATTCACAGAGGACGCACGTTTTAAATAAAGTGCCCTCCATGTTTTTGAGTTTTTTTACATGAGAGGCTAATTTAAGGGCACACAATAATGCGTGATGTAAATCCTTAAATTTTTTGAAGAGATGCCACTTTTTTAATGTCACTCTCTTTTGCGTAACATAAATCAATGAGCGTCGTGGTTTGCACGTCATTAAAGGGTCTTTTTCTTGTAGTGACCCATCCTCCGTTGCCTTGGTTGGGAAAGTAGGGGTCGTCGAGGTGGTGAAATCCAGCCATTTGACTGTACGAGAAATAGGATCATAAGAATTGAATAAAGTTGAAACATGCAAGGTTAAACATGTAAGTTAAACTAGTTTATGTAGCAAATACTCCTATAGTATTTAAATTCTTGTGTTTGATCCTCGTTATGTTTTTGGTAAGTTTTAACTTGTTGCTTACTACGAGCATTTCTCGATATACATTGGTCCGATCTTGGGCAAATATAGTTGATCACGCTATATTCGTCCCAAATCTGATTACATATATCGAGTCTTAATCGTAGTGTCAACTTGTCTAAATACTTGTTGTATAGTTAGATATCATGAAAATAATTTGTTGTATGCATGTATTTGTACTTAAATGAACTACAATTTAAGTTAAACATTACGCTGCTTAAGCGTAAAAAAAAAAAAAAAAAAAAAAAAAAAAAAAAATTGTTTTGTCAGAGAGTATTAGTCCCTTAAGCCTTTATAGTTTGTATATCTTATGTGGTTCGATATACTTAGTTCACCATAAACATTGCTTTGATACCAATCTGTCACACCCCCAAACCTGAACGGCAGAAACGTTCGGGGGCTGATGACTTCATGTGGTAACGTAACAAATGAATACATAGTAAAGAAAGCAATACAACCATCATATATATAATTGAAAGTTTACATTTGTCAAAAGTTACATGTTCAAAACCAATTACAATATGATGCCAAAATATGAAATTAAACTGGCGCCGCAGTGTCCCTTCTTCAAAAGCATATTGTTACCTGTAATTACTGAATCCATGGGACATACAAGTAATTTTGAAAGAGTAGATCAACATTTAAGCTGGTGAGTTTCATAAGTATTAAATGACAATGTTTGTATGAAATGAAATGTTTTGTCCTTGTTTGTTTGTTTCTAGAAAATCCTATATTTTCTACTAGTATAAAAGTAGCCTTCTCTCAAGACCAATGTTTGATTCTAAAAATGTATGTAAGTATAAAATTTCCAATACTTCTGAAAAACCCCGTAAATCAATGTGTTTTCAATACTCCATGTGAGTTTTATAACCATGCTATTGACTAGAAATGCCTATACACAACGTTCTTCAAGCGTTGGAATGTTCTGACGTTTGTCACCCCAAATGGTGGACTGTAGCTAACAGTCAGGGTGCGGGTTGTCAAGCCCGTATAGATCTATACACAAACAACATGCTCCCCCTCCAAGGGATTCTGGTATATAATACAGGACTTGAAATGTGTACTCGAACGTACGTGAAGTTAATGTCTCACAAAATTTAGTATAAAACTGATTTACGTATGAAAATGTTCATTAGTTCTTGTATGTGAAAGTAAACTTCTCGAAATAGTGTTTCTAGTATGTAAAAGTTCGTAATGTTCTCGTAAAACTATACCTATTATAGTTTTCTAAAAGTGTGTCTCGTTTGTATAGTAATCCTTAGTAAGAATGCTCACTTGCTATGAAAAAGTTATAAGTTATATAGTACCAATATAAACATATATACATATATAACCACATTTTTCATTTCCAAGAATATGATGTTATCGTGATATATTTTGCATACAAAAGTTTCCCTATAATAGTTATAAATCACATATGATTTCCGTTGATAAAATGTATAATGAAACTTATATATATATATATATATATATATATATATATATATATATATATATATATATATATATATATATATATATATATATATATAACACACGATAATAATCGTGTGTTTTACTTGTATTCCCCCCTTAAAAGCATATAAAAGTATTTATAAAACATTTAAAAGTGTGAATTATAAGGGTATGAACTCACTTGAAAGTTTGCAGAAAACGAGAGGAAAACCGGGCAGAATTTCTTCTCGGGAAACGGATTTTTCTCGGGATTCTCGGGAATCTCGGGAGTAAAAACGACCTTCGGGACTTGAGCAAAATGACCGGGGCTTCGGGTTAGCACGGGCACGGAAAATGAGGCAAGAACGCAAGAGAAATGAGAGAGAATGGGCCTTTTCTTCGGAACCCTCGCATCCCTTTTATAGGGGCTGGGAACCGCCTCGGTACACAGGGCGTACGTGTACGTCACGCATGACCGAATCCTCGACTGCCTCGGACTTCGGATGGGACAGGGCTAGCTTTGCATAGACCGAGACGTGGACGATCCGAGGCCTAGGCCTTGAGTACGCGGGGCGTATGAGCTTACGCAGGGCGTAACTCGGCCTTATCTGATGACTCCTCTTTGGATATTACCAAGAATTAATAATTAAATTTATATTTAATTTAATTAATAAACTTCTAAAATTCATATCTTCTTCATACGAATTCCGTTTTCAATGATTTTTATATCCACGCGTAGGTGAGACTACGCTCTACAACTTTCGTTTAGATTCCGTCGGCAAATTTCGAAACTATTTTTATTATTTATTTTTAAAATGAAGTGTTTAAGAGAATTTCGTTAGAAATTCATAACTTCTTTATCTGACGTCAGTTTTTGCCAGACTTTTTACCGCTGAAATACCATTGTCGAGACCTTCGATTCTCGTTTAGGTCATTCCGGCCAAAAGTCGCTCGATCTCCGATTCGAGTTTTTAGCTGGCTGTTGCTAAGCCGAACTTGGAAAAATCATAACTTCAATATACGAAGCTGGATTTGGGCATTCTTTTTACGTACGAACACGGTTTAATGACATCAAACATAGTTAGTAATTAAATAGAAACTTTTTGGACATTTTATTATGAAAGTTAATTTCATTAACTCAAAAGTGGTTACAATACTTGACTTTTTAGGTCATTACAAAGAGTTGAAATATCGGGTTGTCACAGTACAGGATCTCACAATCATAATCTTTGACCACATCCAACCACCTCCTCTGCCGCGTATTTAGGTTAGGCTGATCCATCAAATACTTCAGGCTCTTATGGTCCGTGTATATCGTACACCGAACCCCATACAGATAGTGACGCCAAATTTTGAGGGCGAACACCACGGCCCCCAACTCTAGATCGTGGGTGGCATACCTCATCTCATGAAGCTTCAGCTGCCTCGATGCATATGATATCACATGCCCTCTCTGCATCAGCACCGCTCCCAACCCCAAGATCGACGCATCACAGTATACCACAAAGTCCTCCATTCCCACCGGGAGGGCTAACATCGGGGCTTCGCATAACCTTTGGCGAAGCATCTCAAAGGAGGTCTGCTGCTCGGGGCCCCATGAAAAAGCGACACCCTTCCGGGTCAACCTGGTGAGTGGCACTGCGATCTTAGAGAAATCCTTGATAAATCTCCGATAATAACCTGCCAACCCTAAGAAACTCCTGATCTTGGAGGGTGACCTCGGCACCTCCCAACTCATCACTACCTCAACTTTGGCCGGGTCAACCAATATCCCTTTCTGGTTAACGAGATGCCCTAGGAACTGGACCTCTTGCAACCAGAAATCACACTTGGAGAATTTGGCATAAAGCCTCTCCGATCTCAGAACTCCAAGGATCTCCCTCAAACGCTCCCCATGTTGCTCTCTAGATCTCGAATATACCAAAATGTCGTCGATGAATACAATCACCGACCGATCCAACATCAGCCTGCACACTCGGTTCATGAGATCCATGAACATTGTCGGGGCATTGGTGAGCCCGAAAGGCATCACCACAAACTCGTAATGCCCATAACGCGTCCTGAACGCAGTCTTCTGGATGTCCTCATCTCGCACCCTCACCTGATGATATCCAGACCTC
Organism: Lactuca serriola; assembly: GCF_051521515.1. Classification (NCBI taxonomy): domain Eukaryota; kingdom Viridiplantae; phylum Streptophyta; class Magnoliopsida; order Asterales; family Asteraceae; genus Lactuca; species Lactuca serriola. The sequence continues at coordinate 127,448,416 of NC_136411.1, read as the reverse complement.
AAATCGATCTTGGAGAACCAAGATGCTCCCTGTAACTGATCGAACAAATCGTCTACCCTCGGCAACAGGTAACGGTTCTTGACCGTCAGCTTGTTCAACTCCCGGTAATCAATGCACATCCGGTGTGAACCATCCTTCTTCTTGACAAAAAGGATAGGCGCTCCCCATGGCGAGCTGCTCGGCCGAATAAACCCCTTTCCCAGCAGCTCCTGAAGCTGCGAGGATAACTTTTGCATCTCTAGAGGTGCAAGGCGATAGGGCACCTTGGCGATAGACGCAGCCCCTGGAACCAAATCGATCGGGAACTCAACACCGAAAATCTCGAATACGTACCCATGGATCACCTCCGTGGCATATATCACCCTCTCGTCAGCTATGGAAACTCTCAGAGGCCGACTCAACGCCTCACGACTAACACTAATATGCTGACTAAAAGCCAAAGATACAAAAGACCGACTCGCACCCGAGTCAAATAACACCAAGGTAGGTACAGAATTCACAAGAAAAGTACCTACACATAGCATAATATAATCACAAAATCTCAACATCAAAATAAATATATGAAAGAATACATACCAGCCACGATATCGGGCGCTGCGTGAACCTCCTCCGCGGTCAACTGGAAAGCTTTCCCTCGTGCCCTCGGTGCCTCGGCCTTCACTGGCCGACTCTCGGTAGCTCTGATGGAAGTAGGGGCAGATCCCTGAGGTGCTCCCTGTGCTGATCCCCGCAACTGTGGACACTCTGCCTTCCGGTGTCTGGTCTGGTTGTAGTGAAAACATATTGCAAACCCCTTGGGGCAGTCCTTGGCCATATGCCCCTCCTTGCCACATTTGTAGCAAGACCCCGCTTTGCACACTCCATCGTGGCTCTTGCCGCACTTGCCACAAGTGCGGCCCCTCTGGCTCCATGATCTTGAATCGGCGGGCTTGGCCCGCTTGGCTACCGGCTGAGACTGTACTGGTCGCCGATCCCTCCCCTAAGACTCAGCCTCCTCCCTAGCCTGAGTCTCCAGCTCTATCTCCCTCTTCCAGGCATTCGCCTGAAGCTCGGCATGCTCAAATATTGACTCATACGTTCCTGCTCGAAGGACACGTGCTCTGGGCAGAACATCTCCCGCTCATGAAACATCTTCATAATCATAATAACGGACTCAGTACCCTACTTGAGGGTCAAGAACTCCTGTGCCAAACACTCCCTCTCCACCTGGGGAACGTACTCATCTCGGAACATGGTAGTGAACCTCTCCCAGGTCACTGCCGCAAGCTCAACAGGCGTATGGTGTGCCGTCACAAACTTCCACCAGTCCTTCGCTCCCAAGCGAAGCTGGTTCAGCGCGAACCGGACTCTCAAATGCTCAGGAGATGAGCAAGTAAAGAAACACCCCTCTATGTCTGAAATCCATCTCATAGCCGCAACCGGGTCCTGGGTCCCGTCAAACTCCGGCGGTTTTGTGTTGCTGAACTCTCGGAGCAGCAACGCATCACCACCCTGCGGCCTCGCAGCAGCAACAGCTGCGGTGGCCGCTGCAACAACATCCTCAGAAAGAGCAGCATAACGCTCGTCAAAAGTCTCAATCAACGTGGTCTTAATAGACCCGAACATCTATGGTATCTCTGCCCTGATGGCTGCAGCCACCTCCTCATGGATGATCTGGCGGATCTCCTCATCACTAGCCCCACTGCTTTCTGGCATAAGACATGTCCTCACCATGATCTACCTCTGAAATACAACATACGATAAATTATAACCCATTCGAGCATACTCACACTCGGCAACTCATCCCTCCTTGATCCCTGGCATCCCGAAGATTCTTACTTGGACTGTATACCGCCCCGGTGTTTTCAGTAGTACGGGCCCAATACTACTGTCCGCACCGTATCAGTATACACCCCAAGTCCTCCTCTTCGGATCCCAAGTCCCAAGTACTCTATTATGCATAATCCACTCTCTAACAGATCTCTCATAAGCTCCTCGCTGCTACCTACTCACTCTGAAGCATCTCATAGCAGCTCACCTCTCCCTAGGCTAAGGCATCACAAATCAGACCACTCTAGTCCTAATAGGAGTACCTAGCCCACTCTAGTATGAGAATACATCATATCAATATCATAACATATAATATAAGGGTATCTTGGGAAATCACCGTTCAGCCACTGATTGATCGTACAGACGACTCTGCTCTGCATTTTTTTTTCCAAAAAAAAAAAATCTTTTACTCTTTTTTATTAAATTATTTCTCAAATCCTCAGTTTGAGTTCAAATACGCCCGAAGGTGTACTCGAATCCCTCAAACCAAGGCTCTGATACCAATTTGTAACTGATGGGTTTTGAGCATTCTAACACTTCCTAAGTGTACATGCAACCCTAATAACCTTGGATCTATGTTTGTCTAATTATCATGCAAAGTTGAATTCCAAGGTTATATTCCTATCTAGCATACATGGGGAACAATTTTAACTTGAATCATAGATAGAATAACTTGCCTTGTTGTTGCTTGAGTTCCTTGAAACCTTGTGAGCCTAGCACCCCAAGTGTGATGCCTCAAATGCTTCACACAACACCAAATGCTCTTGGAAAGACTCTTGAGATAACACACACTTCTCAAAATCGGCCAAGCCCTCTAGTTTCTTAGTGTTCAACTTGTGTTGCACTTGTGTAGCCAATTTTGTGGAGAATGGGACTCTTATATAGTGTTGGCACATCTAGGGTTACACCATGTAAACCCTAATGTGTCATGACTCTTCATTTCCATGACCCATGGGTTTGTAACTCCCATGGAGCATCCATGGAGCATCCTATGGGTAGAACCCAACTTGATAATCCATGGAGCCTCTTAGCCCACTATACAAGATATGAATGATTTACATAATCAACCCATATATTTAATTAGTTATCCTTTGATCACTTAATTAATTCTAAATTAATTCTTTGATCAACTAATCAAATAATATTATTAATATATTAGAACTTATAATATATTAATAATCTCCAAGTGTTATTTCTCTCATTTAGTCTATCCAATTGCATGGTGCCATGCAACCCAAATGGACCATGCCGGGTCGGGTCAAGTACAAGCCCGAAATAGTTATGGACTTAGACACCTTATCCAACAGTCTCCCACTTGGATAAGTCTAATAACTATATCTCTAGTACTTCAGGAACCGACCGGCAATCGTAGCTCTTTCAAGGTCTCTCGGAACTGAGGAGATGATGATACGCCATTTAAGATAAGTGATCATATAATCCTCTGTTCTAGATATCAGCCGGACAAATACATGGAACATTGTCTTGCTTATTGTCCAGCATTTGTTTCCCGATTTCCGATTTGTTTGACATAGAACTTAATTGAACACATCAACTTAGTTCTGACCGGGCCCGGTACATGGGTCAAAACAAAATCATCGAGGGGCCCAGATATCAGCTTCTAATCCAAGAAGGAACAGATAAACTTCGACTCATATGTTTGTTCTACCACTTATTGAATTACACACAAAAGTACGTTTTATAACATCGAGTTACCAATGCGGTTTCGTACAGTCAATGCATAACCAACTTGTAAGTAACAAATCATATCTCTAGGTCTGAAGACTTATATGATATTACCGTCTCACGATCACTCGAGATAAAATTCCATGAAGTGATTCCAGTGAGCGTGGGTTGTGTCCAATGCTCAGAACTTATGAGCACTCATGATTGTTGTAGCCTTGTCCAAGACCTCTACAACCAAACATGACAGTCTTGATTCATATCTACTTCCAACATATGACCGACTGTGGAGATTTGAATAATATGTTATACCAAACAAAATTATTCTGGAAGTCAAAACATGCAAAAGAAATATAGTAAACGATTGACAAGAGATAGCAACACTTTACTCATAAATAAAACACCTTTTATTCATCATCAAATGTCAATTACACTTTACAAATTTCCGGGTTATCTAACTACTAAAACTTATATCATCCTTCAGCCCTATGCTCCGAGCATGCTGAAGATGCTTAACCCTACTCAGTCCCTTCGTGAGGGGATCTGCTGGGTTCTCATCCGATGATATCCTCTTTGCCACGAGGAGTCCTTCTTCGATCCGATGTCTAATGAAATGGTATTTTCTGTCGATGTGTCTGGATCTCCCGTGATCCCTTGGTTCCTTGGCTAAGGCAACAGCACTTTCACTATCACAGAAAATTTCCATTGGCTCTTTAATAGCTGGTACAACTCCAAGGTCTCCAATGAAGTTCTTCAGCCATATCGCCTCCTTTGCTGCTTCACTAGCTGCAATATACTCTGATTCACAAGTAGAATCTGCCACTGTCTCTTGCTTGGAACTCTTCCAAGAAATTGCTCCTCCGTTTAGGGTAAAGACCCAGCCCGACTGAGAGCGGAAATTATCCCTATCAATCTGGAAGCTAGCATCACTATACCCAACAACTCTCAAGTCATCACTCCCACCGAGGGTAAGAACCCAGTCCTTAGTCCTCCGTAGGTACTTGAGGATATTCTTTACCGCAGTCCAGTGTGCCTTGCCAGGGTTCGCCTGATACCTGCTAACCATGCTCAAGGGAAAAGCTACATCGGGTCGAGTACACGTCATAGCATACATGATCGATCCTACAGCCGAAGCGTAAGGTGTTCGACTCATTTCTGCTATCTCAGCCTCAGTGCTAGGGCTTTGTGTCTTACTCAATCTGGTGTTACTCTGGATGGGTAACTCTCCTTTCTTGGAATCTTGCATGCTGAATCTCTTCAGCACCTTATCCAAGTAGGTACTCTGACTAAGTCCAATTAGTCTTTTACTCCGATCTCTCAAGATTCTTATCCCTAGAATATAGGCAGCTTCACCAAGGTCCTTCATAGCGAAACACTTACCAAGCCAGGACTTTACTTCCTGCAGGGTTGGAATGTCGTTTCCTATGAGTAGTATGTCATCCACATACAATACCAAAAAGCTAACTATACTCCCACTAGCCTTGACATACACACAAGATTCATCTTCACTCCTAGAAAAGCCAAATTCCTTGACCTTTTCATCAAAGCAAAGATTCCATCTGCGAGGTGCTTGCTTCAATCCATAAATGGATTTCTCAAGCTTACACACTCTATTAGGGTACTCGTTGCTGACAAAACCCTCTGGCTGACTCATGTAAACATCTTCAGCCAACTTTCCATTAAGGAAAGCGGTTTTGACATCCATCTGCCATATTTCATAGTCATGAAATGCAGCTATGGCTAACAGAACCCGAATAGACTTAATCTTGGCTACCGGAGAAAAGGTCTCATCATAATCCACTCCAGGAATTTGAGAGAAGCCCTTTGCAACCAGTCTAGCCTTATAAGTGTGTACTTTACCATCCATGTCGGTCTTCTTCTTGAAGACCCATTTGCACCCTACTGTCTTACGACTTGGTACATTTTTCAACCAAGTTCCAAACTTGATTGTCATACATGGATTGTATCTCGCTATCCATAGCCTCCTTCCATTTAGCAGACTCGGGGCCTGCCATGGCTTCCTCGTAGCTGTTAGGGTCATCTTGACTTACTAGTGTCTCATCACTAATAAGTGTCTCACCTTCTGCAGTAATATGGAATCCATAGTAATGCTCAGGTGCACTCCTAACTCTCGTGGAACGTCTCAGAGGTACAGATTTGTCAATTGGCTCAACATGAGTTTCCTCCTCAAGTTGAGGGCTAGAGTTTGAAGTTCCTTCACCGCTTGATTCTTGAATTTCTTCAAGATCAATTTGCCTCCCACTGTCTCCTTGGCTTATAAACTCTCTTTCTCGAAAGACACCTCTTCTTGCTACAAAGACCACATTGTCACTAGGTCTGTAGAAGAGGTAACCAAAGGATCGCTGTGGGTAACCGATGAAAATACACCTCTCGCTTCGAGGTTCGAGCTTATCATGAGTCTCGCGTCTCACGAAAGCCTCGCAACCCCAAATCTTGATGTGGTCTAGTTTAGGTACTTTACCAGTCCACATCTCGTGAGGAGTTTTGGCAACTTTCTTTGTAGGGACTAGATTAAGAATATGGGCGGCAGCCTCTAAGGCATACCCCCAGAATGAGATTGGTAGCGAAGCTCGACTCATCATGGAACAAACCATATCTAACAAGGTTCGATTACGCCTCTCAGCCACACCATTCAACTGTGGTGTCCTGGGAGGTGTCAATTGTGAGACTATCCCACATTCCCTTAGATAGTCGAGGAACTCTGAACTAAGATACTCACCACCACGATCGGATCGAAGCATCTTAATGTTCCTGCCCAATTGATTCTCGACTTCCTGTTTAAATTCCTTAAACCTCTCGAAAGTCTCTGACTTATGCTTGATCAAGTAGACATATCCATATCTACTATAATCATCAGTAAAAGTCAAATAATAACGATTAGCATCCCTTGTGGCATGTTTGAATGGTCCACACACATCCGTGTGTATAAGGTCCAACAAACCTTCACCCCTCTCACACGAACCTGTGAAGGGTGACTTTGTCATTTTTCCAAGTAAGCATGATTCGCAACTATCATCTGACTTTAGGTCAAACGACTCCAAGACTCCGTCCTTTTGGAGTTGGCCTATGCGCTTCTTGCTTATATGTCCAAGACGACAATGCCATAATGATGCTTTATCCAAGTTATTATTAGTAGAATCAATACACAAAACATTATTTCCTAAGTTATCAACAACAGATACAGCTTCATACACACCATCACAAGGTAATGCTTTAAAATAAAGAATATTATTAAAGAAAGCATCAATAGAACCAACTTCATTATTAAATGAAAAGGTAAACCCTTGTTTGTACAAAGCATGAAAGGAAATAATATTTCTTGCCATTCCTGGCGAATAACAACACTTATTCAGATCTAAACTAAACCCACTACTTAGCGATAAAGTATAAACTCCAATCTTGGTAACAGGTAAAGCTTTCCTATTCCCCATGATCAAGTTTATCCTTCCTTGCTCCACATCCTCACTTCTTCTTAGTCCCTGCAAGTCACAACAAATGTGAATACCACACCCGGTATCAAGGACCCAAGAATTAGAATGGGGTGAGTTATTAGAAATGATAGTGTAAATACCTGCATGGTTGGGTTTAACTTTCCCATCCTTCACATCTTGCTGGTATTTTGGGCAGTTCCGCTTCCAATGAGCTTTTTCATGGCAATAGAAGCATTCAGCCTCTTTTGGGTCAGAAGAAGGAGTAATGAAACCTTTCTTGGTTCCACTTGAAGAAGAGCCATCAAGGGTCCGAGCCTTGGTACCCTTCGAAGATCTCTTTCTCTTCCTCCATCGATTCTTCCCAATTGCCAAAATCGGAGTAGAGTTTTGAGTAGGAGTGATAGCAACCGACTTCCCCTTAAGACCTGATTCTGCGGTCTTGAGAAGTCCCTGAAGTTTGCTGAGGGTGACTTCTTCCTTGTTCATGTGATATGTCATGCGGAATTGATCATAGCACGATGGTAAGGAATGCAAAATAATATCTATTGCAAGATCCTCCGGGAAGTTCACATTAAGCTTCAGCAAACGATCCACATACCTCTGCATTTTCTGCATGTGGCTCGTGACGGATTCCCCGTCCTTCATCATGGTTGTTATCATGGAGCAGATGATTTCATACCTCTCTTGTCTTGCACTTTGATGGTATCTTTCCATCAAATCTTGGTGCATGTCATAAGGGTAGAAATCCTCATAAGACTTTTGGAGTTCCGTTGTCATCGTGGCCATCATGATGCAAGCCACTTTCGTAGCATCCCTTTCATGTGCCCGAAATTCAGCGATCTCCTGAGGAGTTGTAGTGGACTCATCAATCTCCTTAAGCTCCTTGTCAAGGACATATTCTTTGTCCTCGTAGCGGGTAATCATCCTGATGTTTCTGATCCACTCATTGAAGTTGGATCCATCAAAGGTGACTTTCCCACACAAGTTTATAAGGGTAAAGGAGCCATTAGGATTAGAGCCAGAAGCATTGTTGAAAGACATCTGAAGGGAGGAGGACAAGATTAGTTTAGATATAAGAGAGTCCTTAATAAAACACCCAAATGTAATATTAAGGCTAGGATCCAATCACAATATAATATAACTTAGAAGAGGTATGCCGTAATCTAAGCTATATCATATTTGAAAGGTAGGTGAATGACGATTCACCAATTTCCACCACGAAAACCGCAATATTTTAGTATTAGGTTTTTGAATGGTTCTTAGAAATTCCTAGATTCTTTGAGATTCAATGAACTTTTCAAAGGCATGTTTCAATCTCGAGTGTGCCCTCCAAGTTTTGTGACTGGGATACCGAGGATCACAAAACGAGGTGTGAAGTAACCATGCAAATCACTTGGTACCCTTAAAGTTTATCACTCAATCGATGTGCCGGTTAACCACACACGCTCCATCGATACTATAATAAACCCTAAGTCACCCTTTACCTACCTTGTTAAGTCCAAGTTAGTGTGCCGGTTAACCACACACGCTCCACCAACGACTTAATCAAAGTGTAAAGTGTAATTTCATGGAATAGCACCTTATTCACATTTTTCCTAAAGTAACTAAGATTGGGAATTTAATAAAACATTTAGTTACTTTATAATATTCATCATACTTTGAATGAGAATTAATAAGTCCTTGTCTTACCCGTTCGGCTAACGACCCTCCACCGATCAAGCAAGCGGTGGGTGAGAGTGGACACCCATTAAGTCACCATTTTATAGGCAACAACCTTACACCCACCTTATAGACCGGCTTCGTGAATGAGGCGTACTAGCGGTAAGACGACTTTGTTCTTATACATATATATATATATATATATATATATATATATATATATATATATATATATATATATATATATATAATTATTAAATCATAATAGTATAAGTATAAGGGTTGAATTTTAACTTTTAAAATTCTAGGGGTTGGAACTAAAGTTTTAACTTAACTTTACTTGTTCCAAAACTTGAGGGCAAGTTTTGTAAACTTTCAAAACTTTTCATTTCTTGTAACTTATGAGTTTAATAGAGTAATAAAATGAGGACTTTTCATTTTTCCTAACTCTTGTGTTCTTTTAATGGTTTTTAATCCAAGAGACTTTTGGTTTTCCATAACTTGAGGACAAGTTATGGACTCCATTAAAACACATTATGATCATGAATTAATCTACCACATAGGTTACAAATAATTCCTATGATCATCTAAACATCATAAGAACAAGAATATGAATATGAACACTTTCAAGAATCAAAATCATATTTAATCTTTGTAATTTTGATAACTAGTTGTTGTAAATGAGTTAGAAAAGACATTACACCTTCTAAAATAAGTTTTCAAGTACCAAAACATTTTAGGGTAATGATTCTAATCCATTTCCAGCAACTCAAGTCGAAATTCTGCACTCTGTCGACCCTACTCGCCGAGTGCATAAACCTACTCGCCGAGTAGGTTGAAGATACACATGAACTCGACGAGTCCTCCCCATGGACTCGCCGAGTCCATCAGTCAGATAGCAGAATTTTCGACTTTCTTCAACTTTTAAGCACAAATAACAAACAAACAAGCCTAGGCTTTGATACCACTGATGGGTTTTGAGCATTCTAACACTTCCTAAGTGTACATGCAACCCTAATAACCTTGGATCTATGTTTGTCTAATTATCATGCAAAGTTGAATTCCAAGGTTATATTCCTATCTAGCATACATGGGGAACAATTTTAACTTGAATCATAGATAGAATAACTTACCTTGTTGTTGCTTGAGTTCCTTGAAACCTTGTGAGCCTAGCACCCCAAGTGTGATGCCTCAAATGCTTCACACAACACCAAATGCTCTTGGAAAGACTCTTGAGATAACACACACTTCTCAAAATCGGCCAAGCCCTCTAGTTTCTTAGTGTTCAACTTGTGTTGCACTTGTGTAGCCAATTTTGTGGAGAATGGGACTCTTATATAGTGTTGGCACATCTAGGGTTACACCATGTAAACCCTAATGTGTCATGACTCTTCATTTCCATGACCCATGGGTTTGTAACTCCCATGGAGCATCCATGGAGCATCCTATGGGTAGAACCCAACTTGATAATCCATGGAGCCTCTTAGCCCACTATACAAGATATGAATGATTTACATAATCAACCCATATATTTAATTAGTTATCCTTTGATCACTTAATTAATTCTAAATTAATTCTTTGATCAACTAATCAAATAATATTATTAATATATTAGAACTTATAATATATTAATAATCTCCAAGTGTTATTTCTCTCATTTAGTCTATCCAATTGCATGGTGCCATGCAACCCAAATGGACCATGCCGGGTCGGGTCAAGTACAAGCCCGAAATAGTTATGGACTTAGACACCTTATCCAACAGTAACACCGTAAATTTCAAAACAATTTTTCGCATTTTATACAAAACACAATTCATTCATTATTCATAAAAACATCATTGTTCGAAACTCAAATTCATAGCATATAAAAATCCCAAGATCTCATGACATAAAAATCCCGTGTGTGTACTGATCAGGCCGGCGCCTTCCCGCGATCCTCACTAGTACCTGAAAAAAATAACACCAAACATTGTAAGCACAAAGCTTAGTGAGTTCCCCAAAATACCACACATAACACATATTAGCCACTCGAGGCTATAACTCTATGGGTCCGTGGACCCTACTCTGTGAACCCTCTGGTTCTAACTCTATGAACCTTCCGGTTCTAACTCTATAAACATGCACAGCATAAATCACATAGAAATAATGCAGTACAACACATAACATATAGCATACAAATACTCTGTCACATAACTCTGGTTACCTACTCAAGGTAAAGTATAGTGAGAAGACTCACCTCGCGTATCTCGATAACTCGCAAATCCATGAAATCACTAGTGCTCGATCTCCCGAGCTATAGTCCTCCTATAACACAAATACATCTCAACCCCTGGTTCGAGAACACGAAACAACCTGCTCCAACTCGTTGAGTATGCCAATGGACTCGATGAGTGCATTCCATGCACAACCCCAAACGACCTTCTAAGGTCAGATCTGTTCCACTAACTCATAGATCCAGTCTTTGCAAGCTGATTTACCACGTAAAGTCTATGTCTTGGCGTTCATATCACCTCTATTGACTCATAAATGGTGTTTTAACCTCAAACACAAAGATCCCAACCCAAAACCTCCATAGACTCATATAAATCTTGGACAAAGAGGTACTCTCGACCTCCAAGGGTCCAGATCCAGAACCTAACTCGCTTAAAGGACCAAGTGAGCACTAGATCTAGTCACAAAAGGGCTCAATAAGCCCTAAATCAACATGAACATCACCTCAACAGGAAATGGTTCGAAAATAGTACCTCAAATGTGATGTCATGGTCCTCAGATCTTCAGGAAGTTAACCCTCTTGCTTCCCCTTGGCTATAGCTTCCTTTCCCTTGCTAGACAACACCTCCAAGGTCAACAATGGCTCCTTCTCTCACTCCAAACACTCAAGATCACTAGGGTTTCGCTCTGGGGACTGGTGAGCACAAATGGCGGCCATAAGGCCCTTTAAATAGGCCCCAAACCCGAGAAATTAGGGTTTCATTAAACAGCACGGACTCGCCGAGTCCACCAATGCGACTCGTCGAGTCCAGTCATTAATCCGGGTGAGAAATCGCATCTCTACTCGGCGAGTCTACGCACCAACTCGCTGAGTCTTCCACAAAACTAAAAATAAAAAAAAATGAATAAATATAATACCTAAAATTCCGGATGTTACAGCCTGTGTGCGGCTGGATGGCCGCACACACTAGTTTTGGTGTGTTTGGCTCGTTTTTCCAATGCTACAACCAAACTAACCCATCCTCCGACACGTATCTAAATTATACTAAGATTTAAGCACTCTTTTAGACCCAAAACTTCATTATAACATAGCAAAACGAAGCTAACTTTGATATAAAAGAAGAATGTAAGCTAGAAATTTCGGGTTGTCACAGACTCTCAATAGATGAACTAGTCGTCTTGCGACTCAATAGCATCAGAGACCACATTCGCTTTCCTGGGATGATACAGAATCTCGCAGTCATAATCCTTGGCCACGTTAATCCACCTATGCTCTCTAGTATTCAAATTTGGCTGATCCATGAGATATCACAAACTCTTATGAATCTGTGTAGATAGTACATCGGACCCCATACAAATAATGCCGCCAAATCTTGAGAGAAAACACCACTGCTCCCAATTCCAGATCATGAGTCGGATAGCGTACCTCATGCAGATTCAGCTATCGAGATGCATAAGCGATAAACCTCCCACATTGCATAAGTATCGCTCCTAGACCGGTGATGGATGAATCACAAAATACCACAAATTCCTCAACATCGATGCCTCACATAACTTCTGTCTTAGTGTCTCAAATGCAACCTGCTGCTCAGGTCCCCAACGAAAATCCACGCCCTTCCTCGTCAGACAAGTGAAGGGTACTATAATCTTGGAGAAGTCATGAATAAATCTTTGATAATAACTTGCTAATCCAAAGAAACTTCTGATCTCTGAAGCAGACCTTGGGACCTCCCACTGTATAACTGCCTTGATTTTAGTCGGATCAACCAAAATCCCATCCTGATTAACAAGGTGCCCCAAGAAATGGACCTCTCGTAACCAAAACTCACACTTCGAGCACTTGAAATATAGCTATTCTCGTCTCAAGACCCTAAGAAGCTCTCGAAGGTGCTCTTCGTGTTGCTCCCTAGTCTTGGAATACACCAAGATATCATCAATGAACACAATAACTGATCGATCGAGCATCGCCTGCACACCCGATTCATCAAATCCATAAATCCCAAAGGCGCATTCGTCAGCCCAAATGGAATCACCACGAACTCGTAATGACCATAACGAGTCCGAAAGGCGGTCTTCTCCACATCCTTCTCTCTAACCCTCACCTAATGATACCCTGGCCTCAAATTAATCTTGGAGATCCAAGACGCACCCTGGAACTGAGCAAAGAGGTCATCAATCCGCGAAAGGGGATAACAGTTCATCACCATCAACTTGTTCAACTCTTGGTAATCAATGCACATCCGGTATGAACCATCCTTCTTCTTGACGAACAAAATCGGGGGTCCCCATGGAGAACTACTCGGTCTGATGAAATGTTTCTCTAACAGCTCTTGAAGCTAAGAGGACAACTCCTATATCTCAGGCGGTGCCAAATTGTACGATGCCTTGGCAATCAGAACCGCACATGGCACCATTTCAATCTTGAACTCAACCTGCCTCTTGGGAGGCACACCGAGTAACTCCTCCAGAAACACATCAACAAATTCTCTGACAACAGGCACATCCAAAATTGATGTCTGCTCCAAAACCCATGTATCAACCACATAGGCAAGATAACCCATATACCCATGTTGAATATACTGTCTAGCCCTGGTTGCTAAACAAAACCCTTATCCAACCATGGTACCCTCTCCGTAGATGACCAGTTCTCCCCCACTTGGGATTCGAACCACTACTCGCTGCCCCTCATAGTGTATCATAGCACCAAACCTGCTCATCCAATCCATACTTACTATCACGCATAAATCGCCCATGAGGATAGAAATCAAATCAATCGGATAAGGTACCCCAAAAATCTCCAAATATACAACCCTGATAAACCCTAGATGCAGAAACCCGGTGTTCGTTGGAGATAGAAACTGGCAACAGACACTCTAACTCTCCACTATGCATATTAAAGCCCCTACTGAACGTATGGAATACAAAAGATCGAGTCACACCTTAGTTAAAAAGGATAAGAGCAGGCAAAGAGTTTATTAGGAAGGTACCAGTAACGATGTATGGTGTTGCCCTGGCCTCCTCGACACCAAGTTGAAAAGCACGACCTTCACCCCTCGAGGGATCTGTCTTACCCTGGTGCCCATCGGTGATCCTCAAAGTGGCAGGCACCAGGACTTGTGCCGTCTTGGCAGCGAGCAATGGACAGTTTACCTTCACATGGAAAACCTGATCATAATGGTAGCAAATCCTAATGCTCGGTATTGGGGCCAGCTGACGACAATCCCTCCCAAAGTGCCCCTCCTTGTGACATTTGTGGCATCCAGTAGATAATCAGTAAGGACCCTCATAAACCTTGCCTCACTTCCCATAAGTGCGGCCCCACTGTTCTTGAGACCTCGAATCAGTGGGATTGAATCGCTTCACCGCAGGTAGCGACTGCATAGGGGCATGTCTCAGCTCCCTTGTTTGGAGCTCCATCTTAATTTCCCGCCTCCTCGTGGCCTCTTGTAACTCAATGAGTGAACCGTATCACTGGGTAGACACAAACTGGAAGATATCCGTATTGATCATGCTCACGTACTGGGTCATCTGATCCCGCTCAGAAGCAGCAAAATTAGGGCAGAAAAGAGTCCTCTCCATAAACATCTTGGTGATATCAGTCACCGTCTTCATCCCCATCCTCATATCTAAGTACTCCTGGGCTAATCTCTCTCTCTCTTTCTCTCTCTCTCAACCAAAGGGACGTATCTCGAGCGGAATATATCAAAAATCTATTCCCAAGATACAACACCTCTTTGTTTTGGAGTATATAAACCAGTGACTAGTCCCTACTAATCCTTCGCTCCAGAAATACCCCTCAACGTTAGACAACCACCTCATGGCAATGATTGGATCCTGAACCCCATCAAAAACTATGGACTTTGTATTATCGAAGTCCTGGTACTAGAAGGATCTCCCCCCTCCAATCCCTGCAGCAGCAAGAGTCGCGGTGCCTGCAACAGCTGCAACCTATGAAAATCCAGTGTATCGGTCATCAAAGAACTCCATCATGACAGTCTTGATAGACCCAAACAACTTCGGTATCTGCCCCCGGAATATAGAAACAACCTCAGCATGAATCATCTCCCTGACCTGATCCTTAGTCAACTCGGGCCTATCTTGTCCACTCACTCCTACTCTTGATCCGGATTCCCATATGAACACCATACTGAAATAAACCAAAAACTATCATATAAAGCACAATTCATATAATAGGAGATATTATAAATAACAAAACCCTAGGGGTTGTGACCTCCCTGCTACGTGTACGGGTATTGTTGTCACAAAAGGTTAACATATTGTTTTACATATTGTATTTGTTCTTCGAGTTACACAATAGATACATAAGTAGAAAAGCTTCAAACTACAGCTAAAGGATCTTGCGTCAACGCCCCTTGTGACCTGCTTACTAGATCGCTGAGAATACAAGTCGTTTTGAAAAGCATCAACTAAAAAGTTGGTGAGTTCATAGGCATTTTTGTATAAAATCATTTACACTTGTTTAGAATCGTTCTCGTTGTACTTTCAGAAAATCAGCTATTTTCTATAAAATCGTTTGAAGTCTTGCTTTGGAAATTATGAATATATGTGTGTATGACATTACTTTTGTTCATCATTATAAGGAGTGATTTTGAAAAGTAGTGTGATTTGTAAAAGCGATTTGTGTCCGAGAATAGTTCCTTTGAATAGTAACAATCAACTGTCTCATGAAAAATCCCTTATTTTCAAAAAGGAAATATGGTTGAAAATCCTGTTCCTTTTATCGAGTAAAATTCAGTGTGTGCTCTAGTTTATCATTATCGAAATCATAGGAAAATCGTTGTCCCCAGAAAATCCTATATTTTCTGCTATAAGATAATCGTAAGTTCTGGTTTATCGTTATTGAAATCGTAGAAAATCGTTTTCTCTAGAAAATCCTATATTTTCTGTTATAAAATATTCGCAAGTTCTAGTTTATCGTTATTGAAAATCGTAGAAAATCATTTTCCATAGAGTCCTACGCTTTTTACTTTGTAAAATAGCAGTATTTCGACTCTATGCTTGTTAGGAGAAAGAATCATGGCAATTGTGGACATTCTACACGGAGAAAAGAAAGGACAGTCGACGCAACAAATGCGGACCATCACCTATCACGTATAGGACAGTCAACACAACGTGCCAAAATTTATTTATGAGGCTTTTCCTTACATAAATTTCTAGTTAATATAACATATTCTAGTGAGTTGTTATAACCATACTAACCATGACGAAGTGCCTGTTTTGGCGTTTCTCAGGCGCCCTCGGTTTGGAAAAGACATTTGTCACCCTAGACTGGCTTGTCTAGCTGTAGCGAATAGTGAAGGTGCGAGGTGTCAACCCCGTATAGATCTATACACAAATTCCCGCTCTCCCTCCAGGAGACTCTGGCTATAACTCCTTACAGGACTTAGACCTACACTAATATTTTTATATTTAGGTACTTTTGAGATTTGTCTGACTACAATATTAACAACCTTTTGGGCAATCATTAGAGATTCATTATTTGTTAGATAAATAATGAAAATCGTACTTATTGAATAGAAATATCATTCTCGTTCCATATCGTTGATTGTGCTCGTTAACTATGTGCTTGTGTTCATTCATTTTCGTTTATTGGAAAATGAGTCATTTTAGTCAAAAGAAAAAAAGTGTCAAGTTATAATTTGTATAAATTTATAACTATCGCTTATGACACGCATTTTTATGACATATAGAACATTACTTGTGTTCTTGGAGGTTTTATGACAGCAATTTATGACATGCAAATATTTATGTCATAAAGGCTCCACTTGTATATTTTCTTGATGCAAACTTGTATGTTGAATATTTATAAAATACACCCTGATAGTTTGCAAAATAGTCACAAAGTTTCTATTTTTGAAAAATCACTAGAAATGGTGTCCACTTAGTAATATCCCTTTTATAACTTTTTATCTTTAGACATGAAAGCATAGATGACACACTCAATAGTTGGGAAGCTCTTTTGTTCAAAGTATCCTCTGTTCTTTGTGAAATTTAGAAATCCTTCATTCATGAGTATACTACTAAATAATAATTTAATAATATTTCACACACATACAAACATACGTATATATGTAATCATTTAAGAGTTTAGGCAAGATTTGACTTGTACTCTCCCCCAAAAACATTAAAACATGGAAAAAGGTGGGGTATGAAGCTCACCTTGAGTTGGTTAAGGAGTTGTTTGGAGTTATGGAGTGAAGATCTCAAGCTTTAACTCTTGGCTGAGATGAGGAACTTCCCTGGGAGGGATGCTTTCCAAAGGATGATCATCACATATTATTATGAATAAAATAATATGGATTCATCTTGAAATATAATAAAATATTAGATGAGTGGAAGAATTTACCTTAAAATTTCTCAGGAAGAAGTTGAGAAATTTCCTTTCAGGAAGATCCTTTTTTCTTGCTTGAAGATGAGTTTTTGAGAGAAAATAGGGAAAAGTAAGAGAGAAAGTGGAGTCTAAACTCCCTCACTGTCGTTGCTTTGGAGTACAAGGAAAAGGGAGGAATCATTGGTACATGGGTATCTGGTGGTCCATGCATGGATATTTGGTGGGTAAAGCATGGACTACTGTGATTTGCATGGGAAATGAGGAATTTCATCAAATCACAAAGTCAATCCTTTTGTCCTTTTCTTGATTTAGGATAAGGTTTTCCTAAATCCCAACCATTTGTTTTTATGAAGAATATGCTTAAAATAATTAATTTTAGCATAAAATAGGGTCTAAGGGGGTTAGGATAGGAAAAATACAAGTTTGGTGTAATTTCCGGCGTCAAAATGTCTTTAAATGGTGAAAAAGTCCGAAAACAATGAAAATCCGGAGTGGGGGTTGGTTCCTGCGAGGGTCCGAGATGCATAAGAAGGATTCCGGAGTCAGCTTCTAATTTCCGGAGTCATTTGGGTCAATTCCGAAGCTGTTGGGTAGTTTCCGAAGGCGCTGGACAAGTTCCGAAGCCAATGCTCACTTCCGGAGTCGGGTGCGAGATCAAGTAAGTCCGGACCGAGGATGCGAGGCGGCTAGATGTCCGAAGCAAGTCATGCAAAGCCTTCCGAGTTCAAACCTTCCGGAGCAGTGAGGATATCCGAAGCAAGGGAGTTCCGAAGGTGAGAGCCTTCCCAGTTCCTCAGAAGGTGTCCGGACTAAGAGGGTTCCGGACCAAGAGGAGTTCGGACCAAGAGGTTCAGGACCAGGAGGAGTCCGAACCAAGAGGTTCCGGTTGGGGTTTCCTCTTCCGGTTTTGAGCTGTTTTCAACTAAGGAATGTATTTAGGGAGATTTGAGAGAGATTTGAGATATGTGGAGATATTTGGGAGAGATTTCACATACTTGGAGAGATTTGGGAGAGATTAACTATTCTTGGAGAGATTTCGCAAACTTAGAGAGATTTGGGAGAGATTCACTTTTCTTGGAGAGAGTTCGCATACTTAGGGAGATTTGGGAGAGATTCACTTTTCTTGGAGAGATTTGGGAGAGATTAACCATACTTGGAGAGATTTTGCATACTTAGAGAGATTTGGGAGAGATTCACTATTCTTCGAGGGATTTCGCATACTTAGAGAGATTTTGTAGAGATTCATTATTCTTGGAGAGATTAGGGAGATATTCACTATTCTGGGAGAGATTTTGCATACTTAGAGAGATTTGGGAGAGATTCACTATTCTTGGAGAGATTTCACATACTTAGAGAGATTTGGGAGAGATTTCACATACTTGGAGAGATTTGGGAGAGATTCACTATACTTCGAGAGATTTGGGAGAGATTTCACATACTTGGAGAGATTTGGGAGAGATTCACTATACTTGGGGAGATTTACATTCTAACACTAGATGGCTCCTTAGGAACTAATATTGAACACTTAGGACTGTTAGCACAATCTCACAATAGACTTTACTTATCTGACGATGGAATTTCCTAGCCAAAAGTGCTAGTTGTGACAATTGTGCTTCCGGTAGTACGGGCCCATACTACCTTCCATACTTACCCGTATTTTTCTCAAAAGATCATCACAGGGACCCTAACAACACACACTAGAATACACAAGCATCATATTCTCTCTTCCTAGAGAAAGGCTAGACATCCCTCAACCAACCTGATGACCCCACATAACTCATCCATGAAACCTCGACCAATCTTGCAACACTCATGTATACTAATCACACATAACACTAGATCCTATAGATAGGCGAATACCTGACTCTACCCTAAGCCCTTCATCAAACAAGAACATGAAATAAGGCTAAACCAAACATTCTTAGGCTATAAAATCTTAGTTATTGTAACACCGTGAATTTCAAAATAATTTTTCGCAAATATAAAAACAATTCTCATTTAATTTCATAAAACATTAAGACTAAAATCCCCAAATTCGTATCATACAAAATCCCAAGATCATATATATATCAAAAATCCCATGCGTGTGTACGGATCAAGTCGGCGCCTTCCCACGGTCATCGCTAGTACCTGAAACAACAACACTAACACTGTAAGCACGAAGCTTAGTGAGTTCCCCAAAATACCACACATAAAACACATATTAGCCACTCGAGGCTATGACTCTATGGGTCCGTGCACCCAAACTCTGTGAACCCTCAGGTTCTAACTCTAGGAACCTTCCGGTTCCAACTCTGTAAACATGCACAGCATAAATCACATAGAAATAATGCAGTACAACACATAACATACATAGCATACAAATACTCTGTCACATAACTCTGGTTACCTACTCAAGGTAAAGTATAGTGAGAACACTCACCTTGCGTATCTCGGTATCTCACGAATCCTGGAATCCCTCGTGCTCGATCCTCCGAGCTCTAATCCTCCTATAACATCATATGTCTCTAATTAACACTTTTTATCTCTAAGGTTGACTATCCATAAGAAGTCAACACAGGTCAACTCTGGTCAACGGTCAACGGTCAACAGTCAACGGTCAACTTTGACCGGACTCGGCGAGTGCACTAGGGCGACTCGGTGAGTCTAGACGTTTTCACCAACTCTCTAGGATTCCCTTTTTACACGTCGAGTACTCCCCCTGACTCCACGAGTTCACCTGGAAGAATCGCGGGGCCACCCCGACTCAACTCGCCGAGTCTCAAGAACAACTCGGCGAGTCCCAATTCAACTCAGTCCACCTGTCAACCCTCCTTAACTCGCCCTGACTCAATGAGTCAACCCATGACTCGACTGGACCACTCACTGGACGATCTAAGGGCAATCTTCAAGCTACTCGCCGAGTCTGTTCGTCGGACTCGGCGAGTCCATGCCATGCAATCACTCAAACTTGCTTCTAAGGTCAGATCTGCTCCAATAATTTATAGATCTGGCCTTCCTAGACTGATTCATCACGTAAAGCCCCTATCTTGGTGTTCATAACACACCCCATGGCTCATAAATAGCATTTTGACCTAAGGCATAAGGTTTCCAATCCAAAACCTCCATTGATTCACAAAAAGCTTGGGCAAAGGGACACTCTGGACCTCCAAGGGTCCAGATCTATGGTCTAAAACGCTTAAGGGACCAAGGGAGCACTACATCTAGCCACAAGAGGCCTCAATAAGCCCTAAATCAATG
This sequence comes from Lactuca serriola, assembly GCF_051521515.1. Classification (NCBI taxonomy): domain Eukaryota; kingdom Viridiplantae; phylum Streptophyta; class Magnoliopsida; order Asterales; family Asteraceae; genus Lactuca; species Lactuca serriola. The sequence goes on along the minus strand of NC_136411.1, from coordinate 127,428,013 downwards.
TAAACATCAACATAGAAGAGGATAGCTCGAAGATATTACCACAATAGCGATGCTCTGGACTCCAAACCCTCAGAAAATGGCTCCTCTTGCTTTCCCCTTAGCTGATCCTCCCTTTCCCTTGCAAGATGACACCTCCAAGATCAATAATGGCCTCCTACCTTGCTCCAAACGCTCACACTCGATTAGGGTTTCACTCAAGGGACTGGTGAGCACAAATTACGACCATAAGGCCCTTTAAATAGGTCCCAAACCCGAGAAATTAAGGTTTCATTAAACAGCGCGGACTCGCCGAGTCCATACCTTGGACTCGCCGAGTCCAGGCGCGAACCCGCGTCCAGAATCGCGACCCTACTCGGCGAGTCTGAACTCCAACTCGCCGAGTCCCCTCACAAAACATCACAAATTGAAAGCATAAAAGATACCTGGAAATTTGAGCTGTTACAACTCTCCCCCACTAGAACTAGACTTCGCCCTCGAAGTCTCGCTCTAAAAATAGCTCCGGATGCTGCTCACGCATCTCACGCTCCGGCTCCCAGGTCATCTCTGATCCCTTCCGATGTTGCCACTGAACCAACACCAAAGGTACCTCCTTGTTCCTCATAACCTTGATCTTTCGATCTCTGATGGCCACCGGCCTCTCGGCATAATTCAGGCTCGCATCCACCTGAATATCCTCTAATGGAACCACTGCCGACTCATCGGCTATACACTTCCTCAGCTGCGACACATGAAAAGTGTCGTGAATCTGCCCCAACTCTGCTGGTAAATCCAAACAATAGGCTACCCGGCCTACCCTCGCAACCACACGGAATGGACCAATATATCGGGGCCCCAATTTGCCCCTCTTCCTGAATTAAATCACCCCTTCCCAAGGAGAGACCTTCAGGAGAACGAGATTGCCGACCTGAAACTCAAGCTCGGATCGACGTATGTCCGCATAACTCTTCTGTCGGCTCTGGGCGGTCAATAACCTCTGTCTGACCTGCTGAATCTGCTCTGTCGTCTGAAGCACGATCTCTTTACTACCCATCACTCTCTGCCCAACCTCTCCCCAACAAATGGGGGTCCGACACCTCCTCCCATACAACAGCTCAAAGGGTGGCATACCAATGCTCGAATGATGGCTGTTGTTGTAGGAAAACTCTGCCAAGGGTAAATACACATCCCAGCTGCCCCTGAAATCCAACACACATGCCCGGAGCATGTCCTCAAGCGTCTGAATCGTCCGCTCACTCTGACCGTCTGTCTGGGGATGATATGCGGTACTAAAATGCAGTCTAGTACCCAACTCCTCGTGAAATTTCCTCCAGAATCTGGAAGTGAAACGCACATCACGGTCCAAAACAATCGAGATCGGCACCCCATGTCGAGATACCACTTCCCTCACATACACCTCTGCCAACTTTTCCGCTGAAGAACTCTCACTAATGACAAGGAAGTGAGCGTTCTTCGTCAACCTGTCCACAATCACCCAAATTGCATCAACTCCTCTGGCAGTCCTCGGCAATTTGGTGATGAAATCCATAGTGATCTGTTCCCACTTCCACTCGGGAACCTCCAATGGCTGCAACTTGCCATGCGGTCTTTGGTGCTCGGCCTTAACCCTGCGGCAGGTCAAGCACCTCTCAACAAACCATGCGACGTCCCTCTTCATATAGGGCCACCAATACTCTTTCCTCAAATCCAAATACATCTTCGTGGCCCCCGGATGGATCGAAAATTTCGACCGATGAGCCTCTTCTATCAAAGTAGTACGCGTACCGCCCACAAACGGTACCCAAATCCGACCTTGAAAAGTCATAAGCCCTCGACCATCCGTAACGAACTCCAAAACCAACCCAACGACCTGCTCCTTCTTCTGCATCTCCGGTTTCACAGCCTCGGCCTGTACCCCACGAATGGCATCCAGTACCGGAGCTATCACGGTCAATCTCAAACATACATCTCGCAGTGGAGTGCTCTCCACCCTGCGGCTCAACGCATCGGCTACCACATTAGCCTTGCCTGGGTGATACAGGATCTCACAATCATAATCCTTGACGACATCCAACCACCTCCTCTGCCGCATATTTAGGTTGGGCTGATCCATCAAGTACCTCAAACTCTTATGGTCCGTGTATATCGTACACCGAAACCCATACAAGTAGTGACGCCAAATCTTGAGGGCGAACACTACTGCCCCCAAATCTAGATCATGCGTGGGATATCTCGTCTCATGAGGCTTCAGCTGCCTCGATGCATATTCTATCACATGCCCTCTCTGCATCAGCACCGCACCCAGCCCCAAAATCGATGCATCACAGTATACTACAAAATCATCCATCCCTACCGGGAGAGCTAATATCGGGGCTTCGCACAACCTTTGGCGAAGTGTCTCAAAGGAGGTCTGCTGCTCGGGACCCCATGAGAAAGCAACACCCTTCCGGGTCAATCTGGTGAGTGGCACTGCGATCTTGGAGAAATCCTTGATAAATCTCCGATAATACCCTGCCAACCCAAGGAAACTCCTGATCTCAGAGAGTGACTTCGGCACCTCCCAACTCATCACCGCCTCAACCTTGGCCAGATCGACCAATATCCCTTCCTGATTAACAAGATGTCCTAGGAACTGGACCTCCCGCAACCAGAAATCACACTTGGAGAACTTTGCATAAAGCTTCTCCGATCTCAATACCCCAAGGACCTCTCTCAAATGCTCCTCATGCTGCTCTCTAGATCTCGAATATACCAGAATATCATCGATAAATACAATCACCAACCGATCCAACATCGGCCTGCATACCCTGTTCATGAGATCCATGAACATAGCCGGGGCATTGGTGAGCCCAAAAGGCATCACCACAAACTCATAATGCCCATATCGCGTCCTGAACGCTGTCTTCTGGACGTCCTCATCCCGAACTCTCACCTGATGATATCCCGACCTCAAATCGATCTTGGAGAACCAAGATGCTCCCTGCAACTGATCGAATAAATCGTCGATCCTCGGTAACGGGTAACGGTTCTTGACCGTCAGCTTGTTCAACTCCCGGTAGTCAATGCACATCCGGTGTGAACCATCCTTCTTCTTGACGAACAAAATAGGTGCTCCCCACGGCGAGCTGCTCGGCCGAATAAATCCCTTCCCCAGCAACTCCTGGAGCTGCGAGGATAACTCTTGCATCTCTGGAGGTGCAAGGCGATAAGGCACCTTAGCGATAGGCGCGGCCCCCGGAATCAAATCAATACCAAACTCCACTTTCCTCACAGGAGGCACACCCGACAACTCCTCGGGAAAGACATCTGGAAACTCACGCACCACCGGTACCTCCTCAACTGAACTCGGTCTCTCGGAAGTCGCTCGCGTATCCATCACATATGCCACAAAACCCTTATAGCCCTGCTGTAGACACTACCTCGCCCTAGCGGCCGAACAAAAAGCCGATCCCGAACGTGTACCCTCGCCGTTCACCAAAAGAACTCCCCCACTAGGGTCTCGTATGGTCACCAACTGACACTCGCAGTCGATAACTGTGCCAAATCTGCTCAACCAGTCCATGCCCACAATGACACAGACATCAGCCATCGCAATAGGAACCAGATCAATCGGGAACTCAACACCGAAAATCTCTAACACGCATCCTCGGAGAACCTCCGCGACATATATCACTCTCTCGTCAGCTATGGAAACTCTCAGAGGCCGACTCAACGCCTCACGACTAACACTAATATGCTGACTAAAGGACAAGGATACAAAAGACCGACTCGCACCCAAGTCAAATAACACTAAAGCAGGTACAGAGTTCACAAGGAAAGTACCTACGCATAACATAATATAAGCATAATATCTCGACATCAAAATAAATACATGAAAGGAAACATACCAGCCACAACATCGGGCGCAGCGCGGACCTCCTCCGCAGTCAGCTGGAAGGCTCTCCCTCGAGCTCTCGGCGCCTCGGCCTTCACAAGCCAACTCTCTGTAGCTCTGATGGCGGCAGGAGCAGATCCCTGAGATGCTCCGCGCAACTGCTGACACTCCGCCTTCCGGTGTCCGGTCTGGTTGCAGTGAAAACACACTGCAAACCCCTTGGGGCAGTCCTTGGCCATATGCCCCTCCTTACCACATTTGTAGCAAGATCCCGCTCGGCAAACTCCGTCATGACCCTTGCCGCACTTCCCGAGTGTGCGGCCCTTCTGGCTCCCTGGTTTGGGATCAGCGGGCTTGGCCCGCTTGGCTTCCGGCTAAGACTATGTCGGTCGCCGATCCCTCCCCTGAGACTCCGCCTCCTCCCTGGCCTGAGTCTCAAGCTCAATCTCCCTCTTCCGGGCATTTGCCTGAAGCTCAGCAAATGTCCGGTACGAGGAGTTTGCAGCGAACTCCCGAATATCCCGCCTCAAAATGATCAAGTAGCGGCTCATACGTTCCTGCTCAGTGGACACGTGCTCAGGGCAGAACATCGCCCTCTCATGGAACATCCTCGTGATCGCTGTAACTGACTCAGTACCCTGCTTGAGGGTCAGAAACTCCTAGGCCAAACGCTCCCTCTCCACCTGGGGAACGTACTCATCTCAAAACATGGCAGTGAACCTCTCCCAGGTCACTGCCGCAAGCTCAGCAGGCGTGAAATGCGTTGTCACAAACTTCCACCAGTCCTTCGCTCCCAAGCGAAGCTGGTTCAGCGCTAACCGAACCTTCAAATGCTCAGGAGATGAGCAAGTGAAGAAGCACCCCTCTATATCAGATATCCACCTCATAGCTGCCACCGGATCCTGTGTCCCATCAAACTCTGGTGGTTTTGTGTTGCTGAAGTCGCGGAACAGCAACGCATCACCACATTGCGGCCTCGCAGCAGCAATCGCTGCGGTAGCCGCTGCAACAGCAGCCTCAGAAAGAGCGGCATAACGCTCGTCAAACGTCTCAATCAGTGTGGTCTTTATAGACCCAAACATCTCTGGTATCTGTGCCTTGATGGCCGCAGCCACCTCCTCCTAGATGATTCGGCGGATCTCCTCATCACCGGTACCACTGCTCTCGGGCATCAAACGTGTCCTCACCATGATCTACCTCTGAAATACAACATACGATAAATTAGAACCCACACGAGCATACTCACACTCGTCAACTCTTTCCTCCTTGATTCTTGGTATTCCAAAGATTCTTACTTGGGCTGCACACCGCTCCGGTGCTTTCAGTAGTACGGGCCCAATACTACTATCCGCACCGCATCAGAATACACCCCAAGTCCTCCTCTTCGGATCCCAAATCCCAAGTACTCTATCATGCGTAAACCACTCTCTAATAAATCTCTCATAAGCCCCTCGCTGCTACCTACTCACTCTCAAGCATCTCATAGCAGCTCACCTCTCCCTAGGCTAAGGCATCACAAATCAGGCCACTCTAGTCCTAATAGCAATACCTAGCCTACTCTAGCATGTGGATACATCATATCAATATTAATATCACATAATATAAAGGTATTTTGGGAAATCACCGTTCGGGCGCGGACTGATCGTACACACATCTCTTACTCTGCGTTTTTTCAAAATTCTTTTACTCTTTTTGGAAATAAATCTCAAATCCTCAGTTTGAGTTCAAATACGCCCGAAGGTGTACTCGAATCCCTCAAACCAAGGCTCTGATACCAACTTGTAACACCGTGAATTTCAAAATAATTTTTCGCAAATATAAAAACAATTCTCATTTAATTTCATAAAACATTAAGTTTAAAATCCCCAAATTCGTATCATACAAAATCCCAAGATCATATATATATCAAAAATCCCATGCGTGTGTACGGATCAAGCCGGCGCCTTCCCACGGTCATCGCTAGTACCTGAAACAACAACACTAACACTGTAAGCACGAAGCTTAGTGAGTTCCCCAAAATACCACACATAAAACACATATTAGCCACTCGAGGCTATGACTCTATGGGTCCGTGCACCCAAACTCTGTGAACCCTCAGGTTCTAACTCTAGGAACCTTCCGGTTCCAACTCTGTAAACATGCACAGCATAAATCACATAAAAATAATGCAGTACAACACATAACATACATAGAATACAAATACCCTATCACATAACTCCGGTTACCTACTCAGGGTAAAGTATAGTGAGAAGACTCACCTCGCGTATCTCGGTATCTCACGAATCCTGGAATCCCTCGTGCTCGATCCTCCGAGCTCTAATCCTCCTATAACATCATATGTCTCTAATTAACACTTTTTATCTCTAAGGTTGACTATCCCTAAGAAGTCAACACAGGTCAACTCTGGTCAACGGTCAACTTTGACCGGACTCGGCGAGTGCACTAGGGCGACTCGGCGAGTCTAGACGTTTTCACCAACTCTCTAGGATTCCCTTTTTACACGTCGAGTACTCCCCCTGACTCGACGAGTTCAGCTGGAAGAATCGCGGGGCCACCCCGACTCAACTCGCCGAGTCTCAAGAACAACTCGGCGAGTCCTAGTTCAACTCAGTCCACCTGTCAACCCTCTTTAACTCGCCCTGACTCAGTGAATCAACCCATGACTCGACTGGACCACTCACTGGACGATCTAAGGGCAATCTTCAAGCTACTCGCCGAGTCTGTTTTTCGGACTCGGCGAGTCCATGCCATGCAATCACTCAAACTTGCTTCTAAGGTCAGATCTACTCCAATAATTTATAGATATGGCCTTCCTAGACTGATTCATCACGTAAAGCCCCTATCTTGGTGTTCATAGCACACCCCATGGCTCATAAATAGCATTTTGACCTAAGGCATAAGGTTTCCAATCCAAAACCTCCATTGATTCACAAAAAGCTTGGGCAAAGGGACACTCTGGACCTCCAAGGGTCCAGATCTATGGTCTAAAACGCTTAAGGGACCAAGGGAGCACTAGATCTGGCCACAAGAGGCCTCAATAAGCCCTAAATCAATGTAAACCTCAACATAGAAGAGGATAGCTCGAAGATATTACCACAATAGCGATGCTCTGGACTCCAAACCCTCAGAAAATGGCTCCTCTTGCTTTCCCCTTAGCTGATCCTCCCTTTCCCTTGCAAGATGACACCTCCAAGATCAATAATGGCCTCCTACCTTGCTCCAAACGCTCACACTCGATTAGGGTTTCACTCAAGGGACTGGTGAGCACAAATGATGGCCATAAGGCCCTTTAAATAGGTCCCAAACCCGAGAAATTAGGGTTTCATTAAACAGCGCGGACTCGCCGAGTCCATACCTTGGACTCGCCGAGTCCAGGCGCGAACCTGCGTCCAGAATCGCGACCCTACTCGGCGAGTCTGAGCTCCAACTCGCCGAGTCCCCTCACAAAACATCAAAAATTGAAAGCATAAAAGATACCTGGAAATTCGGGCTGTTACAGTTATGTACAAATGTTATGCATACACTAAGAAACTATAATATGATGTCAATTTCATACCAGAAATAACCCTAGGCTATTAGGCATCATATGTCAGACAATTCTATCATGCAATTCTTGAAGATCCTTAGCCAATCAGTAGCATGTTTTTCTAACATAACATAACATCAAATAACATTATGGGTAACTTGGGGTATACTTTCTTGCTCCAGCTAATCGTACACATCGCATCCTTCCTTGGTTACATTTGAAAACAATTTGGAAAACCAGTTAAAAAAACTTTTACAGTTCCCTAGATTGATTCTGGACTCACACGATTGTTCATCCAATTCTCTCAAACCAAGGCTCCGATACCAACTTATACATCACAAAAATCACAACAAATTTAAACTTTTCAAAACAACCCATTTACTAAAACAAAGTGTTTACATAACCATTGTTACCAAAAACATTATTCAAAATCAGAGTCACCGAAAATCAACAACATAAAACCAAGTATGTGTACGGTCACGCCTTCTCCTTGTCGCGGTCCTCAAAAGTACCTAAAACGAAACTAAAACTATAAGTCAACGCTTATTAATTTCCCCCAAGGTACCACCACACAAACATAATAAATAACAACATGAAAATAGAGCCTTCGGCATGACTGGACCGCCTCGTCGGTCCTTCAAACTTTATGGACCACTCTCTGGGCTTTCGGCCTGACTGGTCCGCCTTGTGGGCCTTTAGTCTATCCGGACCGCCCTGGGTGTCTTGGCCTTCAGTCTTAGCTGGTCTGCCTCAAGCCAGTAACCATCATATATCAACATACACCATAATAATCAACAGCTACCAGATACAGGTAGTCATACAGATCTAACATATCACTACAACATAGCAACATCCTATATACTAGAATACAGATCTAGCAGATCACTACAAGATATCAACATCCTATATACCAGGATACAGATCTAACAAATCAAGACAACATATCAATATATAGTAAACAGGATATCAATCCAATGGTCGGCCTTGGTTCCTTCGACCCGTAAGTACAGTGAGGAAAACTTACCTCCCAATTTGCACACATTCTGAAAGAATCTCTGCTTCGAAAATCGGTAGTACTCAACTCTTAGATATCATAACATTTTCCCTTTTAGAATAATAACCCTTCCCAAAGTATCCTTGGTCAAACTTGGTCAACGGTAAAAATGCAAGTCAACACCCAGTTGAGTCAACCCAATCGAGCCAACTCAGCCGAGTACGATGGGCGTACTCCTTTGTATGCGGGGCGTACATGTTGGTTGACCAGACAACGGGACTTTGGCCACGTACATGCACTGTACCACTTGGTACGCCCAATGTACATGCCTAGTTAGTCCTTTCCCCATTAAGAGCTTAATACACGAAAGTTTCACGTCCAAAGTCAGATCCAAGTCCCAAAAAACGTTTTTAACGATAAATTTTCCAACTTTATGGTCTTTCATGGCTAATAAGGTCTCAACATCGAAAACCTCAACCACTTAACCCATTAAGACCTCAAGACACATGCATGGAAGGAAATATATGATCAAGACTACATTTTTATGCTTATAAACACCTCAAAGTAACTGAATGGACAACATAAATGGATTGGAGTAGCTTATATTTCAAATACCCAAATAATGGGACCAAAAGGACACAAACTCCATGGCTAACTTAGATCTATGCATATAATCATCAAGTTCATAACTTATACCTCATAATGGATCTTGAAGGTAAGGTGTTCCTGGATATAGATGGTCTTAATCTTCCAAGATGATGCTTCTTTCTTCACTTAGCTTCAAAGGAACCAAAAACACACACCTTAGAGCTCAAAGGATCACACACAAAAGATTAGGGTTGCAAAGGACGAAATGAACGTTGGAGGCTGGAGGCTGGAGGGGGAATGAGGAATGAATAGTTAATGATGCTTATATATGGACCAAACCCTAAAAATTAGGGTTTGAGCATCTACCACCTATGCCTGGCGTACACGGTGTATGCGCAGCGTACTAGGGTCCGCCCCAATATGCCTAGCGTACACAACGTACGCCCAGCGTACTAACCTCTTGGCCAAAATTACAAAAATGCCATTGTGGGCCATTTTGCAAGCTTCCTCATACCCAAGGGCTAAAAATAAAAAAAAATAAAAACTTTATACTTAAGAGTGAATTTTGGAAATACCTCATGCCAAGATGTTACATTGTAGGAATATGAAGTCGATGGAAAAAAAGAGAAAAAAGGAAGGTCACAAACCAAGTAAGCAAGTAAGCAGATAGTGAAATACACACATGCACATATAGAATTAGATAGGAATAAAAGATTAAGGAGGAAGCACATATACAATATTTTCTTAATGAAAGCGATTGAAAGCTTGAAGTATTTTTATTTTCTGCAAAGGATTGTGAGATAAACAAATGTGTAAATGGAATACCACACATATATACCCATACAATTAGATAGAAATCTAAAGAGAGTCTGCAAGATAAACAATTCAAGGTCATGATATCATGGAATTTTATTTAACAAATTTCGTGAAGTTTATAATGAATTCCGAATTTTAAGCATTTTAAATGTATTGATGATATGGTTGGTTGTGAATTGCATTTAAAGCTTACCATATTCTAACCTTTCTGAATGTAAATTCAAAAAGTCAAATGAATTTGTGAAAATTAATTTAAAATAGGAGGATATGCAATACAGGAATAAAAAACTTTAAAATAACCAAGGGTATTGAAGTAATTTAACAATGAATTGAAAAGAAACTGTTGGAGTGACATGTCATCAAAATGAGTCTTCTATTAAGATAGGGTATTCTAAATCTAGTAATCAAATATGTAATCACAATTTCTTAAGAAAAATTCACAATTTTGAGAAATAGAGCCCTAAAATCGCACCTTAAGTTCCCAAAATACACAAATCATAAATAAAAGGGCATTTGAATGGAAGATTCATACCTTAAATTGGAATTTTTATGAATATGGGAAGAAATAAGCGGGTACAACTGAAAATCGAAGTATAAGGGCCAACAATTGAGAGCATACGTCGTAATTGAAATTTTAGGTTTAGAAAATGAACTCTTTGTTGGGTTTTAGTTCAAAAATAGTTTCAAAAACTACAAAAAAAATGGCAAACAGAAGACTTAAATTTTTGAAACAACATAAACATTTTATACCCACCAAGGATCTTCTTGTAAGTTATAGAAAGATTAAACACCAACCATAGAAATGATGAAGAAATAATAACCTTTGTTGTTCTTTGGGTCCTATTGGGAGGCTTGGAAGTTGATGAAGAAAATGGAACCTTTGAGACACCAACAATGACTCAACTTGATGTAAATTCTAGTTCTTTGTATAAAACTCTTAACCTTTGAACCAAACCAGAGTATGGTTCAAAGAGAGCAAAATGCAAGTAATAGTTCTTCAATAATTCAAAGCAAAGAAAAGATAGAGAGATCCATAAGGTGTTCTCGGCAATTAGAAGAGAAGAAGCACCAAAAGAATGCAAGACTTTAGCTAATTAGAGCATGCACATGATCTAAAGGTCTATAACCACTAAGACCTTTACACAACCTTGTCCCCCATGCTTCTACATTTGATTAAACCAATTGGAAAACTGTAATGCCTGGTTCCTAGTATCCATTTAATTATAATTTATTCACTTTTATAGAGCTACTCGACAAGTTGGGAGCCCCAGACTCATCGAGTAGAAATGAGATTGGTCGCGGTATTTTATGTCACCTACTCGGCGAGTTGAGAAGCCTCGACTCAACGAGTAGGGCTGTCAGGATGAAACCCTAATTTCGGAATTTTTGACCTTATTTAAGCATCTTAATCCCCACTTTATGGCCTCATTTCTAGCCTCCAAGTCCCAAACCTTAATCTACGAAACCCTAGAGCCTTGTGTTAACCTGCGAGCCATTTTTAGTGAACTTTGTGTGATTTGAAGTTTGTAGAAGAAGAAGAAGAAGCTAGAGGATTCCAAGAGAAGATTGTAGATCCAGAAGCAACATCTCATCTTCTTCATTTTCTGGTAAGCAAGCCTCAACCTTACTTAGTAGCTTGTTAGATCTCCTTCTTATCATTTCATGGGGTTTTTGGTCCAAGAAGCTTAGTCCTTGGGATATGGACGTCCCAAGTGATCTACCTTTCAGATCTAGGGTCTAGAAGGGATTTCATGGCATAAAGGTGCAAACTTTATGACCATGGAATCCCCATGCAAGCTTTAAGGTGTTATTATGGCTTTTTAAGCCCCAAAAGGCCATGCATGGATGGAAAGTTAGGAGCTTTACGTGTTTAAATGATGTATAAGGCCTAGATCTATGTTAGTATGCTTTAGTTTGGAGTATTATGGATTTTGGACCAAGATCTATGTCCTAGAGAACTAGGGTTTTAGCTAAACCCATTAAGAAGGACTGATAACGAGTAAAGTTGGAAAATTTACCCTTAAAAGGGCATTTCCAATACGTGGATGAAGTACGGAATTTGGATCTGAAGAGTAGGGGCTTAATCCTTTAAGATGGCCCAAACAGACTGAGGAACTCAACGAGTCTAGAGAGGGACTTGACGAGTTGAGTCATTTTGTCTCAATTTTGTATAAGTAGGACTCGGCGAGTCTACAAATGGAATCGACCATTTGATTTGCCAAATCATGACTATGAGTAGCCAGGGAACTCGATGAGTCAGGAGGATGAGTCGACGAGTTGGATAGCGATTTCAGGGTTTTTGATTTATAGAACTCGGCAAGTTAGGTCAACCCAATACGTTGACTTTGACCAAAATGTTGACTTTGACCAGGGGTAAAATGTTCATTTTACCCTAAGAAGGATTATCAGATTTTGACTAAGTGTTATTGTGATAATGATAGTTGGGGAGTCATTAGAGCAGCGGTCACAGATTCCTCACACGAGATTTCACAGTTAGCTTACGAGGTGAGTTTTTCTCCGGTAGGAATGGGTCGAAGGCACCAAGGTCGTCCCGTTTATGTATGATAGTATGTTCTGGATTAAGGTCCGATGTCGGGAGGGGCCTGATGTAGGTTTATATGTTTTTCCGGATTTCAATCTGATGTCGGGATGGTACCCGAAGAATGCTAGTATGCTTGATGTCTTTGTGATTCTTGCATGTGTATGTACTTGTATGTTTCTGGACTATTGTCTGATGCCGAGGTAGTTCTCGAGGAATGTTTGTATGTTTCTGGATTCCGGTCTGATGTCAGGCAGGGCCCGAGGAATGTGTATATGTCCATAGTTAAGTGGTTATGCTTATGTTATGTGTATTAATAGTTATGATCATATGTATGTCGAGCTTTGCTCGATGTCGGGTGGGGCCCGATGCCAGATGCGGTCTGATGTCGGGCAGGGCCCGATGAAAGGCAGTGCCCGATGTAGCAGGGCGGGGTCCAATGTATGTGACATGCGATTATGTGATTATGTGTATGGTATGTGGTAGTTTAGGGAGACTCACTAAGCTTCGTGTGTACAATTTTCAGTTTTGGTTTTAGGTACTTTCGCTAGTAAGAGGAAGAGCTCGGGATGACTACATGGCACACACCACACCTTTTAGCCTGGGAGGATTCACTCTGATATTTTGGATTTGTGATACAATGTTTTGACATGATATTTTGATATATTACACTTACGGTTTATGAGATGATTGGATTACTATGGTTTTGTTATAAATAAAAATGAAATTTTTGGACGATATTTTTGGGATGTTTCAAAAACCATCCCTCTTTATCTCTATCTTAGTTTCAACCATCATGGAGAAAAAGAGAAGAAGAAGTTTATATTTTAAAAACTCAAAGTTTATACGATATAAACTTTGTCTTTTTCTAAAAGACAAAAGGCTTACTTATTCCAAAATGTTGTACATGACTTATTAATTCATACATTATGAAATAATATGTTACTTGCTAATGAAAATTAATTATTCCCTAGAAATAAATAATTCCCAATTTTAATTATAAGAGTTTTATTGAATATTTATTAAAATCAATTTCTAATAAATAATCAATTATATCAAGTTATTCTTAGTGTGACCCATTAATATCATATGTTAATTAAAAATATCACTTTAATATGATTCTTGAGCATACTAGATCTTTCAATCTCCCACTTACGTAAGATTCATATTAGACTAATATAGATAGTGGTGAACATCTAGTAATATTTCACTGACCCTAACAACATACGCCTTTGTGCCATTCTATCAACGCCCAATTCCCAAAAAGCTCAAAGCTACAATTGGTATATAAGGTAAGTTTATCAATTATCCCTGTGCTACAAACATCATGTTGAACATGAGATACGGATCGTGATCAATCTTATTAGTTGTTCAACTTTTGGTAAGGTGCCTTAGATGTCTAACTGTCAACACATAAGAGAAACAAATCTAATCTTGACTACATAAGCCTCTTGAATAGTTCACACCATACCTAAAAATGGATTTTATAACTTCCCGGTCAAGGAACAACATTTGACCATATCAAAGCATAGAACTCCCTACACTTAAGTCACACTAGTATCTTAGGTGTTAAGGATACAAACATAGTACATTTTAATCATGTATCATTCATGATAGAGATCCACGAGATGATCTTGATGCGGGTCAGTTCAATACTATTTCTTTGACAAGTACCTATGAAACTTGGTTACAACCACTTGCCTACTTTCATATAGTGAGAGTCAACGAATCCAACTCATATTTGTCTTACTTTATAATTTCTCCCACAATTATAACCGACTATGAACCTTTAGAATAACAAAATTACTCATGGATTAAGCAGGTTAATATATAACACAAGTATTAATGTGATGACTATATCTCAATATATCATAACATTATCTAATAGTTGTTGTTATAATGTTCCAATATCCAAATACTAAATCCAAATCAATAACCCATTTCTATAGTAATAAAGTCTTATAGCTTAAATGTGACAATTCATACTTAGCTCAAAAGAATGACTTTATCAATGGATCTGACAAAATTTAATTTGTGTGAATTTTGTGATACTTATCGTCTCCATACTTAACTTTACTCTAAGTATAGTTAAATATCTTGGAGAATATGATTGGTGTTCTTTCATGACATAGAGTCTCTTAGCTTGATTAAGTATATTCTCGAAGTCACAAAGATTTCTATATGATCCTTCAATGGCAAAAATCAACATAGCTTTTCAATGATCCCATTCATCCAATCATATTTGAATTCAACTTCTAAAGTAGTGTATTCTTATTTTATAGTAGATTGTGTCATTATATTTTGCTTAGACCTTATTCCAACAATACTTACCCTTCATTCCATAATGAAGTCAAAATACAAATATATTTCATAATTATTTATATTTGTTTAGAAATTAACATCTTGTGTAGCTCTTTCCATAAAGATCCTTTCTAAACTGATTGTCTCATATACATTCTCTTAGTTCTTCTAAATTACTCTTAGAATGCTCTCTTAGTCATCAGGATGAATTAACCATGTATTCAATTAGTATTCTATGACATGCTTACAGCATGATCAAATATTATGTCATATGCATAATATGGCGTAAATGATAAATTCATTTGCCAATAAAATAGAATATAAATCATTTCATCTAGTTCAAGCCTATGAGCTCTATACTTTTTAGGCTAACTCAAAGTGCTGCCATATTACAATGCCAAGAATTCTCCAAAAGAATCTTGTGTGTTGACCCCTTTCAAGATATTGTTAGAATGTGATTTCAAATGATTAAGTATGTCTCATTCATACAAGATTAGGAATTTCACTATGCTCCTAATAGTTCTTAGTAAACACACATGTTCTATTCATTTTGATATAAAACATACCTTGTAATTTTACATAAAGCGATAATTATAACATTGAGATGTTTGCTTTATATCCACAAGTGGATCTCAAGCTCTACACATTTTATTAGGATAACATGGATTAAGAAAACCTCCAGGCTAAGCTATATAGATACTTCTAGTAGATGTCTATTAAGAAAAGCGGTCTTTCTTGAAATCTATTTACTATATCTCATATTAAGATTATGAATTTATAGTAAATAATATCCTTATTGATCTAATCATAGCTACTTGTGAAAAAGGTTTGATCACAGTCAATGTCATGAGTATGATGAGGACCATAGTCAATGAAATGAGTATGAGAAAATCCTATTACTAAAATTCTTGCTTTAAATGTGTATGATTATCCATGTAATTTATTCTTTCTAGAAGAATCATTTTCTCCTTCTAGCCTTGCTATAGGGATAAATTTTAATCAAGCCCATACTTGATTCACATACATGGATTACATCTTGTTTTCATGACTCTAATCCATTTATTAGATTTGAGATCTAACATAGGTTCTTGGTATTTGATGGATTTTCCAGAAACCATCAATAAAATCTTATCAATGAGAGATTACACATCTCTCAATTCATAGATGATTTCTAGCACTAATGAGAACAATTTGTGTTTATGAATAGCTATTATTCAAGTTTAACAATCCTTGTTAAAGTCTAGTGCCAACCTTTATTACATAAGGTTATGGTTCTTGAGCTGCTTCAAGTTCCATGCACCTCCCACTTTCTTTGTCATTAGAAGCTTGCTTTTGAGAAAACAAAATAGATCTGATGCACAGGGACAAGGTTTGAGAACTCAAACCTTGAGTGAACGCTTAAGATCAATGTCTGCTTGCTAATAAATGTTCTAGTCAAACCTGGAAAGACCAGTTAAGTCTTAGTTAATATATTCAACAAATGATCAAGTCATAAATGAAGAATAAGAATAAATGATCAAGGTAAAGCTAATTAATGAAGAACAAGAAGAATGTTTGAAAGAAATTTGTAAAAACTTAGTAAATGCCAAAAGTTGAGTGAATGATCCGTCACATAGTATTGCTTTGAAAGCTCCTTTAAATAGGAGTAAGTAAAACATAACACAAACCACTAAACATACATATGACTGGATAAAAGGAACAATTCTTACATTTTGATTGTCCAAGTTGAATAACATACTAAGTCCTATGAAATGTCTAATCATGCTACGAGACAAAAGTAATTAATGCAGAAAGAGACAAAACATCTTCTCCTGATCACCACACGTTCCGGACATGAAGTCCATTCCAGAAAGTCTTCACTCCTGAGCTTCTGATCAACTTCTCTCCAAGTCCGGACAGCTTCCGGACTGCTCTTCACTTCGGAACTTGGCACTGACTTCAGAATAATCACCTTGACTTAGGATTGCTAGAGGTTCACTTTTAGGTTCCAACAATCTCCCCCTAAGTGAACTTAGCAATCCATTCAATTATACTACTTCTTCCTTGATGAAGGTGTAGGCTCGGAACAACCATTCTCTGAATTCAATGTACCAGGTCAGTTGACTTACAAACTTTTCTTTGATCTGTTCTGGAGCTTTACACTTTGATGCACAAGAAATGAACTTTCAAAGTGATTTGGTTGGGACTAAATGTTTGTCAAGGACATGGAAAAAGTCCTTCTTGATTGTCTTCCTGGTAGTGTAGACAAACCCTAGAACCGGGTCATCGATTGGACCATCTTCAAGCAGTTTAGCTTCCGGAAGAACAAAGGTGATCTTCGCAACGAAGTCTTCAGTTCCGTAGAGATGAGCCAGCTCATAGTCGCATCGGCAAAATTATGCGACGTAATCCTTGAGGAAGCTTAGAGAAGCATGAAAAGCACCCATTCTGATATCGTTGTTTTGCATTCCTCGAAAGTGAGAAGCCAAAGTCAGAATTTCGTTCGGATTTATCGAGGGAAAATCCGCATCAGTGATGGTTCGGTAGGTTGGCTTGTTCCGGAAGACGTGAAATCGAAATAGTGGGCAGTTGAGTTCGAATTTCACTAGGATTTTCCTTGCAAATCCATGGACTTTGGTGATTCTTTTTCTAGTCCATACTTCTTTCAAAGGTTATGCACTCTTGGGGTAGAATGTTTCAAGCCTTTCTCGTTCCGTCCGGAAGATCACTTACGGATCATCATTAGGGTGAAGATGAGAAAACTTGATGTAGTATTTGTTGTATGGAGAGAGAGAGAGAGAGAGAGAGAGAGAGGAAGATTGAGTTGTTTAGAGTTGTTGGAGTGGACACCGTAATACATGAAAGGAACGATTTCATGATCACGGAGAATGCCTTCACAGCAAAGAGGAGATATCCCACACATCGGATCAGGATTGTCCTTGAGAGCTTGGATCCAGATGTTGTCCTCTAGTGCCTTGTTGATTTCCTCCTAAGACCATCCTTGTTTTTGCTTGAGAGGATGTCCGGGGTGAAAGGCATGTTATTCAGCAGTCATTGGCGTTTTGCCTTTGTCTCTTTTTAGTGCAGCCATGATGATCTGCATGTTTTCATCCACAACATATTCTGGAGTGGGGTTTGGAAGAGGATCGTCCGGAATGTCATCAGAGATCCGGAGTGGAGAACCCTGGTCTATGGTAGCAATTTTTGGAGCTGGAATAGGTGGGAGCATTGAATGAGTGGCTCGGAAGGCTTGAGTTGTGAAGAGTGATTTGGCTTTGGCCATTTCAATATCCCTTTGAAGAACGTCTGGTAAAGAGGATGGCCAAGAGACTGCGAACCATATCCTCTTCTCTTCCTCTGTCAACACCTTTTGGAATAGCTTCTTTGGAGCCTCGAGACCAAGAACTCCTTTGGTGACATACTTTTCTTCATCGTTGTTTTCTTCATCATCAGAGGAATTTCCTAGAAGTCCGGATACAATGTGGACTTCATCATCAGAATACAAGTCTTCATCTTGGAGTTGAAAAACCCAGGTAGGCTTCCATGTTTGGCTCGGACCTTCTACCCCTCTTGCATCGGTGGTTTTTGGAACCGGTATAAGTACTAAAGAGTCCTATAGATCTTCAAACTTGGAAAAGACTTTCTAAAGGCCCGTGTTGAGTTGATGAGTGATGGCATCGTAGGCTTCGAAATTGGGAGCCTGAGCAGCTAGATGATCAAACAGATAACCAAGAACAGCTAACATCTCATCAAACTTTCGATTCAGAACATCGACGATGTTCCAAGTGGATCGAAGTAGCTTGATGAGGACTTGTTGAATTATAAGGTCCATCTCATCCTTCTTCTTAATCTCCTTTTCCATCCTTTGAATTTGTTTCTCATGACGAACATGGGTCTGCTTAATAAGATCATTGGTAGCAGATACCAGGTCATCATGGACCTTGATCATGATGGTGATTGTTTCCAGGTCATGCTCAACAGAGGCATCATACTTAGCCTCAACTTCCTCGATGGAATGCTTAAGCCGGAGAGAAATGATTTGATCCAACTGTGCTTATATTTCCGCAACTGAAGGTCCGAACTGCTGGGATAAGGACTGAAGAATAGCATCAAGCTTGGAATCCAGTTCAGAAACCTTTTGATCAATTTTGGTGTTAAGCTTTGTTACGGAAGATTCAATGGTGGAAACTTTCTTCATCATGTCCGACACATTCATTTGAATCTCTAAGAGAGCAAACAGATCGATGTAATCACCAGTTGAGGATCTGGTGTTGGATTTTGAATGCTGAGGCTTTTCTTTGTGAGGCTCGGGATTTGTAGAAGGACCTGGATGAGTGGCAGCATCATCATGAAGCTTGTGAGTTGATTCAGACTCATGCTGAGTAAAGGAGGAGGATCCAAAATCAAACGCAGATATTAAGGAGGAAGGCTTCAGGTGGAGTTGACCAGAAGACACCATAGGGGCATCAGCAACATGTGCAGCATCGGTTGTCAAGAATACTTCTTCTAAAATCTCATCTTCCGAAGCAGAAGGATTTGAAGCTTGAGGAGTAGGCTTTGGAGTTTCGCCAGATGTTAATTCCAGATCAACCAGCTCGTCAGTAAGAGAGACGTAGGGCAGGTTGCTTTGCATGGCCCTCTTCTTCATGGCAATGAGGGTTGATTCCACATGTGATCTGGTGACCTCTGGATGCCTTGAGTGAGCCATGTTCACATAATCTTCCTACAATGGATCATTAATACCTGGTTGTCATGTACCCTTTCCGGGTATCAGACCATATGGGGCATCCGAAGTGGGAGGGACAACTCTATCTTCGGAATGCTTAGGGTCTGGAACAGGGGTTCCAAAGTGTGTGTATGTGTGTAGAAACAAGAGGGATATTAAAAGTGACTCGTAGGTGTGTTCCAGGGGGAAAGGAACTATGGCCAACACCGGCGTCACCTTTTTGGGAAGGTGAGGGTGGATTATGTGGAGACTCCCCGTGTGAGTGTGCTTGTGATGTTGAAACATTGAGGGGTACCCAGATGAGTGGGTAGGAGGGGTGTTCGGACGGCCAGAGTCAGCCTCAATGTCATGAGCATCTTCATTTGGAGAGGAAGAGCTGACTTTGGTTCTCTTTTGAGGCTTTGACTTAGTGGGGGAAGTTTTCCACTTGGCTTGGCCACTTCTGAAATATGCTCAATGGGGACATGGTCAGACTGTGTTGGGTTGAACACAGTCGAAGTCGCCAAATGTTTTTGCAGATTAGGAGATTCGGAAGGAATAATGTCCAACATATGTTGTGGAAACCTCCAGACAGGACCAAAAGCATATTGGTCCGAAATTCTATAGGACTTAATAGTTTTGAAGGATATACATACCTCCAGAGGAATCGCAGCACAGGGAAGTGGTTCGGAAAGCTCTTTGAAGAGTTGTTGCAGAGTAGAGCCCAGAACCTAGGACTTGAGATTTCATTTTCCTTCCTTTTAATAGCAAACTTGCAGAAGTCTTTCCATAGTACCTCCGGAAGATCCACGGCTTGCTCAATGTATCCATACCTCCATGCTTTTTGGATAGTCCTCTAATGATCAGATGCATCAGCACGATCCAAAGTCCGGAAACGACTGATTTCTTGAAGTCTTTAGCCTTGTAGTCCTAATTGTACCCAATGTGATTCAAGAACATTTGGAATTCCTCAGTAGTTGGTTCTTGAACAGTGAAGCCCTGGGGGTTTTCTTGAACACCTATCGCCTTTAAGAAGGTGGATTTGTAAATTAGGACAATTTGATCGCCGATGATTTTGATTTCAAGAACACCGTCGTCCTCCTTCATTCTGGTAAAAGCTCTATGAATGTGATGAAGTGGAAGAGGTGGTTCAGGAACTTTTGTGAGAGGAATGAAGATGGGATGGTTGGCGATGAAATCAATCATAACTCTAATGGATTCATTGTAATCCATAGGGTTTAGCGAGAATAACTATGTTGTGTCTATGAGAAAAGGTTCTGGAGATGTTGAAGACGATGATCCCTTTGAATGTTTTTTCTTTGCAATCGACTTCTTGGGAGTGGAAGTAGTTGGAGTAGTTTTATGTGGAGAAGATTGGGAAGCCATTGTTGCAGAAATATGAGAGCTTGAAGAGCACAATGAACACAGAGAGAATTTAAGGGTGTTAGAAGGTTTGGGCACGTAAAGAGGTAAAAGGGGTTATCGATGGGTATTTATATGTAAGGGAAATGGGTCGGGTTAGGAATGGTAATGATGAGGATCCGAATTCGAAACGGGTTGCATTAAATGAATAACTGCTTTTGGGGGTTGAGTTGACCTGGGAAGGGAAAGGTTAGGTTGTTTTGTAGCTTGAAATGGAAAACCGTAAAGAGTGATTCGATGGATGCTTTATGGAGGCTTGCAATCGTGTCATGAAAATCCAGGAAGATAGGATAAGGATCCTCTTAAATGTAACCGTTGCAAAAAAAACGTTTCGCCTTATAAACCCTTAGAATTCTGAATGAGTGGTTCCGGACAGTGTATGATCCGGAGGATAAAGATTTGTGCTCTGACACATAGTTGTTTTGAAAAATGGTTCGAATGGGAAATAATCCAGAGAGAGTTTCGATTCCGGAGTCAAAAATTTAGTACGATTTAGGAAAAGGTTTGTGATTCCGGAGCAAAAATTTAGGAATAATGATTTTCAAGAATATCATGAGTGAATTTGAGAAAGTTTCTGGAACATGATGTGAAAAGCATTCCAGAGTGAGATTTGAGAAAACCTCCGAAGTGAATTTTGAAGTTCCGAAGTGCGGAATGCAATACCTTTCCGGAGTGGAATTTCGGGATGCCATTATGAAGTATATTCCGAGATGAAAATTCAATCACTATGACTATGTGAACTTTAAATAACAAATAATCAGGATGAACTGTACAGCTTAAAACTCAAGTGATGGTCAGAAATAAAGACAAGTGAAATGATCCTATGTATTCCGAGAGAAAGTAGTTCCGAGATGAAAAAAGTTTTTGAGATCGGAACTAATTTTCTTTTGAATACGTGTATCAAAGAGATCAAGTCTCTTGAAAGAATTGAGGATCTGGCATCATCATACCCATTTTGTTCAGAAAACAATTGAATTTAGTTTCGTATAATGCCTTAGTAAAGACATCAGCAATCTCATCGTTAGATGGAACAAAAATGAGTTCAATGTTACCATTTAGAACATGATCTTTTATGAAATCCTACCTTATATCAATGTGCTTAGTCATTAAGTGGTGAATTGGATTGTGGGAAATCGCAATGGCACTTTGAGAATCACAATAGATGGGAATGCGTTGAAAGCGGTAACCATAATCCAAGAGTTGAGATTTCATCAACAGAACCTAAGATGTACAACTGGCAGCAGCAATGTATTCGGCTTCGGCTGTAGAGAGTGCAACGTAGTTCTGTTTCTTGGATGACCAACTGACCAAACGATCACCTAAGAATTGACGGCCACCTGAAGTGCTTTTTCGATCAAGTTGAAGACCGCCATAGTTTGAATCTGAATAGGCTTGAAGTAGGAAGCTCTCATTTGCTGGGTACCAGATTCTGAGACTCTTTGTACCTTTGAGGTATCGGAAAATTTGTTTCATAGCCAAGAGACGAGACATCTTTGGGTTGACTTGAAATCTGGCACACAAATTCTGCCAGTTCTTCTTGCATGACTATAATCCAGTCAGTATGCTCTAATGCTTCCTTGATGGATTTGGGTTCAAAAATGGATATAAATGCTAAGAAATGACATTCATTTTGGATAATTGTAGCAGAACAAGTCTATACACCAACATCAGGATTTTCGATTACTTGGTTCGGAGGATGATCCTTTGTCCAGACGTGTAACCTTGGGAGTTCTTGTGCAGCCGTCGATCCGATATCAACAGTGGAATTGATTTGCTCCCTCCAAATGGTTTGAATGTGAGGATGATGCTCCCCTTAAACTTCCGAACCAGAGATATTAACATCATCTTCAGAAGGGAAATCAATGAAATTTTCATTTTCATCAATGTTAATAGGATTGGAGTCATCAAAATCAGCAGTTGCATCTTGGCAGGCATCCACATGTGATTCAAGAGAGGGATGAGCATTCTCCCTCTCAACCTGAGAGTGTTGAATGATTCGGAATCAAATGTAAACAGGGGTTCCGAAGGAGAGATTGGATTGGGAGTTGGCCTTGTTCGAGATTCCGAATAAGGGGCTATTTCGGAAGGTCCAAAGAGAGTTTCAAAGTCAACTTCAAGAATTTTGTGCGGGTTCGGACATCCTGGCGGAGGAGCATTGGACTCCATAATGTGAGTTGTAATATAGGTTGGGCCAGAATTCTGAACGAAGTTGTCATCGAATGTAACGTCAAAACTTTCTTCAATAACTCGAGTACGTCGATTGAGGACTCGGTAAGCCTTTGATTTTGAGGAATATCCAAGGAAAATAGCTTCGTCAACATTAGGTGGGAATTTGGTAAGCTGATCACGGTTATTCTTGATAAAGTATATGCATCCAAAAACATGAAGAAACGAGATTGTTCGCTTCTGTCCATTCATGGCTTCATACGGTGTTTTGTTGAGGCGCCGATTGATGATACTTCTATTCTGAGTGAAGCATGCAGTGGAAACGGCTTCAGCCCAAAGATAAAGAGGAAGATTTGCAAAATTCAGCATTGATCGAGCAGCTTCAACTAGAGTTCTATTTCTTCGTTCGACCACACCGTTTTGTTGAGTGTATGGAGCAAAAAAATTGTGGTCAATTCCCTTCTCGGCAAGGAAATTTTCAATTGTGGAGTTTGTGAATTCCGAACCATTGTCACTTCGGATTCGCCTTACCGGGAGTTTGATAAGAACTTCTATTCCTTTGATGAAATTTACAAGCTCGGAGGCTGTTTCTGACTTTAGCCTAAGGAAGAAAACCCAAGTGAACCTAGTGAAATCATCCACAATCACAAGAATGTACTTCTTGTGATGTAAACTTTCAACTGTTGATGGTCCACATAGATCAATGTGTAGAAGTTCTAAGGGCTCGGAGATTGATTTTTCAATGATGACTGGATGACCTTTCTATGACTGCTTACTACACTCACATGCAGCACATAAGTGATCATTTTCGAATTTGAGGAGTGGTAGACCTCTCACCATTTCGTCGGATACGAGATCATTCATGTACCGAAAGTTTAGATGAGCGAGCCTTCGGTGCCATAACCAACTGACGTCAGAAACAACTTTGGTGACAAGGCAGAGTTGTGGTTTGCCGAATGAAGTTGATGTCGAGAGGGTACATGTTCTTGTTGCGAAGCGACTTGATTAATGTAACACTAGTCAAAAAAGGTCAATAGACAATCACATGTGATTATGCCAATCATGTAATGTGATTATGTTAACCTAGTAATGTAGTAAGAGTGTTATGTAGTTCATGATAAATTCTAATACAAATATGAACTTTCTTTATGATACAATTCAAAGTATACGTCCATACGATTCCAAAAATATAGAGAACATCTGAATCTGACTTCTCATGAAGAAGTTATGATAAACCGAACACTATAAATCTCTATAATAAGAGGAATTTAAAATAGACTTATAATTAGCTATTAAAGTCTAAAAGAGAGTTGTAGTACTCGTAAATACCTACGTGTGCATATAAAGAACGTCAAAAACGGAGTTCGTATGCAAAAGTTATGGCCTTCCAAAGATTCAGCTTTTAGAAACCCTAATCTAACTAAACTCACGACGTGAACAAGGGTTTATTCACGACATGGGGAGTCATTTTGCCACATTTTGGAATCTAGAAGGTATGACGAGGCTGCGAGGGGATAGGATCCAAACTCACGACGTGAACAAGGTGTTTTTCACGACATGAGGAGTCACATGGCCACCTTCCGAAGCTAGGGACGCAAATGGCAAGTCTACGGGGTGATCATACAAGACTCACGACGTGAGCCTTATGAAACTCACGACGTGAGAGTCCAAAATCCTTACTATAAATAGCAGGTCCGACTTCAGCAATTCTTACACCAAAACTTCTTCCCTTTATCTCCTTTGCTGAGGCCATTCTACATCTCGAGCCCCGACGATCTCGCACGCTGACCGTTTTGCTTAGATAACATAAAATCATGCTCCTAGGGTGAGTTTCACGGCCCCACTTTCTAATATTTCGCGGGAAAATGCATGCTAGTTATTGTATATATGTTATTATTATGTGTATATGATAGTATATAGTTATGATAATCGAGATATGATTGTTCTAAATATAGCATTTTGAATACATACAACTGTTATTAACTTATCAGTATGTCAATTTACTAATGTAGATCTTGAGTTATACTTAGGATTCTACATATATGTTGTATGCGATATAATACCGAAGTAATATTCGAAAGTTCTAAATGTTAAGTTATATAGTATGTTGTTATTAATAGTTTTATGTCAAGATAAAACTAGATATGTTATATGTTGTTATTATTAGTTTTATGTCAAGATAAAACTAGATATGTTATATGTTGTTATTATTAGTTTTATGTCAAGATAAAACTAGATATGTTATATGTTGTTATTGTTAGTTTTATGTCAAGATAAAACTAGAAACGTTATATGTTGTTATTATTAGTTTTAGGTCAAGATAAAACCCGGTTTTTACTTCAAGATATAGCAGTTATACTGCCTAAATATTATGAAGTTAGGAGTAATGTTTAAAAGCATAGTCTGGTAACTTAAGGTTTTAGACATGAAGATACTTTTGTTGTTAGAGCTATAGGAAGCCGTCAAAGTCTACGTAAGTAATTGTATTCATCAACTAAGATTAGGGATCTTAGTGGAAATCCTCTGAACTGTAACCGTTAATCCCGTGTGAGCGAGGAAGTCGTGTATAATTAGTATACGGGCTGACCACCCCACTTGTGACTGTTAGCTACAGTCAACCAAAAACAAGTGATGAACTATCCTTTTATTTGTTATTATTCCGGCGTCGATGAAGCGTACGATGTTGTTTCTCATGGTAAATCATGAGTGTGTTTGTTTCTCATGGTAAATCATGAGTGTATTCTATCAGAGGTATTATGTCATAGCAGCGGTTACAGGCTCATGGTAGCAAATTGTTAGAAACATTATACCTTGTCGTATACATGTATTAGTGTTAAGTATAAGTTTTCCCTTACTTATACCTTAAGATTAAGAAATGTTTAGGTATAACACTTAATTGATAAGTATACTATTATACCTAATGTTTGAGAGTCAAAATGATACTTTCAAAGCTATACTTTTGAATGTGTAAAAATGTATTATTTTATGAAGTCAAAACCTGTGGACTCACCAACTTTATGTTGACGTATTTTAAAATGCATGTGTTTTCAGGAACTTGAAAAGTTGGTATGTATTCGAACAGGAGAAGTTTTACTATTATCTTTCTGTTTATTAAGAAGTATGGCATAGTCGGATATTATGTAATAAATACTAGGAAAACAATAATGTAACATTCAATCATCAATAAAGGTATGTATTTTCTTTAAGTACTGTTCAATGTATGTTATATAACTGTGATACGAAAAATGACGTTACACTAGCCGGTGTTTCCACCGACGGTCGGGGTGTGACAGATTGGTATCAGAGCTATTAACTATAGTGAACTAGTACTTTCTTAGGAAAGCACGTCTATAGTTTAGGACTTACTCTATTAGGTTTAGGTATATCCCTTAGCCTATAAATAAAAAGTATTATTAATTATACTACTGAAGGACTACTTACGGGAGCGGTGACAAGGATATACATGTCGTTTTGGGTTGCTGGATTTCAGAACGGCTATATGCTAAAATGATCCTGCCCTTTTGATAGTCCTGACTGGCCGGAGCCTTATCAGATAGACCTGAAGTAACAAACAATAGTAAAAGCGTGAATACAATAAATAAGAATATAGAGTCATATATAAAGACTCAGACCCGCGATGAGAATACACCTTAATACACGGAATGTTTTTGATCTCAAGGGTTTAGATCAAATATTCCAACTAAAGTTTATATGTGCATAGATCCTATCACAACTAGGTGTAGGTGCGCAACTACATTTTATTATGATTAGATTATATGAAATATTTAATTTCGGAGAAATATTTTATAGACTAAACTCTTCGAGATCCAAAATGTATAGGAATCTGACATGGCACATTCACGAGAATGGATAATCATCGAGGATACGGATGAAGAAGAGGAACTTTCATTCCTTATGATGTTAGGCGATCCTTACTATCTTGTACCTCCAACCACCTTTCATCCAATACCTTCTGACGATGGAGCACCTTTACCCTCCAACGAATGGGAAGAGAGTAAACCAATGGAAGAAAGCGAATCAATGGAGGAGACAGAGTCGGTAGCATCATCTCTACCACCACTGAACACTCTTTACCGTAAAGTTCTAGGAGAAGTAAATATGAAATGAACTGCATGTAAATCTATACCGATATGGAAAAAGCTTAAGAAGAGTCAGAAGGCAACATCTTCAGGAAGTCATAGAGTTCAAGATGAACCTGCACGGATCGCACAAACAGTTGATAAATGGGTGGCGGAAGAAAAAGCTGCCAAGATGTATGAGACTGGTCAGTCATCTCGACCACATCTCCCACATTCTTCTGAAGATAACAATTTATCTCAATTGTTTGACCAAAGTGTGAAAATTGAAGATAAGATGGAAATTGTCGAAGGTGGGCTACTCATCTCTCTGGAAGAGTGCGAAGGCTAGAAGGACAAAGGACACGAGATCAGGAATCAGTGATGGATGTCTATCATTGTATAAATTTTGCTTATAATGACTTAATTACTCACGATGCCACGATTGCAGAGTTAGAGCTCTACAATCAAACCTCAAGAAATGAAGAACGCACGAGAAGTCTTGAGCAGAGAACTCAAGCACTTGAAGAGCAAGTGGTTAATGTCACTGATGTGCTGGGTCATCACTTAGGTTTCTGGTAGATAAGCTACAACTAGTGGTTATGTAAATAGAGAAAATCAGACTAGTTAAGGTGAAAAGAGGAAAGTTTATAGCAAGGATGTAGAAAATCTTGCAAATTTTGCAATGTTTATAGAAACTTTTCTCTTATAAACCTAAATAAACTGATGTAACCATTGGTAATAATATGAAGCATACGTTATAGTAATCATTATGTTGCCTATTATGTTTTACGTTGTGAATAATAACTAGAGTATTTAGTACTCGTGTATTAAATGATCAACAAAACTCATAAAAATTCTTATTATTTATAATAAGAACTAAAACAAAATGCCTAGAAGGAGTAATTGGCTAAACCCTAACCGACCATCAACACCACAACAACAACCACAACCACCGCCATAAATAAACCCCTCAATAAGTACAGTGCAACTTGAAGAAATCATAGCTCAAAGAATTGATGCAGCTCTATCTAATGTCACAAGAGATGGAGTTAGAAATGAAGGCCATGTAGGGACCGCTAGAACATGTACCTACAAAGATTTTATGAATTGTAGGCCAAAAATCTTTCATGGAAATGAAGGGGTAGTGAATTTGACAAGGTGGATAGAAAAGACAGAATCCATCTTTCAAATAAGCCTTTGTCCAGATGATCGTAAAGTACGATTTTCAGCATGTACTTTCGCTACCGCAGCACTTACATGGGGGAATATCCATGTGAATACAATAGGAATTGATATTGCAAATTCCATGAAATGGGAGGAGCTAAAAATGATGCTAGTAGAGAAGTATTGTCCTAGGGAGGAAATACATAAACTGGAACAAGAACTGTGGACCCTAACCATGAAGGGTTCAGAGACAAAATCTTATACCGCTAGATTTAATGATCTTGTTGTAATGTGTCCAGCACTTGTGACCCCTGAATATAAAAAGATTGAGCGATATGTCTGGGGTTTAGCATCACAAATCAAAGGCATGGTGATCGCATCAAAGCCTACGACTTATGACAGCACCAAGAGGATAGCTCATCAGCTAACCCTCACAGAGATCCAAGGAACAGAAGTGGTCTCAAAGGCTGAGTCTCCCAAAGCTAGAACAAACAAGCGCAAGTTTAATAAGAAGAATCCCAAACAATCATCTGAGAAAAGACAAGAAGTGGCAACCAATTACGCAGCCACAACAGCCGTACCTACTCAACCAAAGTCTGCATGGTGCAACCACTGCAACCGTCATCACCCAGGTGACTATTTTGTTTGCATGAAATTCAAAAAAAAGGGGCATACTGCTAGTTACTGCAGGAGCACAACACCTATAACAGTCAATCAGCAAACAAATATTGGAACAGGTCGTGGTGAAGAAAGAAAGTGTTATGAGTGTGGAGAGATTGGACACATCAAGAAAGAATGTCCAAAGTTAAGGAGTCAAGGAGGCATAGAGCGTGGCAGGGCATTTGTGATCGGAAGCAGAGAGGCTATCCAGGACCCTTCAGTTGTATCTGGTACATTTCTCATAGATAATTTATACGCTAGCATACTCTTCGACTCTGGAGCAGATCGAAGTTTTATAACTCCGACATTTAGAAAATTGTTAGTCATAAGTCTAGCATATTAAAAGAAATCTATGAAGTAGAAATCACTAACGGTCAAACTGAGAAAACACATGAAATCCTAGAAAATTGTCTGTTAACTCTTAATAACTACCTTTTTCACGTCAACCTCATGTCAATGCCTATCGGTAGTTTTGATGTCATAATTGGCATGGATTGGTTATCTTCACACCGCGCCGAAATTCTATGTCATGAGAAAGCCATATGACTACCCTTACCAAACGGCGAAGCCCTAATTATCTATGGTGATAAGTCTGGGAAAAACCTCAAAGTCATCTCTTGTAC
Source organism: Lactuca serriola (assembly GCF_051521515.1). NCBI lineage: Eukaryota > Viridiplantae > Streptophyta > Magnoliopsida > Asterales > Asteraceae > Lactuca > Lactuca serriola. Next base: position 127,398,601 of record NC_136411.1, on the reverse strand, counting down.
CAAGACACAGAAATATCTACATAAGAAATGTAGCGTATTCTTAGCCCACATTGTAGATAAGAAAAGAAAGATAAAAGAAATCAAGGACATACCTCAAGTATGTGATTTCCCTGACGTATTTCCTGAAGACCTACCTAGAATACCTCCCGTCCGACAAGTCGAGTTTCAAACCGACTTAATTCCAGGAGCAGCACCAGTAGCGAAATCTCCTTATCGGTTGGCTCCATCCGAAATGCAAGAATTATCTAGTCAACTACAAGAACTTCTTGACAAAGGTTTTATCCGACCAAGTTTTTCACCATGGGGAGCACCAATCTTGCTTTTCAAGAAGAAGAACGGATCCTTTCAAATGTGTATTGATTATCAGGAGCTGAACAAGCTAACGATCAAGAATCGTTATCCGCTTCCAAGAATTGATGATTTATTCGATCAACTACAAGGATCTAGCTACTACTCAAAGAGAGATCTTTGATCAGGATACCATCAACTCAGATTACAATAAGACGACATTCCAAAAACAGCATTTAGAACTCGTTATGGTCATTATGAGCTCTTAGTTATGTCTTTTGGATTAGCCAATGCCCCAGCAGTGTTTATGGATCTCATGAATCGTGTTTGCAAACCATACTTGGATAAATTCGTGATCGTATTTATTGATTAAATACTGATATATTCACGAACCAATGAAGAACATGTTCAACACCTGCAAATAATCTTGGAACTACTAAGAAAATAAAAGTTGTACGCTAAATTCTCCAAATGTGAATTTTGGATTAGAGAAGTACAATTTTTAGGTCATGTAGTTAGCAACGAAGAAATTCATGTTGACCCATCCAAAGTTGAAGCAATCAGCAACTGGGAAGCACCAAAGACGCCAACAGAGGTGCTTCAATTCCTAGGACTTGCTGGCTATTACCGCAGATTCATAGAGAATTTCTCCAAAATAGCCAAGCCGCTTACAACACTAACCCAGAAGGATACGAAGTTCAACTGGGAAGACAAACAAGAAGCTGATTTTCAAAAACTGAAGCAAATGTTGTGTAGTGCACCAATCCTATGCCTTCCAGAGGGGACAGAAGATTTCGTCATATACTGCGACGCATCAAATCAAGGATTGGGATGTGTGTTGATGCAAAGAGGAAAAGTTATCGCCTATGGATCACGACAACTTAAGGTGCATGAGAATAATTACACTACCCATGATCTTGAATTGGGAGCTATAGTTGTTGCACTAAAAATCTGGAGACATTACCTATACGGTACTAAGTGTACTATTTTTACCGACCACAAGAGTCTCCAGCACATCTTCTACCAAAAAGATCTTAATATGAGACAACGAAGATGGGTCGAATTGTTGAATGATTACGAATGTGAGATTCGTTATCATCCTGGAAAGGCAAACGTGGTAGCAGATGCCTTGAGCCGGAAAGAATATATTAAACCCCGTAAGGTACGAGCATTAACCATAACTATCCATTCTAACCTTGCCGCACAAATTAGAGAAGCTCAACTTGAGGCTCTAAAAGAAGATAACATCAAGAACGAAGCCTTGCGAGGAATGGAAAACCAACTTATACAAAAAGATGACGGAACACGACACTTTACGAACCGAATTTGGACGCCTAAGTTCGGTGGAGTCAAGGACTTGGTCTTAGAAGAAGCCCACAAGTCCAGATATTCCGTGCATCCAGGTTCTGACAAAATGTACTTAGACATAAAAGTACATTATTGGTGGCCAAACATGAAGGCGGAAACTGCTACTTATGTGAGCAAATGTTTGACTTGTTCTAGAGTGAAGGCAGAACATCAAAAGCCTTCAGGTTTACTTCAACAACCGGAAATACCTGAATGGAAATAGGAGCAGATATCAATGGACTTCATCACTAAGTTACCTAAAACTCCTAGTGGGTTCGACACTATTTGGGTAATAGTCGATAGATTGACTAAGTCTGCCCATTTCTTACCAATTAAGGAGAACGACAAGATGGAGATGTTGACTAGAGTTTATCTTAAGGAAACTGTTAGATTGCATGGAGTTCCAAGTTCTATTATTTCTAACCGAGATAGTAGATTCACTTCACGATTATGGCAATCTCTACAAAAATCCTTAGGAACACGTCTAGACTGATGGTCAGAGTGAGAGAACCATTTAGACTTTAGAAGATATGCTCCGAGCCTGTGTAATAGACTTTGGAAATGCATGGGATACTCATTTACCGTTAATTGAGTTTTCCTACAACAATAGTCATCACACCAGCATCAAGGCTGCACCGTTTGAGGCTCTTTATGGATGAAAATGTCGTTCCCCAGTATGTTGGGCAGAAGTTGGAGATACGCAGATGGCCAGAGAACATACAGGTGATACCTTACATACTAGACCAGAAATAATCCACGAGACAACTGAAAAGATCGTACAAATTAAGGATCGATTAAAGGTTGCACGTGATCGTCAAAAGAGTTATGCTAACGTAAGACGTAAGCCTTTAGAATTCCAAGTTGGAGATAAAGTAATGTTGAAGGTCTCTCCTTGGAAAGGTGTAATTCGATTCGGTAAGCGAGGCAAACTAAACCCACGGTATATAGGACCTTTTGAAATTCTAGCTAGAATTGGTTCTGTCGCATACCAACTCAAGTTGCCTCAAGAGCTAAGTAATGTACACGATGTTTTTCGCGTATCAAATCTCAAAATATGTCTATCCGATGACACTCTTGTGGTACCTCTCAATGAGATACAAGTCAATACCAAACTCATCTTTGTAGAAGAACCTGTCAAGATCATGGATCGAGAAGTCAAACGATTAAAGCAAAGTCGTATTCCCATAGTGAAAGTTCGATGGAACTCTTTGCGAGGACCTGAATTTACATGGGAACGTGAAGATCAGATGAAAGAAAAATACCCCCAAGTGTTTGAAAAAACCCTATCCACAAGATAAATTTTGGGACAAAATTGTTCTAACGGGAGGAGAATGTAACACTAGTCAAAATAGGTCAATAGACAATCACATGTGATTATGCCAATCATGTAATGTGATTATGTTAACCTAGTAATGTGGTAAGAGTGTTATGTAGTTCATGATAAATTCTAATATAAATATGAACTTTCTTTATGATACAACTCAAAGTATACGTCCATACGATTCTAAAAATATAGAGAACGTCTGAATCTGACTTCGCATGAAGAAGTTATGATAAACCGAACACTATAAATTTCTATAATAAGAGGAATTTAAAATACACTTATAATACCTACGTGTTCATATAAAGAGAGTTGTAGTACTCGTAAATACCTACGTGTTCATATAAAGAACATCAAAAACGGAGTTCATATGCAAAAGTTATGGCCTTCCGAAGATTCAGCTTTCAAAAACCCTAATCTAACTAAAATCAAGACGTGAACAAGGGTTTATTCACGACGTGAGGAGTCATTTTGCCACATTTCGGAATCTAGAAAGTGTGACGAGGGTGCGAAGGGATAGGATCCAAACTCATGATGTGAACAAGGTGTTTTTCACGATGTGAGGAGTCACATGGCCACCTTCCGAAGCTAGGGACGCAAATGGCACGTCTACGGGGTGATCATGCAAGACTCACGACGTGAGCCTTATGAAACTCATGACGTGAGAGTCCAAAATCCTTACTATAAATAGCAGATCCAACTTCAACCATTCTTACACCAAAACTTCTTCCCTTTCTCTCCTTTGCTGAGGCCATTCTGCATCCCCATCCCCGACGATCTCACACGCTGACCGTTTTGCTTAGATAATATAAAATCACGCTACTAGGGTGAGTTTCATGGTCCCACTTTCTAATATTTCGGGGGAAAACGCATGCTAGTTATTGTATATATGTTATTATTATGTCTATATGATAGTATATAGTTATGATAATCGAGATATGATTGTTCTAAATATAACATTTTGAATACATACAACTATTATTAACTTATCAGTATGTTAATTTACTAATGTAGATCTTGAGTTATACTTAGGATTCTACATATATGTTGTATGCAATATAATACCGAAGCAATATTCAAAAGTTCTAAATGTTAAGTTATATAGTATGTTGTTATTAATATTTTTATGTCAAGATAAAACTAGATATGTTATATGTTGTTATTATTAGTTTTATGTCAAGATAAAACTAGATATGTTATATGTTGTTATTATTAGTTTTATGTCAAGACAAAACTAGATATGTTATATGTTGTTATTATTAGTTTTATGTCAAGATAAAACTAGATATGTTATATGTTGTTATTGTTAGTTTTATGTCAAGATAAAACTAGAAACGTTATATGTTGTTATTATTAGTTTTAGGTCAAGATAAAACCCGGTTTTTACTTCAAGATATAGCAGTTATACTGCCTAAATATTATGAAGTTAGGAGTAATGTTTAAAAGCATAGTCTGGTAACTTAAGGTTTTAGACATGAAGATACTTTTGTTGTTAGAGCTATAGGAAGCCGTCAAAGTCTACGTAAGTAATTGTATTCATCAACTAAGATTAGGGATCTTAGTGGAAATCCTCTGAACTGTAACCGTTAATCCCGTGTGAGCGAGGAAGTCGTGTATAATTAGTATACGGGCTAACCACCCCACTTGTGACTGTTAGCTACAGTCAACCAAAAACAAGTGATGAACTATCCTTTTATTTGTTATTATTCCGGCGTCGATGAAGCGTATGATGTTGTTTCTCATGGTAAATCATGAGTGTGTTTGTTTCTCATGGTAAATCATGAGTGTATTCTATCAGAGGTATTATGTCATAGCAGCGGTTACAGGCTCATGGTAGCAAATTGTTAGAAACATTATACCTTGTCGTATACATGTATTAGTGTTAAGTATAAGTTTTCCCTTACTTATACCTTAAGATTAAGAAATGTTTAGGTCTAACACTTAATTGATAAGTATACTATTATACCTAATGCTGGAGAGTCAAAATGATACTTTCAAAACTATACTTTTGAATGTGTAAAAATGTATTATTTTATGGAGTCAAAACCTGTGGACTCACCAACTTTATGTTGACGTATTTTAAAATGCATGTGTTTTGAGGAACTTGAAAAGCCGGTACGTATTCAAAAAGGAGAAGTTTTACTATTATCTTTCTGTTTATTAAGAAGTATGGCATAGTCGGATATTATGTAATAAATACTAGGAAAACAATAATGTAACTATCAATCATCAATAAAGGTATGTATTTTCTTTAAGTATTGTTCAATGTATGTTATATAACTGTGATACGAAAAATGACGTTACACTACCCGGTGTTTCCGCCGACAGGCGGGGTGTGACAATTAAACACTCTTTCTGGTCTTCAGTCATTACATAGTTGTGCTTTTTGCAAAATTCCACACGTCAATTTGATTCAGTGAGTTGAGCAACACTTATCAAATTATCTTTCAGATCAGCTACATAAGCCACATTTTAGATAGAGAAATTTCCATTGGTGAGAATTCCATAACCACGAATTTGGGAGTTGGAGTTGCTGCCATATATCACGTAACCAACGTTTGGAGAAAGCTTTAGATCTCACAGAAAGTCTTTCTGTCCCGTCATGTGCATGGAGAAAGCACTATCGATATACCACATTCTTTTTTGCTCCGAAGCACAAAGTAACTACAAAATTAGTGAGTAATGGAGTTTCTAGGCTCCAGATTAGATTTTGGGACATAGGCAAGGCCTTTGGACTTTGATTTTGACTTAGGAACACCTTTGTGTTTCCTGGTGGTACGTTTTGAGTTCTTTGGAAACAGACATAAGGCTAATGTCTTTTCATCTATCCAGTAGTCATGTTTATTGACTTGAGATTTGCGAACAGTCTCCTTCGGACCTTTGACTTCTGGAGCGTTGGAAACAGTTGTAACCTCCGAAATTGTTGTTTCATCAATGAGAGATTTGACATTCCATAAAAGATTTTTCTTTAAAGATTTTAAGAAATTTGTTTTCTTTTCATTTGTGGATTTGCTTGATAACATATTGGTTTTTGAAAGATTGGGTTTAAAAATTGTGCCATCAAATTTAGCAATAAAAACAGATGAAATAGTCCGAAGAGAGGAGTTTTGGACAGTCATGGCATTCACACGAGATTTTGACTGAGTAGAGCTGACTACTTTATTGGGTTCTACATGACTGAGAGATCCAGAAGGTCTTTTGAGGATCTTAGTGGGAGCAAAGGAGTTTTGACTATGGGTTGATGCATGAGAATTCCGGGATACACTCTTTTTGGAGTATTCAATGAACCAGGAATTTTGTCTAGTCTTAACTTCCTTTTTATGTGCATTTCGAGCTTCTACTTTGGGATCTATAATATCCTTCCTATTCAGCATTGGTTTTCTTTTAGGGTGAGATGAGAATTTTGAAGTTTTTCCTACGGATGGATTACTAAACTCAGGATTAATGGGAACCAATTTCGTTTTTGCGATGAATAAGGAATTCGATTCGCAAGAATCAGAGGAGACACGACTTGAATTTTCAACTTTATCATCTAAGGATGCCCAAGTAAACTCAGAGGTAACAGTTTCAATTGTCACCGGAATGATTTCTTCAACAACACAGTTGTTCGGATGATTATTTCTAGGAACGTAATCTATGCAATTTGAAACATGCACTGTGATGAAATTTCGTGGTCCAATTCAGGTCCAGGTTTATTAGAGGCGGAAGAGGCATGGAATCGGGACATTTGACAACAATTGGTTGGAACTCAGGAATTAAGGACTCAAAATGGTATGTGGTTTCATGAAGTGGTGACAAGGAAGAAACAGGGGTGTCCGAATGTTTGATGTTCCAAACCTCTCCCATGAATGTCAAATTTTGCAATTCCTTCAAGGGACGAGCAATTGGTTTCAGAAACTCGCTTCCGAGACCAGGTGCTTTAGACCATGGATGACGAAAATTATGAGTCATTCGGACGTTCGCTTTAATCATGTCTATGGAATTATGCAAAGCATCTATCTTAGCATTGAGACGTTTGTTATCAGAAATCAAAACATTCGTTCAGAATAGGTGATTTCACATTTGTCTTTTAAAAATGATACATTCATCGTTTTTCATTACAAGTTCGCGTTCTAAAGATTCGATTTTCAATTTTTTTATCCTCGAAACGTAACCTAAGACAATTTAACTCGCACTCCTTCTTCTCACTCGCTTCTATGGAAAACTCATAGGCTTTATAGATGGTGCTCATATATGTTTGAATTTGCGTTAGATAAGGTTCACAGAGAGACAAATCAAAGTTATTATCAGAGATCATAGATTTTACCTGCTGAACGATGCTTCGACCAGCAGGATCGTTGGTGGCCATCTAGCAATGGTGAGGTTCAGCAACACCATCTTCATCTTCTGACCCAGATGACCAATACCCTTCATTACATTCAACATTTTGTCTTCCCATCAAACACATATTTCTTCCAGTTACCATGTCGTCATCATCCCCGGGTGACCAATATCCTTCAACATTTCTTGAAACCGTTGTTACAAAGGCTTTTTTGCTTTTAGCCATCTCTTGGGTTTTTCGGACGTAGTAAGCAGAATCCTTGATTTTTTGTTTCTACGGAGCATCAGCCAGGCAATCTTTTGCAAAATGGTTTGGATGTCCACACTTATGATGTCACACCCCCAAACCAAGGATGGCGGAAACGTCCGGGGGTGGAGGATTTCATGTATAGTATCACAACAACGAATATAATAGTGCTCAAAGTAAGTACAACCATCATAAATATAATTGAAAAAGTTACTCCATAGTATGTGTTTACATGTTTTGAATCAATTACACTATGATGACAAAATGAAATGTTTGACGATTTAACATCACATCCTCAAAAGCTGTTGATTTCCTGTTTCCTGAGAATACAAGTAGTTTTGAAAGAGTGTCAACAATTAAGTTGGTGAGTTCATAAGAATTTTATTTGAGAAAGAAGCCGTTTTCCTTGTAAAAGCGATAGAGTAAGATTCCAGAAAATTCAATATTTTCCTTATAAAAGCATGTAGTCTTAACTCCCAAGATCGAGAATATGTGTGTGTTTTGTACTTATAATGTTTATAATAGTGGTGTGTTTCCAAAGAAAATCCACTATTTTCCATATAAAAGTCATGTAGTCTTAAATCCCAAGACCGAGAATATGTAGTTTTAGATAAATAAAACCCCTTTTTAAAATAGAATTTTCCCGTAAACTTGAAAGATTGTTAACTCCCTATGTGAGTCGTTATAACCACACTACAATGAGAATTAACCTGCAACAACATTTTCCAGACGTTAAGATCTTATGACTCTTGTCACCCGCGGACCTGCAGGTCCGGCTATAGCTAGTAGCGAGGTGTGGGGTGTCAATCCTAATATAGATCTATACACAATTATCACGCTCTCCCTATAAGAGACTATGGTTATAACTTACATGAATTTGAACCCGTACTCTAAGAGTACGATGGAAGAATATTCTCACAACTTACGTTAACTAGTTTACATATAGTTTTAGTATAAAACATCTTCTGTGGTGGAAGTGAAATCATCTTTTATGTAATAAATTCGTGATATGAAAACCATAAATTATTAATATTATAGTTTAACATGTAGTATATGAAAAACCCGTTTGATTTGATAGTAAAACCTTTTTTCATGTAGTATGCATTTATTGTAAAATTCGTAACTATACCTACTGTAGTTTATTATATATGTTCGGAATGATTGAAAAACCTTATCATCAATGAATAATTTATGTTTATGATGATAAAATAACAAGAATTACATTCAACATTTAGAAACTTATTGTTATGCACTTTCCTCAACATGTTACAAAGTGTTATGAAAGTTGTAAGTTGTTAACTAGTTTTTAACCTTTCTGCGTTGTTTTAGAAAAATCATATAAAAATCATACGAAGTTGAAAACAGAATCCGTAAACTCTGAGAGTTTATAAAATTTATCTAGTTTATTCATAATTTTTATTATGATTTTTAGAAGTCCCTAACTTGTGTGAAAATGTTCATATTCACAGACTAGTCCGAATTCGTTTATGAAATGATAGGCAGTTTTGTAAAAATCGCCATAAATTGTAGAAAAATCGTATGGAGATGTGCAAGTATTCATTTTAAAGGTATGAACCTGATATATTTTCATATTAAAGAGTTTTGAAAACTATTAAGTCTAAGTTGGTCAAAACAGTCCGTGAATAGGACTCAACTATTCTGATGAAAGTTGTTGTTTGAATTTAGTTAAGTTTTTGGTGTATTAACTTGTATCCCCCCCCCCCCTAAAACTTGAAGAAACATGAAAATGTAGGGTTATGAACTCACCTTGAGTGATTTCCTTAGATGAATGCTGAAGAGAAAGGTATCCAAGTCAAGAACACTTGGGATATGCTTGAAGGTTCGAAGATTCTAGGCACAAATATGACGATATTTGTGTAAGAGATTCATGATTTGAGTGAAGAAGTAGAGAGTATTCAAATGTAGGATGAAGATACTTACCAAAAATGGAGTAAATTCTCAAGAACAACCTTGAAATCTGGAGTTTAGAGAGAGAAAGTGAGAGAAAAATGAGTTTGCTCTTTGGTGAAGAGTAAGTAAGGTGGGAGGAGTGATAAGGATTTTCCCCAGATCTTTGATCAAGATAACTTGCTGGAAAAAGGGTGTGAGGTAACAAGGAAGAGACTAGGGATGATGGAATTGGTGACATAAAGCATGAATGGTGACATGGATTGAGTATGGGAGGTTGCTTGTGTCATAACTTTAAGGCAAAGTCAACACTCCACCTAAAAATATTATCTAATAGATATAATTCTTAGACAAAGATTTCTCTCAAATGTGTTTAAATTATGAATATTTAGGGTCTTATATGTCAAAATATGAGTTTGGGTGAAAATATCACGTTAAAATCATGAAAAACGGGCTTAAAACGCAAAAAGGATCGAAAACCGGGAGAAGGGTGCAAACCTGCGAGGGTTCCGGAGTGCTTAGGGGAGTTCCAAAGCTTCTTAGCAAAAATTTGGATTCAACTAGGGCATTTCGAAGCCATTTTCTCAATTTCGAAGGTCCGGGCCGGAGGGTTCCGAAGCCGGCTTGAATTTCCAAAGCGGGACTTGTTCTTCCGAGATGCGAGACTCTCCGGCGAAGCCTTCCTATCGCATGCGAGCCGGTCCGAAGCGAAGCATTCCGGAGCTACTTTCCAAAGCAAAGGAGTTCCGAAGCTGAGAGAGGATGCGAAATTGTCTGGTTCCGGACTAAGAGGGTTCCGGACCAAAAGGGTTTTCTCCTTTGGTTTTGGGTTGTTTTCGACTGAGGAAGGTACATAGAGAGATTTGGGAGAGATTTAACATGCTTGGAGAGATTTGGGAGATATTTCACATACTTGGAGAGATTTGGGAGAGATTTCACATGCTTGGAGAGATTTGGGAGAGATTTCACATACTTGGAGAGATTTAGATAAAATGGGAGAGATTGAGAGAGACTTTGTCGGGGGACTTTATTAATGTTCTTCTTCGTAGTTCAAAGACCATAGACTTAGTTACATCCCATTTTGAGTGTTATACACCCCCAAAGGGCACGTATTAATGTTTTATTGAGTTGTTCCATCAGTTATACTGATTAGGGTTTAGATTTTCTGAAAACGTGAAGACTCAAAGTGATACTTTGCCTAAAGATAGTGTGTTGTACAATAGTAAACACGATGTAAACCCTAATACACAAGGGTTAATTGAGTTGACCGGTTTGACTTGTTGACTTGACCAGAAATTGACGGTTGTCACATATGAAACACAATTTTTGGTTTGTCCGATTTGGAACTCTGAGGTGGTTCCAGAGTAGAGTTTGGGTTAGTGATGTTTGGTTTGTAAGCGGGAGGATTTTCCGAAGTTGGTTTAGGTTTCAGAGCTGTGTGTAGTTGAGGATTGTTATGGTGAGGAGCATGGAATCGGTTTTAGTATGGTTTGTAAGAGGGATTGAAAGGACATTTGTATTTCATGGAGAGTAGAGCAAACTCCTGCTGGAACCGGAATTCAGAGTCCATAGCTTCGGAATCATCAGCAGTATAGTTTTGTGTAGGTAAGATGGGTGCGGAAGATTGAACAGATGGAACAATGGGTTTGAAAGGATCTGAAGTAGACAAGTTCGGAATGGTTGGTTCGAAAGAACTGACAAGAGAAAGAGGACCTCCAGAGAGTTCCCTTATGGTTTGAGCAACATTAGACTCGTGTCGTTGAAGTTCATCAAACAGTTTATAGAGCTTTAACTTTTTCAATGAACCATTGCTTTGGAGACAAGATTTCACATTTCCCCATCCTTTGTCGAGACTGTTTATGAATTTGAGATTGTACTCCAAAGTGGTTCGGACAATCCCATGAGTAGTCATATTGTTGACCACGATTCGGTAACGGTTTGAGGCTGAGGCCACTGATTCACCAGGAGTGGTAGTGAAGGTATCAAAATCATTGACAACTGAGGTGAGGCGCTTGTCTTTCATATTTTCTGAACCTTCAATCAGGTCCTGAAGTGTGTCCCAAATCTCTTTGGCTGATTTGCATAATTTGATGTACTCGAAGAGTGAAGGAGGAACACCAAACACCATTTCTGAGAAAGCAACTTGATCAACATGCAGCTTCTCAATATCATTTGCGGTTAGAGGAGTTAGACGAGTTTCATCTTGACCCATAAGCTGAGCAGCAGCATCTCTCATAACTATTCTCACAGGAACATGAGGACCTTCTTTGACGGATCTCCATATTTCTTCACCTTTATCTTTGGCCAGTAAAAATCCTTCCATTCTAACTTTCAAGTGATCATATTCTTCCACAACTAGTAATGGGGCACGTGTAGGGCCACCCACAATATTTGCGATTTGCATTGAAATCATTTGCTGAGGATTAGAAGCAGCCATTGAAGTTAAGATATCTTCAAGCTAAAGTGGTATATAGAAGAACTTTTATCCTTATCACAGAAATGGTTGAAATACCAAGGTAATTTCAAACCAACTATAATCTGATCTTATGGATTCAAAGGACAACCACTCAAGCTCTGATACCAATTGAGACAATAAAATAGATCTGATGCACAGGGACAAGGTTTGAGAACTCAAACCTTGAGTGAATGCTTAAGATCAATGTCTGCTTGCTAATAAATGTTCTAGTCAAGCCTGGAAAGATCAGTCAAGTCTTAGTTAATATATTCAACAAATGATCAAGTCATAAATGAAGAATAAGAATAAATGATCAAGGTAAAGCTAATAAATGAAGAACAAGAAGAATGTTTGAAAGAAATTTGTAATAACTTAGTAAATGCCAAAAGTTGAGTGAATGATCTGTCACATAGTATTGCTTTGAAAGCTCTTTTAAATAGGAGTAAGTGAAACATAATACAAACCACTAAACATACATATGACTGGATAAAAGGAACAACTCTTACATTCTGATTGTCCAAGTTGAATAACATACTAAGTCCTATGAAATGCCTAATCATGCTATGAGACAAAAGTAATTAATGTAGAAAGAGACAAAACATCTTCTCCGGATCACCACACATTCCGGACATGAAGTCCATTCCGGAATGTCTTCACTCCCGAGCTTCTAATCAACTTCTCTCCATGTCCGGACAGCTTCCCAACTGCTCTTCACTTCGGAACTTGGCACTGACTTTGGAATAATCACCTTGACTTAGGATTGCTAGAGGTTCAATTTTAGGTTCCAACAACTTTCTACTAACTTAGCTTTCACAAGAATAAAAAAAAATTATTCTTAGTGGGTATGCATATGATAATCTAAGCCACATTTAGAGTATTACACAAATATGTATTTAGTAGATTTTGGGTTTAGAAGCTTTAGTCCAACATCGACTTCAAATCCATAAAACATTAAGTAAAATGAGGATGGAGCCTTTCCATACTAAGTCGTATAAAGTGTTTAATCTACTTATTAGTTGGTGTTTTTACTCAAGGTACAATTAAGAGTGCTATATGTGTTATCCCAAGGAAATAAAAGGAGGATATTTCTACCAATTAGAAACTAAATCATACCAAGTAAGATTTAATTCATTCATTATTATAATTAAGGTCTTAGATGGTTCTTACCGGTTTGTATCTCAACTCTTGAAACCTTCAACAAAGATTTCACAATTATGTTTTACCACGTAAAATATAATTAAAACTACTATAGTTGTTAATAAAGTTGATTTTGTATCTTGTGCTTAATCTCATACATTCATTAGAAAGGAAGTCATACACCAACGTGTATAGTTCCTTAATAATTATTTTCTCTACTACTTAGAGAAAATATCATTAGGAATCCTTTATATATAAATGATATTTACATATGTCAAATAAACTACATTATTTGCCTTCAAAGATCCCTTTCTTGAAGTTGGAATATGTGAATGTCATTTATATAATAAAGATAACAATGTCAAAGATGAGTGTGATTTAAAAACAAGTTTAAGTCAAAAGTGCTTATATATAGAACTTGATTTTATTTATAAAATGTTGATATTTACTTTATAATTCTATTAAGAGATCTAGTCTCATAAATAGAAGTTAACCATTTCAGAATATGAATATTATCGTTATGAAAAACGATTGAGTAAATTATCAAACATTTGAATAAAATAACCGAGACATAAATTTAGACATGCTAAATTAAAACATACATTGTTCCAAAAAAACAAATATTGTTTTATATTACAAGTACTTTATGTTCTAAGCATAAATAATAAACTAAACTCCGAGAGTGTAGTTCCAACTTGGTTGTGCTCAGCTTCGTTACTCTTCAGTAAATATTTGCAAGCGATTTACAAATATTAGATTAACATTTAAGTGAAGGGTTTTGAGCATTCTAACACTCCTAAGGTGTACATGCAACCCTAGAAACCTTGGATCTATGTTATACTAAGATACATGCAAATTTGATTTTTCCAAGGTTCTTAACCTAACTAGCATGGCATGGGGAACATGAAACGTAAAAGCTAGTAAAAGAACTTACCTTTCTTGTTGCTTGGATTCCTTATGAACTTTGTGAGCCTAGCACCCCAAATGTGATGCCTCAAGTGTTTTACACAAAACCACAACTCTTGGAATAACTTTGAGAGAAGTACACACATACTTAAAATCGGCTAGCCCTCTTGTTCTTCACATAGTACCGATTTTGGTAGCCCATGAGATCCTTTTATAGTTGTGTCACAAGTAGGGTTACACTATTTAAACCCTAATTTACATGGATTTTCATTTCCTCCATGATCCATGGGTTTTAACCTCCATGGACCATGGGTTTTAACCTCCATGGACCATCCATGGAGCACCCTATGGGTTTTAGCCCAATTCAATAAACCATGGATCATTAGCCCACTATATCAGAATGGATGATTTACACAATCAACCCCATATATTTAACTAGTCTCTTTTTTATCACCAAATTAATTCCAAATTAATTCTTGATCAATACTAATTAAATAATATTATTAATATATTAGAATTTATAATATATAAATGAACCATAAGTGTCCTTTTCTCATTTTGTCTATCCAAGTGTCATGATGCCATGCAACCCAAATGGACCGTGCCAACCGAGTCAAGTACACACCAGAAATAGTTATGGACTTAGACACCTTATCCAACAGTCTCCTACTTGGATAAGTCTAATAACTATAACTGCAAGTATGACTTCAGGAACCGATCAGCAATCGTAGCTCTTTCCAAGTCTCGCGGAACTAAGATGATGTGCCATTTAAGATAAGTGATCATATAATCCTCTGCTCTCAAGATATCAGCTAGAGAAATACATGGAACAATGTCGTACTTATTGTCCAGCAGTTTGTTTCCCGATTTCCGATTTGTTTGACATAGAACTAAACTGAACACATCAATTTGATTCTGACCAGGCCTAGTACATAGGTCAAAACAAAATCATCGAAGGGCCCAGATATCGCTTCTAATCCTCCAAGGACTAAAAGGAACAGAAAAACATCGACTCATATGCTTGTTCTACTACATGTGGAATCATACACAAAGGTACGTTTTATAACATCGAGTTACCAATGCATTTTCGTACAATCAATGTATAACCAAATCATAGTCAACAATTAATATCTCTAGGTTTGAAGACTTATATGATATTACCGTCTCACGGTCACTCGAGATAAATTCAATTGAAGTGATACAAGTGAGCGTCGGTTGAATCCAATACTCGAATCGCTATTCTAGGAGTACTCATGAACACTGCAGTCCCTTTGTCCCAGACAAACTGCAGACCCTTCATGACAGTCTTGCCTCATTACCTACTTCCAAAGTATGATTGACTGTGGATGGTTTGAATAATATGATATACCATAACATAATTATTCTAGAAGTCAAAACATGCAAAAATGAAATGATAGTAAACGATTGACAGAAGATAGCAACACTTTACTTATAAATAAACAATAACTTTTATTTATCATCAAATGTTAATTACACTTTACAAATTTCAAAAGTTATCTGACTGAGAGCGGAAATTATCCCGATCAGTCTGGAAGCTAGCATCACTATACCCTACTACTCTCAAGTCATCATTCCCACCAAGGGTAAGGACCCAGTCCTTAGTCCTCCGCTGGTAACTGAGAATGTTCTTTACCACAGTCCATTGAGCATTGCCAGGGTTCCCCTGATATCTGCTGACAATGCTCAAAGCAAAGGCCACATCAGGACGAGTACAAGTCATAGCATACATGATCATGCCTACAAAAAAAAAAGCATACGGTACTCGACTCATCTCAGTTATCTCAGCCTCGGTACTCGGGCTCTGAGTCTTACTCAGTTTGGCATTGCTCTGGATCGGTAACTCTCCTTTCTTGGAATCCTGCATGCTGAACCTATTCAGCACCTTATCCAAGTAGGTACTCTGACTAAGTCCAATTAGTCTCTTACTCCTGTCTCTCAAAATCCTTATCCCTAGGATATAGGCAGCTTCTCCAAGGTCCTTCATAGAGAAACACTTCCCAAGCCAGGACTTCACTTCCTGCAGAATTGGGATGTCATTTCCTATGAGTAGTATGTCATCCACATACAGTACCAACAAGCTAACTATACACCCACTAGCCTTGACATATACACACGACTCATCTTCGCTCCTCGAAAAACCAAACTCTTTGACTTTCTCATCGAAACAAAGATTCCATCTGCGAGGTGCTGTTTTCAATCCATAGATGGATTTCTCAAGCTTACACACTCCATTAGGGTACTCTGCGTTGACAAAACCCTCTGGATGACTCATGTAAACATCCTCAGCCAACTTTCCATTAAGGAAAGCGGTTTTGACATCTATTTGCCATATTTCATAGTCATGAAATGCAGCAATGGCTAGCATAACCCTAATAGACTTAATCTTCTCTACTGGTGAAAAGGTCTCATCATAGTCAACTCCCAGAGTTTGAGAAAATCCCTTTGCAAACAGTCGCACCTTATAAGTGTGCACATTACCATCCATGTTGGTCTTCTTCTTGAAGATTCATTTGCACCCGACTATCTTACAACCTGGTACATTGTCAACCAAGTTCCAAACTTGATTGTCATACATGGACTGTATCTCACTGTCCTTACCCTCTTTCCATTTAGCAGACATGGGGCCTGACATGGCTTCCGTGTAGTTGTTAGGTTCATCCAAACATACAATTGTACTATCACTGATAAGTGTATCACCTTCCACAGTAATATAGAAACCGTAGTAATGCTCAAGTGCATTCCTAACTCTCGTGGAACGCCTCAGAGGTACAGACTCGTCAGTTGAATCAACAGGAGTTTCCTCCTCAGGTTGATTGCTAGGGTTTGAGGTTCCCTCACCACTTTGTTGGATAAGGTGTCTGAGTCCATAACTATTTCTGGTATGTACTTGACCCGACCCGGCATGGTCCATTTGGGTTGCATGGCATCATGCAATTGAATAAACTAAATGAGAGAAATAACACTTATGGTTTATTAATATATTATAAGTTATAATATATTAATAATATTATTTAATTAGTTTTGATCAAGAATTAATTTAGAATTAATTGAGTGATCAAAAGATAACTAATTAGATATATGGGTAGATTATGTAAATCTTCCATAAGAGGCTCCATGGATTGTCAAGTTGGGTTCCACCCATAGGATGCTCCATGGAGTTAACCCATGGATCAAGAAATGAAGAGTCATGTTACATTAGGGTTTACCTAATGCAACACACTCTATAAGCAATGTGTTTCACCCCAAAATCGGCTACACTAACTAGAAGAAGAGGGCTTGGCCAATGTTGCAAGTGTTAGAGTGTTCTCTCAAGTTTTTTCATTGCATTTGGTGTTGTGTGAAGCATTTGAGGCATCACACTTGAGGTGCTAGGCTCACAAGGTTTTAAGGAACACTTTCAACAACAAGGTATGTAGTTCTATCTTTCATTCAAAGAAAATTGTTCCCCATGTATGCTAGATAGGAACATAACCTTGGAAATCAACTTTGCATGATAATTAGACAAACATAGATCCAAGGTTATTAGGCTTGCATGTCCACTTAGGAAGTGTTAGAATGCTCAAAACCCATCAGTGGTATCAGAGCCTAGGCTTGTTTGTTGATTATTTGTGCAAACTGCTTAAAAATTCGATTTTCTGCTTTCTGCTCGTATGAACTCGCCGAATCCATGGGGGAACTCGACGAGTTCATGACCAAATGCAAGCTACTCGTCGAGTTTGTTCTTGCACTCGACGAATAGAGGCTGCAGTATTAAGAATTTTGACTTTTGTTGCTGGAAATGGACAAGAAACATTACCCTAAATTGTTTTGGTACTTGAAAACATGTTTTAGATGGTGTAATGTTTATGCTAATCCATTTACAATGACAATTATCAAAATAACAAGTTTTTAAGTGTAATTTTTGATTCTTGAAAGTGTTCATATTCATGTTCTTGTTCTTATGATGTTTAGATGATCATAGGAATTGTTTGTAACCTATGTGGTAGATTAATTCATGATCATTATGTTTTTAATGGAGTCCATAACCTGTCCTCAAGTTATGGAAAACCAAAAGTCACTTTGTTAAAAGTCATTAAAAGAACACATGGGTTATAAAAAATGAAGAGTCTTCATTTTTAATACTCTATTAACTCATAAGTTACAAGAAATGAAAAGTTTTGAAAGTTTACAAAACTTGCCATCAAGTTTTGGAACAAGTAAAGTCTTGATTAAAACTTTAGTTCCAACCCTTAGAATTTTAAAAGTTAAAATTCAACCCTTATACTTTATAATATTATAAGTTAATAATATATATATATATATATATATATATATATGTATAAGATAAAGTCGTCTTACCGCTAGTACGCTTCATTCACGAAGCCGGTCTATAAGGGGGGTATAAGGTTGTTGCCTATAAAATGGCAACTTAATGGGTGTCCACTCTCACCCACCGCTTCCTTGATCGGTGGAGGGTCGTTAGCCGAACGGGTAGGACAAGGACTTATAAATTCTCATTAAAATTATGATGAATATATTAAAGTAACTAAATGCTTTTATTAAATTCCTAATCTTAGTTACTTTAGGAAAAATGTGAATAAGGTGCTAATCCATGAAATTACACTTTACACTTTGTTTCAGTCGCTAGTGGAGCGTGTGTGGTTAACCGGCACACAAACTTGAACTTAACAAGGTAGGTAAAGGGTGACTTAATGTTTATCATAGTATCGATGGAGTGTGTATGGTTAACCAGCACATCGATTGAGGGGTAATACTTTAAGGGTACCAAGTGATTTGCATGGTTACTTCACACCTCGTTTTGTGATCCTCGGCATCCCAGTCACAAAACTTGGAGGGCACACTCAAGATTGAAACATTCCATTGAAAAGTTCAATGAATCTCAAAGAATCTAGGAATTTCTAAGAACCAATTAAAAACCTAATATCAATATTTCGTTTTTCATGGTGGAAATTGGTGAATCGTCATTCACCTACCTTTCAAATATGTTATTACTTAGATTACGGCATACCTCTTCTAAGTATAATATATTATGATTGGTTCCTAGCCTTAATACTACATTTGGGTGTTTTATTAAGGACTATATCAATATCTAAACTAAACTTTTTCTTCTTTTCAGATGTCTGCAAACACTGTTGCTTCTGGCTCTAATCCTAATGGCTCCTTTTCTCTAATAAACTTGTGTGGGAAAGTCACTTTTGATGGGTCCAACTTTAATGAATGGATCAGAAACATCCGAATGATTACCCGCTACGAGGACAAAGAATATTTTCTCGATAAGGAGCTTAAGGAGATTGATGAAACAATTGCTACTCCTCAAGAGATCGCTGACTTTAGGGCACATGAAAGGGATGCCACCAAGGTGGCATGCATCATGATGGCTACTATGACAGCCGATCTCCAAAAGTCCTACGAGGACTTCTACCCTTTTGAAATGCACCAAGATTTGATGGAAAGATACCATCAAAGTGCAAGACAAGAGAGGTATGAAATCATCTCCTCCACGATAACAACCCGAATGAAGGATGGTGAACCCATCACGGGCCACATGCAGAAAATGCAAAGATTTGTGGACCGGTTGCTGAAGCTCAATGTGAACTTCTCCGAGGAGCTTGCAATAGATATCATTTTGCACTCCTTACCATCGTGCTATGATCAATTCCGCATGAAATATCACATGAACAAGGAAGAGGTCACTATCAGCAAACTTCAAGACTCTTAAAGACCGTGGAAAGTGGTCTTAAGGGTAAGGCGGTTGTTACTACTCCTACTCCTACCAACTTTGCCCCCTGTCTTAGCAATCGGGAAAGGACGAGGGAAGAAGAGAAAGAGTTCTTCGAAGGGTACCAAGGCTAGGACCCTTGATGGCTCTTCTTCAAGTGGAACCAAGAAAGGTTTCGTCACTCCTTCTTCTGACCCAAAAGAGGCTGAATGCTTCTATTGCCATGAAAAGGCACATTGGAAGCGCAACTGCCCAAAGTACCAGCAAGATGTGAAGGATGGGAAAGTTAAACCCAACCATGCAGGTATTTACACTATCTTATCTAATAACTCACCCATTCTAACTCATGGGTCCTTGATACCAGTTGTGGTATTCATATCTATTCTGATTTGCAGGGACTAAGAAGAAGTGAGAATGTGGAGCAAGGAAGAATAAACTTGATCATGGGAAACAGGAAAGCTTCACCTGTCACCAAGATTGGAGTTTATACTTTATCGCTAAGTAGTGGGTTTTAGTTTAGATTTGAATAAATGTTGTTATTTGCTAGAAATGGCAAGAAACATTATTTCCTTTCATGCATTGTATCTCGAGTGATCGTGAGACGGTAATATCACATAATTCTTCAAACCTAGAGATATGATTTGTTACTTATGAGTTGGTTATGCATTGATTGTACGTAAACGCATTGGTAACTCGATGTTATAAAACGTGCTTTTGTGTATAATTCAATGAGTAGTAGAACAAACATATGAGTCGAAGTTTATCTGTTCCTTCTTGGATTAGAAGCTGATATCTGGGCCCCTCGATGATTTTGTTTTGACCTATGTATCGGGCCCGGTCAGAACTAATTTGATGTGTTCAATTAAGTTCTTTGTCAAACAAATCAGAAATCGGGAAACAAACTGTTGGACAATAAGTAAGACATTGTTCCATGTATTTGTCCGGCTGATATCTAGAACAGAGGATTATGTGATCACTTATCTTAATTGGCGTATCAATATTTTCTCAGTTCCGAGAAACCTTGAAAGAGCTACGATTGCTGATCAGTTCCTGAAGTATTACAGGTATAGTTATTAGACTTATCCAAGTAGGAGACTGTTGGATAAGGTGTCTAAGTCCATAACTATTTCTGGTATGTACTTGACCCGACCCGGCATGGTCCATTTGGGTTGCATCACATCATGCAATGGAATAAACTAAATGAGAGAAATAACACTTATGTTTATTAATATATTATAAGTTCTAATATATTAATAATATTATTTAATTAGTTTTGATCAAGAATTAATTAAGTGATCAAAAGATAACTAATTAGATATATGGGTAGATTATGTAAATCTTCCATATCTTATATAGTGGGCTAAGAGGCTCCATGGATTGTAAAGTTGGGTTCCACCCATAGGATGCTCCATGGAGTTAACCCATGGATCAAGAAATGAAGAGTCATGTTACATTAGGGTTTACCTAATGCAACACACTCTATAAGCAATGTGTTTCACCCCAAAATCGGCTACACTAACTAGAAGAAGAGGGCTTGGCCGATTTTGCAAGTGTTAGAGTGTTCTCTCAAGTTTTTTCATTGCATTTGGTGTTGTGTGAAGCATTTGAGGCATCACACTTGAGGTGCTAGGCTCACAAAGTTTTAAGGAACACTTTCAACAACAAGGTATGTAGTTCTATCTTTCATTCAAAGAAAATTGTTCCCCATGTATGCTAGATAGGAACATAACCTTGGAAATCAACTTTGCATGATAATTAGACAAACATATATCCAAGGATATTAGGGTTGCATGTACACTTAGGAAGTGTTAGAATGCTCAAAACCCATCATACTTGACTCTTGAATTTCTTCAAGGTCAATTTGCCTCCCACTGTTTCCTTGGCTTATGAACTCTCTCTCTCTCTCTCTCTCTCTCTCTCTCTCTCTCTCTCAGGACTCCTCTCCTTGCTACAAATACCACATTATCACTGGGTCTATAGAAGAGGTAACCAAAGGATTTTTGTGGGTAGCCGATGAAAATACACTGCTCACTCTGAGGTTCGAGCTTATCGTGAGTCTCACGCCTAACGAAAGCCTCGCAACCCCAAATCTTGATGTGGTCCAAATTGGGAACTTTCCCAGACCACATCTCGTGAGGTGTTTTGGCAACCTTTTAGGTAGGGACTAGATTAAGAATATGGGCGGCAGTCTCTAAGGCATACCCCCAAAATGAGATTGGTAGCGAAGCTCGACTCATCATGGAACGAACCATGTCCAACAAGGTTCGATTACGCCTCTCAGACACACCATTAAGTTGTGGTGTTCTGGGAGTTGTCAATTTTGAGACAATCCTACATTCCTTAAGAAAGTCAAGGAACTCTGTTCTAAGATACTCACCCCCTCGATCAGATCGAAGCATCTTAATGTTCCTACCCAGATGATTCTCCACTTCTTGTTTAAACTCTTTGAACTTTTCAAAGGTTTCTGACTTATGCTTGATTAAGTAGACATAACCATATCTACTATAATCATCAATAAAAGTCATATAGAAGCGTTTAGCATCCCTTGTGTCAATTCTGAAGGGTCCACACACATCTGTGTGTATAAGATCCAACAAACCTTCACCCCTAGCACAAGTACCAGTGAAGGGTGACTTTGTCATTTTTCCAAGTAAACAAGATTCACAACTATCATCTGACTTCAAGTCAAATGACTCCAAGACTCCATCCTTTTGGAGTTGGTCTATGTGTTTCTTGCTAACGTGTCCAAGATGACAATGCCATAATGATGCTTTATCCAAGCTAGTGGAAGAATCAATACACAACACATTATTTCCTAGGTTATCCACAACCGACACAGTTTCACATACACCATCACAAGGTAATGCTTTAAAATAAAGAACATTATTATAGAAACCATTAATACCACCAACTTCATTATCAAATGAAAAGGTAAATCCTTGTTTGTACAAACCGTGAAAGGAAATAATATTTCTCACCATTTCAGATGAGTAACAACATTTATTCAAATCTAATGTTAACCCACTACTTAGCAACAAAGAATAAACTCCAATCCTGGTGATAGGTGAAGCTTTCCTATTCCCCATCATTAAGTTTATCTTCCCATGCTCCACATTCTCACTTCTTCTTAGTCCCTGCAAATCAGAACATATATGAACACCACAACATGTATCAAGGACCCAAGAATTAGAATAGGGTGAGTTATTAGAAAATATAGAGTAAATACATGTACGGTTGGGTTTTACTTTCCCATCCTTAACATCTTGCAAGTACTTTGGGCAGCTTCGCTTCCAGTGCGCCTTTTCATTGCAATAGATGCATTCAGCCTTTTTAGGGTTGGAAGAAGGAGTGACAGAACCACCTTTGGTTCTACTTGAAGAGGAGCCATCAAGAGACTTTCCCTTGGTACCCTTCGAGGGGCTCTTCCTCTTCTTCCCTCTACCTTGCCCGATAGCCAGAACAGGGGTGGCGGTAGGAGTAAGCATCGTAACAACTGGTTTACTTTTAAGACCACTTTCAGCGGTCTTCAAAAGTCCTTGAATTTTGCTGAGTGTGACCTCCTCCTTGTTCATATGATAGGTCATTCGAAATTGATCATAAAAAGAAGGTAAGGTGTAACACCTGATTCCCGATACGCATTTAATTTAAAGCATTTTTTATTTTTCTCTGGGACTCGACGAGTTGGAGGCCCAACTCGTCGAGTAGGGTTGTGATCCGTGAGCATTTTAAGTGACCTACTCGACGAGTCAGGAGACTGACTCGGTGAGTAGGTGTTGTTTGAGTAAAACCCTAAATCTGAGGGTTTGCACCCTATTTAAACGACTTATTGCAGCCTCCATTGTCCCTTATGCTCCCAGAACACCTCTTATCGAAACCCTAGCCGCTTTGAGTGATCTAAGGCCATTTTTGGCGCTTTTGGGTGGTTGTGAAGCTTGGAAGGAAGGGGGAAGCTTGGGAAGTCGAGTTGGGACTTGTAGATCCAGAGATCTTATTTCATCTTCAGCTTAATCAAGGTAAATGCCCCCTGTTTTGGTCTTTCTTTTGGTTGTTCATCATTAGGGCTTAGATTTTGGGTGCATTTAGGGCTTTCTAAGCCATTTCCAGATTTGTGAAGTGATTCATGGAGTTCTACTTTTAGATTTGAGTTATTGGAGAGGTCTCATGGCATAAAGGTGCCAACTCTATGGCCATGAGAGCCCCATGCACATTGTAGAGCACCTTTTATGGATTTTTGAGCTAAAAACCCGATGCATGTGCACCAAGTTTGGAATTTTACGTATAAAATGGATGTTAGGAGGCCAGATCTATGGTTTTGATATGTTAAGACCCATTTAAATCGACTGCATATTAATGGTCAAGGATGGACTAACCGAGTTGTTCTTAGGACTCGACGAGTCGAGACGTAATGACCACTAGATCCATTCTGCGAATAGACCAGTTGTTAGGGAGGGAAGTCCCGTAGATGTTTAGACGCGAATAAGGACCTGAGAACCATGGGAATCGATGAGTGTATGAACAGACTCGGCGATTCTAAGGCAATCTCCCAACCTTTGAAGATGGACTCGACGAGTTGTTCTACAACTCGGCGAGTCATAGTCTGGACATGTTCTTAAGAGGGAGATGAACTCACCGAGTTGAAGGAAGAACTCGGCGATTTGGATGAAGATAGTCATGATAGTTTGAAGGAAGAAGATCCTGTCGAGTTCTTGCTAGACTCGACGAGCAGAGTCGAGATTGTATCGGATTAGTGGAGTGTGGACTCGGCGAGTTGGCGGGCCAACTCGGCGAGTCAGGTCAACTGGATGTTGACTTTGACCAAGGTTGACATTGCCTGGTTATGGTATTGACCCTGGTTAGGGTCATATGTTATGTTTGATGACGTGAGGATTGTTGTGTAGGGATTGAGGAGTCGAGGGGAGCCGACCTTCACGCCGGGGGCAGTTTAGACGCTACACGACATCGAGGTGAGTTACCTTCTAGTAGGGGTGGGTGTACGGCCACAATGTCGACCCACCAACAAGGATGTTTAGTAGGTAATTGTCTTTGTGATAATTATCTTGGTTTGGATATGTGACTTGGTCATAAGATATGTTTTCCTAATATGAACGTTGTGTCAGTGGTAGTGGTTAGGAATATTTTTTCCCTGGCATAGGTCGTTAGGACCAATGGGTAGGTCAGTACCCGATATGCCCGACTGTATGTTTATATCTGGCCATTTTATGCTAGTGGTAGGGGTGAAATAGTCCCCAGTTATCGGTTGAATGATACCGATGGTAGTTACCGATTGAAAGATGCCGATGATAGTTACCGATTGAAAGATACCGATGGTAGTTACCAGTTGAAAGATACTGACGATATTATATGGTACTCGGTATGATGGGGGAACTCACTAAGCTTTGTGCTTACAAATTTCGGTTCGGGTTTCAGGTACCTCTTCGTCAAAGGGGAAGGAGCCGACGGTGTAGCAGCGCATCACACACATGATTTCCGCATGGATTTTTCTGGGATTGTACTCTAGTTTTATTACTTTCGATGATATGGTTTTTAGACACGTTGTTATGGTTTTTGTAAATTGATATAACATTGGAAATGTTTAGTAAATTATGTTATGAATAACTTAATTTAAAATGAAATTTTTGGACTCGATTTTTGGGATGTTACATAAGGAGTGCAGTATGATATCAATATCCAACTCCTCGAGGAAGTTTACATTTAACTTCAGCAGACGGTCCACAAACCTTTGCATTTTCTGCACGTGGCCCGTGATGGGTTCACCATCCTTCATTCAGGTTGTTATCATGGAGGAGACTATTTCATATCGCTCTTGACGAGCACTCTGATGATATATGTCCATCAAATCCTGGTGCATCTCAAAAGGATAAAAGTCCTCATAGGACTTTTGGAGCTCGGTTGTCATTGTGGCCAACATGATACATGCCACTTTGGTAGCATTTCTCTCATGTGCCCTAAAGTCAGCGATCTCCTCGGGAGTAGCAATAGACTCATGAAGATCCTTCAGCTCCTTGTCGAGGACATATTCATTGTCCTCATAGCGAGTGACCATCCTTATGTTCTTAATCCAATCATTGAAATTATTCCCATCAAAGATGACTCTCCCACAAAGGTACATGAGAAAGAAGGAGCCGGTAGGGTTTGAGCCAGAAGCAGCATTGTTGGAAGACATCTTAAAAGAAGAAAGACAAGTTTAGATTAGATATAAAGATAGTCCTTAATAACACACCCAAATGTAATATTAAGGCTAGTACCCAACACAATATTTTATAACTTAGAAGAGGGATGTCGTAATCCGAGCTATAAAATATTTGAAGGTAGGTTAATGACAATTCACCAATTTACACCATGAAAACGAAATGTATTATTAGGTTTTAATTGGTTTTGAAACTCCTATATTCTTTTGATATTCATTGAACTTTTCAATGGCATGTTTCATTCTTGATTGTGCCCTTCAAGTTTTGTGACTGGGATGCCGAGGATCACAAAACAAGGTGTGAATAACCATGCAAATTACTTGGTACTCTTAATGTTTATCACCTAATCGATGTGCCGGTTAACCACATGCGCTACACCGATCTATGATAAACCTTAAGCCACCCTTTGCCAACCTTGTTAAATCCAAGTTAATGTGTCGGTTAACCACACACGCTCTACTAACAACTTAAGCCAGGTGCAAAGTGTAATTTCATGGGTTAGCACCAAATTCACATTTTCCTAAAGTAACTAAGAATGTGAATTTATAAAACATTTAGTTACTTTATAATCATTATACTTTTAATGAGAATTGAAGTCATTGTCCTACCCATTTGGCTAACGACCCTCCACCAGTCAAGGAAGCGGTGGGTGAGAGTGGACACCCATTAAGCTACCATTTTATAGGCAACAACCTTATACCCCCCTTATAGACCGACTTCGTGAATGAGGCCTACTAATGGTAAAATGACTTGTTCTTATATATATATATATATATATATATATATATATATATATATATATATATATATATATATATATATATTATTAACTTATAATATTATAAAGTATAAGGGTTAAATTTTAACTTTTTAAAATTCTAGAGGTTAGAATTAAAGTTTTCTAAAGTGACTTTACATGTTCCAAAACTTGAGGGGAAGTTTTGTAACTATTCAAAACTTTTCAACTTCATAACTTATGAGTTAATGGTTTATTAAAATGAAGACTCTTCATTTTATGTAACCTATGTGTTCTTTAATGGACTTTAAAAGAAAGACTTTTGGTAATCCATAACTTTAGGAAAAATTATGGATTCCATTAAAAACATTTAGATCAAGAATTAAACTAACAAACAATTTGTAAATAATTCCTATGATCTACCAAACTCATAAGTGTATGAACATTCATATCAACAATTTCAAGAATCATAAAACCATATATAAAACTTGAAATTTTGATAATAACCATTGAAAATGGATTAGCATAATCATTACCACATCAAAAACAGGTTTTATAAGTCTAAAACAGTTTAGGGTAATGATTCTAGTCCATTTCCAGCAGCAAAACTCGAAAAACTGCACTCTTGGCCTCCTACTCGTCGAGTGCACGAACCTAGTCGACGAGTAGGATGAATATATGCATGGACTCGTCAAGTCCCCCCATGGACTAGGCGAGTTCACTTAGCATAATGCAAAAATTTTGACTTTCTTTAACAATTTGCATCAAGTATCAAGAAAACAAGCGTAAGCTCTAATACCACTGAAGGGTTTTGAGCATTCTAACACTCCTAAGGTGTACATGCAACCCTAGAAACCTTGGATCTATGTTTTATTAAGATACATGCAAATTTGATTTTTTTTCAAGGTTCTTAACCTAACTAGCATGGCATGGGGAACATGAAACATAAAAGCTAGTAGAAGAACTTACATTTCTTGTTGCTTGGATTCCTTAAGAACTTTGTGAGCTTAGCACCCCAAATGTTATGCCTCAAGTGTTTCACACAACACCACAACTCTTGGAATAACTTTAAGAGAAGTACACACACACTTAAAATCATCTAGCCCTCTTGTTCTTCACACAGTCCCGATTTTGGTAGCCCATGGGGTCCTTTTATAGTTGTGTCACAAGTAGGGTTACACCATGTAAACCCTAATTGACATGGCTTTTCATTTCCTCCATGATCCATGGGTTTTAACCTCCATGGAGCACCCTATGGGTTTTAGCCCAATTCAGTAAACCACGGATCATTAGCCCCCTATATCAAAATGGATGATTTACATAATCAACCCCATATATTTAACTAGTCTTTTTTTGATCACCAAATTAAATCTTGATCAATACTAATTAAATAATATTATTAATATATTAGAACTTATAATATATTAATAAATCATAAGTGTCCTTTTCTCATTTTGTCTAGCCATGTGTCATGATGCCATGCAACCCAAATGGACCATGCCAACCTGGTCAACTACATACCAGAAATAGTTATGGACTTAGACACCTTATCCAACATTAAGTACCAAGTACTTAAGTGTTATATGAAAATTATTAGTTCTATCTGGTAGATACTAGAAGTATTAGGTGTTGTTTGTTTTTTGGAAAAAACCTCTTCAAACCTTTTATTGCTGCGCAGCGCAGCACGCGCGCAACACTTTTCATCTCGCAGATGTTTGTTTTTTAGAAGTCTTCTAATTCTAAAACCTCTGTGTGTGCTCTGTTTGGCGCATCACTTGTACTACCTCTTCCAACCTCTTCTTCTTCTTTTTTTATTGCTGAAATTTTGATTATATGTTATTAAAATTTTATTTCACATTTTTTTCGTTTTGTTTTTCGTTTATTCTTATTGAATTTATTTTTCGTTTTTTTATTTTCAATAATGATAATTTCTTGATGAAATATCATTATTTTTTACTAAAATATCTTTATTTTTTGTTGAAATATCATTCTTTTTTACTGAAATATCATTAATTTTTAGCGATATGTTATACAATATTAAATTTTACGTATTAAAAAGTTATTTTCGGTTTATAAAATTAGTTTATTTTAATTTTTTAATATCTGCAGCAGTATGCAGATGTTAAAAAAACAAACACGCTTCTTATTATAGTCTGCAGTCGTTTGGTCCACCTCTTCTACTGCAGAGGGTTGCAGAGGTGGTCCGCAGATTTTATGAATTTTTGCTTCAGAAAATCAAACAGCACCTTAGTCTCTTCCAGACTTTCTTTCCAAATAAGAGGAGTAAATACTCTTCTAGTGTCCAGTTTCTTCACAAAAGAAACGAGATCCATCTATGTGGGCTTTAGTAGATTTCTTGGGCGTAAAGGTGTTCAGTCCATAAAAGATGGGCCTCGTGGATCACACTAGGTGACTGTTTTAGCCTTATATTATTCCAATGTTTAAACTAGCTTTAAATAAAATATTATTTTATTTATTGGAATATTGCTTGACCTCTTATATCATCAGATATATGTTTAAATTATCCAAGACTTCCTAGAAGTCATGAATAACTATTCTTAGCTTGATGTTAGAAGCATATTTAGCATCACAGTGATGTCTTTACTACGTGTCATGTTCAGGTTTATTTCTCAAAGCAAATAGTTTAGGACTAGGACCTTTAAGTGTATACAATTTCATATCTCTCATGAGATTGTCTCTTAAGACATGAACCCATTTACTGAAGTAGTATCTATTGAATGTTATTGTTTCATTAAGTCATTAAATAAAATGACAATTCATGATAATGAGAATGGATTATTTAACTAAAAAATTTTAACAAAATTCATTTAGTATTTTCAATATTTAATCTTCAATAATTAATACCCTTTTAGTTTCCAAAAACAATAATTATCAAAGTCTAGGATCCAAGTTGCAAAACAAATAAATGGTTAGGAATCCTTTATCCCATCCATTTGAATTCAACATGATATATATCAATTATCAATTATATCTTACTATATAATTCCTAGATTTATGGGATCGGTAATAACAAATTTAAATAGACATGTTTGATATCATCTATGCATCAGAACTCTCTTGCTTAGGTATCCTTTATCACAAAAGATATCCGATCAAATCATCCAATTTGAAAAACTGGTGTAATCGGTCTATAACTTGGTTATAGAAATCGCGAACACACCTTGACCATCAAAAGATAACACTAGGCGGTTAGGTATCCTTTATCCCACTAGTGCATACAAGAGATGTGTGAGTGTTCTTTAAAATGATTGCATAGATTTGAGGTTTGTAAAAAGGGTCTTTTATATGTTTTATAATTCTAGTTTAAAAACATATGATATCATGGTTATTACATGCATATAATAAACTATGGTATCAATTTTCAAAAGAAAATCACTTTTAAAGGGTTCTATATAAAAAGCTAGTTTTATATAATTTGACGCAATTGAATTTTAATAACCGGTATTAAGTTTGAGTGCATTTGAACCTTTTATATCTTTAATAAAACTACATTTTGTTACTTATATATTTGGAGTTTGTATAAGTTACAAAAAATCACCATTTTAAAACTTATAATTGAGTATATTTCAAAATTTTCCGTTATTAACAATTTTATAAAACCGGGTTTTATTTTTAAAATAATAACTTGCTACATCTTATGTCCAATTTTGAAAACCAAACTCCATGTGATGTTTGTTTTATCCAAAAATATTTTGGCCTGTGAAAAACTAATTTATCAACCACACATAATAATTGCATAAAATAAACACAAACATGCATAAAAGATATGTGTATAAACATAACCAACTAATGACATTTTTTGTCAGCCAACACAAAAGATGACAAGTCCATTCCTAAATGGACATTTAAGGGGACCAAAAATATTCTTGTATTGTTGTTGTAGAAGCTCCTACTTGAGTAAACACTCATTTCTTGCAAAAGATTTGAAAGCCTTCTTTAAAGGAAAATTTGCAGCTTTCATGACACTTTTCAGAAAGTGTCATCTTTCTGTTCAGCACATGTTCAGCACATGTGTGGCATTCATGACACTTATCAGAAAGTTTCATGTTCTGCCCAACACATGTTGAACTCAAAATTTTCCCTTTCGTCTTCAAAAAATGGCTCCAACTTCATTTATTGTTACATCTTTGTACAAATAAATTATTTCTAAAAACTAATCTATTTAATTATTACATACCATATGAATAAATAAATTATTACAACCATTTTTATAACAAAAACAAGAGACACAACACAATAATCATAATGGTCCTTGGCTAGTTTATGCACATTATACACATCAACATACACATAAAACAACCTTTGTTTATCTAAGACAGCTTTTAATGACAAAATATGCATGAAACTTTTGTCACGTAAAATAATAAATATAAAGTTGTCAAAGAAAATATGTATGAACTTGTTTTTATATAAAAGAAAGTTATCCATATTCTCCAAAAACTAAGATTTCCAAAAAAAACAAAAAAAATCTAACCAAACTTGCAAGGTGCTCTTGATACCAACTGTTGGGTTTTAGTTCAAAAATAGTTTCAAAAACTTCAAAATATGGCAAACGGAAGACTTAAATTTTTGAAATAACATAAACATTTTATACCCACCAAAGATCTTCTTGCAAGTTATAGAAACATTAAACACCAACCATAGAAAGGATGAAGAAATAACAACATTTGTTGTTCTTTGGGTCCTCTTGGGAGCCTTGGATGTTGATGACAAATGTGGAACCTTTGAGACACCAAAAATGACTCAACTTGATGTAGAATGCTAGTTCTTTGTATGAAACTCTTAAGCTTTGAACCAAACCCAAGTATGGTTCAAAGAGAGAAAAATGCAAGTAATAGTTCTTCAATAATTCAAAGAAAAGAAGAGATAGAGAGAGCCCTAAGGTGCTCTTAGAAATTAGAAGAGAAGAAGCACCAAAAGAATGAAAGACTTTAGCTATTTAAAGCATGCACATGATCTAAAGGTCTTTAACCATTAAGACCTTTAGACAACCTTGTCACCCATGCTTTCTCCTATGCTTCTACTTCTGATTAAACAAATGGGAAAACCATGCCTCTTTATCTCTATCTTAATTTCGACCATCATGGAGAAAAAGAGAAGAATAAGTTTATATTTTATAAACTCAAAGTTTATAAGATATAAAATTTGTCTTTTGCTAAAATACAAAAGTCTTATCTAGTCCAAAATGTTGTACATGACTTATTAATTCATACATTATGAAATAATATGTTACTTGCTAATGAAAATTAATTATTTATAATAGTTTTATTGAATATATATTAAAATCAATTTCTAATAATCAATTATATCAAGTTGTTGTTAGAATGACCTATTAGTATCATATGTTAATTAGCAATATTATTTTAATATGATTCTTGAGCATACTAGATCTTTCACTCTTTTGGTCTTACAGTCTCTTTCTGGTCCCCACTTCGTCACGTTGTGACCGATAATGGGTCACTTCGTGAAAATGAAAAATAGATATCGGGACTTTTTTGAACCCCACGTCGTGACCATATAATGTTCACGTCGTCAGTACTGCGTAATGTCAAAAACTCAATTTTTTCTTCAAAAATTTATAAAAGGCTTCACCCCAACTCTCATGTGATCCCACGCTTGATTTAAAACAGAATATGAACGAGTGATTAATCCTAAAAACAAAAACAAAAAAATAAAACTAAAAAGAAAAGGAAGAAAAATGCAAACTAAACTCGGGTTTCCTCCCAAGAAGCGCTTCTTTTGATGGAGCCATGAATCGGACTCCTTCCCGCTTTACGTTGTACCTATTGGGAGCGGAATCTCATCGTTATCCTTTATCTTGATTCGTTTCTTTTTGTAAGTTGTAACTCGTCTTCTATATGCTTTCTTCAAGTTTTCTTTCTTTTTCGGGTTATTGCTTGTATCTTGTTTGCGCTTGACTCCTTGAGATTTTTCAGCCACCTTGCTCTTCATTTCCTCCTTGTCGGGTTCCTTCATGTCCACATCCATTTTGTCAAATAAGGTTTATCCTTCTTTTTTCTCGTCTTTCTCATCACTAAACTATTTTTCTCACCATTTATCTCATTAGATTCCACTCTTGGGTTAGTGAATGCAAATACTTCAAATACCATGGGAATTGAGGCTTAAGGATTTGTAAGCTTCACATTTCTTGTGGTTTTAGCTTCTCCCAAGTTCGTAACTCTTCTTCCATTAATTTTTCCAACTCTTCTAGCTCATTATCTTCTTCATTTACCCCGTTCATGAAAAATACATAATTATATGCCTTCGAATTCTTGGACCTTTCATCAACTCCAAATGTGATATCTTCCTTCCTCACTCATAGTGTGAGCTTAGACTTGCGAATGTCTACTATGGCTCTTGAGTTATTTTGTAATGGACGTCCAAGAATAATAGGTACCTCTTCATCCTCTTTCATATCCAAGACAACAAAATCAAATGGAAAAACGAAATTTTCCAATTTTCACCAATAGATCTTCGATAATGTCTCGAGGATAAGAAACCGAAGAATATGCCATATGGATCACCATTCTTGAGTTCTTCAATCTTGTAAAGTTAAGATTTTGGTAGAATGAATATGGCATCAAATTGATTGTAACGTCCCATAAATAAGACCATGATTTTTTTCATTTTTAGATTAATAAACATCAAACAATATCATTATCATGAAACCAAAGTTATCAAAATGTATCAATACATCCTCAAAATCAGAGTAAATCACAAAGATGAAAAAATGAGTGGTGTGTGCTCTGCAATCATCCCAAGCCCTTTCCTTTGGAACCAGAAGTACCTAAAACATAAACTGAAAATTGTAAGCACAAAGCTTAGTGAGTTCCACAAGATACCACATACCATACATAATAAACACATAATGCGCCACACCCGTCATCGAGCCCCGCTCGGTATACAGATCAGGTCCCACCCGGCATACATATAAACACATACACATGCAATAATCACAAAGATACATAGCATACAAAATGGTCATTAGGCCCCAGCCGACATCGGGCCCCGCCCGGTAAACATAAGACTACAAAACACATGAAAGAGTCACGCAGACATCTAGCATCCTAACATAACAAAATCATGGGCCGATATTGCTCCCTTTCACCTGCTAAACACAGTGAGGAAACTCACCTCGCACTGGCGAATCTCACAAAAAGGATCTCTAGTTGTTGGCCCGCTAAAATCCATGAGCTATCAATACCAATGACATCCAATTAATAATTGTCTTCCAATCCATCACCATCAGTCCAAAAATTAAGGTAAAAAGACCATTTTACCCCATACCTAGCTTGGACCAAGACTAAGGCCCAAACCTACAATATAAAAGGCCCAATTCCAAATTAATCACCCAAGGCCCAATGATGGCTCGATTTTCCAAATTGGGCCCAATCCCTTTCATGGGCCTTTTCCAAGTGAACCCAAAACAAGCATCAACCCAAAAACATGATGGTCCAACAAGGCCCTAAGCATCACGTATGCGCAGCATACTCACTTTAGGGCTTGTATGCTAAGCATACCTGCTTGTACGCCCAGCGTACTCCTCCCATATGGCCAACTTCCATTTTCAGCTCTTAATCGATTAAGACCTCCATCAAAACTCATATCTGGCTTCCTTAAGATGGTTTATCATGTAAAGTTTCCAACTTTACGTGCATGCATGGCTTAATGAGGCTCTTACAGCTCAAAAGAGCTTAATAAATTACTTAATGCATGAATGAGACCATAAACACCATAAAGTTTGCACCTTTAAGCATAAGGAACCCTCCAAACATCCAGATCTACAAGACTTAGCTTCAAAAATGGCCTTAACCCATCAAGACCAACCAAAAAGGAAATAAGGCCAGACCAAACATTCTCAAGCTATAAAATCTTAGTTATGAATGACCATGATGCATACACTAAGCAACTACAGTAATTATGTCAATTCCATTAGAGAAGAACCCTAGGCTATCATGCATCATATAATCAGGAAATTCTATCATGAAAAGTCCTGAAGATCCCTAGCCTATCACTAGCATGTTGTTCTAACATATCACAATATCAATTAACAGTATGGTATTTTGGGGTCTACTTACTGGCTCCAACTGATCGTACACATCATATCCTCCTTGATTATTTTGAAAATCATTTGAAAAAAAAATCATTTTAAAAATCTTTTCCCTTAGTTTGGGACTGGATTCACATGAGTGTTCCTCCAATTCACTCAAACCAAGGCTCTGATTCCAACTTGTAACAACCATAAAATTCATGAAATATTTAAACTTATATAACAACCCAAAAATCATCATTGTTTACAAATAGTTTTACAAAACAAGTCAATATCAGAGTAATCTCAAAATCATGAAACAAACCATGAGGAGGTTCATGATCACGCCTTCGCCTTCCCGCGATCCTTTGAGGTACCTGAAACATAATCCAAAACTATAAGATCAAAGCTTAGTGAGTTCCCCCAAAATACCAAAACGCAAGAAAATAGCACATAACATAATAACAGTATGCAATGGGTCCACAGTTAACAGACTGGATTACCCATGATCCCACAACATAAGTCTGGCTTGCCCCCTCAGACTGACTACTACTAAGCCCTCAGTACGAGTCTAGCATACCTTTCCCGGCCCTCCGCTCGTATATGGAATGCTCATGAGCCCTCAGTATGAGTCTGGCATGCCCTCCCTAGCCCTCAGCTCATAGCTGGTATGCTCCAGAGTTTGTTAGCTACCGCACAGAACAGTATAACCTCAACCTAACCCACACAATATGTCGACATATAACAGATAATATCATATACAGATAAACAGACAGTATCACAGGTAGTACTATAGATCTACCAGACTAGCATATCAAAACTGGCATGCATATCTATCTCATACTCAGCATATCAACAATATCAGGTTATCAAACCAATGGTTCGACCTTTGGTGCCTTCAGCCCGAAAGTATAGTAAGGAACACTCACCTCACAAGCAACACAGAACTGATACGGTCTGACTCTAAATCTCAGCTCTCAACTTAAATACCTACAACCACCAAGTGACTAATTCCATCAAAACCTAATAATACCCAAATTACCCTTAAAGTCAAACTTGGTCAACTGGTCAGAATCCATAAACCCACTAAGTCAACCCAGTCGAGTTAACTCAATCGGGTCAACCCAACCGGGTTGACTTGAAAACAGTTGAACCATGCGAGTACACGGGGCGTACTCCATGGGTACGTAGTACGTACAGCATACAGAAGCTTCGCATTGACTGAAATACGGGGACGTTGACCAAGTACACGGGGTGTACTCCCTTCTACGCGAGGCATATCCTCGCAGAGTCTAAAACCTCAATAAGTGCTTAATGGCTTAAGCACTTAAGCCCAAACTTCAAAGCCATGGTCCAAATGCACCTTAGAGTCATAAACTCTCCAACTTTATGACTTTATACGTCCAAAAAGTCCTTAATACATGGTATTAATCCATTAAGACATTCCACAAGAAGCATGGAGCCAAAATAGCTAAAGGGACCTCATTTTTATGGCTTAGAACCCTTCCTAGGGTCTGAAAGGACAACCCAAAACGTCCAACACCAAACATGCACAATAATGGGACTTTTTGGGGGAAAGGAACATCATAAAGCTACCAAGATGAGATCTAAGCAAACCAAGCATAAAGGTAACAACTTTTTATCTTCTGGGGCTTCCCAAAAATATGATGATGATCAAAGATCCACAAGCTTGTTTTCCCTTCTAAACTCCTTGATGCAGTTCCTTCTCCTTTAAGCACACAAAGAACACACTTTAAGCTCAAAACACTCTCTTATGAGATTAAGGTTTTCTAAGAACGACTGAAGGGCTTGGAGGCTGAAAGGATGAGGCTAAATGATCCATAAAGATGTTTAAATACTCCTCAAACCCTAAAAATTAGGGTTTCACCCAGACATTAGTACGCCTAACGTACATATGTGTACACCCAACATACTATGGCGCGCCCTAGTACGCTTAGCGTACTCACATGTACGCCCAGCGTACAAATCCTGCTCCCAAAATTACCATTTTGCCACTAGGGCTTCTTAGGGCTACATCTTTATAATCCAAGGACCAAAATGACATAGTTTAAAACCAAATGAAGGATTTGAAAATACCTGAAAACTCGGGATATTACATTGTTACGTGTATATTTTTATGTATGTGTCGGTATAAATTCGAATGGTCAACATTTTAACGTAAATTTAGAACTTTCGTTCATTAATTTAAAAAAAAAAATCTTTTTTATATACGTGTCGGTATACATTTAGGTTTGTCTATGTTTTGACGTAATTTTTTCTTTATGTTTGTGCTTATTTTTAAGCATTTTGTTTGGCATGACTTGATCCATTACTTTTGTGTTTTTACATCTTAAGTCATCCTAATTTTCTATACATGGTTTTGGTATTTGACATCCTAAATTTTTATTGCTAATGAAAAAGTTTATAACATGCCCATAAAAATTCTAGTTTTTTTTAATGTTTACTATGTGTAAGACCCGTATATTACATGAATTTATTAAAAAAAGGTTGAATGTAAAGTTATAAGCATCAAGTATTTTTTCTTAAAATAATATTTTTACATAAATATTACAAGTACGATGAATAAAGCAAGTTTTTCAATATATATGCTAATAAATAAAAGCTTATAAAAAACTATTTTCTTTGTTTATAATTTTTTTTCTATAACATTTGTTTTGAAGAAACTATTGTATAAGTGAAAATTACGATATGAGTAAATATTAAATTTTGGAAGAACTAATTATTACCTAATTTGTGGTTGTACAACCGTTTTTTATGGTTGTTGAAATTTAATTTAATGATTCTACATAACATAAATAAACTCACATAAAATGTGGAATTTACTTGTAAATTTAAAAAAATTGAAAGCACAAGAAAATATCAAATGGAAAAAAAAATTAAAATATCTTACAAAAATGACATATGTTAAAATAAAAAAGAAAAAAAATTTATTTATTAGAAATGAAGATGATTTAACTCAACTGTAATATAGGGGATGTTTGGGACGTTAAAAGTCATTTTTATAAAATGATTTTTTGACCGGTGACTTTTTTCAAGAAAAATAAAAAATATATATATGCATTAACTTTACCGTTAAAAATAAACTTTTCAGGTTTTAAAAAAAAAAATTGAAAAGCTAACTTTTCTTTCTATAATTTTATTTTTAAAAGATTGATTTATTAGGGGGTTGGCTATTAGCCATACATGTTTTTGCCCATTTTTAGACAAAATTGCAAAAATGGTCCATGTGGTTGACAAAATTCTGCGGTTTTTGTCCAAAAAAGTTTGGTGGTGCATCAAGCCACATTCATCGGCCTCCCAAATAACCACCAAATTAGCCATCGGCCTCCCAAATTAGCCACCCATCACCACCATAAACACTCCTCCACCCCTTTCTTGATCACACGACAATAACCACCAATCACCTCCCAAATTAGCCACCAATCACCACCATAAATTGACCTGACGTCTTTATTTAGAACAAAGAAAAAGAAATGGGAGGTAGGTGTCGATCAATTGTGAAAAACTGGAGACGTGGGGTGAACCAAGGCGATATAGGGCAAGAAAAAACCCAACCTCTCCGATCACCTTCTTCGTCTTCAGATTCTGAGATAATTCCAAACCCCGACCCTTCATGTTCGTCTCTTTCTTCTTTAGAATAAAAAACTGTGGAGATTTGGGGTTTTTGTTACAGGTGTTCAGATGTAACGGTGGCACGATGGTCGTCGAAGAAACAGATGTGAAGGGTGGTTATTGGAGGTGCGAAGGAGAAGCATGGGACGATGAAGCCTGCAATATTGATCCGGTAAAGAACACCTTCAAGAACGAGTTGGGTTTCTTTTTGATCTGGAAGATCATATATATATATATATATATATATATATATATATATATATATATATATATATATAGAGAGAGAGAGAGAGAGAGAGAGAGTGGTGGGTTTATTTTATTTTTGTTTTTTATTTTATTATAAGAATAAGAAAATAAATAAAAGAAATTAAAATATAATTATTTAAGGGGCATATTAGTCATTTTAGGTGGGATGTGGACCAAAAACACAAGAAAATACAACCATAGGGACCAAAACAACACAATGTATCTAAAATTTGACCAATTCGTTTTGGACCAAAAATACATAAATTTGCCAACCACAGGGACCATTTTTGCAATTTTGTCCCATTTTTAACTACTTACGAAATCCTGGAAGTAGAAGTATTCTGAGAACTGCACCAAGCCGAGCAGGCGAGCAGCGGACCTTCTGAGTAACGACAATGGGGAAGAGGAGTTTGTCTTTCTTATTAGCGATCGTCAACCTCGTCTGCATATTAGGGCTTAGCAACGCGTATGAATCA
Source organism: Lactuca serriola (assembly GCF_051521515.1). Classification (NCBI taxonomy): domain Eukaryota; kingdom Viridiplantae; phylum Streptophyta; class Magnoliopsida; order Asterales; family Asteraceae; genus Lactuca; species Lactuca serriola. Next base: position 127,359,582 of record NC_136411.1, on the reverse strand, counting down.
CCACAATACACAGTCGTTCACTCGGAATCAGAATTTGAGATCAGATTATATACGGATTCGGTTTGGATGAGTGCTCCCGTTAAAGAAATTTCCTTTCGAAAAGCAACCAGAGATGGCTTCCACAGGTTTCCTTTCGTTCCTCTCTATAGTTTTCCTATTTTATTATTACCGATTACCGGTTTGATTTTTTTTCTGTATTCTATGAGCTGTGGGATTCGATTCTTCGTCTTTTAAATGATTAAATTCACTTTTTCCATTTTTCATGTTTCAAATTTGATCCTAGGGCATCAAAATCGATACTCCTCCGATGCGTTCCAAACTAATAAACGTCTTTGATGTGATCATGTTCCATGTTATAATTACTTTTTACTTGTACATCTCCTAATGAATTTCTCTAACTAGTACATGAATCATGATTGCTCTCTATATGAATATGATTCAATTCATAAGAGACTTGAATTACTTGATGCTATTAGTAGCCTATTATGCATCTTGTCTCTTACAGGTTGTTCCAGTACATTGAAGGTGCAAATTTGAACAATTCTCGTGTACCAATGACAGTTCCTGTGTTAACAAGCCTTGTCCCTGGAGCAGGACCCCTTGATTCATCAGCATATGTCGTGTATTTCTACTTGCCAGAGAAGTTCCAATCCACACCCCCTCTTCCTCTCCCTGAACTCAACCTTGTCCCCGATTCATGGACTTCCAGTTGCAAAGCAGTTCGCCAATTTTCTGGTTTTGCAAGAGATAACAACATTGTGGAAGAAGCTGAGAAGTTAGCCACCAGTTTAAGCAAGTCTCCATACTCTACTTCTTCTTCTAGTAGCTTTGCATACTCAATTGCACAATATAACTCTCCACTTAAGTTCTTTGGGCGAGTAAATGAAGTCTGGGTGGATGTTGATGGCTGCAAATCTACTGAGGTGGCTGCATATTGAAGCTTTTGGGTTTGCCAAACATACATTTAGGTTAGTATTACTATACATGACTTCTAACTTTTGTCTGTTTCATTTGTGATTATGGTGGAATATTATCAACTATCAAGTCCTAGCTGTTGAACACATACTAATGCCTCATGATGCCAGTTACTTGCTATCTTATGTTCAATATGTTTTGGTCATTTAATATATTTATCTAATCTGTCTGTTGAACACATACTAATGCCTCGTGAGGTTTTTTTTCACAAGTTTTCTCAAATATACTCTTAAATTATAACAAAAAAAGAAGTTTATATCAGACCTCACAAATTTTCTTTAAGACTTGTGTTTAATAAAAAGTTGATAGATGTTATATCTTTGTTCTTCATTTAAGCAATATCAGGTTAACATTCTTAGTTATTTAATATATGGGTACATGTTACTCATCAAATCACAAAATATTTTTATGATACCATTACAAACATTTCATTTTTTATTTTTGGATAATCACTAAAATATTCAAGATAAGAGTTGTCATATCATGAAATAACCATATATTTTTAACACGTTTAACCAAATAATTACATATTTCATAAAATAAACTTTGGAGTAAATTAGACAAATCATCGTTGTGGTTTGAGTTAATTTACGTGTTTTGTCTGTATCTTTGGAACCTCCACGTGGTTTGGTTTTGTTATAGATGCCATCCCTTTAGACATGAAATGATTATATTACCTTTATGTATGTACTTTTATAGTAATTTATTTATTATATTACCCTCTGTTTTTGAGTTATTTGACACCATGTCTCGAGTTTTAAAATAAATTAAAGAAAGGGAAGGAAGGAAAAAACATTAATTAGTTGTGCTGTTGAGTTGGAAGGAAATGGAATGAAAGGTAGGAAAGTTATGTTCTCAAGTTGAAAGGAAATGAAAAGAAAATGATATTAGATGTATAAAAAATCAAGATTTGTGCTAAAAAACAAAAATCACCAAGATTTATAACTACAAAAAAACAAAAATCACCAACCGCAACAGATAGCAACATATGAAATTGATTTGTGCTAAAAAAATGATAATTGGCAAAACTGGGACAAAAGTCTAATAGAAATGGCAGAGTTGGAGTACATACATACATACATACATAAAGATGACATTGTGGTATAAAACTCATTCATTAGCTTATGGTCTGCATACATGAAACATAAAACTTGAGATGAATTTAGTTATGGTCTTATGGATTAACAAATCAAATGGCATACATGCATAAGTTCAGTACTCATTTTTTCACCCATTTTGGTATTCAGTATCGGCTCGTCTTATGATCATCCCTACAAAAACAATAGGACTACACATATACGTTGCAAACAACTCATTTAGGATTTTTTATTTCAAAAACCTGGTTACTTGGTTGATTGAATCATGATACTAAAATATTTAACATTGACAATTCGTTAATGTTAAATCTCAAAAAGAATCAAACCTTAAAAAAAATGAAATCGTAGCAACAATTTTGAAAAAAAAAATAGACCTTATGCCAAGAGAGAAATCAGATTGATCAAAAGTAAATGAAATCAAACTGACTGGCACATTTGACCAGGAATCAGGATTCCTGATCGCGCTAATTTAAAGAATCAGAGTAAAAGAAATCATGCAACCCATTTATTTCGGACCAAAAAATGAAACAATAAGAAAGAATGAGAAATGAAACCTAAAATCAAAGGCAAAAGATTGAATTCGCACTTGTTCTCGATGAAGGATGTGCACAGTTAAGAAGTAGATAAACGTATTTGTTGAAGATGAAAAAGCCAAGAGCAAAATTGTTTTTTCTTTCTTTCCCATCTAATTATCCCAATTTTTGGAGAATGGTTTGAGGACTCCAAAACCAACTTTTCCTTTCTCAATCCCTTCATTTCTTCCCCTTCCTCCCATAAAAACACTCAAGAACATGTTTTTTCTTTCCAATTCCTTTCTTTCCTCCCCTTTCCTTGTTTAAAGTAAATCGAGAACAAGGTGTTAAAGAAGGGAAGAAAGTGATTGTGAAGGAAAATCATGTTTTATTGAGTTTTTATTATGGGAGGGAAAGGAAGGAAATGAAAGAATTGCAAATGAAAAGGTTGCCTTATGGAGTCCTCAAAACCATCCGCCGGAAATTGGGATAATTAGTAGGAAAAGATAGAAAATACAATTTTGCTTCAACAAATACGTTCATCTATACCAACTCTGCACAACCTTCATCGACAATAGATGCTACTTCTCAACTTCTTTTGCCTCTAATTTCATGTTCGACAGCAGGTGCTACTTCTCAACTCTGGACAACCTTCATCGAGAACAAGTACAACTTCAATTTTCTTCTGCCTTTGATTTCTTATTCTTCTTTCTTATTGCTGTATTTTTTTCCAAAATAAAAAGGTCGTAATTATTTTTACTTTGAAATGTGTGTGCTCAATCGATATTTGGTCGACGTGACAAAAACATCACTCTGATTTTATTTACTCTAATTTCATTGTAATTAATGCAATTCCTCTGTCATCTTCTCAACAAATAAGCTTTTTTTAGATGTTGCGATTTCATTTTTTTTGGGATTGATTCTTTTTCTTATTTGAGATTTAGGGAAATGTCGATGTTTTTTCATCATAGACATTATTACGTTGCATACAAAAGGTATTTGAGAGCGTTCCTAATTGTAGTCCCCTTGCTTACACGAGTGTTTCATGGGCTTACTTACTGAAATTAGACTGAACAACACTATCAAAAGGAGTGCCATGAGTAAACCTGGAGAGAGTGTATGTGAGAGAGGTATCACGTCAAGGTAGGGCCTATTTTTCTCTTTTATATTATAATCAATAAATAAATAAATAATAAAGAAAGCAAAAATAATTAAATAAAGGCAATATAGTTCGTTTATGTATGTTAATGAAACATTTTTGTTTGGTGAATGATGCGATACAATTCACTTGATAAGTGATCGAATTTGGGTTTCGGTCAAAAATAAACCAACCAACCTAGATAGCTATGATAAGTCGGGTCGAATCACATGGACTTTATATTTAAATTATTTGTTTAAAATAATCAACTAAAGTTGCAGATAAAATTAATTGTTTAGGAAAAATCAGTTTAAAACAAAAAAGGAACGAAACATGACAATCATAAATTTAAAAGGAAAACAATCATAAATTTGAAATGAAGAAAACTAATAATTTTTAATTGAATTGTAAATTAAATGAAAAAGGAGAAAATAAAAAAATAATAGCAAAATTTTTTAGCCGACATAATTACCTAGGTGTGATTACAAAATGCGTAGCCACTCATGCTAATGTTGACTCCATGCTTGTTTAAGTATTGAAGGGCTGAAAATGGTGAATTGTTGATGTATTTATAGGTTACCTTGGAAGGGTGGCTTTTGATTACTAGCGATGTGGGATGCAATTAAGAAGGTTTTGTAATGGTATTATTATGAGAGTATAAGGGTGATAGAAAGGTTTTGGTTTCCTTGAGAATTGAGATGAAGGAAAATATGGCGGTGGATAGAATGTTTGATTTACGTGGGATGCAAGGAGTAGGATAAAGGATTAGTACGCATGGTTGGTTAATAGAATAAGCTAATGTGAAATAAAAAAAAAATAATAAAAAAAAAAAGTTTGGGGTTATGAGTAATGAGGCGGTGGAATGTTCACGTTTAAATGAGGTTCTCATTATGCATGTGTGTGCATGGGATTGTGCATGGGAGAATTAGGTGGTTTGTTTACGTCGGGTTCAAGAAATTAGGGAGGCTAGTTGCATGGGATTTTGGTTAGGATTGTAAGGGTTTAGATGTGGGATATCCACGGGTAGTGTAAGATTGTAAGATTGTAAGGTTTGAGTTAGTGACAATGTGGGAAGGTGGTGGTAAGGTTTTACAAGATTCAAACGGTTTCATTGCTCCAACTTTTGGTTTGATTTCGGCTTTGATAATGATAGAATTCGCAAAAACTCAAAACATGTAGGTTGTAGGGAATTTTGTCTTCTTTCCACGCCAACTTGAATCGTGTCAATTGGAGCACCGATGAGTCATATATGATCGAAAGACTAAGGCGTGATTAATTTGTCCAACAACATATCCTTATTGCCCAACACTTCGTCGTTGTGTCCAATGTTCACAACCATCCTTTGTTGTTCACCACTTCACTTCGGTCCTTAGCTTATCTTTCTTCTTCTTGATCCTTCATTTCTTCGATTCGTTTTAGCTTTCGATCTTGATTTCTTCGAGTCATCCTACGATCTTTCTTTGTGCATTATTTTGTAGTGTTTTCATCATATTTATCATTGCAATGCAAAAACCACCGATCAATACGTAATTAAATTGAAAATTAATCGATTGAAGAAGAGATAATGTTACTGAGGCCCTACAAACTTTTATGTTTTGGTTTAAAATGTCCCTTAATCTTTTATTTTTGGGTTTTTAGGGGCTTAATGACATGTTTTTCCATATGTAAATGTCCAAGCCTTTAATGACATGATAATTTAATGGCATGATAAGACATTTTTGTCACTGTAATCAACTTAAGGTTGTGTTTTGAAGCACTATAAGCTAACTTATTTTTTAATTTTATTGCAATGTAGTGTTTAGTAAGACCGCAAAATAGCTTATACGTCAGTTTAAAAAAAAAAAAAAAAAAAAAAAAAAAAAAAAAAAAAAAACTAATTGAGATAACTTAGTGACAAGCTCGTGAGGTTTTTTACACAAGTTTTCTCAAATATACCCTTAAATGATAACAAAAAAGAAGTTTCTGTCACACCTTAAAATTTTCTTTAAACCTTATGTTTAATAAAAACTGGATAGATGTTATATATTTGTTCTTCATTTTAAGCAATATCAGTAATTTAATATATGAATGCATATTATGTAATACCCATTTTGTAAACTTGAAATTAGATGCATGAGTATGGTTGTAATAAAAGTAATAGATAGTTTTCCTGGATAAAAACAAGTAATATAATGTAAATGTACAAATAGTTATAGCCTAATGATCAAAATATGAAGAATAGCACATTTGTGTTAGCCATGAGGTGACAATAATAGGTGATAGGTTTTAGGTAAAACAAATAACCTTAAAACCCTTAAGTTCACATGCAACCTAAGGATCTATGTTTGCACTATTGAACTTATAACTAAGAACATCAAATAAGAAACCCTAGGTATATTTCGAAAATCATAATAGGGTTTAGGTTGACATACCTTGTTGTTATTATAGTAAATAACAAGAATCCTTAACTTGTAGATCTCTTGGAAACAAGTACCACAATTGTCGTGCCTCTAATCGTTCACACCCAAGCTTTTTTCGCATGATGCAAGCAACTTTTTTCGCATCATTGTAGTGTTTCTTGTAGGAAGCTAATTCCCCAGGAGTGGCCTTCTCTGTAACGCCCCGATTCTCAAGTATTGATTTATGTATGAATCTTTTAGGGTTTTAGGTCTACTCGACGAGTTGTTCGCCCTACTCGTCGAGTAGTAGCGGGTTGGACCGCGTGTTTTAGTGATCTACTCGCCGAGTCCAAGAGCGGACTCGATGAGTAGGAGCTGGCAGATGAAACCCTAGATTTCGGGGCATTTCACCCTATTTAAAGGATCATTAGCCTCCCCTTTACTGCTTCTTGTCCCTCTCAAACCCTAAATCGATTGTGTGTGTTCTTTTGGTGTGTTCAAGCTTGGAGGAGGAATTTTGGAAGAGGAAACACTTGGGGAAGCAAGGAAATCAAGGCTAGGAACTCGTAGGGAGCTTAGAGATTCATCAGTTGTCACTCTCTGGAAGGTATTAAGTTGCTTCCTTGGCTCATGTCTCTTTTAACCTCTTTTGGATGGGTTTTATGAAAGGCTTCTTATGTTTGAGCTAAGATCTGAAGTTGTAAATTCAGATCTGGACTCCCTTTGGCCTCTAAATCCATAAAGTTATCAGCCTTGCCTAGTATGAGCCTTCCCCCAAGTGTGAGACTTCATTGCAAGTTTAGTTTTGTCATTTAGGGGCCTTAAAGCTTTGCATGCACGTAAAGTTTGCAAGTTTACGTGATAATCAGGCCTTGGAAGGTTGAATCTGTAATCTGGAGCCTTTGCATGGCTTAAAAAACATATGTATGGATGAAGGATTGAAGGGACTTGGTGAGTCGCATAGTCGACTCGACGAGTCGTATAAAGATGGTCATGAACTCAACGAGTGGGATGAACAACCCGGCGAGTCCGATGAAGATTTTCTTGGGCTCGGCGAGTCGGCTAGGGTTTTCCCAACCTTTGGACACGTATGAACGCGGCGAGTTGTAAGGGGAAAACTCGCCGAGTTGGCCAAGGGGTTACGACCACTAACACTAGGAACTCAACGAGTCACTCAAGTGACTCGGCGAGCGGACGAGTATTACAAGGAACTCGGCGAGTAGTTGAGGGTACTCGACGAGTTGAGGTCAACATGGACTGTTGACCTTGGCAGTTGACTTTGACTTTGACCATGAGTTAACCAGTTGACTTTTGGAGGACATTTTGGAAAGATTGAAAATTTACAAGTATGGTTTACAATGAATATAGGGGGTGGAGTTTGTGGCAGTAATCCAAGAGCTTGAGTTTATCTTCGAGTCGGCAGTGCGAGGTGAGTTATCCTCACTATACTAAGGGGTCTAAGGCACCAAGGTCGGCCCATTGGATATGTTATCCTAGCAGTGTTAGATGTTGAGTATGAGTTAGTGTTGCATGCTAGTGGTTATGCCAATTAAGTAGATCTGTAGGACTACCTGTGTTGCTATATGATTATCTGCATGCTCGGTAGTTATGTTATATGTTGATATGTTATGAGGGATGGGTTGAGTTGCAAGTGCTCCGTGCGGTAACCAACAAACCCAGGAGCATTCCAGTTACGGGCTAAGGGAGACTCGTAATGTGGGCTCAATGGCAAGCCAGATGTGAGCTGTGGGCCCGGGAGGCAATCCAGACTCACACTGTGGGCCTAGGGGTAATCCAATATGTAAAGTTGTGGACCCATTGCATGATGTTTAGTTTGTTATGATATGATATCGCTGACAGGGATATGTGGATTGTATGTGTATCGGTATTTTGGGGGAAACTCACTAAGCTTTCGGGCTTACAGTTTCAGTTTATTGTTTCAGGTACATCTGGGGATCGCGGCAAGGCGAAGACATGATCATATAGCTCCTCCTATTTTGTTTATGTTTCTAGGAAAACTCTGATATTAGATATTTTGAAAACAAACTTTGTAATGATGAATGGTTTTAAATATTTTTAAAAAAAATATTTTGTCATGAAATTTTGAGTGTTACATTCTCTTCGTCAAATTCATTTAGTTCCTTCTCAAGGACATACTCTTTGTTCTCGAACGAAGGGCCATCTTTATGTTGTGCATCCAGTTACTATAGTTGGTGCCATCCAATGTCACCTTTGAGCAGATCGACAACAACGAGAAGTTATGGTGGTTGGAGGAGGAGGAAGCAGAAGTATCAGCTGGAGTATACATCTATAAAAAGAAGTTAGTTTTAGTTAGACAAGAATAATACTTAATGTAGTAACCCAAAATAAAATACTAAGGCGATGACCCAACTACATAATTCACAACTTAGAAAAGGGATGTCGTAATCTACTTGTAAATTTTATAAAGGTGGGTAAATGAAGATTTACCAATTCCACCAGAAAATAAATGAAATTAAGTGAAATTCGTAGGTCTTTTGAGATTCATTGAAACTATTCAATGGCATGTTTAATTTTAGAGTATGTTCTTCTATTTGTGATTGGGATACCTAGGATCACAAACAATATATGAATAACCATGCAAATGTGCTTGGTAACCTCATTGTCATTTATCATCCCAATTGATGTGCTAGTAAACATCACACGCTCGATCAACAATGATAATTTATGAGATACCCATTACAACTCTTTATTAGTCCCTATTAGTGTGTTGGTTAACCACACACACTCCACTAACAACTTATAAAATGAAATGTGCAATTTCATGCGTTAGCATACTAATTCACATTTTTCCTAAAGTAACTAGATTGGGGATTTTAAAAAGAGTTCTAGTACTTTTAATAACATTATACTTTTAATGAGATTTAGTTGTCCTATCAAATCTGGTCTGCTAACGACCATTCACTAATCAAGGAAGCAGTGGATGAGAGTGGACACCATTCAGTTACCATTTTATAGGCAATTTCCTTATACATATAATATAAATTTAAAATACTAGCTATTTGACTGACTGGTTCTTATACATATAATATGTTAACAATTAATAATTAATAATAATATATAAGGTGTATTTTAAACTTTTCAAAATACTAGGTTTATTTAATTTTTTAAATTTCGAAAATTAATAATTAATTAATTTAAATTTAAAATAAACCATAAATTGATTTTATATTTATCTATTAATTAAAAACATTAAATCAAATAAGGATTAACTAATTAAATTAATCAAATAAATTAATCCTAATCCTAACCCTCTATTTTTTGAAAATTAGGGTGTAAGAGTTATCCAGTTTTATAATTATCTCTTTTAATCAAATTAAACTAACACTTATCTAAAATAGGAAACCCTAAAAAACTTGCAATTTTCGAAAAATGGGAAGGAAGACTAGGGTTTCAAAACCCTAACCCTAATTTCGAAATACAATGGTAGAGGCTAGGGTTTCGAAAAACTCAAACCTAGTCGAAATTCTTGGCCTTTTAGAGTTTAATTTCTATAAACCCTAATTGATCAAATTCAACAATTGTAGAAATTCAATTGAAACAAACCAAATGCTCTGATACCACTAATAGGTTTTAAGTAAAACAAATACACTTAAAACCTTTAAGTTCTCATGCAACCTAAGGATCTATGTAACTAAGAACTTCAAACAAGAAAGCCTAGAAACCCTATGTATATTTCAAAAATCATAATACGGTTTAGGTTTACATACCTTGTTGTTGTTATAGTAAATAACAAGAATCCTTGACTTGTAGATCTCTTGGAAGTAAGCACCATAATTGTCGTGCTATCTCTCTAGAGGTATGAGGGGTACAAGGAAACCCTAGATAACCCTGATTTGAATATTGAATTAAAATTCCAAATCTGGTATTTATCTCATTCCTTATTTATCAACATGGGATATTCTAGAAACCCTAGAATATTCCCTCAAAACCGTCCATCCCTAGGGTTGGAAGGTGTTGGAGCCTTTTGTTCAATTATTGAACAATTGCACTTTAGACCCTGCACTTTTAATTAATTCTATTAATCCTAAAATAATTTTCAGTTTTTTTTGACCAATTACAAATTAAATAATAGCTTTTCTAATTAATATATTATTTTCATAATACATTAATAAACTTTTTATATTAATTTATGAATCACAAAATAAATTAATCTCTCCCTCTCTCTAAAAGGCATTATGTCCAATTGTTAAGTTTGAGGCAACCCAAAAGGACTGTACTACTATCAAATCAATTATATACCAATTATAGTTATGAGCATAGACACTTAATCCAACAATAGGGCCACGAAGTCGGCTCACAACGGTAATCTATGTGACATAAAATAAATAGTGACAACATCGTACTTTGAAAATGCCACGACGTGGGGATGTCTAGCCACGACGTGGAGGAAAGTAGATTACCTATTATTATTAGTGACATATCGAGTATTGTCGCTAGAGGTGGCAAAAATTGACACGACACGAAACCCAACACGAAATAAACGGGTTTGGGTAAGATATTTCAACCCGTTTAAATAAACGGGTTGACACGACACGACACGAAAATTAAATGGGTAAGGTTAGGATTGAGAATTTCAACTCGAAAATGACCCGTTTATTTATATGCAAGTTTTTTGAATTATTTAAATAAACTAGAAAGATACAAAACCAAAACCATAAGTAAAAGAAAACCTTCGAATTGAATTGTTTTGTAATGTTGAAATGACTTAGCCGTCTAGATCAAGACTTCATTTCAGTTTTTCCATTCTCTCCCAAACTACCGAGTCTCTTTCACCACTCTCACATCCTCGTGACCTTGTCATCCGCCTCCCCAAATCCCACTCTTTTAATTTTTTCATCTGAACTTGCTATGACTTCATCTATTCTGCCTCCAAACTATTAGTTTTTCCTTTCCGCCTATCCAACTACTACTCTTTCAACATGCTCAATCTTTTAACCTCACATGACACAACATATTTCAAGGTATTTCAAGGTCCACTCCGCGCCTCGGCACGTCTGGTCCGCCCTCGTGGGGCCTACAACCTATCCGGACCGCTCGCTGGGCCTTAGGGATAATCGGTCCGCCCTGGGTATGTTGGCCTACAACACAAAGCAAGACCCGCCTCAACCCAGCCCCAGTCCGACAACCATGTGCACATAAACATACAATCATATAACAATACGCATCCAATCAAACCGATCTAGCAGATCACATAACATAACATCATCCTAACCAGGATACCGACCTAACCAGTCACTAGCATAGCATCACCCTATATACCAAGATACGGACCTTAACCAGGTCTCTAACATATACTATCCCAACTACCAGGATGCAAACATAGCAAAGCAATAACATAACAACGATACCTGAATTACAATCCGATAGAGGGACGGCCTTGGTGCCTTAGACCCTGTTGATATAGTGAGGATAACTCACCTCGCAACTACTGACTGAAAAGATAAGATCACGCTGCTCCAACCTCCGATACGAACTCCACCACTGATAATACCAAAAGACTGAACTCAATAAATACCCATAATTACCAAATCACCCCTGGAAGTCAACTGGTCAACTCTTGGTCAAAGTCAAAGTCCTGAGTCAAAGTTAACCCTCCTGACTGACTCTACTCGCCGAGTCAGCCCGCTAACTCGTCGAGTCCCCATGCTCTGAAATTTCCATAACACGACTCAACTCGCCGAGTCGCCCCAAGACTCGTTGAGTCCCACAACTCTGAGTCTAACCGTACTCAACTCACGGAGTCATCCCTTGACTCGCTGATTCACAGCATAAGCAGAAAAGGTTAGGACCTCACGACCAGACTCGCCGAGTCCAAGAATAGACTCGCCGAGTCCAAGGCTATCTTCAACCAACTTGCCGAGTTGTTCTTCCAACTCGTCGAGTTGTTGTCTATCTTCATGCAACTCGCCGAGTACACCCATATGACTCGCCGAGTACCTCTAGTTCTTAATCCATACAGAGGCTTTCCAAGCCATGCAGGGTCTCAAATCCATAGATCTACTCTTATACAAGTCATCCATCATGTAAAGTGGCAAACTTTACATGAATCCAAGGAGATCTAAGCATAATACACTCTTGGCTAAGTTTTCGGACTAAAATGCTTCATCAATAGCTCTTGAATAGGGATTTTATGCTCTTTTGGATCATCACTACTCTAGATCTGAGGTAGCAACCTCAGATCCACCCTCCAAACTCAAGATAGCACTAGATATTCCCAAAAATCCCACAAATGATAGATTTAGATGAATAACAGCTCAAGTAACGAATCATTACCTCCAAAGAAGACTCCAACAGAAGAATAAGCCAAAACCTTGCAAAGCCCCTTGCTCCAAGCCTCTTAATCTTCAAAGATCTCTTCAACAACACTCCTTCAAGATCCAGATGCTCTCTAATTCTCTCTCAAACGAATATTAGGGTTTCTGGACTTTAAGGGAGAGCAAAGAGGCTGGGGAGAGGGTATTATGTTCTTTATATAGGGCTCAATCCCTGGGATTAGGGTTTTCTCCACACAACACCAACTCGCCGAGTCCAGCCACCGACTTGCCGAGTTGGCCACTTAACACGCGAACAGAATCGCGACCCTACTCACCGAGTCCACCCATGGACTCACCGAGTTGACCATTCACATTTTCACTTTGAACCCTGAACTTGCACTCCTAAACTCAGGATGCTACACGTGTCGTGTTTCTCGTTTTTAATCGGTTCGTTTTCGTGTTAGTTAAAAAAAAAACACGAGATCGTGTCATGTCGTGTTTGTGTTACATAAAACTTTGTCATGTCGTGTCGTGTTAGACAAAAACACGACACGATGGCCCGATTTGCCACCCCTAGCTATGAAGTTGAATCATGAGATTGAGTTAGTAACTGATGCTATAATAGTGTAATTACAACTTATTCAACTGATTATGAAATTTGTGTGTAAAGAATAGCAATTTAATATCAAAACTTAATATATGGGGTCAAGAATACATAGAGATAAAATAACTTAATGAATTAAGTCATTTAATGCTAAAAGATGTTGATATGGATGTTATGAAAATAAACCTCTATTAGTGTTTGATAAAAGAATTACACGTGAGTTATATATACTTGAGATGATATAAGTATATATGAGCTAAGTCATTTAATTGATTTAAACATTAATGAGTATGAGTTGATTGTAAATTAGGAATCAAGGAAAAGTTATACATAAGGAGTTTAAAAGCTTGGAGTATCATCTACATAGACCGTAAACAAGGTGAGTGATTTTGATTACGTTATGAGTTTAATTATAACAGATAAAGTTAATTTCATTAATTATTGAAATGAGAATTTGGTTGAGTACATGAAGTATCTATGATAAATTCATGAGAGGAAATTGGATTACATTACACTTGAGATCACTAAAAGAGTTATTCTTATCGAGGTCACAAGGATGCCAATGATGGATTAATAAGGAGTAGATTGATCATATCATGAGATATAGTTACTAAATGAGATTGATGAGAAAGAGTATGAGATTTATATATTATACCCATGAAAGATAAATGGGTACAATTACGTGATGATTATTATTATGATAAAGATGACAAGATAATTGGGTTGAGTTATGCATTATGATTTATTGATTTCTACTCACTAAGCTTTCGAGCTTACTTTTGTTTGAATGTTTCTATGATTACAGGTACAAGTATACATGATAAAGGGAACGGTGTGATGAAGTAGCCATAATGTCTTTTGTTAAGCAAACTTTTTTTACAATGTATTTTTGTTAACTGTAAACCCAGCTCAATCTCGATCCTGTATACTTCCTTTTCATATGTAAGATAACGACTTGTTTGTTAGGTTAATGTAATGTACACTCTTTTTGAATAAAAAAAACCATATGTACTTCATTTTAGTTGGGTGTTACAAGTTGGTATCAGAGCTTGAGGTTTAAGTGAAATGGGTTTTAAATGAGTTTTTACCTAAAACTTAAACCAAAATGAGTAAGTTGAGATGGCTACTACACATTGTCTGTATACTTGTAAAGTTGTAATGAGCAATAATAAGATAATGATGTGTTATAAATGTTATGTTGATCATGATTCACACTGAGATATTGAACTAAATTGTTGAAGTCTTTGTTCAAGATGGTGGATACTCATAACATAGGTGGATCACATGGAAGGGGCGGTTGTCATGGTGGACAAGAAAGATCATAAGGCTCTATACGCGAAGGAGGACAAGAAAAGCCACCCGAACAACCCCTAAAACTTAGAGCAACAATTGCAGAAGTAGTCAAAGGCCTCAGAGATGTGTTGCCTAATCTCTTTGATTCTCGTGAAGAGTCAAATAATAAATGAAAGTAAGATAAGATCCTAGAGGATGTTACTAAAGAGAAACAAGGCAAAACATGCGGTGAGAGCCAAAGAGGGGGGACTTCAAATAAGATGGGATGCACTTTTAAAGCATTCATGGATTGTAAACCCATAGACCCCATAGTTGTTATGATGTGGTTGACACATACTGAGAAGAAGTTTCGTACTAGAAAATGTGCGAAAAAAAACAAGGTGGATTATGCCACTAATTTGTTGACCGGAGCAGTCCACTACTGGTGGGAAATGATTCGTAGTACTTTAGGAGAAGAGATGGCGACTATGTTGACCTGGGAACAATTTGAAGTAAAATTTTATGAAGAATATTGTTCTCAGACTACAATGCGAAAACTAGAACAAGAATTCTCCCAATTCATGCAAGGAACAAAGTTAGTTCAAGAGTACACCGTTGAGTTTAACAATAAAGCCCGATTTGCAAGACACTGTGTTGATATTGAAGAAAGAAAAATCAACAAATACTGGTGGGGATTGAGGACTCGGATACATGATTTTATACAAGATTCCAAGTATACCACTTTCCGTCAAATGGTAGATGCTGCAAGAGATCATGAGATAGAACTGAGACGTTAAGATCAAGAAAGAGAAAGAGGTGGAGATAGAGAAAAAAGAAGAGAAAATCATCACTAGGAAAGCACAACTGAAGGATACTCGAAAAGAGGAAAAGTTTCAAAAAAACCATATTCCACCGAGTCAAGAAGAGATGATGGCAGATGGTGTGAGAAGCAGCTCTATTCCATTGAAATGTTTTCAATGCGGGAATATGGGACATACCGCAAGGAACTATTCAAGGAGTAAACCAATATGTTTCAATTATGGAGAAAACTGGTCACTTTTATGCGAAATGCCCGAAGGTGAAATCTGATGTGCCGAGAAATGTCGGTGAAGAGATAGAGGAGAACCGAGAGAGGTGAAGAAGAATGAGGAAAGGGGCATGGTTACAAGAGGACGGGCTTTCCAGATGACTACCGAAGAAGCTAGAGACAAACCCCATGTTGTCTCAGGTACCTTTACTTTAAACTCACTCCCAGTACATGTTGTATTTAATTCTAGTGCAATATTTTCATTTGTGTCGAGTTAATTTGTTGAAACACCAAATGTACCGCTAGCCTCATTAAACAAGAGTATTACAGTAGAAATAATTGATGGGAGTTGGATCTTAGTTAATGAACGATACTTAGATTGTCCGTTTGAAATTGACGGGAATATTCCCTATCAATTTGAAACCAATAACTACCAAAAAGTTTGAAGTTGTCGTAGGGATGGATTGGCTGGTGGCTAATAAGGCCCAAATTATTTGTGATGAGAAATTACTTGTTATTGAACAGATCTAAAATAACTATACGAGGAGAAATACGATTTGAGAAGGTCCCGATAATTTCTATGGCACAAGCTAGAAATGATATTTTAAAAGGAGGAGCAGCGTTCATTGCCTATGTGTCGCAACATATAACCGAGAAACAAGAAATAAATGATGTTGAAATAGTGAGAGTAAATCCTGAAGTATTTCCGGAATAATCTTCGAGATTACCACTTGATCGGCAAGTAGAGTTTGTTATTGATCCGATTCCTAGATCAAGCCCAATAGCTCGTGCACCTTATCAATTAGCACCATCAGAAATGGAGGAACTATGTAATCAGGTACAAGAATTGATAGATTGAGGCTACATACGTCCTAGTTCGTCGACGTGGGGTGCGCCCATTTTATTTTTTTAAAAAGAAAGATGGCACCATGTGTATGATTATTGATTACCAAGAGTTGAACAAGATTATGGTGTAGAATCGTTATCTGTTACTACGTATAGACGATTTATTTGATCAACTCCAAGCAGAGACGTTATTTTCAAAAATTGATTTAAGATCGGGCTATCACCAATTAAAAGTGAATGAGTCGGATATTCCAAAAATTGCTTTTCGAAACCTATACGGTCATTACGAATTTCTGGTAATTATGTTTGGTCTAACAAATGCACCTACAACATTTATGTAGGACTGTTCACTATTTGGATAAAACCGAATTGTCCAATTGGACAATTTGGATCGTACTATTTGGTTCGGATATTCGGATTTTTGGATTGGTTTTTAGCAAAACCGAATTATTATTTTGGATTTCGGATTGGTTTTGGTTTATAAAATAAAAACCGAATAGTCCAAAAAAACCGAATTACAATTTATTATTTTGTTCTTTTTAATATATATCTTTAATAATTTATAAATTTACTAAATTATTCTTTTATTATATTAAAATTTTTCATCTATTATAATACTTTAATATGTACTTCTTATCTAAAAAAATTGTCTATAAAGTAGTAAATTATAATATTTTTTTTTATAGTTATTTATAAGTTTTAATTCACAACTAATTAAACAATATTTTTTTAGTTTATATTATAAAGTAAGTTAATACTAAAGTTATATATTTGTTGAAATGTCTTAATTCTTGAAAACCGAATTGTAAAAAAACCGATCCAACCGAATTATAATTTTGTTGGATCGGATCGGATTTGAATTTAGTTTGGACTATTTGGATCTACGTTTTGAAAACCGAAATTAATTTGGATTCACTTAATCGGATCAGATTAAACCGATCCATCCAAACGAACACCCCTACATTTATGGACTTAATGAATAGATTTTGTTATCCATTTTTAGACAAATTTGTAATCGTATTTATAGGTAATATCCTAATATACTCAAGAAGTCGGTAAGAGCATCGAGATCGTTTGCGACAGATTTTAGAAATATTGTGAAAAGAGATATTATTTGCTAAATTCTCTAAGTGCGAATTTTGGCTCCAAGAGTCCAATTTTTGGGACATGTTATTTGTGAATACGGAGTACAAGTAGATCCTGCGAAGATCGAGGCGGTAATTAAATGGGATCCTCCGAAAAATCCATTGAAAAATCAGCAGTTTTCTTGGATTGATGGATTATTATCGACGGTTCGTATATGGTTTTTCTCGATTGCAGTGCCATTGACGAAGCTGGTAAGGAAAAATGAGAAGTTTATTTGGACAGATGTTCAACAACTAGCATTCCAATAATTAAAAGAGATCTTGTGTCAAGCTCCGGTATTAGCTTTACCACAGGGAGAAGATAACTTCGTTGCTTATACTGATGTTTCCTAACTCGGCCTTAGATGTTTCTTAATGCATAGAGGTCGGGTAATTGCCTATGTGTCAAGGCAATTAAAATCGGCCAAGCAGTCTTGTCCTGTGATTACGAGATTCCAAAGATCTAGTGACACTATCTGCACGTAGTCTTCGTCTTAAAGATATAGTGACACTATCTGCACGTGGTAAAATTCCAAATTATTACCGATCACAAGAGTTTGAAACATTTGTTCGATCAAAAAGAGCTGAATATGCATCAATGGAGGTGGATGGAATTACTCAAAGACTATGATTGTGAGATTCATTATCATCCTGGAAAAGTTAATGTGGTTGTCGACGCCTTGAGTTGAAGGAGAATCCAATCCATATTACTTCCGTACATATGGGAATCGTTAGCCGACTACCATAATTGATTAGAAAATATCAAGAAGTAGCTGAGATATCAGAGAATTTGAAACAGGAAGATATGGTTAGTTATAGTAACCAATTAGTTGAGAATTCCCAAGGTTTAAAACCTTTATGAGATGTATATGGGTCCCAAAACATGGTGAGGCGTGAAAATTATTACTTGATGATGCTCATTGTACGTGTTAAACTGTACATCTCGGTAGTACAAAAATGTACCGAACTTTGAGAAAGATGTATTGGTGGCCCGAAATGAAAAGAGATGTTGGAAGATATGTCGAGAATTGCTTAACTTGTTTACAAGTGAAGACAAACCACTAGAAACTGGGAGGGGAAGTCCAGTCGTTACCTATTCCTGTAAGAAAATAGGATGAGATCACCATGGACTTTGTCACAAAGCTACCACGAACTTCACGAGAACATGATTACATTTGGGTTGTGGTTGATCTTTTAACCAAACCCACTTGATTTATATCCATCAAAAGAAAACTTTTCGATTGACCGATTAGCTGATGTTTACATCAAAGAAGTGGTTAAATTTCATGGTGTACCAATTTCTATCGTATCAGATCGAGATAGTCAATTTATATCTTGATTTTGGCAGAGTTTCTAGAAATAGATTGGTTCGAAGATATTAATGAGCATTGCTTATCATCCTCAGACTGACGGGCAAAGCGAAAGAACGATTCAAATAATTGAAGATATGTTACGAGTTCGCATAATCGATTTTGGTGGTAGCTGGGATGAACACCTATCGTTAGTGGAGTTCACTTACAATAATAGTTTTCATTCCAGTATTCAAATGGCACCATTTGAAGCATTATAAAGAGCGTCGTTTAGAACCCCAACTTGTTGGACTAAAACCGGAGAAAGACCATTAGCAAAACCCAAGATACTTGAAGAAATGTAAACCAAAATAAGAGAAATAAAAGAACACATGAAAATTGCTCAACTTCGCCATCAAAAATACGCAAACAAGAGGCAAAAACTGTTACAGTTTAAAGTTGGTGATATGGTGATGTTAAAAGTGTCTCCGTGGAAAGGTATAATTCGTTTTGGTAAAAGAGGAAATTTAAGTCCTTGATATATTGGAATTTTCCAAATTTTACAGAAAGTCAAGGAATTTGCACACCGATTAGATTTACCCCAAGAATTACAATGCATCAACGATGTGTTTCATATTTCCTATTTGAGAGAGACTTTGTTTGATAATCTCAGGCAATACCAATGTCTGGAGTTGAAGTGGATGAGAAGCTGAGGTTTCCGGAGAAACCCAAGAAAATCTTAGATCGTAAGGTGAAGAATTTGAGAAATATATAAATTGTACTAGTGAAGGTACAATGTCGTCACCACAAAGGTTCTGATGTGACTTGGGAACCCGAGGATGAGTTTAGAGAGAGATATCCTCACATTTTTCTAGTTGATCCGAGAATGAAATGATAGATTTTGGAGTCAAAATCTTTTAAAGGTAGGGATAACTTGTAATACTTGTTTTTTGTAAACTTAAATTAGATGCATGAGTATGATTGTAATAGAAGTAATGGATAGTTCTCCTAGATAAAAACGAGTAATATAATGTAAAAGTACAAATAGTTATATCCTAATGATCAAAATATGAAGAATAACACATTTTTTGTTAGCCACGATGTGACAATAACAAGGCCGCGACGTGGGATCACAATGGTAATCTGAGCAACGTAAAATAAATAATGATAACATCATACTTTGAAAATGTCATGACATGGGGATGTCTAGCCACGACATAGAGGAAGATAATCGGCAGGATGACTTCCATGCTAACACGAGTAGTTTAACTCAACATTCCTAGTAAGGCCGTTTTTGCTTTGCGAGAAACTTAGATTACTTATTATTATTAGTGACGAAGCGAGTATTGTCACATGAGTATAATATCATAAAAGACTCGTCACGACGTGGTAAATAATGTACCACTACGTGGCAACGAAAACATGTTAAGAAAACGATTTGTAAACAAATCATTCTGATAAAACACTCCCAAAATAGGCCCTAAGGTGCTAGATTTTGATTTAATGGTTTAAGGTAAGAAATACTATTTCTAAACATCTAATTCGATTTGGCGCTAGATTTTGAAGCATATGATAAAACCCTAGGTAAAGGGTATGAACTTCAATCAAGAGATTGAGTTAGTAACTGATATCCTCTCTAATAAATGGAGGTTTTTTTTACCACTTGTCACACTCTCA
Organism: Lactuca serriola; assembly: GCF_051521515.1. Taxonomy (NCBI): domain Eukaryota; kingdom Viridiplantae; phylum Streptophyta; class Magnoliopsida; order Asterales; family Asteraceae; genus Lactuca; species Lactuca serriola. The sequence goes on along the minus strand of NC_136411.1, from coordinate 127,339,347 downwards.
TTCAATTGTCAAATGTCATTTTGTGGTTATTTTGAATTAAATTTTTTTCCACATGTAATTTTATGAGTTTTCTATTTTATTAAATTCTACATAATATTTTAATGTAATAATTGTAATAAATGTAACAATAAATGTTTATTAATTTTATTAATAAACTTACCTTTTAATTTCAAAATTCTCAAAATTAAAGCACATTAGTTTTTTTCTTTATTTAAATTATTTGTTTAAATTTAAAAGACAAAAACATAATTTTCATTATAATAATTTATTATTTTTCTTATTTTCTTATAAATTCAAAGTTCTCAAATATTTTGACATTTATATTTAACTTTTTTTTAAATTAACTCATATAATACATGGGTTTCACAACCAATTATTTAATTGATTATGAACTTTATATGTGACTAATAGAAATTTAAAATCAAAAACTTAACATGTAGGGTCAAGAACACATAGAGAGAGAGAGAGAGAGAATGACTTAATGAATTTAGTCATTCAATGGTAAAAATGATGAAATGGATGTTCATAACTGATGAAAACAAACCTCTATGAGTGTTTGACAAATGAATTATACACGAGTTATATATACTTGAGATATATGTATATATGAGCTAAGTCATTGAATTGACTAATACCATTAATGAGTATGAGTTGATTGTGAATATGGAAACAAGGAAAAGTTATAGATAATGAGGTTAAAAGCTTGAAATATCATCCACATAGATCGTAAACAATGTGAGTAATTTTGATTATGTAATGAGTTTAATAATAATAGATAAATTTAATTTCATTAATTTTTGAAATGTTTAGATAAATTCTACATATTGGTTATACCAAGGTTGTCAAGATCGGGATCCTACCTATGATCGTTTTTGGGTTTGCAAGATCGGGATCATAAGATCGGGATCGAGATCCTAAGATCCCACAAAATAAAATATAATTTTAATTTATAATATTTAATCATGAAAAATATTTCAAACATTTAAATTTTCGTTCAAAAGTTATAAAACTTCAAAATATTAGTCATAAGTCACAATAAAAAATGATAAATGGTAGTTTGATAAAGGGTAAAAGACATAAAGTGGTAAAAAAAATCAAGGGAAGGTAGGATGGGATCGGATCTCGATCCTACAATCCTACCTACGATCCTACCCCAAATACGATCCTTTTACGATTTGGATCGTTTTTCATACCTAGGATCGTAGGATCGTACGATCCTACGATCAGGATTGTGATTTTGACAGCCATGGGTTATACATATAACAATCATATATGTGTATGAGAATAAGAAGGTTGGGTACATGAAGTATCTATGAAAAAATCATAAGAGGCAATTGGATTACATTACGCTTGAGATCACTAAAAGAGTTATTCTTATCGAGATTACAAGGATGCAAACGATGGATTATAAGGAGTAGATCATATCATTAGATAGCGTTACTAATGAGATTGATGAGAAAGAATATGGGATCTATATACTATACACATGAGAGATAAATGGGTACAATTGAGTGATGATTAGTATTATGCTAAAGATGATAAGATAATTGTGTTGAGTTATGCATTATGATTTATTGATTTCTACTCACTAAGCTTTCGAGCTTACTTTTGTTTGAATGTTTCTATGATTGCAGGTACACATGCACTTTGTTGGCACGAAAAAAAAGGTTATTCAATCCACTAGTGCAACTGAATGAATTACCTCTTCTGAACCGGAATAAGAAAGAGCTCACAACCACTACTTGTGAACAACTCTCCTCAACTGAAGGCGCACCTACTGTTACTAGAAGTCTAGTCTCTCTCAGGTCCAGTTTCGATCTCGAACTACAACATAGGCAGGAAAAGAGATATTCAGAAAAGCCGATTTCCTGTCCTGTCTTAAGAACCTAACTCAAAAGAGAAAAGAAGACCGAACTAAAAGAGATCTCACTTTCGACGATTGAACTCCACTTTCATATCATGCTTGCACTGGAACTCACTTTCAGGAATCCTTGCTCCTGGCTCATATTCACATAGGCCACTCATAAGAATAAGACGTTCAACTCCCTCAAAGAGAAAAAGGATAGAAGTCTTACAGGAATTCGATCCAGCCCCGGTTTGAGCATCTCCCTAGCCTACCTACTTTCGAAGCTATCCTTTTGTCTCTCTATCCTTGCTAACGAGAACCTATGAGACGGCTAGTATACAAGAGTATTCACCACTAATATCTCAGGAACGGTTGTGCGAGATGCGTGAATCGCAATGCTAGTCGTAAGAGATCATTTCTAATTTAGCAAGGAGAAGGAAGCAACCGGAGAGATCTTTTAAGGACAGGAAAATTAGGTCACATCTTCTTCTATTTTGTCGGAATTCGTTGATTGCTCCGTACGAATTTTCAATGGAATCCTGTTCGTTGTAAGATCACTGAAGGAGGTCCTAAATTGGGAGAGTTTGCTTTTACACGGAAACGAAGATCTTCGAGAACTCAAAAACAACGCTAAGGACGAAAGGCAGGCGGTCGAAAACACTAAAGGCGCTTGCTCCGCGAGCTAGGAGAGAGAACTACTAGAAAATGGTGAGATCATTAGATCATTAGTGAAAGAAGGACCAACGACGATCCTATCCTAAAGGAGAAGAAGGAGTAGGAGGAGTCAGTTTTCTTTGAAGATCGAGGTTTTAAGAAATAAAAGCATCCCGAGGTTGGCGCATCTCGTTGAACGTGGAGAAGCATTGGGAACCCAAATTTCTTTCTTCGGAGCCGTTTATTTTCCCGTCCACCCGCCCCAGCATAGCGCTTCGCTTCCGGTTCTTCGGAAGAATCAAGTGACTTCTCCCTTCTTCATTGATCTAAGGGGAAAAGGAACCGTCTACCAGTTGGGAAGCTAGACATCAAGTAAGTGGCTTGTTTTCGATTTTGAGTTCTTTTAAGAAGAGAGAAAGAGTAGAAACAAAGGGTACGCTCTCTAGAAGATTTGCTCGGAGCTGTTCACTTTCACTCGGTCGACTGGTATCTTGAAACCTCTTCGCTTGCGGGGCAGGAGTGGAAACGTCTGAGAGAGCGCTTCGCAAAAGAACAAGTATACATGATGTACTTCCCGTGTTTCTAGCCTAGGCGTTTATATTGAGTTGATAGTCTAGGTTAACCTTTGTAACTCATTTTGAAGAAATGAAAAGGAATTATGTGAATATTATGTGTTTTATGTGTTTTATGCTTAATTACTAGGAGTTAATTAATTAAGAATAAAAATGAGTGTCGAAAATAAATATTAGATAAAGTCGATATCTATTAAAAAATTTGTAGTGGTCGTGACAAGGATTACAGATATATAAATAATACCGAACTCCGAGTTATAACGAAGAAGTTATGACCTGTCGAAGTTTCACGACAAAACCGGTACGGAGCCGAATGTTGTAAAAAGTGAGTTTTCGATAAACTACTTTTTAGTCTTAGTGATCTAAAAGAAACTTGTAGTGTTCGTTAAACCGAGAGTAGGTATAAAAAGAACACCCAAATCTGACTTCGCATGAGGAAGTTATGATTTTTCGAAGTTTCAGCTTAGCAGTAGACAGCTAAAAACTCGAATTTTAGATCGAGTGATTTTTAGCCGACACGACCTAAACAAGAATCGAAAGTCTCGTCAATAGTAGCACAACAGTAAAAAGACAGACGAAAACGGACGTCGGATGAAGAAGTTATGATTTTTAACGGATTTCCTGTCCCGTTCTGTTAAAAATAATAATATAAAAATTAAAGTCAAAATTAGACGACGAAGTCTAAATGAAAGTTGTAAAGCGTAATTTTACCTACGCGTGCGTATAAAGAACGTCAAAAATGGAGCTTGTATGCAAAAGTTATGGATTTAGAAGTTTTTGCACAAAAACCGAGAAAATTCACATAGGTGGACTTCGGCCACGTCACCCTCGCTCATAACGCGCCACGTATCCGAAATTGGTGAATCACCAAAGCCAGCTGGCAAGACGTGTCGCCTGCCCTCGCATCCGAAGTCCGGTCCAATGGGTGTCCGACGCGTGCCCTTTATCACGTGTCCGAGCCTCGCAGGTGAGCCACGAACCCCCTATCTCGGACCATAGACCTCGGTCCAATCAGGAGCTGCCAGCGAGACCCTCGCATGCGCAACCCACGTGCAAGCCACCTGCGCCCCTTCGGATCTGCTATCGCGTGGCTTCTTTCCAGTCGTCCGATCAGAAGCCTCGCCCCTATAAATAGAAGGGTACGAGACCTCCCGGGGATAATTTGGAAAGTTGCCATTTTACACCCCTAAACTCATATTTCTTCCATTCCAACTTCCCCCAAAGCCCCGGTATTATACCAAACACCCAAAATACGTCCCGAAGTGCCCGAGACGCTCGAAAATTTTATCTTTTCAGTTTCGAAGCCCAACCTTTGCAGAGCCCGGTTTCTCAATAAAACTTTGGGTTTTATTAGAAACGATCATTTTAAACAACGAATTGCTGCCCGATTATCATCAAATCAAGTGAATGTATAGTCACCTTCATCTTACACCTAGATATGAAGTATTTTCTATAAAATACAAGCTACGTGTAATTATATTAATTGTTTAATTTAGGTGACTGTTGAATCGATGTTTTATACAAGTTTTAAACTGTATATGTATTTTTATCTACACATATGTTGGGTAAAACATGGGTAGATAGTGATTTCTTAAAGAAAGGTTTTGATAAACTTTTATCATGTTTTGTTTTGGGGACCAATTCCACAATATCTTTTAAAAAGATTTCTCAGATTTTATTTTAAAAAGCATAAGTTAAATCGTTCTTTTCTGGCCGAGAAATTAGGGGATGTCACACATGATAAAGGGAAAGGCGTGATGAAGTAGCCGTAATGTCTTTTTTTAATCAAACTTTTTTTATCATGTGTTTTTGTTAACTGTAAACCCAGCTCGATCTTAATCTTGTATAACTTCCTTTTCATATGTAAGATAACGATATATTGTGAACTTTATTTTAAATTAAAAAAAATAAAAAATAAAAAAATAAAAAAAAATCGGGTGTACTTTATTTTAGACGGGTGCTATACCATTACAAACATTTCATTTATCATCTTAAGATAATCACTTATTCAAAATAAGAGTTGTCATATGATGAAATAACCATATATTGTGAACATGTTTCACTAAGTAAGTACATATTTCATAAAATAAACTTTGGAGTAAATTACATGAATCGTCCTCATGGTTTGGATAAGTCCTCATGGTTTGGATAAAAGTCAAATAGAAATGGAAGAGTTAGAGTACATGATGGTATAAAACTCATTTATTAACTTAAGGTATGCATACATGTAACATAAAATTTGAGATGAATTAGTTATGGTTTTTTTGATTAACAAATTAGATGGCATACATGAATTAATGTGAAATGAGTTAATATAGACAAAAAAACAATCTTAGTCCCATCTGTTACTTTACCGACTATAATCTCGTCTTCCATGTTTACTTATGATAGTTTTTTTGATGGTCTAGAACAATCTAATTTTTGTATACCCCTCATAGTAGGGATGAGCAGAATCCTAATCACGTGTCGGTATCATACCGAAACCAATACCGAATTTAAACATATGTGTTGGTACTTGATACTCTAAAATCATGAAATTTAGGATTCAATACCATCAGTACCGGTGTTGGTACCGAAAATAGGTACTGGTGTACCGATAATACCAGTAATGTTAGTTTGGTTCGGTACTCGGTTTGGTTTTTTCACCCATTTTGGGACTCAGGATTCTCGGGTTGGTAAACAAAGCAAGAAGTCTACACATATATGTGTTGCAAACAATTCACATAGAAATTTTCTCAAACACCTTATATGCTATGTAACGTCTACATGATGAAAGGACATCTAGTTACTTGGTTGATTGAATAATTGGCACTAATATATTTAACATCGACAATTCGCTAATGTCAAAACCCATCAATCCTTAAAAATGAATTCGTAGCAACAATTAAAAAAACTTATTTGTTGAGAAGATAACGGAGAAATCGTATTGATCAGAAGTAAATGAAATCAAATTGATGTTATTCATATTTTGACTTTATTTCAGACCAAAAAATGCAACAATAAGAAAGAAGAGAATTGGAACCGAAGGTAAAAAAAGATTGAAGTCGCACTTGTTCTCGATGATGGATGTACAGAGTTAACAAGTAACACATTTTGTAAATGAAGGTTGTGCAGAGTTGGTTTCGATGTAGACAAACGTATTTTTTGACGATGGAAATGCTAAGAGCAATTTGTCTTTTTCTTTCTTTCCCACTTTTGGGTGGATGGTTTTAAGGACTTCATAACAAAACTTTTTCTTCCCAATCCTTTCCTTTCCTCCCCCTTCCTCCCATAAAAAAAACTCAAGAACATGATTTTCTTTCACTTCCTTTCCTCCCTTTTCCCTTTTTAAAATAACTCGAGAACAAAGTGTTAAAGAAGGAATGGACGAAACAAATTGATTGGGAAGGAAAATCATTTTCTTGAGTTTTTTATGGGAAGAAAGGGAATAAAAGGAAATGATTAGAAAGAAAAAGGTTGTCATGTGGAGTCCTCAAAACCATCTACCATAAATTATGATAATTAGGAGGGGAAGAAAGAAAAGACAATTTTTCCCTTACCCTCTTCATCTTCAACAAATACGTTCATCTACACCAACTCTGCATAACCTTCATCGACAACAGATGTTACTTCTCAACTCCTTTTGCCTTCAATTTCATATTTGACCTCATACGGTACTTCTCAACTCTAGACAACCTTCATCGAGAATAAGTGCAACTTCAATCTTCTTTTGCCTCTGATTTCTCATTCTTTCTTATTGTTGTATTTTTTTCTTAAATAAAGAGGTTTGCGTGATTTCAGAAATTCTGATATTGAAATGTGCATGCTCAATCGATGTTTTTGAAATATGAAAAAACAACACTTGGTTTGATTTCTTTTAATCTGATTTTCGTTTCTGTCATCTTCTCAGTAAATAAGGTTTTTTTAGGTGTTTCTGCGATTTCATTTTCTTTGGATTGATTCTTTTTTAGTTTTGAGATTAGAGGATTGTCGATGTTGAATATTTTAGTATCAGTTATTCACCCAACCCAGGTAACAATGTATCTTTTCATCATATAGACGTTACATTGCATACAAGGTATTTGAGAGCATTCTTAAGTGTAGTCGTCTTACTTGCATGAGTGTTTCATATGCTTACTTATTAAAACTAGACTAAACAACACAATCAAAAAAGAGTATCATAAGAGAGTGTATGTGAGAGAGGTATCATGTTGGGGAAGGTTTAGGGTAGGGCCTATTTTGAGAGAGGTATCATGTTGAGGAAGGGTTGGGATAGGGCCTATTTTTTCTTTAATATTTTATATATGTCAATGACCAAAATGATACAATGTAATTTCTAAAGGATTGTCCGAGTTTTTTTTACAGAGTTAGGTTAACAAATACGCAAATTACCCTCTAAGAAGCTTAAACCATTTTGTCTTTAAACTTTGCAAAATTACCATATTAAAAATGTTTAATTTGATAAATTTGTAATAATATTTCAAACACAACATGGGATGCAAAGAACTTGTTTTAAACCTAAGGGTAAACAGGGTTAAGCGGGAATGGGAAGAAGGTTGGCTGAGGTGGCACTATCCCCACCTGGTACCTAACAAAGGTTATCTTCATGGGTTCTTCGACCAGTTTTGGCATTCGAGTCAAAGAAGATGATGGGGAAGAGGGTTAGGCGGGAGGCGGCTTCAAAAGGAACATGGTTCCCCTTCTTCAATTTGTCAGCAATGAAGGCTACACACGAGTTGGACTCCGTCCACCCTCTTCAATTTGTCAGCAACGTTGCTAATTAATTTTATATGATGGAATTTAAGATTTATTTTAATAATGTTTCATACAGTATAACATTAGTTTCTAATTATGCATTTAAATGTTATTTTATATTTTTCATTTTCATCACCAACTAGTTTTTTTCCAAACGTAACTACTTTATCAACTATTGGTTAGCTCATCATGTAAAATCTAATGTTTCAGCTAGTATGTCAAATACAGTTTAAAATTGAAAAATATGTTTGCAATAGAAAAAATTGGAAAGAAATGTTAGAAACCTCATTCCTTTTATTGTCTTCATGATTCAAATGCTATAATATACCCAACATGACTTCTGCTAAAACATTACACAACTCATTTGATAAGTGATCAAAGTCAAAAATAAACTAACCAACCTAGATAACTATGATAAGTCGTTTCAAATCCACATGGAGTTTGTGGTTAAATTATGTGTTTAAAATAACCAACTAACTAACTAATGATGCTGATAAAATTAATTGTTTCGGAAAAATCACTTTAAACTAAAACAGACTAAACATGATGGTTATATATAAATTTGAAATTTAGAAAACTAAAAATAACTTTAATCGAGTTGTAAGTTAAATGAAAAAGTAACCACTCACAAGTATCCTATGTCGATATGTCGATAAGGCAATCAAACTAATTGATTATTTACCCAAATTGTGACATGAATTAATATAAAAGTGACACACATTAGCCGGGGTCTATGGTTTGTCTACAAACTGTCTTAGCTCCTAGGGTGAGTTCACTACGGTCTGTGTAACGTCAATGGTCCGTCTTAGGATGAATCAATTGCATTGTATAATCATATATTAAATTCTGATGTAATACATTGACTGTCAAATAAAAAACAATCATGCAAGACAGTTTAGAGACAATACCCTTTTAGTATATAACATTTTGAAAAATCCAAAAATCAAGCCAACATCACCATTCTAGAACCGTTCTCATAAATAAAAAGTATTAGTATTACCATCGAAACTAATTAACTAATTAATTTAATATAAATGACAAAAGATATCAAGTTCAAATCATTATCATTATAAATTAAAACTTTGAATCACAAGGTAATAAAAGTATTAAACATAATTGTCGCATTACAAAAAGGAATGATAAATAACAAAATAATAATAATAATAATAACCTAAAGAGAATTACCAGGATATCGCAAAATGCTTAGCCGCTGGCGCTGATACTAAATTACTAATATTGACCCATGCTTGTTGAAAGATTGAAGAGACGAGGGATGATTTGAAAAGGGTGAATTGTTGATGTATTTATAGGTTACCTTGGAAGGGTGGCTTTTGATTTATTGACGATGTGGGATGCAATTAAGAAGGTTTGTAAAGGTATTATGAGAGTATAAGGGATGCATGTGCTTCAAGGGTGATAGAAAGGTTTTGGTTTCCTTGAGAATTGAGATGAAGGAAAATAAGGAAGGCGGCGGCTAGAATGTTTGATTTATAATTATGTGGGGTGCAAGATGTTAGGATTAGTATGCATGGTTTGGTTGGTTATTAGAATAAGCTAATGCGGAATAAAAAGGGTTTGCATGCATGGGTTATGAGTAATGAGGCGGTTCAATGTTCACGTGAGAGTGAAGTGGCTTTAAATGAGGTTCTCATTATGCATGTGTGTACATGGGAGAATTAGGTGATTTGTTTACGTCAGGTTCAAGAAATTAGGAAGGCTAGTTCGCATGGGATTTTGATTAGGATTGTGAGGGTTTAGATGTGGGATATGCACGAGTATTGTAAGGTTTTGAGTTGGTAACAATGTGGGAAGGTGGTTGTAACCGTAAGGTTTTGCATGTAAGTTTTGGATTCCAACAATTTTCATTATTCCAAATTTCGTACTGATTTCGGCTTTGATAACGATAGAATTTGCGAAAAACTCAAAAACATATAAGTTGTAGGGCTTTTTGTCTCCTTTCCACAATTGAATTGGGTCAATAGGATCACTGACAAATCAGATATGATTGAAACACTAAGGTGTTGTTTGTTTTTTTAAAGAACCTCTTCTGACCTCTTATTGTTGCGTCGCGCAGAACACGCGCAACACTTGGCCCTTCACAGCTGTTTGTTTTTTCAGAAGACTTCTGACTTAAAAACTGTTGCGCATATGCTGCGTGACGCATCACTAAACCAACTACTTCAAACCTCTTCACGTCTTACTTTAACTTACTGCAGATGTTAAAAAACAAATAGATTGTTTTATAAATGATGCAGCTGTTTGTTCCACCTCTTCTGCTACAGAGGGTTGCAGAGGTGGTCCACGGACTTCAGACATTTTCGCTTCGAAAAAACAAACAGCACCTAAGACATGGTCAACCCTGCATTTCTTCGATTCGTTTTAGCTTTTGATCTCGATTTCTTCGTGTCATCCTACGATATTTCTTTGTGCACTACTTTGTAGTGTTTTCGGTCATATTTATCATACTATAATACAAAATCCATTGATCAATAAGTAATTAAAATGAAAATTAATCGATTGATTGAGGCCCTACAGACTTTTATGTTTGATTTAAAAGTCCCTTAATCTTTTATTTTTGGCTTTCTAGGGGCTTAAACTCGGTTTTTACTTGTTATATTGAACCCTTAGCACACTATAGTCGGTTTTTTTTTTTTGAAAGAGCCAAAGCTCAGCAAACTGACTATATAGTCGATTTTAATGCCATGTAAGCACATATTAAGTACATTGGGATCCTATGTGTATACCCCGCCTGACTAAAAAAATGGTAGGACCTCAGTGACATTATCCCATTGAAGTAAAAGATGAAGAAGTAATTAGATTGAAGATTAATGATGTTCAACATTTCTACAAAAAATGAGTATTTAAACTGTAATTGGTAAAATGAATCATCTGGCCCTTCTTATACAGGGCGACGTTTTGGGCCAAATGAATAATGTTGCCTTGGCTTCCTTCCTAACATAGGAAGCTTAATCTGGCTACTATAAACAACAAATAAAAGGATTACAAGAATAAAAAACACAAAATAAGGTGAGAATATCAGCCTCTTAAATCTAAAATAAGAAAAAATACTTATACTCTTTGCTTTTGAAGTGTCGATACCCCATAAATCTTTCCCTTCAACCAATGCAGCTCCTAAGGTCCAAGAAACATCCCCAGGCCCAAATATAATATCTTTATCACCAACACAAACCACATTTTCAATAACTGAAACCATATAAGGAACCCGAAAACACAGAAAATCAGCATACTTTTGATTTTGATTTATCCCCATGTTGGTCAAAGTCAAACCAGTCAACGATCTTGAACATAGTTTCTCACCTTTCTCCCAAATATTTGACACATTTGCTTCTTCTGCATTTAAGTTTAACAGATTGTAAACAGCAAAGAATCCAGATAACGCATGGAAACGTGCAACAGAGTGACTCCCTCCAATCAAACTCACCATCTTTTCACCTAAAGTCAAACTTTTCGTGAGATTCATAAGAAAATGAAAATGTTGAATGACGATAATACACAAAGATATGAACAGGGAACTCACGATTTAGCTTTGAATTAATGGCTGCAGCTCTTGCTAGCTCTTTGCACTTTTCCCAATTTGGTTCTCCAAATAAATGCAATGAAGAAATCTTGTTTTCCATGCATCCATGGCAAGTGTAGTTTTGCATAAATCCATCACCAAGACAAGGATGACCAATCTCATAAATTCCCAAATCGCCCTTTCGTGAATGAGAATGACTTAGCATTACCACAGTTCTATCAAAAGCTTCGTTTAACCCAAAATCGGGTAATGAATCCGCGAATATTTCAAAAGAACCAATATTTGATCTAAAAACACCAGCAGTTGGCTCTTTGATTTCTGTTGCTACCTGCAATGAAGAACCTCCAAGATCAAGAAGCCCTAATGTGGGCAATCTTGATGAATTTTTGAAAACACCCATGTGATAGTTTAAAGCAATCCAACCATAATAAGCTTCTTCTCTCCCACTCAAAACCCTAATCCAATCTTTTCTGTAATTAAACTTATGTGACCTGACTACACCTTCAACATCATCCAAAACCCTACTAGCCATATTTTCACCTAATCTTCTTAATCCGGCTGTAGCTAATACAAAGATTGGAGTAGCTTTATGTCTTTCATAAGGTACCCATTTTTCAGCTCTACGAATTAATGGCTCCAAAGATGCCCTTACGCCAGAAGAATTTCCGACAAATTGATCTAAACCAGGCTCGGTTTGCATACAATGGTATGCACAACCGTGTTTCCGATCATGGTTTTTTGTTGAATTATCAGGAAAAGAATGAAGTAAAATCGGTAATTCTGGATTCCGATTAGACATCCACATCCACTCGTATATATTTACTCTAGTTCCACTGCTTCCACAGTCGATTACAACAGTGAAATATGTGGGAAATCGCGGATTACGAATAAGGTAATAATACCCAATTAATATCAACAGTAGAAGTACTACTACTACAATGACGATGCCGGATTTTAATACTCTAAAATGATGAAAAAATCCCAGAATTGGAAGCTTGGCTTTTGAAGGGGATTTAGGTTCCATTTGAAGAAAAAAAAAAAGTAATTGAAGGGACTTACGAGGGGGACTCACAGTAACTCCGGGATTGTTACGTGATCCGGTGATGATGTGATCTCACTTTTGGATGGCTGAATAGACTTGTAGAACAGCGGATTGCGATATTCTATCGATCTGTGAGTGTGAATCACACACATACCTTTGTGTTCGTGAATGATCAAATCACCGGCTTGTGATGTTAAACTCCGGAGTTGAGTAGTGGAGAAAAGTATAGCCTCCGCAACGGCGATCACTCCCTTTGTGTTGTTCAGATCCGTGTGGTACCAGAAAACCGGCTGGGTGGCTGCCACGAGGATCGACGGCCAGAACTACGGCGTAGTTACGGCCTTCATTTGTTTAAAAGAAAATAAATTGCGAAGGGTGAAATTAATTAATTATGAGATATTGGGCATCTTAGGAAAAAAAAACTTTTATAGGAGTTTCTAGCTTTAAAAAAAAAAAAAAAAAAAAAAAAAAAAACAAAAAACTAGTTAAAAAGAAAAAACATCGTTCGGCGACAATCAAACTTTTTCCACAAAAAACTCCAAAATCAAAAGCTATCCACTAACCGTTATTAACTAGTTTTGCCGACCACACTCATTAACTAAACTAATCGTTTTTAAGGCTAATATAACCGAAAAATATAAAATGATATGAAAAAACATTTAAGAAGAATATGTTTTTGATAGTTAGATAAAGATATATTTGAAAAAAAAAATCTGAAAAAACTGTTTAACTAGGTTTTTTTTTAATTTAGAATATAAGCTATTTTTTGTTTGACAAACATGACAACTTAAAAATTAATTTAAGTAACTTTTTTTTAATTAGCTTATAAACTATTTTTTAGTTTGTCAAACCTAACAACTTAAAAAAATAGTTTATCATTTATTTGTAGCGCGTGAAAAAGTCTAACAAAAACAATTAATTATTTTTAAATTTTTATAAAATATTTTTTTAGAACAAAAACATTTTGGACGAACATTTCAGATTTCAGAGTACATCCCGGATTAAATAAAATGTAAATGTATTGTTGTAAATTTAATTCTAATAATAAAATCATTTTTTTGAAAGTTTATTGTGTTCACCTAATAACATTTTAATTAATTGAATTAATAGGTTGGGGCATCTCTGAATATATAAGAAAGATGGTGAAGTCAAATAAACAAAGTATGAATAATTGAATGTGGAATCTAAACGACTTATGCAACAAACGAATAATAAGGTATGAGTCATTTAAGACAAACAAAAGTGGATAATAGACACGAAAAAAAGTATGAGTTTTGGAATATTTATGAGAAAATGGTCGGAGTGAAAGCATAGTTTGTAAAGATAAAACAAAATTCTGATACAACTAATGAATATGAGATTTTCTAACCTTAATAATTTATTTTGAGCTTGGTCTTCAAGACTCCTGGGTAGTCTGAATTTTCGGACCTGAGACACAACACAACCAATCAGTCGTCTATTGGGAAGGAGTTCCCGGAGAACGCTTCGATGGTTAAGTTAGATCTTGATTGAATATATCCTTCGTGATAATTCGTAGAATATAATTGATATTCTGTACCTATGACATCCCTCTTCGGTTGATCTTTATAGTTCTTTTATCAAGAAAAGTTTCCATCAGCTGGCTGAGTAAGCCAGTTTTGTCGTCATTAATGTCTCCTCTATTGAGTGTATTATAACGCCCATGATTTCATACCAAGTACACCTTAAAATTTTCATTTATCATTTCTAAATTTACAACAATTTTAGTGTACTTTAGTACTCTGTAATACAAGTAGTTATCACAATGATCGTATTGGCCACAACTACATGATCGAGTCGGGCATCACAGATATAAATCTACAAAATAAATCATTATAGCAAAATAAGTCTAGCAGCTTAGTGAATAGTAGTTACATTAATATAATCGTATAAATCACATATATCGTAATCAATTAATCATCACTAATGTGTAACAAATAAATTCTGACAACTAATGGTATTCTCGTATTCTTTTATCAACTCTAATAATAATTTGTTTCTTTATAATGGTCTATTATTCAACAATGATTTGTGTGTGTGAGATCTATCTCAATAATAATAATCTCTCTATCTATCTATCTATCTCTTTCTCTTTATTTCTTTCTGTCTATATCATTATCAATCCTTCACACGTGATTAATCTCTATATCATAATCTATCTCAGTCATGATCAGTCTCTTTATTAAGATCTCTCATAATCATAATTTCTCTCTCTCTCTCTCTCTCTCTCTCTATATATATATATATATATATATATATATATATATATATATATATATATTTGTATGGGAAGCACTCCCCCTATCTATCTAGCACTCCCCCTATCTATCTAGATCTATCCCACTCAATCATAATCAATCTATCATAAAATGATTTATCTCTCTCTATCTTTTAATTAATAATTCATCTCTCAATTATAATCGATCTTTCAATCAAATATTAATTTCTCAAAATAATCAATCTCTTAATCATTCAATTATTCAATAGTAATTAGGGTAAATTACACGGATGGTCCCTGTGGTTTAGGGTAATCTGCATGTTTGGTGCCAAAGAACTTTTTTTAACTCGGACCGTCCCTACTTTATAATGTTGTTGCACGCTTGGTCCCTGTTCATTCTAAAAAGTCTATTTTACCCTCATCTATTTATTTCTTAATTAACTTTTTATTTACTTATTAATTTATTATTTCTTTAAATATTATTTATAATTTAATAAAGAATAATTTTCTCACACCTACTGAAAACGTCCGTCCAACTCTTTGTCTCCCTCATTTCCTCCCCTTCGACCTTCATGTTTGACTGTCACACCCCAAAACCGATAACGGCGGAATACGTTTCGGGGTGGAGGATGTCATGTACAGTATCATCACAATTGTATAATAGTAAAAACAAGAAACATGCAACCATTTCATTTACATAGTGAGTTTAATTACAAGTGTGTTCTATAAAGTTCAACAAACACCAAGAGTATACAAAAATAAGAGATGGATCTTGCGTGCTCCACCTTCTCCAAAATGTTGCACCTGTACCTGTCTATCTTTGACCTGAGGATACAAGTTATTTTGAAAACAAGTATCAGCATAAAGCTGGTGAGTTCATAAGAGTTTAGTGTAAATTTTAGTATAAAATGTATTAGTGCAGATAGCGTGAAAAGATGCAGTTTACATTCGTAAGTAATAGAAAACTCTAGAAAATTTCTATATTTTCCAGAAAATACCTTGTAAGTGAAAGCCTTTAGGTTGTATGTACTTATCTTCATTTAAAACCATTTGTTGTAAAGGTATATTAGTGAGTCTCCAATAGGTAGTGTAATAAGAAAAGTTATGCCTGATATCGGTGATAGTGGGGAAAACTCCCGTAAGAAATAGATACTTATTTACTTCAGAAATTTTAACTTATTCTTTAGTGTTAGCATTTTAGTGTGAATGTAGTGTATTCCTTGTATGCTACTGATAGTGTGAGTAATAGAGTACCCCATGACCTTCCCGGTCATGCATAGTGTAGAGAAGTAGCGACATCCCTGGGCCTGCACGGCTCGGACTGAGGTTAACAGTCGGGATGTAATAGTGTCTGCCCCGTATAGATCTATACATGTAGCGTCGTCTTCCTGTCGGAAAACTCTGGGCATAGTATGTAGCGAATAGCGTATCTCGTAGTGGGTTAGTGTGTTATCCCCTGATTAGTGCTTTCTCTTGTATTATAGTGTAGTAGTCTTTTGTATAGTTCGTAGTGAGTTCTCTTACTAGTGAGTCGTAGTGAAGTAGTCTTTTGTATAGCTCGTAGTGAGTTCCCTTACTAGTGTGTCGTCTCGTGATAGTGTGTATTATAGTATGTAAAATAGTGGCAGTAACGAGTAGTAGTGGCCTTAACTATACCCATTATAGTTAACTTAGTGTGTGTAATTCTTGGCAATTTAGTAGTGTAGACATCGATTGAAATGAAAAGGCCCGTATCCAACACCAATATACATGATATATAATTAAGAAATCAACGACAATCAGACGGATAACAACTACCCTAAGCCCACAATCAAACAAGAACAGGAAATAAGGCGAGCTATCGGTCCTAAGTCCTTCAAGTCTTACTTATATAAATATATTAGTGTGGTTACATTTTATAAGAAAATATATTTAATGAGAATCTTGTAAAAAGGGAAAATTTAGAAAATAGTTTATTTATCCAAAATAGTTTTGAAAACGCAAGATTCTTTTATAAGGCATAGTGATAAATCACATGTGATTTGAGTTACGGATAGTGAATCACATGTGATTAATTTTTATAAACATGTATATTTGACTTGTATCCCCCCCTAAAACATATAAAAACATTTGAAAGGTTCATTGAGGGGTATGAACTCACAGTTTATCGTAGGGTTCGAGTGTCAACGGATGCCCTGAATGCCAATGGTCCCTATAAATCATGTGATGACACATAATTGGGTTAGAACTTGGGTGTTTCATGCTTAAACATAATGGAAAAGCATCCTTGGGGATCGGCATTACTGAGTTCAAGTGTCTCATGATCCATACTTAATGATTCATGCAAGTTTAGGGCCAAGAGTGGGCATTTGAGTGAGTGCATGGCCTTGAAATTGAGTGTGCGGCCAGAAGGGTGTGTGAGGCTGCACACAAGTGTGTACGGCCGTTCAGAGTGTGTGTGCGGCCGTACACAGGAGTGTGCGGCCATACACTCCTCTTGTGAGTCCATATGAAGTGTTTGCTCTTCACACTAAGGAGATTTGAATGTATGATGCCCCCTTCATGAAGGTGTGCGGCTGTACACCTTCAAGGTACCATGAATATGATGAACATGTCGAGTTTTAAAGCTTGGGATTTAAGTGTTTACCACTAATAAGCTTGAAGATGCACTAGATCACAAATATGAGGCCTTCAAGGTGTCCTTGGTTGAAGATTTTAGAGAAAGGAAGTAGAGAGAGAGTAAGGAGCATCCAAATGAATGAATGAAGAAGGTATCCAACTATAAATATGTTTGGGTGTGAGGCTAGAGGGTGTGCGGTTGGGTGTGCGGCCGCACACACCTCCTTTGGTGTGTTTGATCCAATTTCATGAAGCAAAACACTTTCCAACACCTCCTAAGACCCATAACTAGACTATATTATGTCCAAAACACGCATTTGGAACCACGAGATTTACAAAGGATGAAGAATTCAAGATTTAAAGACAATAAGCGGACCGATTACATAGGATGAAAGTTTCGGGTTGTCACATCGACTTCCACAACTAAATCACATTCGATGACCTCCATAGCTTCACTTCGATGACCACCACTGCTTCACATCCGGCGTTCGGCGGTCATGAAAACCAGCGATTTTAGATACCCAAACCCCCACCCTCATAATCATCCTCTTTCTGAAACCATCGCCAATGAAATCAATCTTGAATTCGTCGACATCATCGGCCTCCTCATCTACTTACCCCCTCATTCTTACCTGATAATATACACATTCTCTCTCTATCTCTCTCTTTCTCTCTCATCTCCTCAGTTGCAAGAAAACAACACCAGGAAACATGAAATTTTGGTATCCTCCATCACCAAAACCAGCATCGGACCTGGAACTTCCGACCTCCTCACCCCTCATTTTGGTTTTGTTGATAAAATACGAAGATGACGTAGATGGAATTAAATGATTTTGCTTTTGGGTTGTTGATTTCTTGATATTTTTGGTTTTGCTGAAAAAAACCCAATTTACTTAGGTTCATCATTCAACCACGATTGATTTGTTGACAAATTTGGCAAAGATATTCAGATTTCTTATGATGTTTTTGTGTTTGTCCGGTCATCTTCTCCGACCACCTTCATCTTCAATGTCGATTACATCTCATCCCTCTTCCCTCATCACCATCGACCTGAATAGATTTCTTTAAATCAAAGGATTTTAAGGAAGATAGTATTGGAGGCGGAAGGTGTGGGTGGGGGAGAAAACGTGGGAGATGATGGTGGGTTACAGATGTTATCGGCACAATCGATGGTGAACACAATCTTCGGCGAAGATGTGGCAGCAAAGGGGGCGGACTTGCAACAAAAGGGGCGGAGGTATCACCGGTGATGTCGTCTAGGTTTAGGTTCTTAAAATCCGATAATTAAAGGACGAGATTTATTTAAGATGGTGGGTGTATTTGGTTTTCATTTAAAGTTTCGTTGGGGTATAGAGATTATTGTGTGGGTGTGTTTTATGTTTTTTTAATAGTTAAAAAATAAAAATAAAAGATATACATAAGAGTTGGACCGACATTTTTAATAGATGTGGAAAAATTATTTTTTATTAAATTATAAATAATAGTTAAACAAATAATAAACAAACAAATAAATACAAATTTAATTAAAAAATAAATGGATAAGGGTAAATTAGACTTTTTAGAATAGACAGGGACCAAGCGTGCAACAAAATTATAAAGTAGGGACGGTTCGAGTTAAAAAAAAATTGATAGGGACCAAATACGCATATTACTCTAAACCACGGGGACCATCTGTGTAATTTACCCTAGTAATTAATAATATAACTCATGTAATGTATACCACATATAACACATCAATGGATATTATAGTAGTGTTACTCACCTGCTCAATCGACAAACTAATTTCAGTTTTGGCTTCCATCATTTGTTGCCTATCAGTTCGTCACATGGTAACACCTAGTCATCACATAACAAGTTCCTTAGAATTTGTCACAACTCACTACTAGGTATACTTTATGACCACTCGTTATAATAATAATCAAGTTTCATAATATAAACACAATAGGCTTAACCCGTAAGTCAATGGCTAAATCTCTCATAATGGGTAATTCTCAAATATTGGGGTTTACAACCCTCATCAATCAAACTCGATATCTAATCATACGACTTTCTTACTAGCCTCACTGATGGGATCATAACAGCTCCATATCAGAAATACCCGTAACTCATACTCGAGTCTAATATATATCAATAATTATTACATATCGAAATCATAAATTAAAGGGGTAAAAGATAACTCAACCCATCTTGTACTTGGCCCCGTATTTCCTCTACATTGATACAACTTCTCTGGTATAATATCCTGTAAATGGCTCCTGGGTAGGATCTTCGATCACGTGTGCCAAAATCTCTCAAAATGACACAAGACATTCATTTTTATAGCCAATTGCTCGTCACATTATGACCACATAGGTCTCACGTCGTAACGAACTTACGTACTCCGATTTCGACACATATTATACTTTTATACTACGTGTCTAAATGATCTGACTCATCTCACATCATGACCATATATACATCACGTCGTGAGGACCAATAGACTATGGTTTTAACACGTATCATTATCGAATGTTCCGATGACTCATCACCCTTCACGTCGTGGTATACTTACCGTCATATCGTGACATACGTAATGCCACGTCGTGGAAAATATTCCTCCACATTGTGGGATTCAAGAGTTCGCCGTTGACTTTGACTTCCGTTAATTTTCTCAAAATAGCAACGTACTTTCATCTAAACTTTAAATGGTCATAGGTTTCTCATACGAACTCCGTTTTCACGATCTTTATATTCATGGAACCTCTTAGCAAACTCTACAGTGGCAACCATCAATTTTGGTCAAACAAAGTCAACAAAAGTCAATCAGGTTAACTCAACTTGTAGTAGAATTTAAGGTGAATAAGGATATTCCCTAATGCGTCCAATGTAGGATTAACACATTTTAATACAAAGTACCTCTCTTATTGGAAAATATTCGAATATAAACCCTAAATAAGGTTAGTATCGTAACAATTTGGTAATTCAATTTTTGTTATAAAATATGATCAAATAACAAGATAAGTTATAGAGTAAAGAAAGACATGAGAGTAGAGAGAACTTTTATTCCAATACTTGTGATGAAATCATCAAACTTTACAATACATAATATTCAATATTTATATTAGACAAAGAAGATGAAAGGTGATGTATGATATGAATGCTCATTATAGTGGTGCATAACTACACTCATAAAACACATAATAATGTTTGCTATAATGTTCACTATTTATGGAGAGTAATGGGGAAATATGGAGAATCCAATAGTCATTCACTAAATAATAATTCATAACACTCCCCCTTGAATGACGATTGTATCATGCCTCGTTAAAACCTTAATCGGTAAAACCTCATGGGAAAAACCCTTTATTAAGGAAAAAGAGTACATGATTAATAATAGATATTGGAAACAATTGCCTCGTTAAAAACCTTGCTAAGAAAACCCAGTGGGAAAAACATAGCTAAGGAAAAGAGTACAATATGTTTCCAACTCCCCCTGATTAGCACATCACTTGATTCTCTTGAAGCACCGCATAACAATGTTTCGTACCATCTTTTCAATTTCGATGTAAGAAGTGCTTTAGTAAACCAATCAGGAAAATTGTTACTGGATTGAATTTTCTAGATGTTGATGCCACACTCTTTTTGAAGATCATGAGTGAAAAAAACTTTGGTGATATATGCTTGGTTCTGTCTCCTTTTATAAATCCTTCCTTGAATGGAGCTATACAAGTTGTATTATCTTCATATAGTATGGTTGGAACATCCCTGTTAGAAGTTAGACCACAATTCTTGCAAATGTATTGAGTTAAATTTCTTAACCATATACATTCATGACTTGCCTTATAAATTGCTATAATCTCTGCATGGTTAGAATAAGTAGCAACTAAAGTTTGTTTAACAAAATGACAAGAAATTACGTTACCTCTACAAGTGAATAAATAACCTGTTTGGGATCGAGCTTTATGTGGATCAGATAAATATCCAGCATCTCGAAGATATCAAAGAGTGTGTTTGACTCTATTCCATTATCTTCTTGTTGGACAAGAGCTATATATTGCTAATAAGTTTACGACAAAAGATTTATCAGGTCATGTATTAATAGTAAGATATATTAGTGCACCAATAGCACTAAGATATAGTTCTTCAAGAACAGGAAGATTTTCATGTTTTTTATGATGCTGAAATTGGTCCTTTTTGGCATCTAAGTGCCTTACCACCTTCGGGTTACTCATGGATGTGAGTTATTCATATAAAACCTTTTAGCACATTTTCTAGATATTAATGTACAAAAACTCCATGTTTGTGTGCTTAATTTGAAGACCCAAATAGAATTTCATCTTACCAAGATCATTCATTTCAAAGTTTCTTTCAAACAAGAAATGACCTTTTCCAATTCTCTAGGAGTTCCAATTATGTCAAATCATCTACAATAACATCAATTATAATAAATTCTTATATGGATCTTTTTATGAATACACATGGGCTTAATGGATCATTTTTATAGCACTCTTTCAACAGAAATGTAATAAAACAATTGAAGCACATACGACCAAATTGTTTCAATCTATACAAAGATTTATTTAATTTTACCAAATATACTTCTCGAGAATTAGAAGTTTGTGCTTTTGGCACCTTAAACCCTTCTGGGATTTTCATATAAATATCATTTTCAAGTGAACCATATAAATAGGCGGTAAATACACCCATTAGACACATCTCCAGTTTTACATATGTTGTTAAACTTATAAAATAACTGAATGTAATTACATCAACTACCGGAGAATACGTTTCTTCATAATCAATTTCGGGCCTTTGGGTAAAACCTTGTGCAACAAGTATTGCTTTATATCTCACAACTTCATTTTTTCTCGTTTTTTTTGTGCACAAATACCCATTCGTGTCCCACTGTTCTTACTCTGTT
The DNA here is from genome assembly GCF_051521515.1 of Lactuca serriola. Lineage (NCBI taxonomy): Eukaryota > Viridiplantae > Streptophyta > Magnoliopsida > Asterales > Asteraceae > Lactuca > Lactuca serriola. The sequence continues at coordinate 127,317,227 of NC_136411.1, read as the reverse complement.
TGGTGTATAGACTACAGGTCCAAAAACTTTTCATTAGGTAAGACAATTACGCTCTTTATTTATTTCATCTTTCCATTTTGGCCAATAGTTTCTATCCATACATTTCTCAATAGATTTAGGTTCAAGATCCTCATTTTCTTTATAATCACATGTGGAACATGATAAGAAAAATTATCGTCGACGTCTATCTTATTTCAGTTCCATCTTATTCCTGTCATGATATAATTTATTGAGATCTCATCATTTTCATTTTTTCAAGTACCTTATATTCTTTTGTTATGTCATTGGGCTCTTCTAGAGCTTCATTAATCTTTTCAAGAGATTATGTTTTCTCTTTTGGACCATCAATTGTATTTGCTTCATTTCATTTTCGAGGATTTTTATCTTTGGAACCGGCTAATCTTCCACGCTTCAGGCGTGCCTAAGATTCATTTGCAGTTGTATTTTTTTCTTGTAGGATATAAATTCTTACTGGAATATGTATAACTGGTACATGAGACTTTGTTACTAACTTAGGGTCAGTAAATGCTTCTGGCAATTGATTTGCTACATTTTGTAAAGGAATTATCTTTTTTATTTCAAGTTCACATTGACTTGAACGAGGATCTAAAACTGAAAGTGATAATTCCTTTCAAGAAATTTTATTTTCCAGCTTCTTTATTTCTCCCCCTAATGTTGGAAAATATGATTCATCAAAATATTAATCATCAAATATAGCTGTAAATAAATCTTTAGTTGATGATTTTAAATATTTTACTATAGATGGAGATTCATAACCAACATAAATTCTCATTCTTCTCGAGGACCCATTTTTGTGAAGTGAGGTGGAGAAATAGGTACATAAATTGTACATCCAAACATCCTTGGATGGTAAATATTTGGTTCCTGACCGCAAACCAGTTGAATAGGGGAAAACTCATGATAACTAATTGGCATTATGCATATAAGTGATGTTGCATGTAAAATTTCATGCCCTTATGTTGATTAGGAAGTTTATAATGCATTAGTAATGGTCTTGCAATTAATTAAAGGTGTTTGATTAATTAATCAATTAGACCATTTTGCGTATGAACATGTGTAACAGGATGTTCAATCCAATCGACATGCAATAATCGTTAATAGCATGCAACGGAAATTTTGCAACATTGTCAAGTCGAATTATCTTAATTGGGTAATCGTGGAAATGTGCCATTGGGCTGATTATTTATGCAAGTAATATTGCAAAAACCAAATTACAGCTAGACAACAAGCACACATGTGACCATCTAGTTGACTCATCAATTAAAACCATAAAATATCTAAATGGTCCACATAATGTTGGATGAATTAGTCCATATATATCCTCTTGAATTCTTTGTAAGAAAATAAGACTTTCATACCCAACTTTGTTCAATGATGGACTGGAAATTAATTTTCCTTAAGAGCATGCAACACAATTCATTATCTTGAAAAATCTTCTGGTTTTTCAAGGAATGATCACTTGAAGTTTCATTTATTCTATATACCATAATTGATCCGAGATGGCCCAACCGGTCATGCCAAACTATGAAGGTAATATCATACCGTTTTTATTTTCAATAACATGAATCATTGTAATATTTTCAATAGCATGAATCATTGTAATATTTGTATAGTACAATCCGGAGGACAATACATGTAATTTTTCCAAAAAACTTTTCTTATCCGATATCATTTTTGTAATGTTGAGATAATTTTTATTACCATCACTAGTTGTTTCAATATGATATTCGATGGACCAAATATCCTTAAAACTTAATAAATTTCTTGGTGATTTTAATTAAAATAATGCATCACCAATTGTAATTATTGTCACTTGTGGTAATACTATATTCGCTCTTCCAGAGCCTTCAATCATTTTTGCATTACATGTTATTATATTAACATTTGCTTCTCTAATTGATAAGTAAGCAAAATACTTTTCATTATTAAAAATATTATGTGTTATTGCATTGTTTGTAAGAAATATATCTTCCTTATTTTTGTTGCGAATATCCATATTTCTTTTCAATAAATAAATAAAACACAAGAAACATTCGACTTAGAGAAATAAAGTCATATTTTATTAATTTGGGAAGATTGTGACGACATCATTTCTCATGAAACGAATATGACATAAAAACATAATAAATGTCATGAAACAAAACTATACATTATTCTGATCAATCACCATCCATATCACCACTTGTCCCTTCTGGGTAGACAAGAAAATCGGCAACATCTAAATGTGTCATTTCAGGTTGATCTTCATGAACATCACTTTGAATAAAATTTGTTTTGATATATTATTTTTCTGTAGATTTTAGAGAAGTTTGATAAAGATCAACAAAATGCTTTGGTAAGCGGCATGTACAAGACCAATGAATGGTCGTTCCACATCAGTGACAAACATTTTCAATTTTTTTTCCTTGACCAATTTTATCATTAGGATGTGGATTTTTGCTATTTTCCAACTTCTGGTGGTTGCTTGTAATCTTGTTATTTTTTATGATAATAACCTCCACGACCTCGATTATACCCATGACTATTATGATTATATGATATTGCATTCACTTTAGGGAATGCACTAGAACCGGTCGGGATTGGTTGATGATTTTTCATCAATAGTTCATAGTTTTATTCAGCCATAAGAAGAAATGAGATTAATTCATAATATATTATTTTTAAATCTTTCTCACGATATTGCTACTGCAGGAGCATGTTGGTGGCATGGAAAGTAGAGAAAATTTTCTCTAGCATAACATAGTTTTTCATAGTGAAAATACTAATCAAAATAAAGACTTGTATGTTCAACAATTGTTAGTTAATAAATTTCATAAAATAATTTGTAAGCATTGTACATGTAAACTTATAAAAAATACATACCTGAAAATAATAAGAGCGATAAAGAGTTAGAGCTCTATGGTAAAGTCGTGCTGATAACGTGTTATAAAATATGATCAAATAACAAGATAAGTTATAGAGTAAAGAAAGACATGAGAGTAGAGAAAACTTTTATTCCAATACTTGTGATGAAATCATCAAACTTTACAATACATAATATTCACTATTTATACTAGACAAAGAAGATGAAAGGTGATGTATGATATGAATGCTCATTATAGTGGTGCATAACTACACTCATAAAACACATAATAATGTTTGCTATAATGTTCACTAATTATGGAGAGTAATGGGGGAATATGGAGAATCCAATAGTCATTCACTAAATAATAATTCATAACAATTTTATATTATTTTAGTATAAATAATATTAATAACTAAATAAAGTGGAGTTAGTAAACCTTACACTACATGACAAATGCATATCAAGGGTTACATATACAATTTTTTTGTGAATTCGTCACCAAATGCGACAAATTCTATACCCGACTAAATGCCCAACTTTTAACGGAAAGAATTTAGGAAGCAACCTAATTTTCGTGTAACGTATTATCATTTTTTATAATAATGATTTTATTAGCAAATTGAATTTTTATAATTCAAATTAAATATTTATACATCATTTATACCATATTTTCTTTATAAAAATACCACACTTTTTATAAAGAATATCATCTTTTTATATAAATTACCACACTTTTATAAACTTACTATATTTTTATAAAAAAGGAAGAGAGATGAATTAAAGACAAGATGTGTTCATCTTTTCCTAACACCATCTTTATCCATCATACATCCAGGTATTACACCACATGCAACTAAACAACCATCACCTCACCCCACCCCACCCCCTCCCCTCCCTCCTTTTAATTCGGCTCAACCCCTCACTCTAACTTCGTCTTCTTCATTTCTCCATCTTTCTCTCACGAGCAAGTTGATACTCCATAGATTAATTTTCTCAAGTTGGTTCTTGGATTTTTGGTAAGCATTTTCTTGTTAGTCTAGTAATTTTACATACATTCATCCTAGTTTTGTTACTTTTACACACATTAACATGTGTTAAAATACATATGATAATACCATATTCAAGTGTTCTTAAACCATCTTCAAGTGTTCCAAGTTTGAGGATCTCCATCTTCATCTCTTTATCCACTAAGAAATCAACTCAAGGTGAGTCCATACCCCTTATTTTCGAGATTTTCATATTTTAAGGGGGGAGGGGGGAATAAAACTAAACTTGTGTAATAACACTAGCTGTTATGCAAGCTTAGTCTTCAAAATGTGTAAAAGTATTATTTACATGAAATAATGTTATTACCTAGTATTATGAACATTTATGTGTGGTATGTTGTTTAAAATACAAAAAAAATCTCTGAATAATGAGTATAAACATACTATATGTTTTTGAGAAAAGGTCACAAAAACAAAACTTTAAAAACTATGGTTTTTATGAACATGATATGACTTTTCTAACAAAAATGGTTTTAACCAAGCTTGTAACACCCTAAATCTGGTATGACTTGAAACCCTCAAGAAATTACATTTTAACATAATTGGTCCTTTGAGTACGTTGGGCGTACTTAAGTGTACGCTTAGCGTACTATGCATGGTTGGTCGCGGAGGAGCTGGATGAACGCTAGGAGTACCAGCAGTACGCTGGGCGTACATGACAGGGGTCCAAAACCCTAATTTTCGGACATGAGGCCTATTTAAGCGACCTTAAGTCCCTTGTACTTAACCCTAGAGAGCCTCCACAGCTTTAGAACGTCCTTACACTCCAGAGAAACTTGTGAGACCATTTTGAGTTTTAAAGAGTGCATTTGTGGCCCTTTTAGTGTTCATTCCAAGAAGAAGAGGTGGTTAAACAAGTTTGAAACAAGTTGGTGCTTCAAGAACCTGCATCTTAGTCATCTTGCAAAGATTCTGGAGGTAAAAAGCTTGGATCTTTCATCTTAAATCTCTAGATTTAGTTAGGGTTTTCTAACTTGTCCCTTTTGGTTAATTTTGGACTTCCATTTGTGAGTTAAGCAACTTCAGAAGATGGGAAAGACAGATATGAGGTCCTTTGGTCCTTTAGAACCATAAAAATTGAGTCTGGATGGGAGTTTTGGCCTCATGCATGGGTTAAAGACTTTGGAAAGGTCTTAATGGAGGTGTTAGGTGTATACGAGGCATGCAAAGGCAACTTTATGCCTTAGGACGTCTTATCAAACTTAGATATGGCTTTTGGACGTAAAGGAAACGAGTATTAAGCACTTAATGGAGAAAAGTGCTTAAACTGGATGTACGTTGGGCTTAACCCAGTGTACGCCGCGTGTAGTCCTAAGACCCTAGTATGTTGCGTGTACCAAGATGGTACACCGAGCGTATGCATCACAAATGGGTCGAATATGTTTTGGGCCTTTGAGCCTTTGGGCCTCATTTTGGTTATTGGATTTGGTTGCATTCTGTGAATTATGGGCTATTTCATCTGTTATGGGCCATGAATATATTGGTTGGGCCTTATTGGGCCAAGAGGCCCATTAGTAATTTTGGACTTGGATTTTGGGCTTATTAGCAAGGCAAGGATAATTGGGCCTCATGGATGGGTTTGGAGTTTAGGTTTTCCTTTGACTGATCTAAGGTCCTAACATTGATTAATATTATTATTCAGCTCGGGAGGTTTCAGACTGTTATGGGAGCAGCTTTTGTATAAAGTAGTCATAGGCGAGTCTTCTCACCATACCCATAGGTCTAAGGCACCAAGGCCGACCGATTATGTGATTATGATATATGTGTTAGTCATTCTGTGATTTGATATAATATGTGATTGTGTGTTTTGCATGAAGACCCCAGGGGGAGCCCGTGGCATTAGATGTAAGACCATGTGGGGTAGCCCATGAAAGTCCTAAGTAAAGACCATGTGGGGTAGCCCATGATATTGGATGTAAGACCATGTGGGGTAGCTCATGGCAATCCTAGGTAAAGACTTTGTGGGGTAGCCCATGGAAATGGATGTAAGATCATGTGGGGTAGCATATGACAGTCATAGGTAAAGACCATGTAGGGTAGCCCATGACACTCTTACAGGTTTTATGTATGCATGGTTTATGTGATATGTGTGTAGCTTTAATTAGCTAACAGGATATGTGTATGTATAGTGTGTGGTAATCTATGGGGAACTCACTAAGCATTTCGCTTACATGTTGTTGATTTGTTTCAGGTACATCCGAGCCCAAGAGCAAGGGCAAGGCGTGATGGCGCGGCGTGCACTCTATCTCTCTCTCTCTCTCTCTCTCTCTCACTCACTGATATGTTTTTGGGACACTTTGATGATTTGAATAAGTTGTAATGAATCGTTGATTTGAAAACAATTATGTTGGGATTTCATGGTTTATGCAATTATGTTTTATCAATTAAAAATGAAAATATTCTTTAAAAATTTGGGTCATTACAAAGCTATTACATTATTTTTGTGTGAAACAAACCAAAATATGTTATTTGGGACATATATATTGAAACTAGTCAAAAATATCAAAGATTTAGTTTTACAAAAAAAAAAAAAAAAAAAAAAAAAACTAAAAAAAGTCTATCATTTTATGTAAAAATGAGTTTTTTTCTAGCAAAAATGGTCATCACTGGTTTATGGCACTATTTTTGTGGGTTTTGACTAAAAGTATAGGGTTTTAACATATAAAGTTAGCTTGAGTTAAATACCTCCAAAAAGGTAAAAATAAGTTTTACAAAGTTATACTTAACTAGTTACTGGTAAATGTCGTTAAAAATGGGCAAAAACTAAAAATTAGCTTTATCGTACTAAATGTTCTTATACTCGTGTTAGATGTGAATTTATATGATATAATATTTTAAAACATCTAGACATGTTGACTTATACGTATTTATATATATAAGTATATAAATGGACTTAACAAAACATTTATAATAAACTATAATTTGTATACTTTATCATTTTGGACGAAACATATAATTATTTAAATGTATAGTTATTTTACACTATATGTTTGCGATGGAAATGCAATATTTCCACTTACAAAAGGGTTTTCATTACACTATACGTAAACTTGTTGATACAATTTTGTGAGTCATAGTCTTCACGTACCTATCAAAGTACATACAAAAGTCATGTATTATAACTAGAATCTCCTGTAGAGAGAGCGTGATACTTGTGTATAGATCTATACGGGACTGACAATCCCGCACCTAAGCTGCTAGCTACAGTTAGACCGGCAGGTTTAGGGTGACAAATGTCTAAGATTCTGACGCCCGAATAACGTCGTAACAGACCATCTATGTCTTTTAGTACGATTATAAAAACTCACATGGGGTATATTAACAATACATTTGATTTACGAGGTTAACATACATTCAAATGGTTTTATATAATAATAGAACTACATGATATTATTTTTCAGTACAACACCACTTACATTTTTGGTCTTAGGGTTTAAGACTTACAGCTCATTTTTAAAGAAAATGTTGGATTTTCTGAAAGCATACTCTATAATTTTACATGAGAAGTTACAGATTTTTCTCATACAAAACTCTTATGAACTCACCAACTTAATTGTTGACACTTTTTCAAAACCACGTGTATTCTTAGAAAATCAGTAGACAGGTAACCAAAAAGGTTTTAAAGATAGGGCGTCGTCGCGTCGCGTTATTTACTTTTGTCATATGTATTTGGTGTCAAGTAAACACTGTTTTGGATACAATGTAAACTTCTTAATTATCAATACGATGGTTGTATGACTTTGATCACTATTATTCATTATGTTATGATACAACATTAATCAGTTATCCTTTGCTAAGTAGCATTTCGTAATTTAAAGTAACTCCATGCTCTATTTCTCCAACTCGCCTCGTATCATTTTATATTTTCTAAAGTGATACATAATCACGAAAGATCTTATAAAGTGATACCTGGTCATGAAAGACATGTATTACAGGTACAAAAGGTTGTACTTTAAAAAGCCTAATGGTCGCTTTTGATGTAACGAGTACAATGTTATGATTTCCAATGATTTATTACAGGTTTTTTATTGGTAATATCGAGGTTTCTCCCGTCTACCTCTTGCTAGTTGGCAATATCGATTGATCTTCCGTCCTAGTGGTCCGACTTCTTGCTTTCTGGCTTGGAAAGACGTTTGCACGAGAACAAGCTTGGATTGTATGATCAGTGTGTTGGTGGTTTGGTTCAGTCAATCCAGGATTAGTTATATGACCGAACTGGTATATAACTCATTAAGTCTCCTTAGTTTGATTTGTTAGAAATAACAATTCAAATTAACCACTGTAACCGAGTCTTCCAAAAGTGGATGAGTCTAACATACACCTAATTGTTGATATGACGGTTCTACAAACCTATCTCCCATCATTATCCTATTATTTTGGTAACTTTAATATCGTTATTACGATTATTTATAAAATGGGGAGTTAACACAAGAAACCTCTCACTTTCCTCATTCTGTAATTTTTGCCCCCGGTTTCGTATCGGTTTATTTTCTCTTAATCTGTATGAACTATGGCTATGGAGAAAGATAGTAGAAGTATTAATAACACTTTGTCTTCCCCTTTCCCCAATAATTTAGACGAAATTGTCAAAATCTACTAAATTGATTCTTGGTTTAGACCCCAAATTCCTTCCGACTCACAATCCATTACCAATCATCCTTTGGGTTTTATGGGGGTGTATACCTAATTCTTTAAATCCATTTTGAGATTACATGCTTTCGACTTTTTGAGGGTAATTCTTGATTAGTATAGGCTTCACATCGCCTAAATCACTCCCAATGGTTTCCGTAAAATCGTGTGCTTCGTCATGCTCTGTAAGGCCCTAGACGTTGTTCCCAATCTTCAATTGTTTTTTTTTCATTTCTACATTATGATGGCTACCAACGATTGGGTCTCATTCTTTCTTTGTCATGGCCTAATTGACATCTACGACGAACTTTCCTCATCCATTAAAAGATGGAAACAAGATTTTTTCTTCGGTGATGCTGCTACCCAATTTCCTTAGGCTTTTCCCAACCTTTTTTTAATCCCCTTCACGATTTTTAGTATATCCCACATCGGTGCGACACGGTAATATAGATGAATATATATGTTGGAGTTCCCTTTCTCTCCACAAAGACTCTTTTGGAGAGACAATCTTGGGCTCTACATATATTTACATGGTATCAAAGTTGGCGTTCCGCACCCTCGTGGCTTAGCACATCCAAGTTTATCCTCACTAAGCTTCCGACCCTTAGGGAGAGTATTAGTATATCCCATATCAGTGCGACACGGTAATATAAGTGCATATATATATATATATATATATATATATATATATATATATATATATTGGAGTTCCCCTTCTCTCCACAAGGGCTCTTTTAAAGAGACAATCTTGGGCCTCGTATTTTTTAGCTGCCACGACGTGGTTGTGTATTGACAACGACATGGCGATGTCCTAGGCTCAAACCCTAATTTTTCGGGCTTAAGGCCCTATATTAAGGGATGTGATGGCTAAGGTTCATCCACCCTCAACCTCCATTACCTCCAAGAGCCTTGGAGCAAACCCTAATCCACCCTCATCCATATTTGAGCTCCATTTGGTGTTTTTGTTTCTTTGAAGGAAGAAATAAGGAGTTATAGAGCTAGAGAGAAACAATCAAGCTTCATTACAAACTTTTGTGCATCTCCTGGACCCTTTGTGGGTGTCAATGTTCCTTTCCTTATGGTTATATTTTCTTAGATCTTGCCTTTTATGACATTTTAAGTCCTCTTTATGATATTGGTTGGAGTTTAGGGATGAACTCCAGATAAAGCTTGCAACTTTATTAAACTTGAATGTCCCTTGAGTGTTATACCTTTCGGATCTAAAAATTTGAGAGTGTTTTGAAGTCATACATGATAATTAGGTCACTTTTCTTTCCTTTTTTGACCTAGTTTTGAATGATTTTTATGATCCTTTGTGAAGCAAATACACATTATGGAATGTTTGAGCAAATAACTCTACATATGTAGAGCTTAATCAATTAAGTTGTCTTCAGATAGAAACCACAATGTGGTATGATGCTCGCTAGGGTTGAGCAGCGGAACATGGGTACCCGTTTCCGTTTCCGGAACCACCGGTTCCGGTTCCTAAAATTTTGAAACCGTCTTAAACGGTTGCGATTCCGATTCTCAATTTTTCGGAATCGATACCCGTTGGGTACTCACCGGAACCGGATATATATATATATATATATATATATATATATATATATATATATATATATATATATATATATATATATATATCAAAGTTGTAGAAATCGCTCGACGTAGGCTAATCGATGGACTGGGGTCAAATGATTAATTGGGGACCATTAGTTATTAAAAATATTAATAAATTAATAAATATAACATTAATCCTAATAATATAAAATTAAATATAACATTATAAATGAACAAAATTATTAAAAAATTAATAAATATAACATTATAATTGAACAAAATTATTATAAAAATTAATAAATATAACTATCTCCAAACATTGAAGGCCATTTTCATGGCCAAATTTGTAGCCATGTTTCAAATCTCAGACATCAATTTTTCCCTATCCTCAACTTCAAACATGATTCCACCTTCATCATCATCAACAAAATGATTACCTTTATTTGAATTTCATTACCAATTTCTTCTAGCAATTTGGATGTTGATGTTGAAGGTTGCATATATCCAGTGACTTCTTTTTCATTCTTGATAATTGATTCTATGGTATCATATTTAGTTGCAAAAACTCATGATGTCAAATTTGTTCCTAATGCATAACAAGATGTCAAATTTCCCAATATCATTGCGGGCAACACTTGAGAACTTCATTTAAGCATTTTATCGAACACATGACGGGCATGAAAAGTAGTGTCCGATTTGAACTGATGAGACTAGAAATTTTTACCCAAGATCAGTTATAGTGTCCCATTTTATCATACAACTGTACAGGTTTGATAATTAAATATAAAGAGGTTTGATTATCGAGTTATGTAGAGGTTTGATAATCGAATACAAACACCTCAGAACAAATGGAAGGCGAGCTTGAAATCAAATATGGTTTGTTGAAATCTTATTGAGTTTGAATGTTAATTCGATCAATAATAGAAACATGAAAAATGAAATCAGATTGAACGTATCTATAATATATCAAAACTTGTCAAGGGAAGAAAGAACATTCAGTTAAGATGAATCGAGAATCAGAACGAATCGAATATTAAGTCATCATCCATTGAAATCGACAACAACAGTAAAAAATTAAGCAAATAACTCATCAAGTATTGCATACATAACCTCGATTCGACCTAATATCCTCCTCACTAATCCTTTCCAGATTACCCAAATATTGATTGTTGATTGGGTTCGGTACTTGAGAACTCGTGGAAAAAAATAATGACAGAGTCGGTACTCGAGAACTCGTGGCAGAAGACGATTATTGATTCCAGATTAAGCAATTATTTATTGTTGATTGGGTCCGATACCTCATCAGGGAGGAGTAGTCGAGCAGGGGAGGAGATGAGCCATCAAGAAAATTGGGGGAAGAACGAGATGCAAAGAACATATATGAAAGAATAAAAGTTTGAGCATCCCACATTGAAGCTTGAGCATTCTATCAGGGAAAACATACTTTATATAAAGGGAATCCTCCTTACAAAAATAAACACATTTATGTTTTAGGCAAGCCGACTCCATATACTGGTGGGTCTTTTAAAGACTTTTGGACCGAGTTGGACTGATTTGATCCGAGTTGGGCCGGTTTTGACCGATATTGACCAATTCCGCCTAGCTTAACACTCTAACCCTTATTCGTAGGCAGTTAGAGGTTGCCAATCGTCTAGGCGCCGATTAATCGGCCACCTAGGTCGATTTTTACAACCATAATATATATATATATATATATATATATATATATATATATATATAAACTAAGTCATATTTAAAGAAATTAACTAATATTTCTAAGTTGTTTTTCCTTGATTTTTTTATTCCTCAAACACTTATGCAAATAACTATTTTTTGAACGGATTTATGTAGATAACTTACTCCAAAACTAACAAATGTGATATAGTTTATGTTACTTTAACACCAAGTGCAGTGATGCCATGGAAAAATAATGTATTAAAGGTTTTTTTCTCTCTCTCTCTCTCTCTCTCTCTATATATATATATATATATATATATTTTAAACTTATAGAATAATTTCTACTGACAGATTGCGTATAGATTATTTTCATGGAGAATGATGATGGAGAGTAACTAAATTCCTTTAGTTTTTTTTAAATGGGTACCCGGAACTGGAACCGGAATTGGTGGTTCCGGTTCTGGTTCTAAAATATTGAGAACTGATACAACCGGTTGCGATTCCGACATCTTAGGAACCGCCGATTTTGGTTAAGGTTTCGGTTCCATCAAATTTAACCGGGTACCTGCTTATGCTCACCCCTAATGCTCGCCATGACGTAGTAAATGAGGGTATCACGTCTGTTTTGTTGGTTTGCTGCCATGACATGGTCACATGTTTGTCATAACGTGGTGACAGAGTTAGTCACGACTGTGTTGGATAGCCACGACGCGACCAGTGGTTGGCCAAAATGTGGTAACCTTTTTGAGTTGACTTTTGGTCTAATTGGTAGTTTTGTTAGTACACTAAGGGGTTGCCCTTATATGGTTCTTTAGGTGGTGTGTAGCGCCAACCTTTCGACTGTACGAGTTGTAGTATATTCAACTTCGAGTGTAGGTTAGTCTTCTCACTACGCTGTGTGTGATGTTAAACCGTCTTTGTGATACTTAATGTATGTTGGGTGGGCCTGTATTGGTATGTGATATTTTGGGAAACTCACTAAACTGTGTGCTTACGGTTTCATGTTTAAACGTTTCAGGTACTTATGGTTCTAAAAGAAATGACTCAACTTGATCGTATTGCATCCACTTGAGTTTTATTACCACATTATTAATTATGATGTTAGTTTGATGTTTGAGAACACTTTACACTCTAATTGTTTTTTGAACAAATGATTGAAGGTTTTGATGGTTGAAAAATAAAATTTTTATTTAGTATTTTGACTATTTTTGAGACGTTACAAAGGTACCCAGTACCCACAAACTCAATGATTATTTACTAATTATATACTTGATGGGAGCACAACTCTTTGGTATATAGTTTTGTGATCGTGCATATGATCCATATCATCAAAATATATTTCATATGCGAACCCATTGCCATCCCAATATGTCAAATGGATTATTAGTAGTAATATTTTACCGGCGAGACTTGTAACGAAATTAAACACATGTTAAAGTTTGATCTAAAATGTGACTTCATTGGTCTATTGGACACAAAACGAATAAGAATCAAATAAATTAGAAATTAAACACATGTTAAAGTTAGGAGATAAAATGCGACTTCAATGGTCTGTTGTACAAAAAAAAAAAAAAAAAGGAATGAGAATCAAATAAATTAGAACGTGATAGTTTTGAATCAAATAAATTAGAAGATGATAGTTTGTTGTTATGTATAACATTAATTCTAAAAGATAGGGTGTAGACTAGGAGAATAAAACATTACGTGATTCCAACCATCGGCTACACAATCCAATGGCTGACAAGGCAAGTTGTGAAACGAAGCTTGACTGTATCCATTTTCAGTTCGACTTTTATTTATTTATTTATTTAATTTAAGATTAAGATGCTTTGTTAATTGTTAATTTAATTGTTTGGGGGCTATAACTTAAGTTATAAGCGAGAGAGCTTTCTCTGTTTTTTGGGCTTAGCCTTTTTCCGGTGTTCGACTTCGACCCACCCACACATCCACTGTTCCCAACCCCCTCGATTCCCCTTCGCGACACTTCTCTCCACCACACACGCACACGGACACCCAAACCGATACAAACACCACCGCCTTTCGCCTTCTTCGCATCGTCCTTGCTATCGCTTTCCAAGATCGCAGATCGGAGTTGTAGTTGTAGATCGGAATTACCCTATCTATTTATCTACGGTATGCGTTTTCTCTCCGTACGTATGTTCGATTTTCTGGTTTTGTTTATAAATTTTGTTATTGTGTGCTACTTCTGGTTAATTTGGAGTTGAAATTTAGGGTTTCGAAGCGCTCGAAGGTCTGATAATGTTTATCGAGGAAGTATTTTGCTTTTCTCTTTGTTTTTTTTTTCTTCGGTTTTTTAACGCAACATATTTCCTCGATTTGTGAATCGAAGTTCATATGTGAAAGTATATATATATTGCTACACTACCCTACGTGCCGATGTAGGATGCCCTTTTTTCCTTTTGATCCAATATATGACGAATATAGCACGGGGTGTTATAAAAGTCTGAAGAGTATATAAAAAGTACGGTTTACTATTAATATGTTGAAATTAACGACATATAAGTCTTTACTATTAACTTATTGGAACTAATGACATGGAAGCAGCGTTGTTGTGTATTTATGAATGTGCTCATACACTTTAAGGACTAGTGGTAGGGAGGTTTCTTGAGAAGTCGATAGTGTGAGAAGTACACTTTACTCACTGCTGAGTGTATTATAGAAAGTGATTGTTTTCTCTTTGATTGTGTGAAACAATTGCGTAGGTGATACGTGACTAGGTGAGATGCTTTTGGTTATCTTGAATGTGATGATATTGTTTAAGTTGAATGCTTGATTTTTTAAATCTTGTTGTGCGGAGCTCATTTTGTTTAAAGCATCATTCTTTTTTATGGGCTTTAGTTGGTAAATGACTAGGTATTGGAGTGTTGTTGATGCTGTAATCTCATATAACATCACTTGTTGTATGGCTAAATTCAAGTCAAGTAGTCAATACTGAATAGTTCTTTATAGTAAGCAAAGTAATATTTTGATTTTATCTGTAGGTCTTCCAGATACTTCTTGGATGACCTTGGGACTGCATTTGAACAATGACATCGAGTATGTTGGCTGGAGAGCGGAGGTATAATTCTTTCATTTATCTCTTTCTTTCTGTTTTACTTTTAATTAAAACAAGGGATCTTAGTTTTGTAATGTTATTTACTTCCTGTTTTCCTCTTTTGCCTTTTACATTCCTGAACAGCATGAAATCAATGTACTTAATCTTCTATTGTTTTCTGTTTTAGGTGGGCCTCTGCAAGAAGAGGTGGCATGACTGTTTTGGGGAAAGTTGCTGTTCCTAAACCTCTGAATTTACCTAGCCAAAAGTACGCTTTTACTGCTGAATAGTCAACTATCTTTGAATCTATGTAACAAATAATAATAACCAATGTTTTTTCTTGCTGTTTCAAGGTTAGAGAATCATGGTCTGGATCCAAATGTTGAGATTGTTCCCAAGTGAGCACTGCTTTATAATAATTCTATACTCTTGTTAATTGTTGTAATATTCTCTATGCCACTTTTACCCTTCAAGTTACTTACATTGCTGTTATTTTCTCTAACAGGGGCAGCCTTAGTTGGGGAAGTCGGCCATCTTCTTCAACCTCAAATCCTTGGGGTGCATCAGCAGTATCACCAAATTCTGATGGTAACACCGTTTCGCCACGTCATCCAACTGGCCGCCCATCATCTGGCGGGGGCCTCAGTCGACCATCGACAGCTGGCAGTGAAAGAACCCATGAGCCTTCTGCTAACACATGGGGTCCAAATTCCAGGCCATCATCTGCTTCAGGGGTATTAACGTCAAACCAGTCAACACTAACAACCTCACGCCCACTCAGTGCAGAGACAAGACCTGGTAGCTCACATTTATCCCGTTTTGCTGAACCCACATTTGATAATTCCGTGGCGTGGGGCCCTAATGGTACTTCAGATAAGCTTGTAAGTTCTTCTTCATCATAACAGAGATGCTCTTGTGTTGATTGTTAACAAAAAGGAATCTTTTAATCAGTCTTTGACTCTTCTTTTTTCTGCAGTCAATACCCTCTAAGGGTAATGATTTTTCTCTGAGTTCTGGGGACTTTCCAACTTTGGGTTCTGAAAAAGATGCAAAGAGTAGCGAACCACATGGTAATTTTAATTGGTTATATTACAAACCATTTTAGCAGTAATTTCATCAGTCATCTAATAAAGATTGTTTCTGCATTTTATGGATTGTTTTTTTGCGTTTGTGTCAGATCATGAATCTCATGTTCGTCCTGGCTCAGCCTCTGGCAGAACTGCACCTTTCAAAGAGAGAAATGAAATGTCTCAGCATGGTTTGTGTTTTTTTTTAGCCTTCATTTTTCTATTATCTATTGAATCTTTTTTGGCAATTTGCAGATGATTGTGTATGTATTACATTCCTTGATACTAATATTTTCTTGACTGCAGATACCAAGAGTGGAAGTGTTGAAACTTGGACAAGAGAAGGTCCACCACATGTTGAAGAACACTGGCAAGGGGAACCACACCAATATCTCAACCCTAATGTCCCCCCTCAACATTTTGATGCATGGCGTGGCCCACCAATGAATGCACCTGGTGTTTGGTATAGAGGACCACCACCACCCGGAGGTCCACCATACCCCCCTGTTCCTCATGGCGGCTACCCAATGGAACCTTTCCCTTACTATCGCCCTCAGATGCCACCTCCTTTAGCAAATTCACAACAGGGTCCTCCACCGGGGCCCGGTCCAAGAGGTCATCATCCAAGAAATGGAGATTTCTATAGACCCCAGATGCCTGATGCTTTTATACGCCCTGGTATGCCTATTAGGCCTGGGTTTTACCCTGGTCCTGTGCCTTACGAAGGGTATTTTGGTCCACCAATGGGGTATAATCACAATCCCAATGACCGTGATAACCCGTTTATGGGAATGCCACCTGGACCACCTGTTTACAACATGTGTCCACCTCAAAACCCTTCGGAGCTTGGTGATCCCCATTTTAGAGGTGGTGTGCGTGGGCCCGGAAACATGTATGTTCCGGAACAATTGGATTCTGTTCCTCCACATGAAGAGCCTCGTGGGCCATACAAAGTTCTTAGGAAACGTGAAAACGAAAGGAATGCTGACGTGGACGAGGGTAGTTGGGAGAATCAGACTACAACAAACTCATTGGCTTTAGAAAAGAATGAGCAGCCACAGCCAAGACCATCATTCCACAAAAGTGACACCAGAAGGAATGAAGATATGTCTTCTAGAAGAAACACACCTGCTGAGAATAATCCTCCTCCTTCCAGGGTGTTAGGAAGCCAAAATTACCCTTCTAATTCTAAAGCATCCAGTGAGAGTTGGGGTAAAAGATCAGAAATTGTGACACCTGTTTCAGAAGTGGCTCAGGATGTTTCAGCTAACCCTAAAGATGCAAGCTTGATACAAAAGATTGAAGGTTTGAATGCAAAAGTACGGGGGGCTTCTGATGTTGCATCTGGTAATTTAAAAGAGGAGCAAAAGAATAGGTTAGTTAATAACCCCAATCCCAAGGACAATTCTACCCTTACATTTGGTACCATTTCCAACACTGAAGATCTTGCCCCTCCTCGTGACATCAATCTTTCTAAAGATAATACCTCAAAATCTACCACAGCAAGCGCATCAGTAGTCTCAAGGTTTATGATATGGATTTTTTTTAATGTTTGATTGTATACATTTTATATAACAATTTTGTTTTAACTAACTTTTATGTATAATATTATATTCAGGCAACCGCATCATGGAGCGCGAAAAGGAAGACCAGTTAATCAAGATAATGATGGGTGGCGAAAGAAATCTCCAATTCCAGGATCTGAGAATGTTGTTCATGTTTCTGCAGAGAACTCTGAAACTAAGAACACAGGCGATTCTCTGACTCCAATGGTTGACCCTGCTGATGGTCAAGCACAGGTAAAGCAGTGCTGAAGAACACCAATTTATCATCATTTTTTATGTGGATGTGGATGTGGCTAACCATCTATTTATGCATGCTGAATCAGCGAGCTAGGATGAGGGAGTTGGCTAAACAGCGTGCAATTCAATTACAGAAGGAAGAGGAAGAGAGAATAAGGGAACAGAAAGCAAAGGCCCTTGCAAAATTGGAAGAGTTGAATAGGCGTACAACACTAGCAGCAGATGGTACAACGCAGACTGCTGAAGCTTCTGCTACTGCTACTAGTGTTGTTGAGCAGGAGGATGTGGAGGGATCATCCCAAAAACCAAAAACAGGACCAGATACTGATACTAGCAAAGTGAGTTCAGATCTGAACACAAAAGGTCAATCTCAAGCAGTTGTCCAAGTCAGCAACAGTAAGAACAGTGAACAAGAGGCTGTTGTTGATGCTGAAAAGCCTGAAAGCAAAACTGTTCCTGTCCCATTGTCAACAACACAACAGAGAAAGAGAAATAACAAGAGTAGCAAGAATAAGCCTAAAGTTGATGATTTGATAGAAGGTGACGTGGCAAAGGTTTCTTCAGATCCAACATCTCATGTTGAAGTAGTAGATTCAAGCAAGGATGCAATGCAATCTAACAGCCAGTATAATAAAGGTCAGCAGCACTCGAGAAGGATGCCTAGGAATCCACAAGCTAATAATAACAATAACAGATCAGCAGATAGGTTTCATGGGAATGATGGTGTTGTGTGGGCCCCTGTTAGGGCCCACAACAAAGAAGATCGTGGCGATGAGCACAGTCAAAGTCAAAGTCAAAGTCAAAGCCAAAGAGTTGTTCAGGATGATGTGGTGGTGCCAGCAAAGACGTCGGTCCAGACTAATCTGAAAAGCAGAAGGGCAGAAATGGAAAGATATGTTCCGAAGCCAGTAGCTAAAGAACTGGCACAGCAATCATCAACACCATCTTCACCCATGAAAGGTGCATTAGAAGAAGATACATCAGAAGAATTGGTTGCACAACCTGTAGTTCCAGTATCATCTGATAATATTAGTAAGCAAAATAAGGTGCCGATGAAATCCCAGCAACAGGGAGTGTCTGTAAAGAAAAATAATAATAATAATCAGAAAGGTGCGGGTGTGGGTGTGAGCCAGAAGAGTGAAGTAACAGGTGAAACGAATGTGATGCATGACTGGGACCCGTCTGATGGGTGGTTTATGCCTGAATATCCACCACCAACAACCAATACAACCAGTACAACAAGTGTTGTGAAAGATGAAGTTGGTGGTAATAAAGGAAAGAAACCAGCAGCAGCAGCATATAACAAGAGTCAGAGTAGGAGCACAGTGGCAGTGGCAGTGAAAAATCATCAGGATGAAGCCGAGGTAATAACAGAAAGGCCTACTTCTGCGAAAGAGAATCGTTCTACTCATTGGCAACCAAAACCTCAAGCTCAAGCAGCAGCATATAAAGGTCAAGGTGGTGGTGGTGAGGAACATCATCATGGTGGTGAAGAGGGTAGAAGAGAGAGAAAGCCAAGAGGAGGAGGAGTACGCATTCATTCCCCAAATAATAACATGGAGGATGAAGCCCCTCCATTTGAGCAGCAGCAGCAGCCAGGTTTTAGGAAGTATGGGCAAAACAACCGTGGCGGTGGTGGTGGGCGGCAGCATAATAGCAATAATAATGCAAATATAAACCGGGAAAGGCCAAGGCAAAATCTGCATTATGAGTATCAGCCAGTCGGATCAAACAAACTGGATGGAGGTGCTGGTGCAGGTGCAGCTGATGGGTCTGGGAATGCAGCGGGTCAGAGGTACAAAGAGAGGGGTTCAGGTCAATCAAGACGGGGTGGTGGTGGGGGTAACTTTTATGGGCGGCAATAGTGGTGGTGATTGAAGTGAAGAGAAGTCAGATGATGTTTACTTTTTTTTTTGGGGGTCAGAAAATTGGTGGGTGATGTGAAGGTATGAATGGGGGGTTATATTTTAGTGGTTTAATAATACTTATGATTTTATAAATGTGTTATTGGTATGGTATGTCAGGTAGGGGCATGCATGCATTGAGAAGAGAGAATAGAGTTTGGGTTGTTTAGGGCAGGCAGACAGACAGAGAGAGAGAGAGAGCGAGGAAGGCAAAGTGTTGCAGTTTATTACACGAGAGGGAGGGACGTGGCGGTTTCTTATGTGAGTGTTCTGAATATTGTAATATTCTTCTGTCTTTCTTTCTTGGTATTAGGAGAGGAGCTATACATTGTGTTGTGGAAGGAAGGAATGATGCGTTTTGGTGATTTGTTGTGGAAAGGAGAGAGATGAGATGAGCCCCTTCTTGTTTGGCCTAATATTGTTTTAAAGTTACTGGTTTGCCCTGAATATTTGGTAGATAGATCTGATCTGATGTCATGAACCTTGTTATTGTTGTTTCACTGTTTCATCTAATAGCATCTAGCTAATTCTCAGTTAACGTTACATCATGTCGTCAAGTTGTTTTTAGTCACACTCAAATGCCCTATTATTTCATTTCCTTTTTTTTATTTTTTATTTTTTTTAAAGAAAGGGATTTTACATCGGTTAGCCATATCTTGGGTCGGAACCCAACCCAACGATAAACTCTGGTGGTTTGTTGGAGAAGAGAATGATATTTTTACATGATTTGCGTTTCTCCACTAGCATTTACTCATTTCAGGAGTCAACATAGGGGTGACAATGTGGCCCAACGGGGAAAATAGCATCTCTGCCCCTGTCTCTGAATTCAGCCGTATCCTTGGATTCAAACCCCCAAAAAGGGTCCTTTCGGTATCACCTTTGTTTAGGGATGTCAAAAAGTCTCCTGGACCCCAATATTGTATAGTGGATATTTATTTAAAAAATCGGGGACAAGGGCGGAGGCGGGGTGGACGTTTCTATCCTGAACCCTCAATCGAGGATCTGTTAATATATTATTTATATTAATATATACTAATTATATAAATATAATAACTAATAATATTGTTTTTGAGCTTTCAAATATCAACAAAATACCATATTTTTAAGCTGCCAGCAAGGTTCTAAATAACATAAGGTGTGACTTGACGACAATGTCAAGCCTTAACTTTTTATTTTCGTCATGACGCAACTTAAGGCGACAATTTTGTATACAATTAATATTTTTATATCTATTTTTTACAGTTATATATATATATATATATATATATATATATATATATATATATATATATATATATATATATATAATTTAAGGCGGCATTTTGTTAAAACTTGACCGCAAGTACAAAGTTTTGGAGCTATGACGCGCCATGACGAACATTTTAGAACCTTGGTTGCCAGTATAACGTTTTTGAGATGTAATGATATTTTTGTTTTTTAAATGTAAAAATATGCTTATAAATAATTATTTTTTACTTAAAAATAGCTTCTTTTAGGCAAAAACATATTCTTTAGATAAAAAAAAGACATACCAAATAGGAGAGGAGGTAATCCAAGGATTTAGGGGTGGGGAAGCTAGAGATTTTGGGGGCAGGGGCAAGGGAACAGATGTATTTCGGGGGTAGGACAGGGGATGCAACCCCCGCACTGTTTCCCCTGTTGACATCCGTGCCTTTGTTTCCTCTTTTATTTTTCTTGAATAACTTGTTAACTTTGTTTGATTTGAAATTTCTCGTTTAACCCTAGTTGTTTTATTCTTATTTGTTTATTTTGTTCAATCTTAAAAATTACACTAATTATTCAAATACAAACACACACACACACACACATATATATATATATATATATATATATATATATATATATATATTATGTATTTTAAGTTGAATACAAAAACACACACACATATATATATATATATATATATATATATATATATATATATATATATATATATATATATATATATATATATATATATATATATATATATGGCATTTGGGATGACCCCCTCCCAGGGAAACTAAACAAGGTAAAAGTTACTCTTACTTTATATATATATATATATATATATATATATATATATATATATATATATATATATATATATATATATATATATATATGGCATTTGGGATGACCCCCTCCCAGGGAAACTAAACAAGGTAAAAGTTACTCTTACTTTTGAACTGAACCCAAAAACATTGTAAAAATACCTTCACACACAATCATGTCATGCTAATTGTATATTGTATAACTAGTGCAGATGTCCGTGAGTTTATTAATTTCGGTAATATTTTCATAAATGTTCCTTTACACCGGGACTATTTTTGTAATTTTGTTATTCAATCGATAGCATCATTGTAATATTTTCATACATATAAATCCTTTCAGTGAGATCCTACTAAAAGGTATTTATCAAAATGAGGATACTAGTCATTTAGTAATGAATTTTAATATTTAAATGGATAGTACAGAAAAAATAGATTTTAGTCGAGGATTATCGGCAAGAATCAAAATAAAAATGAATTCAATAAAAAAGAATGGGATTCATTCAAAACATGATTATTTAAAAACTTTTCAAAAATAGAACTAAAAATAATACAAGAAACATTCTATAATTATTTATCTTCAATAAATAAAATAATGTATTTTGTCCATTGGTTAGTTAATATATATGTTATGAACACATAAATACCACTGAAAGAGAATATAAATTAATTAATGGGCAAACTTTAAAAAGAATATTTTCACAACAACAATATTTTCAAATAATTAAAGATGATATAACATTCAAATTTACATTCAAATTTACAGTTTATCAAAAGAATATTAAAAAGAATATATCTACAACTGAACAAATAAATAAGCTTGTACAACAAACAAATTATATAAATCTTTATTTTATTATATTTGGAGAACAAATATTAAATTTAAAAGAAAAAATTGATCAAATGAAAAAAATATTACAAGATTCTTTAAATCCTGAAGAAAAATTTATTGATAAACACAAAAAGATATCAGCTACGATTCAACCACCTCTTAACACTGTAGGTTATAAATTGAAAGATTATACTTAATTAGAAAAAAATAATATATAATCAAGTGAAAACATTGAGTTCTAAAATGAATAAATTAAGTGTACTTAAAGAAGAATTAGAAAATGATGATAGATCAGAAAATAATCTATACTAATAAATAAAACTCATTTTCTGCCACATGTCATGTCCTCATTGATTTGGACACATGGCATTTTAATAGATTTTTAGAATTTATTTATTTCCACGTGTAATTTTCTGATTTGTTCATATATCATAACTTATTTCGGTTATAATATTGAGAGAAATAAATGCTTCCATGAAAAACAATTGATATATTTATAATGAAATAAATGTCATAATTAATGAGAGCTCTAAAATTGATATTGATATTAAATTTAATGTTTAAATATTGATATTAAATTTGTATTTTTAATAAACTCGTGTAGTACACGGGTCTTACACCTAGTTTTGAATATAACTCAGAAATAGAATCAAATAACCAAATTAATAAATTGGATAAATATGCCAAAAAACCGGTCTAAAGAATGTATTATTACCCTAGGCCAACTCCATAAGATGTTCTTCATGAAGAAGAAGAATATATATTAATTAATATTTATAATGAAAAAAATATTTATGAATGGAATTTAGATGGTTACATAGAAAGACAAATATATATTATAACACATAGAATGGTGATGTATAACATAATTGCTAGGAATGCTGGAAATGATGATAAACAAAATTGCTAATATGCTAATAGCAGGATTTACAGGTCAATTAAAAGGATGGTGAGATAATTATTTAAGTATCAAAGATCAACAATTAATATTAAATACAATAAAAGCTGAAGATGAAATTGCAATGTCAAAAGTAGTTAATACTCTAATGGTAAATATAATTAAATATTTTATAGGAAGATTGTCAGATAATTATGAAAATATCAGATCATTATTAAATGGACTAAGGTGTAGAACACTTACATCTTTTAGATAATATAAAGATACTTTTCTAAGTAGAGTTATGAAACTAAGAGATTGTACTAGCGTATATATTTGGAAATCAAAATTTATTGATGGATTACCAAATTTATTTGTTGATAGAGTTAAAAAACAATTAAGAAATTCAAATTCTATTATTCGTTATGAAGAATATACTTATGGAAAATTAATAGGATCCTGTATCAAGAAGGATTATCATTGTGTAATGATATTAAATCGAACCATTGGATTAAAACTCAACATCTCAATTAGAAAAAACAATTAGGTCATTTTGTGTTCAATTTTGTATAGAAACTCATAATTCAAAAGGGAAACAGAAAAAAAAAATAAAATTAAAAATCTAAAAAAAATCTTTTAGAAAACAAAAATATTACAAACAAAAAAGGAAATTTTCTAAAAAATATAAAGATAGTTATGCTAAGAAAAAATATAAAGACCCATCTACTTGTTGGAAATGATGGAAAAATAAAACATTTTGCTAATAAATGTAGAATGAAGAAAAAATTAATAATTTAAATATAAATGAAAAAATGAAATCACAATTAATGAATATTTTCTTAAATACATCTTCTGACAATTCTGATGATAATTCTTATATTTCAGAAGAAGAAGTTAATGATTCTGATGTAGAGTCAGTAGCAAATAATGATAATAGTTGTGTTTGTATAAATAAAGAACAATGTTCATGTAAAGAAAAGAATTTTGAAGATGAATTGTATCTTATTCAATCACAATTTCAAGATAATATGAATATAAACGTTATAAGTAGTGATATAACCATATCTTGAAAAAAATAAAAGACCCCAAAATAAGAAATCAAATTATAGATGAATTAGAAGATAAACCAGAAAGTAATATAAATGAACCTTACTCAATGAAACTTGTTCATCAAATGTTAAAAGGAAAACAAGGATCTACGGCAGAATATAATAGTCAAATTACAATTAAAGATTTAAATAATTAAATAAAAATTCTAAAACAAGAAATATCTATTATAAAAAAACAATTGCAACCAGGCTGACAAAATGATTTCTTAGAAGAAAATAATCTTCCTGAAACTTTAAATAATGATACAGAAGATTTTTTCTAATCCATGGAATTGATAACTTCAAGAAAATGGTATATAAAGATTAATCTTTTAATAGGATACAATTACGAAAAAGAATTTATAGCTCTTGTTGATAGTGGAGCAAACTTAAATTATACAAGAAGGTCTAATTCCTACAAAATACTTCCAAAAAACTTCACATGTATTAAGAGAAGTCTCAGGTAGAAAATTACATATCAAATATAAATTAACAAATGCAAAAATTTGTCAAAGTGGAATATGATTACCGGTTAATTAAACAATTATAAAAAATATGACAAGTAATAAAATAATATTAGGAAATCTGTAACGTCCCAAAAATAAGATCCAAAATTTTCATTTTTAAATTTGTAAAACCAGTATTCCTAGAACATCATCATATAAATTCAAATAAACAATTGTATCAATCACCATTTCTTATCAGAGTAAATCAAGAAAATGCAGAACGAGGTGGTGCGTGCTTTGCAATCATCCCAAGCTCTTTCATTTAAAAATAAAAGTACTTGAAACATAAACTGAAAACCGTAAGCACAAAGCTTAGTAAGTTCCTCAAGATACCTCATACCAAACATAATAAATATCATACTGGGCCCCCGTATTCCATCGGGCCCCGCCCGGTACTGAGTCCCACTCGGCTTCGGACCTCGCCCAACATCGAGCCCCGCTTGGTTTACATATCTGTCAATCACCAGGCCCCACCCGATACATATAATCATACTAACACATGCGATAATCACAAAGATAATAGCATACCATACAATCATCGAGCTCCGCCTTGTCTGGTAACATACAAACACATACCGATAACTATCACATGTAACGCCCGTGTTTCTAGACTAGGCATTAATATCGATGTAATAGTCTAGGTTAACCTTTGTAACTCATTTTGAAATAATAGAAATGTATTATTTGAGTATTATGTGTTTTATGCTAAATTATTGTGACTTAATTGAATTAAGGATAAAATAAGCGTTAAAGTAAAATATTAGATAAACTCAATATCTATGAAGGAAGTTTTAGTGGTCGTGACAATGGTTCCGGATATATAAAGAATGCCGAAATCCGAGTTGTAACGAAGAAGTTATGACATGTCGAAGTTTTGCGACAGAACCGATACGACACTGCGTGACGTAAATAGTGAGTTTACGATAGAGCGATATTTAGCCTTAGTAATCTAAACGAAAGTCGTACAATACGTTAAACCGAGAGCATACATAAAAAGAACGTCTAAGTCTGACTTAGTATGAGGAAGTTATCATTTTTCTAAGTTCCGACTTAGCAATATGCAGCCCAAAGTTCGAATATGAGATCAAATGATTTCTAGCCGAAACAATCTAAATGAGAATCGAAGATCTCGTCGATAGTAGTCTAACGGTAAAAAGACAAACGAAAACGGACGTCAGATGAAGAAGTTATGAATTTCTAACGGAGTTTTCCTGTCCCGGTCTACTAAAAATAATATAATAAAAATAAAGTCAAAATTAGCCGACGGAGTCTAAACGAGAGTTGTAGAGCATAATCTCACCTACGCGTAGATATAAATAACGTCGAAAACAGAGCTCGTATGCAAGAGATATGAATTTCTGAAGTTTGGAACACAAACTTCGAGGCCTGTGTCAGTGTTCACGACGTGAACAGGTGCTGGATGCCTTCCAGAGCAAGTGAAGTGACGACGAACGCAATGACCTATGCCTGACCAAACTCACGGCGTGAATTTTTGAGATTCACGACGTGAATCCAGAAAATCAGCCCTATAAATAGAAATCGAAGGGCAACCGATTTTGGTTGCTACTTTCTTACTCTCTCACTCCCGATACCCTCTCTAGCCCTCTTGAAGCACCCCTGAAGCCCCAGTATCATCCCGAAACCCTAGGCAATTCCCGACGTTCCGAAGATCCTGAGAAGAAAAGAGTTTTCGAGCCGAAGCTCTGCCCGCGAGAAGCCCGGTGTGTGAAGATATCCCGGATTCATCGAAGAATTAATACTTGAAGAGCCGTAGTGCTGTTCGACAATCGTCTTATCAAGTGAGTGCATAGTCTCTTTCATAAACACAATTTTAATACAAGTATTGTTTTAATGTGTTAAGTATATGTCTTGAGAGAGTGTATAATCCCTTTCTTCTAACATATAGGTATAAAGTATCTTCTATAGAATACGTGCTATGTGTATATATATTATCTGTGTATTTGGAGTGAGTATTGAATGAATATTTTATACAGGTTTTAAGCTGTATATGAATGTATAAGTATATTGTTATCTACTAAAATGTTGGGTAAAAAATGAATAGATATTTGACTTGTGATACAATGATGAAAGGCCTCGATGTTGCTGATTCAGTCATCTAACGGAGTTTAGATGACGACCACAGACTTTTCTAGACAGTCTAGTGAACGCTGGCAGGCTCGCCACCTGTAGGTGTTAATGAACTTGAGTGTTCATTTGCTGTACTCCATCCCCTATATGGCTGCCTTGTTTGACATATATTGCTGAGGAACCCCCGAAGCATGTGTTGTGGCCCCGATGAAAATCCTTAGGCTAGGTACCTTGTGATAGTTGTTTTAGGGACGTAAAATGAGGATAACGGGAATGAGTAATTAGGTTATTCTTGGTTGATGAAATTAATATAATTATTTATAGTGGGTTAAAATCCTTATATGCTCACCAGTAGGGATGAAAGTGGGTCCAAACCCGGACCAAATGGACCCGGACCCGAAAAACCCAGAACCGGTTAATGGGATTTTGTAGAACCGGAAACCGGACCGGTATATAGGAACCGGTTCCGGTTTGGTTTTGGATATGGTATCGGGTAAAGTGGGTCTAGACCCGGAAATCCTAGAAACATCAAAGTGAGTAGGTTGGAACCGGATAAAGTGAGTTTATAACCGGAAAACCCGGAAAAACCGGTTTTTTTTTGTAATTACTTACTACTTAGTGGGTTGAATTTTGAAAATTTTCATATTGATATCCCGACTTTGGGGGACTGTAGTGTTGGATTAATGTCTAAGTCCATAACTATATTTGGTATGTACTTGACCCGACCCGACATGGTCCATTTGGGTTGCACTTCACCGGCACAATTTATATGGATAGTATTTTGAGAATAGTATATTTATGATTTATATTAATATATTATAAGTTCTAATATATTAATATAATCATATTATTTAATTAGTATTGATCAAGAATTAAATTATAATTAATTAAGTGATCAAAATGAACTAATTAAATATGGACTCTTAGATATATATATATGTGTAGTGGGCCAAGTTCATTTAGGTTGGGCTAAGTCTTCATGGATAGTCCATAGAGCTTTAACCCATGGATCCTAGGAAATGAAAGGTCATGGGTATTAGGGTTTAACCCTAATCCTCCACACTATACAAAGATGTCATTGGTTGGTGAAATGGGCACTAGTGTGGGTACACTAAGAGGGCTAGCCAATTTCACTAGAGAGAACCAAGTATCCATATTCTCTAAAGTCTTCCAAGGTGTTTTGGTGATTTGTGATTCCATTTGAGGCTTCCACACTATTGGGGCTAAGCTCTTAAAGCTTGAAGACATCAAGCTACACCAAAAGGTATGTCATCTAACTAGTCTTTGTAGTATAGTTACCTCATAGTATGCTAGTTAGGATTAAAGCCTTGGAAAGTTCTTATTTGCATGTATAATAGAGAAAACATAGATCCAAGGTTTATAGGGTTGCATGTACACCATAGGAGTGTTAGAATGCTCAAAACCCAACAGTGGTATCAGAGCCATGGGTTGTTTTCTGTTATATTAATGCAAATGTTTTATTTTCAAAGTTGAAAAAAAAGGAAAAAAAACATGACGTTTGTTACTTAGGACTATAATTCTCCCTTCATTAAAAGTATTAATGATAAATACTAAGTAACTAAACTCTTAATAATACCCAATCTTAGTTACTTAGGAAAATGTGAATAAGGTGCTAATCCATGAAATTACACTTTGCACTTTGTTTAAGTCGGTTAGTGGAGCGTGTGTGGTTAACCGGCACACTAACTCGTATTTAACAAGGTAGGCAAAGGGTAACTTAATGTTTATCATAGTATCGATGGAGCGTGTGTGGTTAACCGACACATCGATTGAGGGGTAAACACTTAAGGGTACCAAGTAATTTACATGGTTACTTCACACCTTGTTTTGTGATCCTCGGCATCCCAGTCACAAAACCTGAAGGGCACACTCAAGATTGAAACATGCCATTGAAAGTTCAATGAATCTCAAAGATCTAGGAATTTCAAATCCAATTAAAACCTAATTAATTATTTCGTTTTTCATGGTGGAAATTGGTGAATCGTCATTCACCTACCTTCAAATATTTTATAGCTTGGATTACAGCATCCCTCTTCTAAGTTATAAAATAGTTTGTTGGGTCCTAGCCTTAATATTTCATATTGGGTGTTATATTAAGGACTTTAAATCAACTATCTTGAATATCTCCCAAAAGATGTCAAGTTCAAACATCTATGATCTTCCCAAATATCTTGGAACTTCACTTCCTCCACCTCCTCCAATTATTCTCCCTAACCCACAAGTTCAAGGCCACTCAAGCCCTATTGGCAAGGCAAGGTCTAGGTGTGATCACATCTTGGAGATGAAGTCACATATTGACAAGCCGGGAGAGTTGGGTGTCAAAGTCTTGAGAAAGTTAGTGGTTCAATCACTTTCTAAGACACATAGTGAGTTCCTTTGGGACTCCTATGAGATAGACTATGACAAGACCCTTAATGATCTTATCTATTTGCTTGGTTCTGCTAAATCAGAAATGATTTAGTGTACTAGTAAAGCAAATTTGATTAGGAGATCAACTTCCCAAAACTTTATGGACAGGGACAATAGTGACACAGGAAATCCAGAAATGCATTCTCTTCCCAATGGAAAGGGATTGGCCATAGTCAAATTGGTTGACCAAATGGTAAAGAGAAAGGCTAAGTCTGAGATAGTCCCATGTACTATTACCTAAGGATCCATATATTTCTATTGCCAAAGGAAGAGGCTTTGGTTATGAATCTGCCAAACTTACCTAAGGATGATAAAGTCAATAAGTTTGACTTGATTTCAGGTAAAGTCCATAGTCTAACTCTATTAAGTTCCTACTTGGAGATTCTTATTACATGATGTGGCTGGGTCACATGTTGATGTTTTAAGAATCAAAGAAAAGTAAAGAAACTTAAAGGAAGTATATGCTGATTCTGATCGCGAAGCTGGATTTCGATCGCATGGTTCGGTGATCAGAATTTTGAGCACGTGCTTAAGAGTTATGATAGATTGCTTAGGAATAGATGACAACAAGTTTTCATATACATCTGCATTGTAAGGATTAGCTTTTCCGCAAAGTTTTAAAATAAAAGAAAAGTTTTTAATTTTATTTATTTTAAAAAAATATCCTTACAATGGCATTTGGGAAAAAAGATGTTGTTTATATGATTCCATTGATAGCAATATTGAAAATATGAATTTGAGTCTTTCATTTGTGGTAGTGTCTAAATTTACCAAATAAGGAAAGATTCTCATCATCAAAGTTTCATTTGGATAGAAACTTGGAATCATGCAAGTTGTATAGTATGATGAATGAGAACTTTCGAGCATTGGAAAATTAAGACTAACTGCTTGTTCACATGGATGTGTGAGTCAAGACAAGGACTAAGGGATCAAGTACACTTTCTTGTGCACTTGTCAAACTCCACCACAAAAGATGGATACGACTATTCATCATGATTTACTAAGGTTTAGTAAATATGATTATACTTACAAGCTTAAGTATAATTCTGAAGCATTGAATTTTTTTTCAATGTATGACAGAACGAATAAGAAGAATCAAATTAGGCAGAAGGATAAAAGTTTCTCAAATCTGAAAAGATGGGAGAGTCCTTTAGTATCATGTTTTAAGATCATCTTAATGATTTTGAGACCTTATCACAATTCATCCTCTAAGTACATTCTGAGAGTTAAGAAGAGGAGTTATGAATTGTTGAAGTGGTTAAATAAAGAAGATTATTCATACTTCATTCGAAAACAGTTCATAGAGTTATACTCTAAGATTGTAACTTGAGTGACATGTCTTAAAGAAGGTTTAAAACACTTGTCAAATGTAAGAGTAAAAGTTTTCTACTCTTGTACATTTGAAATTGGTAAGTTGTGATGTTTTGGATAAAACAAAGATCAACTAAGGCTAATTGTGTTAAATGTCTGTCTTGATTAGAATCCACACACTATCTATTTGATATTTGGCAAGAAAGTCTTATAGGTCAAGGAGACAGTGGGAGTCTAAAAGATCCTGAAAGGGTTTCAAGAAGTAATCAAGAACAAAAACCTGTATTTCATCACTAGCACACAACTAGAGGTTTATAACCTATCGTGTTGACATTTCTGTGCCCATTCTAGTTAAATTGGCTATACATTTGAGTTCTACATGTTCTCAATTTTTTGGATAACTACTTGGAAGCAATGGCAGGCCCTTGAGCTGCCAGGTGGCAAGAAGTTAAGATTGCACAAGTTCAATCCATATGAGTTAGGATTTGTCACTAACCTAGTCATGTGGTTATGGTTTTGACAAATTCACATGGATAGGAACGCTTACACCATAAAATCTAAGTGTCATAAGATTTCTCTTCGATTCATGAAAATGATGGTAAGGAAACTCTTTCACTAAGTAGATTTTAAGTAGATAGCAATTGTGATATTTGCAGTTCTCAAAGTCGTTAGTGGAGCGTGCATGGTTAACCGACACACTAACATTGACTTATGAGAAATGGCAAAAGGTCTAAACAATTTAGACTATGATTACGGCATCCCTTTTCATAGTTCTGAAATTGTTTAGACACACATGTGAGCTATCTAAGAGAGGTGTATGATATTGATAAAGTCTTATCAAGGCAATCTAGTTTCAAAAATCTGAACTTTGGTAAGAAAGTCAATAAAGTATTGATTTCCAGAAGTCCAGTTGATTTTTGGGTACATGTCAAAGCTAGTGGGAGCATAAGTCTTATGCTATTAATCATCATTTTAGTGGGAGCATGATAAAGGTTGCAAGTTAGCAATGTTAATTATAGAAAAGAAAAGGTCTCAATTGGGAAAAGTTGTTTTGCTATAATTAAGGGAGAGGAAATTATACTTCATCTCAAATCTAAAAGCTTAGATTGAGGTCTTAATCGTATTTAGTCAAGAATATATATATATATATATATATATATATATATATATATATATATATATATATATATATATATATATATATATATGAATTTCATGTTGGAATGGCACAACATAAGTAAATTCTATGTATGGGTTCATTATTTGCGTTCTAAAATTCGATTATGATTACGGCATCCCTTTTCATAATCTGAATTATGAGAACTTGGCAAATAGAAATGGAAATATTATAGCAAAAGACTGGTTTAGTCTTTATGTGAGACATCATGAATCGTGTCCCATATGCTTCGGATATAGGATCGATTACATGTGCTATATTCATCCTTTCTAAAATTTTCCAAATGCCTGGGGCATTAAGAAGGGAAAAGGTCCAGAATTGGATATGACTAAAATGATTAAGCAATTGTTGAGGACAATCTAAGGTTTACCAAGGATTGGTTGCTCAAGGACAGTTGGAAGTATAGTGTTGACTTTGGAAGGACCATATTGACATAGTCTGAAAAGAGGCAACTCTTGTTCGGAAGTGATAGTCAAAATAGAATATGGAAATGGTTCAAAGTTAGAAAGTATTCAATATGTAAGATTAGGAAACTTAATGCAAGAAGGATGTTTCCAAGGAGTTGATCTCTGTTGGAATACTCTGTAATGATTGTTGCCAAGTCTGGTTGAATGTGTGCATAATCATTACAAGAGGATCAATGCATATAAGTTTAGAATCTAACATATTTCAGTAAATGGCATGAATTTGGAATTCTTGCATTTGCAGTAAGGGTTTGGGAGTGTGAAAAGATGATCATTGGAGTTATGCTCAATTGATCTATTTCACAAAGTAAAGATCATAGACAAACATAGTATGCATACTTTGTGTATGTCATGACTAGTGTTTAGAAAACATAGTGTACATGCTTGGAGCATGTGACAACTATTGTTTTAAATTCAAGTATAAAGTTGATAAAACCGAAACAATGAATAATGAGTAATTAGTATGGTGATAAATAAAAGTGTTTATTTATATTCATAGGGTTTGATACCATATTTGATTAATTTATTCTTGTGTTTCACTTTGCATGTTTTGACTTCCAGAATAAACTAGGTTATTCTTCTGGAATGACTAAGTTATTCAAACCATCCACAGTCGGTCATATGTTGGAAGTAGATATGAATTAAGACTGTCATGGGTTGGCTTGTAGAGGTCTAAGATGTTGGAAAAAGGGCTACAACACTCATGAGTGCTCATAAGTTCTGAGTATTGGATTCAACCCGGGCTCATTGGAATCACTTCATGGATTTTATCACGAGTGATCATGAGACGATAATATCTTATATTCTTCAAACCTAGAGATATGAGTTATTACTATGAGTTGGTTGTACATTGATTGCACGAAAACGCATTCGGTAACTCGGTGTTATAAAACGTGCCTTTGTGTATGATTCAACAAGTAGTAGAACAAGCCATATGAGTTGAAGTTTATCCATTCCTTTTACCTTCGGGATAAAAGCGATATCTGTGGGCCCCTTGATGATTTAATGATGATACATATGAGTGCTTGGCCAAGCCAGGACTGATTTGATTTGTTCAATCAGTCAGTCATCATGAATCGGAAATTAGGAAACAACAAATGGACAGAGAGAATGATTATACTCCATGTCTCAGTCCATATGATATCTAGAATGGAGGAATATATGATCCCTTATCTAATGGACAAGTTCGTTGACAAGATCAGAGTTCGACAGCGACTTTAAGAGCTACGATTGCTAATTAGGTTTTGAAGTCATACTCAATAATAGTTTTAGACTTATCCAAGTGGGAGACTGTTGGATTAATGTCTAAGTCCATAACTATATTTGGTATGTACTTGACCCGACCCGGCATGGTCCATTTGGGTTGCACTTCACCGACACAATTTATATGGATAGTATTTTGAGAATAGTATATTTATGATTTATATTAATAGATTATAAGTTCTAATATATTAATATAATCATATTATTTAATTAGTATTGATCAAGAATTAATTTATAATTAATTAAGTGATCAAAATGAACTAATTAAATATGGACTCTTAGATATATATATATATATATATATATATATATATATATATGTGTGTGTGTGTGTGTGTGTAGTGGGCCAAGTTCATTTAGGTTGGGCTAAGTCTTCATGGATAGTCTATGGAGCTTTAACCCATGGATCCTAGGAAATGAAAGGTCATGGGTATTAGGGTTTAACCATAATCCTCCACACTATATAAAGATGTCCTTGGTTGGTGAAATGGGCACTAGTGTGGGTACACTAAGAGGGCTAGCCAATTTCACTAGAGAGAACCAAGTATCCATATTCTCTAAAGTCTTCCAAGGTGTTTTGGTGATTTGTGATTCCATTTGAGGCTTCCACACTATTGGGGCTAAGCTCTTAAAGCTTGAAGACATCAAGCTACACCAAAAGGTATGTCATCTAACTAGTCTTTGTAGTATAGTTACCTCATAGTATGCTAGTTAGGATTAAAGCCTTGGAAAGTTCTTATTTGCATGTATAATAGAGAAAACATAGATCCAAGGTTTATAGGGTTGCATGTACACCATAGGAGTGTTAGAATGCTCAAAACCCAACATGTAGTTCATTGAATAAGAAACCAAAATTAACATAATTACAGTCTAAAATCATGTACAAACTCTAAAATACACTCTGGAATAAACCGCATATCAATCCGACTTTAAAAAAATGAGATATGCATGGTTTAACATTTTCACAGAATACAAATTACAAAAACAAATAGCTGAAAAGTTGA
Source organism: Lactuca serriola (assembly GCF_051521515.1). NCBI lineage: Eukaryota > Viridiplantae > Streptophyta > Magnoliopsida > Asterales > Asteraceae > Lactuca > Lactuca serriola. The sequence goes on along the minus strand of NC_136411.1, from coordinate 127,282,530 downwards.
AAATTTTCATTTTTGATATCCTGACTTCGAAGGACTGTAAATCATTGAATATTAAACCAAAAATGAAAAAAATATAGTCTAAAGTCATTTACAAACTGTAAAATACAAGTTGGAAAAAACTGATGGGTTTAATACAAACAATCCTATGTGTGCATGCAACCCTAGTATTGGATCTATGTTTTCACTATTAGTTATACAACTTTATGAACACAAAAAGAAACCTGGCATGCTACTATAATTTTCGAAATTCATATATAAAGCTAGAATACATACCTTTGTTGTTATATAGCAATAACAACTAGTTCCTTGAATTTCCTTAGCTCTTGAAAGCAAGTACCACAAGTGTAGTACCTCTAATGGAGTCACAAACACCATATGCAACTTGGATGAAGAGGAGAAGAAAAGGAGGCACCAAAAACGGCTGGAAACCCTAATGGAAGTCTTGTCCACGTTTTTGGGGCATAGGGGCCCTTTATATACATGTAGGCTATTAGGGTTTACAACTAGGAAACCCTAATTTGACTGCTTAGGCCCTAAGCAGCCCATGGACTCCTTAAACATATCCCTTGGACGATTTCTAATGGGCTACCCATAGAATTCGTCCAACCTATATATTATTTGGTGATCCATAGCCCAATTATAATTATCTTATAATTACAACTTCAGTCCCCTAAGTTTAATTAATCTCTTTTAGCCACAAAATTAATTAACAATTAATTCTTGACTAATATTAATTAAACAATATGATTTCTCCTTTAATATATTATTAATAAATCATATTTAAACCTTTCTCTCCTTAAATCATCCTACATATTGCAATGGTGAAGGCAACCCAAAAGGACCATGCTCATAATCGGGTCAAGTACATACCAAAACAGTTATGGACTTAGACACTAATCCAACAGTCTCCCACTTGGATAAGTCTAATAACTATTTTCCGTATGACTTCAAAACCTGATCAGCAATTGTAGCTTTCAAAAGCCGCTGTCAACTCTGATCTTATCAGATAGCGTGTCCTCTAGATAAGGGATTATATATTCCTCCATTCTCAAGATATCGTATAGACAAAAGACATGAATTTCAATCATTCTCTCTATACTTTTTCCCGACTTCCAATTCATGACGACTGATAACAGACTACAATTGAACACATCAACTTAGTCCCGGCTTGGCCAAGCGCTTAGATGTCATCACTAAATCATCGAGAGGCCCACATATATCGCTTTTATCCCACTTTGGGTAAAAGGAATGGATAAACTTCGACTCAAATGCTCGCTTGCATTTACTGATCGAATCACACACAACAATAAGTTTTATAACACCAAGTTACTGGTGCGTTTACTTATTATCAATGTGTAACTGACCAACAAATAACAACTCACACGTCTCAGTTTCAAGAATATACAATATTATCGTCTCACTAATCACTCGTGATAAAACCGTGAAGTGATCCAAGTGAGCGTGGGTTTAATCCAATACTTTAATCTTATCAAAGCATTCACGAACTCTGCAGCAAACTTGTGCCATGTCTAAACACTTCAGACAATCTACAGACAGATTCATGACAGTCTTTATTCATACCTACTCCCAACGTATGACCAACTGTGGATGTTTGAATAACCTAGTTATTCTGGAAGTCAAAACATGCAAATTGAAATATGACAACAATACTTAATCCTATATGGCCCCAAACTTGTGAGAGTAAATAAAACCCTTCTATTTATCCACCATATTGATTACTCATTATTTATCATTTAATGTTTCGGATAATCAACTCATTACTTGAATCATACCAACAATTGTCCCATGCTCTAAACATGCACACTTTGTTTCCTATGGTCCATGCTTTGTGAAATAGATCACCTGAAAACTTTTCCAATGATGCTCATTTCACAATTCCTTAATCCTAATTATTAGTGTAGGAACACAAGGTTCTTGCCACTACTAGAATATGCTAGATTCTAACATTTTACGCAACGATCCTTTCGTAAAGTCATAGCACAAAAATCACCAAGACTTGGCTAATGAAATTACAAAGTGCTTTCTTAGAAATTGTTACAAGACAATTCCATAGATGTGAAGTCTCACATTCAAAGTACATTCCTTTGAACATCCTTCTTGCATAAAAGTTTCTAATCTAGGCATAGACTCTCAATATCCAACTCCCAATATGGAAACATTTCCACATTTGCCATATGACAACTCATTCTTAATAGAATCTTATCTATTCGTAATAATGTCGATATGGTCCATCCAATACCATACTTTCAACTACTTACAAGCGATCAATCCTCAGCGAACTTTGGATCATCCTTTGATAGTTGTTAAATTCTTTCAGTCAAAACCAATTCTATTCCTTTTTCCCTCTTAATGCGCTAGACATTTGGAAAATTTTAGAATGGTAAAATACTATATCATTTACAATCGATCCTATACCCGAAGCGTATGGGACACGATGCATAATGTCTTACATAAAGATACTATACCAATCTTTTGCCATAATATTTTATGTGTCATGTTCTCACAATTCGAACTATGAAGAGGGATGCCGTAATCATAATCGAATTTTAAGAACACACAATGTATCCTTGGACTGAAAATATTAAAATTTCTTAATCTAAGCTTTAGATTTTGAAACGGAGTATAATATTCTCTCCCTTAATTATAGCAAAACAACTTTTCAACCCATGCAACTTTGCAAATGGAATCTTTGTTTTTCTATAATTAATATTGCTAACTTGCAATACTCGCCATAACAATCATACAAGCATAACACTTATGCTCCCACTATCATGATGATTATCATATAAGCATAACATTTATGCTCCCACTAGCTTTGACATGTATTCAGAAAACAAATGAACTTTCAGAAAACAATGCCTATTGAATCTCTGAAATCCATATTTCTAATACCAGATGCTTCGATAAGCCTTATACACCTTTTCCTTAGATAGCTCATATGTGTGTTTAAACAATTCATAACTTATGTTACTAAGTTCCAAATGTTAAAACTAATTGCCAAATCTCACAATTCGAACTATGGAAAGGGATGCCGTAACCATAATCGAATTTGAGAATACAATTTTCACAATTGCTATCTTCTTAAAATCTCTCTTAGTGAAAGCATTTCCTCACAGTCATTTTCATGAAGGAGGGAATCTTATGACACTTAGATTTTATGGTGTATGAGTTCCTATCCATGTAAATTTGCCAAAAACAAGGTTTGCGACAAATCCAAACTCATATGGACTGAACTTTCTTAATCTTGATTTCTTGCCCTATGGTAACACGAGTGCCCACCACGCCTTCCAAGTAGTTTAGTAACTTGTCCTTACATATCAATTTACTTTCCATCGACTAAGGCTTTAGTGTGTATTCAAATGAGAACTCATAGAACTCATATACACAATTAACTCAATTGGAATGGCACAAAAACAAAACAATGTTAGCACGATAGGTTGTAAACCTCAAGTCGTGTGCTAGTGATGATCGATAAGGTTTATTCTTGATTTGTTCTTGAAACCTTTTCAAGACCATTAAGACTCCCACTGACTTCTTGACATATAAGATTCTCTTGTCAAGAAACATTTCTTGACAAACAAATATTCAAGAGTTAGTGAAGCATTTATCAAGACAAAACACTTCACACAATTGGTCCTAGTTGGTCTTTGTCTTATCCAAGACAGTACAACTTACCAATTTCAAATGTGCAAGAATAAGAAAACTTTTCCAAATTCCACATTTGATGAGTGTTATAAACCTACTTAAGACTTTTCACTCAATGTCACAATCTTGACTCTAAGACTTGATATTTGAACGAAGTATGATTGACTTATTGATATATCCATTTCTACAATACTTGATACCTCTTCTTAGACATGCAAATGCACTAAGACTCACTTAGAGGATCAATTGAGATATGGTTCTTAATCATTAAGACTTATCATAAAACACAATAAAAGGTACTCTCCCTTCTTCTTAGAATAGAGAAACTTTTATCTTTCTGCCTACTTGATTCTTCTTTATTCGTTCTACTATTCATTGAAACTTTTTCAATCAACTCAGAATTATACTTAATCTTATAAGTATAATCATATTTACTAAGCTTTAGTAAATCATGACGAATATCTTTGTCACTCTTGTGGTGGACTTGATCAACACACAACCTTGTGTACTTGATCTCCTTGTCCTTTAATTGACACTTTGCCAAAGAATTAGTCTAAGGTTCCCAAATGTGAAAGTTTTTCATTCATCATACAATGCACATTGCATGATTCCAAGTTTCTGTCCAATTGAAACTTGGGTGATGAGAAACTCTCCCTATTTGGTAAAATTTTGACATTTCCACAAATAACACAATTAAGAATCAAATCCATTATTGCTAATAATAGAAACATTCAAACATCAATTCTTTCATACATGCCATTGCAAGGATAAATAAATAAGATAAAATCAAAATTCATTTTATTGCGGAAAAAAATTTGTCCTTACAATGTAATTCAATTGAAAAACTATGTTATTACATATTTCTTAACAGTCTATTCTAACTCCAAGTAGTAGCTCAAGAATCCATTCTTCAAGTAATGCGATCGAAATCCATTTCTTCATGATCAGATTCAGCTCACTTCTTTTCTCAAGCTTCCTCTCTTTTCTTCGATCCTACAAAACATCAAAATGTAATCTTATCACATCATGTATTAAGAATCTAGAATAGGAACTTAAAAGAGTTAGTTAATGGATTTTACCTAAAGCAGAGTCATACGTCTTGACTCTCCCATCTCTTAGATCTCTCAGATAATTAGGGCAGCTTCGTTTCCAATGCCCCTTCTCTTGGCAATAAAAGCAAATAGACTCCTTTGGCACAACACATCGGACAATCACAGACTTAGTTCTTTCTGCACTTCCAATGTTGCCAGTGTCCATTGAAGTTTGGGAGTTTGATTCACTAGACAAATTTGCTTGACCAGCACGCCAAATCATTGTTGATTCAGCAGCTATAAGCAAATATGTGAGATCAATTAGGGTCACGTCGTGGTCCATCATATAGTACTTTCTAACGAACTCACTATATGATTCAGGAAGTGACTGAAGAACCCAGTCAATATCCAACCCACTTGAAATCTTGACACCCAACATGTTTAACCTATCAATGTGTGTTTTCATCTCTAAGACGTGCGCACACACAGGTTTCCCATCTTCGTGTTTACTTGCCAAAAGGGATTGAGTGAGCTTGAACTTTTCAAGCCTTTGAACTTGTGGGTCAGGGAGAACAATTGGAGGAGGTGGAGGAAGTGAAGCATGATTCTCATTTCCTTGATCGTATCTCGGAACGTCATCTTCATTTGGAAAGCTTGTTCCAAAGGATTTGGGAAGACTATTGTAAGATTCAGACATCTACAAAACGGGAGAAAATTCAAGTTAAGTTGATTAGAATTCTTGATGCAACACCCAAATGAAACATCAAGCTAGGATCCAACACAATACTCTACAACCTAGAAGAGGGATGCCGTAATCTAGTTGCAGAATATTTGAAGGTAGGTAAATGACGATTTACCAATTTCCACCATGAAAAACGAAAAAGAAGTTTAAGTTTTAAATGAATTGAAACTCCTAGATCTTTTGAGACTCATTGAACTCTTCAATGGCATGTTTAATCTCGATTATGCCCTACTATTCGTGACTGGGATGCCGAGGATCACAAACAAGGTGTGAATAACCATGCGAATCACGTGGTGCACCCAATGTTGCTATCACCTAATCAATGTGCCGGTTAGCCACACACGCTCCATTGATCTATGACAAACATCGAGTCACCCTTCGCTACCAATGTCATCCCCAAATTAGTGTGCCGGTTAACCACACACGCTCCATTAACGTTTGACAAGGGTACGAAGTGTAATTCCATGGGTTAGCATACAATTTCACCTTTTGCCTAAAGTAACTATGATTTGGGAATTTGAAAAAAAGCATTTAGTTACTTTGTACTTCATTATACTTATAATGGAAGGTTTCTGTCCTATCCTACCCGTTCGGCTAACGACCCTCCACTAGTCAAGAGTGCGGTGGGTAAGAGTGGATACCCATTCAATCGCCATTTTATAGGCAATTTCCTTAAACACCCCTTATAGACTAGCTTCGTGAATGAGGCCTACTAACGGTAAGACTGAATTTTTAGTTATACATATATAATATTAAACTTTTAATGTTATATATAGTATAAGGGTGTATTTTACACTTTTAAAATACTAGGTGGTTTAAATTATACTTTTAATTAACAAAAATCATTATGGATTTATTAAATCTCTTTTAATTATACACTTAATTAATTTAATAAAACCATAAGGGTTTAATTTGAACTTTTCAAAATCAGGGTTTTGGATTTTAGACTTTCAAAATTAACTTTTAATCAACAATTTAAATTCCAAAACTTGAGGGCAAGTTTTGAAACTCTTCAAAACAATTAGGTTTTAATCTCACTTAAAATTTTGAATTTGAGACATTTAAATTAAAATTTTAAATATTAAAACTGTTGATTTAATAATTACCATAAATTAAACAATTAATTTAAATTATTAAATCACAAGGGATTATCTAGATCATGAGGATAATTACCAATTATACATCTAAGATATCCAAATCCCTTGAATCCCTCTCTAAATCTCGAAAATAAGAGATGGGATAATTCAAGATCTTTAATTACCATATTTAACAATTAAAAGATAATTACAAGATATGGGATTATCCAAATCCCTAAAATTTAGGATCTAACCTTGGGGAAGGAGGTAATTTCGAAATCCAAGGGTTGGAAAACCCTAGATATCAAAATCTTGGAGGCTAAGGAAAGGATTTGGGAAACCCTAGCAAAAATCGCCATCTAGGGTTTAGCAACCCTAATTGCGAAAAATACCTAGCCTTTAGGGTTCATTAGCCATAAACCCTAATATGTCAAGTTCATAAATTTGAATAAAAGCTAATTGAAAACAAAAACCAATGGCTCTGATACCACTGATGGGTTTAATACAAACAATCCTATGTGTGCATGCAACCCTAGTATTGGATCTATGTTTTCACTATTAGTTATACAGCTTTATGAACACAAAAAGAAACCTGGCATGCTACTATAATTTTCGAAATTCATATATAAAGCTAGAATATATACCTTTGTTGTTATATAGCAATAACAACTAGTTCCTTGAATTTCCTTAGCTCTTGAAAGCAAGTACCACAAGTGTAGTACCTCTAATGGAGTCACAAACACCATATGCAACTTGGATGAAGAGGAGAAGAAAAGGAGGCACCAAAAACGGCTGGAAACCCTAATGGAAGTCTTGTCCACGTTTTTGGGGCATAGGGGCCCTTTATATACATGTAGGCTATTAGGGTTTACAACTAGGAAACCCTAATTTGACTGCTTAGGCCCTAAGCAGCCCATGGACTCCTTAAACATATCCCTTGGACGATTTCTAATGGGCTACCCATAGAATTCGTCCAACCTATATATTATTTGGTGATCCATAGCCCAATTATAATTATCTTATAATTACAACTTCAGTCCCCTAAGTTTAATTAATCTCTTTTAGCCACAAAATTAATTAACAATTAATTCTTGACTAATATTAATTAAACAATATGATTTCTCCTTTAATATATTATTAATAAATCATATTTAAACCTTTCTCTCCTTAAATCATCCTACATATTGCAATGGTGAAGGCAACCCAAAAGGACCATGCTCATAATCGGGTCAAGTACATACCAAAACAGTTATGGACTTAGACACTAATCCAACAAAAACCACATGTCAATCTCTCTTCAAATGGATTAGATATGCATGTTTTAAAACTTTCACCAAAACTAGAAAACTAAAAAACTAACAACTTCTAGCTTTGATATCTTAAATTTCGGGGAGAGTAAGTCAATGAATATAAAACTAAAAATGGAAAATTTATAGTCTAAAATCATGTACAAACTCTAAACTACATGTTGGAAAAAACCACATGTCAATCCGACTTCAAACGAATTAGATATGCATGTTTTAAAACTTTCACCGAATACAAAAAAACTAAAACACTAAAAACTTCCAGCTTTGATATCTCAACTTTGGGGGAGTGTAATTCAATGAATATAAAACTAAAAATGACAAATTTATAGTCTAAAATCATGTACAAACTCTAAACTACATATTGGAAAAAACCGCATGTCAACTGGAGTTGAAACGAATGAGATATGTATCTTTTAAATGTTTCACAAAAACCGGTTCCAGCCCTAAAAAGTGGTTCCGGTTCCAAACATCGGTTCCGGTTTTTAGACCCGGTTTACCCGGACCCGATGGACCCAAACTCGGATTCCCCGGAACACGGATAAAGCCAAATTTTAAACTCGAAACCGGAACCGGTTCTATATATTCCGGTTCTGGTTCCGGTTTTGGTCCGGTTTACCGGTTCTAAATCTCATCCCTACTCACCAGGCTCCTAAGCCTGAACCACTCAATTTTTCTTGGTATTACAGGTAGTGGCACCAGAGCGTAAGTTGGATGACTTATCAAGATATTTTGGAATATAGGCCAGTAGTTGTAAATAACTGTTGTAAGGCTTATAATGTGCTGTTTATGCTTTTGGTCTGTATCGGACATAACATCCCAAGTTTTGTTATATAATGAAAATACATTTCTTTAAGAAATGCTTTGGTAAATCTTATTTTATCATATTTCGTTTTGGAAACAAATTCCGCAACTCTTTTAATCAAAGGATTACTCTGAAATTATTTTAAAAGCATAAATTAAACCGGTCGTTTCTGGCCGTGAATTTGGGGATGTCACAGCACACAATATACTCATCAGCTCCGCCTGGCATCAGGCTTTTCCCGGTAAACATGCCATTACATAACGCATGCAAGAGTCACACAGACATCTAACATCCTAACATATAAACCATGGGACAACATTAGTGCCTTTGACCCGCTAAACTCAGTGAGGAGACTCACCACGCACTGCCGAATCACACTAATAATCCCTGCCTGCTGGTCCGACAAATCCCCGAGCTATCAATATCAAATAACATTCAATTAAAAATTGGATTCCCATCCAAACCATCAGACCATTATTAGGGTAAATGACCAATTTACCCCTTACCTAGTTTGGACCAGGACTTAAGCCCAAACCTAATAATCCAAAAGGCCCAAATACCAAATTAGGCACCCAAGGCCCATTTCGTGGCCCAATTTTCTGAATTGGGACCAAATCCTATTGTAGGCCTTCTCAATTAATTATCAGCCCAAAACCTGATGGCCCAACAGGGCCCAAGACAACTAAGCCCAAAAGATGGCCCAAACCGAAGCCCAAACACTGAAGTCCAATCCTGATGAGTACGCGAGGCGTACTTAGCTATATGCTAAGCGTACACGCTTTAGGGCTTGTATGCGGCGCGTACGAGCTTGCACGCCCAACGTACTCACCCATTCAGCCAAATCTCATTTTCACTCCTTAATCTGTTAAGACATTGATCCAAAACGTAGATTTGAATTTCTTGAGCTGGATAATCATGTAAAGTTGCTAACTTTACGTTCATGCATGGCTAAATGAAGCACTTAAAGCTCAAAAGGACTTATTAGATGACTTAATGCTTGTATATGACCATAAACCTCTTAAAGCTAGAACCTTTATACTTAAGAACCTCATAACAAGCTCAAATGTAAAATAATAAGCCCTTCAAATGTCTTAACTCATCAACCAAACCAAAAAGGGACCAAAAGCATAAAAATCAATACATAAAGAGATCTAACCATTCAAAATCCAAGGTATGAACTTGATACCTTAAGAACCTTGCAAAATGAGGGGGGATTCTGGATCTAAAAACTTCACACCAAGCAATGAAACTTCACTTTTCTTCAATTCCTTCAAAATGAGCAAAACAACACCATATTCTCCTCAAGAGCTCAAATGCACATCAATGGAGGCTAAGGGATGATTTCTAGGGTTTTGGGGGCTTGGAGGCTGGTAAAGAGGCCAACCCTAAAGACTTAAAGTGCTTATATAGGGTACAACACCCAAAATTAGGGTTTCTACTAACTCCTCGTATGCCCCACGTAATCCTCGTATGCCCAACGTATGAGGTCTCACATCCACGAATGCCCTTCCTAGTACGCTAAGCATACACTAGTGTACACCTTGCATACCAAACCTCGCACCAGTACGCCCTGCATACTCCCTAGGTACACCCTGCGTACTATGGTTTCCCTTAAACCTTAATATACTCCGAAGACCATAACTTCCTCATTATAAATCCGATTTCGACGATCCTTATATCTATGAAAAGGTAACGAGAATATCTACACTTTAATCAACTCATAGTTTCCTTACAACTTCCCGAACAAAACTCAAATTTCCATAAAAGCCCGTGCTGACATATTACTAAAATACCCTTTGACTCCAAAAGACAAACCGAACACCCGAATCATCTAAATTACATCATCCACCTCCAAATGAGTCTAGATCTCAATCCCTCAAAGGTCCCAAGTCTGCTAATACCTGATCCTTGATCACCACCCTGAAATAGGAAACGATTCGGAACAAGGCCTTACAACTCTCCCCCACTTAAATTAAATTTCATCCTCGAAATCATTCCTTACCATCCCCGGCATGCCAGACAACCTGAGTAATATGGCCACAACCCCGAGCGTACCATAGCCTTCCCAAGGAACCGAAACCAACCATAACGGGGCTCTCTAACCCGAAGATGAACGAATCCTTTCTCAACCTAAAATAATCCCATGCAAAATAACCACGTCTACTCGACCTGAAGTCTGAAGTATCGAGATGTTCTAACTCCCTGACAGACCGCCCATACTGAACCATTACTAATTCCATTATACTTATCAGTTATCCCCCAACCGACTACTCAAATTCTGATAACTAGAAGTTCTTACTAGAAAACAGATTCACAGACCAAATACCACTGCCAACAACCTTTCACTTGAGTAAAGGGACCGATATTCCTTCGAGGGAAGGCTCATCCCGATGATAACATTTTCATGAACACACTGAACAATGCGGGATGAAATGGGAGATAAACCTTCTAGTGCTGAACAAGAAACTACTTACTTTAACTGCCGAACAAACACACTGACGCAAAAAATATTGAAAGTCCAAACTTGCCTGACCCCCACATAGAAAGAACTAAACCAAAACACCATCACAAGAGCCTGATCTACCATCAAAACGGAGACCATCCTTTAACCCTGAACCCTTAAACTGATGCCCCTGACATACATATTCCTTAATTAGATTATTAATAAAATAAAGATCCTGCACATAAACACTCGCGATTCCCAACACTAGTTCTCACCCCAAACCAACCCGGTACTTAACTCATAATCCGAGATCCAAAGGTCTACATTTTCATTTCACCTGAAACCTTCTGACTCACAGCAACCCCTCACTAAAATAGGATGTAGAGATTCTGAAACATCGTTGGGACTATCAGTCTCGCACCTGGTCCAACGACTAGGTTCCCAAGAGTCTAGACGACAAGGCTACCCGGCCTAAACATCCCTTTGCGCCACTTGCTGACCACACACTCAATCCTGAAACCCAAGATCCAATACCTTGACCTAACGGTCTCCTCTAGGTCCCACCTATATTTCCATATACACACGAGCCTCGCTTACGGGTCCCACCCATCTAGAGCTACACAGGACCGACTCCGCCCTAGACCCAAATGCTCCTCAACCTAAAACATAGAAATGCTCCTCGACAATCCTGCTCATCGTGCCCAAAGCACGAACCGAACCCCCTTTACGCTCATGACCACCTCGAACGATAATCTACCTCAAACTGGTGAATGCTACGATCCTATCGCAGTCTTACAACACTTCTAACCAACCATGTTTACCACCCATGGTCTTACCACACCAAACCATCACAAACCCACCCATCCTGAGCCGACACATGCATCCAATAAGATGTTCAGCTCATGCTTCGAACCCCAAAGCCTTCAGCATACAAGAACCAACAGCAAGACTCTAACACAACCCTCTGCCTGGATCCATTCACAAGCCTGCTATGCATAAAAAAGAAGGCGCCGACCGGCTGTTGGAAGTTTCCTAAACTCCCAACTTTCATAACTTCAATCCAGACGACCACTAGGGTCGTCTGGCCTCCTGACTGTGATGCAAAACTTACCTTAGTGTCACACCCGAATCAACTCCCGTAACTTCTGATCGATTCTCCCCTACTTGGACTCATCGAAATATCTTATCTCATAAAATTTTATGGATTCTCAACCCATCTTATCTTCATACAACATGAACCCACTATGACTTGCGCTTACCAATACTAGAATTCCATTACTATCCAAACTCGATGCTCGCCCACCCATGAAATCCTGAAGAATACTCTCGAAATCTTAGCAAGTCTGATAATTCAAATCACCTCCCATGATACCATACCAAATCCTTGAGTTCTTATGCTGGCGACTAAAAACCATAACCCTTGCTATGAATTGGCTAATCTTCATCCCAACATCCATCCTCAAAGAATCATTGAATTCTAACCATATACAACCCATGATAATATAAAACTCTCCTGACACTTCCAATGAACAATCAACTCATGCAACTAACACCACCATCTTCCTGCTACCGCTCCTCCCCTAGCAACAGTAGTGTTTGAACCCAAAAGTTCTTCCATAGACGACCGCCAATCTCATCAGATCAAAAGACAAAACAACTGAACCCTAACTTCGCTGGAGAACTAACTTGCTAATCCTGACCATAGAACCTTCCAACAATACTCATGAATTGATCGCATAAAGCCCCGGAACAACAACCGAACATACTAAAACCCGCTCAACAAGATACAACCCACTAATGATTCATGGCATGCAAAATGGAATATAACAATTCTTGAGGATATAATCTAGACAATAGCAGAGAACAAATATCATATACAAACTAGCATGTCGGGTCCAATTAACCATCGATTTGGAATACCCCAGGCCCAGTCAACCTCCGAGTCCAGTCATCCTCGGGATGGAATACCCTCGGTTGGAATGCTAATATACAACGGGACCAGTCATCCTCGGGTTGAAATACCCTCGGGCCTAACCAACCATCAGGTTGGAATGCCAATATACAACGGGTCCAGTCATCATCGGGATGGAATAGCCACGGGCCACATCAACCATCGGGTTGGAATGCCCTCGGTCTGTTGGCTCACGTTCAAAGCAGTAAAACCTCAACCACATCTCAAAATATGTCGACATATACATATCAAATAAACATATATTCAGCCAACAGACAAACATACAGATCTACAAATCACTACCGCATAACAACATCCTATAAACTAGGATACAGATCAAACAGATCACCACAACATAACAACATACGGTAAATCAGGATATCAATCTAATGGGCCAGCATTTGTGCCTTCGACCCGAAAGTACAGTGAGGAAAAACTCATCTCACAGTTTGACAAATAGCTGAACAATACATTGCTCTGAATACCGGCTCTACAGGTCACCTATTCAACAGATAGAGACCAAGGCTTGACTATAGAACAAAATACCCAAAATACCCTTAAGTCAAACTGGGTCAACCCTGGTCAAATTCAGAGTCAACGGTCAAGGTCCCAAAAGTCAATATTTCTTCCCAGCGTACTCTGATGTTGACCCAAAAGCAACGCGCTGACTGCGTACGAGCTGTTGGGTTTTGAGCAATCTAACACTTCCTAAGTGTGCATGCAACCCTAATAAACCTTGGATCTATGTTTGTCTAAATACATGCAAAATAATAATTTTCCAAGGTTTATAACCTATCTAACATGGCATGGGGAACATTTCAACATAAAAGAGTTAGAAGAGATTACATACCTTTTTGATGAGTTTGGTTCTTAGGAGTTTGAGGGCCAAGCACCAATAGTGTGAATGCCTCAAATGGAATCACAAAACACCACAAACTGTTGGAAAACTTTGAGAGAGTATACACACTTGTATATTTTCGGCCACACACAAGCTTACACACACTAGTTCACTAGTTTCCCTTAGGTGCCATTTCATGCAACATAAGCATGCTTATATAGTGTACATGATTAGGGTGAAACCCTAATAACCCATGTCTTTTCCTTTCCAAGGATCCATGGGTGAAAACCTCCATGGATCATCCATGGACTTCCATCCAAGCCTAGCCCATTAATAGATGAGTGTTAGCCCACACCATATAAAACCAATAGCCCATAATCTAATTAGTCTTCCTTTTAATCTCTAAATTAATTCATAATTAATTTAAGACTAATACTAATTAAATAACATAACTTCATATTAATATATTATAACTTATAATATATTAATAAACATATGTGTATAACTCTCATAAAATTATCCATAAATAGTTTGGATGAGATGCAACCCAAATGGACCATGCCGGTCGGGTCAAGTATATACCAAATAAGTTATGGACTTAGACACCTTATCCAACAGACTCCCACTTGGATAAGTCTAATAATTCTATTTGCCTATATAACTTCAGGAACCAACCAGCAATCGTAGCTCTCGAAAACTCCGTCGAACTATGAAGTGCCATTTTAAGACAAGTGATCATATAATCCTATGTTCTCTTGATATCAGCCAGACAAACACATGGAACTATGTCTTGCTTATTGTCTGGCAGTTGTTTCTCGATTTCCGATTTGTTTGACTAAGAACTTCACTGAACACATCAGTTTAGTTCTGACCGGGCCCGATACATTGGTCAACACAAAATCATCGAGGGGCCTAGATATCTCTTCTATTTCTAGAAGGAACAGATAAACTTCGACTCATATGCTTATTCTACTACTTGTTGAATTGTACACAAAGGCACGTTTTATAACATCAAGTTACTGATGCGTTTTCGTGCAATTAATGCACTACCAACTCATAGGTAACAACTCATATCTCTAGGTTTGAAGACTCATATGATATTATCGTCTCACGATCACTCGAGATAAATTCCATGAAGTGATACAAGTGAGCGTGGGTTTATACCAATACTCATAACTTATGAGTACTCATGAATGTTGCAGCCACCATTGCCATGTCTAAACACCTTTAGCCATCTACAAACCTAATTCATGACAATCTTGATTCATACCTACTTCCGACGTATGATCGATTGTGGAGGTTTGAATAAATTAATTATTCTGGAAGTCAAAACATGCAAAACTGAAACGATAGTAAATAATTGACAATGATAGTAACACTTTACTCATAAATAAATCACAAATTTTATTCATCATCAAACGTCGATTACATTTTACAAGTTTCAGGAAAACTATCTAATCTGTAAAACTAATATCGTCCCTCAGCCCGATGCTCCTCGCATGCTGAAAATGCTTAACCCTCGTCAGTCCCTTCGTAAGGGGATCTGCAGGATTCTCATCCGACGATATCCTCCTAGCCACGAGGAGTCCTTCTTCAATCTTGTGTCTTATGAAGTGATATTTTCTGTCAATGTGTCGGGATCTGCCATGATCTCTCGGTTCCTTGGCTAAGGCAACCGCACTATTGTTGTCACAGAAAATCTCCATAGGTTCCTTAATAGCTGGTACAACTCCAAGGTCTCCGATGAAGTTCTTTAGCCATATCGCCTCCTTTGCTGCTTCACTCGCTGCTATATACTCTGATTCACAAGTCGAATCAGCCACTGTCTCCTGCTTGGAACTCTTCCAAGAAATTGCCCCTCCATTTAAGGTAAAGATCCAACCCGAATGAGAGCGGAAGTTATCCCTATCAGTCTGAAAACCAGCATCACTATACCCTAATACTCTCAAGTCATCACTCCCACCAAGGGTAAGGACCCAATCCTTAGTCCTCCGCAGGTACTTGAGAATGTTCTTTACCGCGGTCCAATGAGCCTTGCCAGGGTTCCCCTGATACCTGCTGACCATGCTCAAAGCAAATGCCACATCAGGGCGGGTACAAGTCATAACATACATGATCGAGCCAACAGCGGAAGCATACGGTAGTTGGCTCATCTTAGCGATCTCTGCCTCTGTACTCGGACTCTGAGACTTACTCAGTTTGGCATTGCTTTGGATCGGTAAATCCCCTTTCTTGGAATTCTCCATGTTGAACCTTTTCAACACCTTATCCAAGTAGGTACTCTGACTAAGTCCAATTAGTCTTTTAATCCTTTTTCTTAATATCCTTATCCCTAGGATATAGGCAGCCTCCCCTAGGTCCTTTATAGCAAAGCACCTCCCAAGCCAGGACTTAACCTCCTGCAAGGTTGGGATGTCATTTCCTATAAGTAGTATGTCATCCACATACAGTACCAAGAAGCTAACTATACTCCCACTAGCTTTAACATACACGCAAGACTCATCTTCGCTTCTTGAGAAACCAAACTCTTTGACCTTCTCATCAAAACAAAGATTCCAGCTACGAGATGCTTGTTTTAATCCATAAATGGATTTCTCAAGCTTGCATACTCTATTAGGGTACTCTGCACTGACAAAACCCTCTGGCTGATTCATGTACACATCCTCAGCCAACTTTCCATTAAGGAAAGCGGTTTGACATCCATTTGCCATATTTCATAATCATGAAATGCTGCAATGGCTAGCATAACCCTAATAGACTTAATCTTTGCTACCGGCGAGAAGGTTTCATCATAATCAATACCCTGAGTCTGAGTAAAACCCTTCGCAACCAGTCGAGCCTTATAAGTATGCACTTTTCCTTCCATGTCGGTCTTCTTCTTGAAGATCCATTTGCACCCGACTGTTTTACGGCCTGGTACATTGTCAACTAAGTTCCAAACTTGATTGTCATACATGGACTGTATCTCGCTGTCCATAGCCTCCTTCCATTTAGCAGACTCCGGGCCTGCCATGGCTTCCTTAACACTGCTAGGTTCATCCAAAATTACCAGTGTACTATCACTGATAAACGTGTCACCTTCCGTGGTAATATGAAAGCCATAATAAAACGAAGGTGTGTTCCTAACCCGTGTGGAACGCCTTGGAGGTACAGACATGTCAGCTTGCTCAACAGGAGTTTCCTCCTCAGGTTGATTGCTAGTGTTTGAGGTTCCTTCACCAATTGATTCTTGAATTTCTTCAAGATCAATTTGCCTCCCACTGTCTCCTTGGCTTATAAATTCTCTCTCACGAAAGACCCCTCTTCTTGCTACAAAGACCACATTCTCACTGGGTCTGTAGAAGAGGTAACCGAAGGATTTCTGTGGGTAGCCGATGAAAATACACCTTTCACTCTGGGGTTCGAGCTTATCATGAGTTTCACGCCTCACGAAAGCCTCGCAACCCCAAATCTTGATGTGGTTCAAATTGGGAACTTTCCCAGTTCACATCTCATGAGGTGTTTTGGTAACCTTCTTTGTAGGGACTAGATTAAGGATATGGGCGGCAGTCTCTAAGGCATACCCCCAAAAAGAGATTGGTAACGAAAATCGACTCATCATAGAGCGAACCATGTCCAACAAAGTTCGATTACGCCTCTCAGTTACACCATTCAGCTGTGGTGTCCTGGGAGGAGTCAATTGTGAGACAATCCCACACTCCTTAAGATAGTCAAGGAACTCGGTACTAAGATACTCACCACCTCGATCGGATTGAAGCATCTTAATGTTCCTGCCCAATTGATTTTCTACTTCCTGTTTGAATTCCTTAAACCTTTCAAAGGTTTCTGACTTATGTTTGATTAAGTAGACATACCCATATCTACTAAAATCATCAATAAAAGTCACATAATACCGATTAGCATCCCTTGTGGCGGTTTTGAATGGCCCACATACATCAGTATGTATTAGGTCCAACAAACCCTCACCCCTTTCACAAGTTCCAATGAAGGGTGATTTTGTCATTTTTCCAAGTAGACAAGATTCACAACTATCATCCGATTTAAGGTCGAATGATTCCAGTACTCCACTCTTTTGGAGTTGGCCTATGCGTTTCTTGTTTACATGTCCAAGACGACAATGCCACAATGATGCTTTATCTAGGATAGTAGAAGAATCAATATACAACACATTATTTCCTAAGTTGTCTACAATCGACACAGTTTCATACACACCATCACAAGGTAATGCTTTAAAATAAAACACATTTTTATAGAAAGCATTAATACCACCACATTCATTATCAAACGAAAAGGTAAAACCTTGTTTGTACAAAGCATGAAAAGAAATAATATTTCTCGCCACCTCAGACGAGTACACACATTTATTCAAATCTAATTTTAACCCATTATTAAGCAACAAAGTATAAACTCCAATCTTGGAAACAGGTGAAGCCTTCCTATTCCCCATGATCAAGTTTATCTTCTCGTGCTCCACATCCTCACTTTTTCTTAGGCCCTGCATATCAGAACATATGTGAATACCACATCCTGTATCAAGCACCCAAGAGTTAGAATATAATGAGTAATTAGACAATATAGTGTAAATACCTGCATGGGTGGGTTTCACTTTCCCATCCTTTAGATCCTGCAAGTACTTAGGGCAGTTTCGCTTCCAGTGTGCCTTTTCATGGCAATAGAAACATTCAACATCCTTGGGAATGGCAGAAGGAGTGACAGAACCGCTCTTGGTCTTCGATGAGGAGCCTTCAAGAGACTTTCCCTTGGTACCCTTCGAAGGGTGCTTCCTCTTTTTCCCTTTGCCTTGCCCGATAGCCAAAACAGGGGTAGATGTTGGAGTAGGAGTAGGAGAGGTAACAACCGCCTTGCCCTTAAGACCGGTTTCCGCGGTCTTCAAGAGTCCTTGAAGCTTGCTGAGGGTAACTTCCTCCTTGTTCATATGATATGTCATACGAAAATGGTCATAACAAGAAGGTAAGGAGTGCAAAATGATGTCAATTGCCAACTCCTCAGGGATGTTCACATTCAGCTTCAGCAAACGGTCCACATACCTTTGCATCTTTTGCATGTGAGCCGTGACGGAGTCACCGTCCTTCATGTGGGTAGTTATTATGGAGGAGATTATTTCATACCGCTCCTGACGAGCACTCTGATGGTACCTTTCCATCAGGTCTTGGTGCATCTCAAAAGGGTAGAAATCTTCATATGACTTTTGGAGCTCGGCTGTCATCGTGGCCATCATGATACATGCCACCTTAGTAGCATCTCTCTCATGTGTCCTGAATTCAGCAATCTCCTCAGGAGTAGCAGTAGACTCATCAAGTTCTTTCAACTCCTTATCGAGGACATATTCCTTGTCCTCATAACGAGTAACCATCCTGATGTTCCTAATCCAATCCATGAAGTTGGAACCATCAAAGATGACCCTCCCACAAAGATTCATGAGAGAGAAAGAACCAGTTGGGTTAGAGCCTGAAGCATTAGTGTTGGAATACATCTGAAGGAAGAAAGCAAGTTTAGATTAGATATATAGAATCCTTAATAAGACACCCAAATGTAATATTAAGGCTAGGACCCAATAACAATATATTATACTTAGAAGAGGGATGCTGTAATCTAAGTAATAATATATTTGAAAGGTAGGTGAATGACGATTCACTAATTTCCACCATGAAAAACAAAATATATTATTAGGTTTTAATTGGATTTGAAATTCCTAGATTCTTTTGAGATTCATTGAACTTTTCAATGACATGTTTCAATCTCGATTGTGCCCTTCAAGTTTTGTGACTGGGATGCCGAGGATCACAAAACAAGGTGTGAATAACCATGCTAATTCACTTGGTACCCTTAATATTATCACCTAATCAATGTGCCGGTAAACTACACACGCTCCATTGATCTATGACAAACATTAAGTCACCCTTCGTGATCCTTACTAGTCCAAGTTAGTGTGCCGGTTAACCACACACGCTCCACCAACGACTTGGTAAGGTACAAAGTGTGAATTCCATGGACTAGCACCATGTTCACATTTTTCCTAAAATAACTAAGATTGGGAATTAAAAGGTTTAGTTACTTTATAATAATCATTATACTTTTAATGAGGATTTAAAGTCATTGTCCTACCCGTTCAGCTAACGACCCTCCACCAGTCAAGCGAGCGGTGGGTGAGAGTGGACACCCATTAAGTCACCATTTTATAGGCAACAACCTTATACCCACCTTATAGACCGGCTTCGTGAATGAGGCCTACTAACGGTAGAACGACTTATTCTTATACATATATATATAATAATTAACCATTAATGTTATAAATAGTATAAGGGTTGAATTTTAACTATTAAAACTCTAAGGGTTGGAATTAAAGTTTATTAAAGTGTGTGAAACTTTACAAATTCCAAAACTTGAGGACAAGTTTTGTAACTATCCAAAACTTTTCATTTCATAACTTATGAATTAAAGGTTCATAAAAATGAAGACTCTTCACTTTCATGTAACTTATGTGTTTAAATGTATGTGTTAAAGAAAGTGACCTTTGGATATCCATAACTTGAGGACAGATTATGGACTCCATTAAAACACATAAATGATCAAGAATTAATTCTAAACAATTCAGCAAATAATTCCTATCATCTTCTAAATTCATAAGAACATGAACATGATCATCAAAATTTCAAGAATTATATGAACACATAAAATCATGGAATTTTGATATTTGCTATTGTAAATGGATTAGAACAACCATTACACCAACTAAAACAAGTTTTAAAACACCAAAACAGTTTAGGGTAATGTTTCTAGTCCATTTCCAACAGCAAAAGTCGAAAATCTGCACTCTGTCGCTCCTACTCGTCGAGTGCATGAACCTACTCGGCGAGTAGGTTGAAGATACACATGGACTCGGTGAGTCCCCCCATGGAATCGGCGAGTTCATCAGTCAGACAACAAGTTTTTCGACTTTTTCAACTATTTTGCATCAAGTATCAAACAAGCAAGCCTAGGCTCTGATACCACTGTTGGGTTTTGAGCAATCTAACACTTCCTAAGTGTGCATGCAACCCTAATAAACCTTGGATCTATGTTTGTCTAAATACATGCAAAATAATAATTTTCCAAGGTTTATAACCTATCTAACATGGCATGGGGAACATTTCAACATAAAAGAGTTAGAAGAGATTACATACCTTTTTGATGAGTTTGGTTCTTAGGAGTTTGAGGGCCAAGCACCAATAGTGTGAATGCCTCAAATGGAATCACAAAACACCACAAACTCTTGGAAAAATTTGAGAGAGTATACACACTTGTATATTTTCGGCCACACACAAGCTTACACACACTAGTTCACTAGTTTCCCTTAGGTGCCATTTCATGCAACATAAGCATGCTTATATAGTGTACATGATTAGGGTGAAACCCTAATAACCCATGTCTTTTCCTTTCCAAGGATCCATGGGTTAAAACCTCCATGGATCATCCATGGACTTCCATCCAAGCCTAGCCCATTAACAGAGGAGTGTTAGCCCACACCATATAAAACCAATAGCCCATAATCTAATTAGTCTTCCTTTTAATCTCTAAATTAATTCATAATTAATTTAAGACTAATACTAATTAAATAACATAACTTCATATTAATATATTATAACTTATAATATATTAATAAACATATGTGTATAACTCTCATAAAATTATCCATAAATAGTTTGGATGAGATGCAACCCAAATGGACCATGCCGGTCGGGTCAAGTATATACCAAATAAGTTATGGACTTAGACACCTTATCCAACACGAGTAACGTACCACCAGGTATGCCCAACGTATGCAGCCCAGTCCCAAAAATCCATAATAGATTATTCCATTAAGCTCTTACGTCCAAAAATCAGATCCAATCCCAAAATGATATCCTAAGTCATAAAGTTTCCAACTTTATGACTTTGCATGGCTAGAGTGCTTAATGACCAAAACCCTATCTTCTTAACCCAATAAGACATCACAAATCTAGTATGGAAGGGATGGAAGGGCCAATATCACATTTTTATGGTTCATAATAGTTCCATAATGGATAAAATTTTCCAACTTTATCCATTAGAATGGTCCCAACAAACAAGATCTAGTCTTTAAGTCTCAAAGGGACCCAAAAGTGCATATTTTTTAATTTAATCCATTAAGTCCAACTCTCTAACCTTCAGATCTAAATCAAAATGATGTTTAGATAGATGAAGTTTCCAACTTTATCCATAACAACGTCACAAACCTTCAAGATCTAAACTTTATGCACTTAAAGTAACCAAAATCTCATAACACTCAAAACTAGCTAGATCTAACAATTTCATCATCAAGATTCAAACTTTATACCTCTAGGAGAAAGATCAAGGTGAACAAAGTCTGGATCTACAAGCTCCAATGCAACCAACACTTCTTTAATGAGTTCCTTCTTCTCCAAGGTGCACCAAGAATACTCCAAAACACTTAAAATAACCTTCTTTTTGCTCACAAGGCTCAATCTAGGGTTAGTATTTCAAGAGAGGGTGTTGGAGAGGTGGAGGCTGAGAATGGAATGGGTTTGGGGAAGTTAAGGAGCTTAAATAGGGGTCAAACCACGAAAATAGGGTTTGGGCACTGAGCGCGTACGCCCAACGTACTCAATTTACGCTAAATGAACTCAGTCATACTTAGTAAGCCCAGTCTACTCAATTTACGCCCAACGTATGCGTCTACCCCCAAAATCATCCTAACTTCAAACGATCTTAACTTCTTCATCCTAACTCCGTTTTCGACGTTCTTTATTGTAACACCAGTCAAAATAGGACAACAACAATCACATGTGATTATGTTAATCAAGTAATGTGATTATTTTAAACAAGTAATTTAATAAATATACTTTATAGTTCATGGAAAATTCTAATACAAATATGAACTTTCATACCTACCGTATAGTATAAATCGAAGTACATGTCCATACGATTCCAAAAATATATAGAACATCTAAATCTGACTTTGTGTGAAGAAGTTATGATAAACTCTAACACTATAAATCTCTATAATGAGAAGAAGTTAAAATATAGTGAGACTTAGCTATAGGAATCTAAAAGAGAGCTGTAGTACTCGGAAATACCTAAGCATGGATATAAAGAATGTCAAAAACAAAGTTCATATGCAAAAGTTATGGCCTTCCGAAGATGTAATAGTCTAAGAGCATGACACGTGGTAGAAACCCTAATCAGCCATGCTCCATGACGTGGAAATAAAGGTCATGACGTGAATGTGATCCAGGACAATTCTCAAGGCTAGTATGCAGATGAGAATTCTATGGAAGTGAGGTGTTGAAACTCCACGACGTGGACATTAAGGTCACGACGTGAAGTCAGTATCTTGACACCTTCCGAAGCTAGGACCTAAATGGAAAGTCTAAGAGGTGATGAAGCCATGCTCCACGAAGTGGACTAGTTTTTGGCAGCCTATAAATAGCAAGTTTGACCTTAACACTTCTTACACCTAAATCTATTATCTCTCTCATGCTTTCTGAAGGCATTCCCCATCCCAAGCCCAACGATCACGAAACGCTGACCATTTCTAGTTAGATTCCATAA
Organism: Lactuca serriola; assembly: GCF_051521515.1. NCBI lineage: Eukaryota > Viridiplantae > Streptophyta > Magnoliopsida > Asterales > Asteraceae > Lactuca > Lactuca serriola. The sequence goes on along the minus strand of NC_136411.1, from coordinate 127,259,083 downwards.
AATCATGCTACTAGGGTGAGTTTCACGGCCCCATTTTTTTAATGTTTTCAGAGGGAAATGCATGCTAATTATTATATAAAAGTGAATATTATGTTTATATGATAGTATGTTTGTATCAACATAGATAATTATATTAACCGGGATATAGTTGTTTTGTATCACGTATATGATGGGTTTCGAGCAATACATCATTCCTATGGTGTACATGTAAACCCTAATAGCTTTTGGATCTAGTTTGTCTAATGAACATGCAATTGAATATCCAAAGCTACAAACCCTAGATCTAGCATACAATTAATCATATTAACATGAAATAGGGTTTAGATCTAACCTTTAAATGTTATATAGGAATAACAATCTACCCCTTGGCTTCAGAAAGCTTAGCGCCTCAAGTGTTTCACCTCTAATGGAGTCACAAACACCACTAAGCAACTTGGATGAAGAGAGAAGAGAGGGGAGGCACCAAAATCGGCTGGAAACCCTAATCCAAGTGTTAGCCACGTTTCTGGTGCCTAAAGGCTCCTTATATACTTAGGCAATTAGGGTTATCTAACAAGGAAACTCTAATTTGACTGCTTAAGCCCTAAGCAGCCCATGGACTCCTTCTTTAGAAGCCTTGGACGATTTCTAATGGGTTTCCCCATAGATTTCGTCCACTCCACATTCTATGGAGTCCATAAGCCCATCTATGTAATTATCTTATAATTACACAATAAGTCCCTTAAGTTTAATTAATCTCTTTTAGCCACAAAATTAATTCTTGACTAATATTAATTAAACAATATGATTTCTCCTTTAATATATTATTCTTATAATATATTAATAAATCATAATTAAACATTTTTCTCCTTAATTCGTCCTACATATTGTTATGGTTAACGCAACCCAAAAGGACCATGCTCATAATCGGGTCAAGTACATACCAAAATAGTTATGGACTTAGACACTAATCAGACAGTCTCTCACTTGAATAAGTCTAATAACTATTTTCCGTATGACTTCAGAACCTGATCAACAATCGTAGCTTTCATAAGCTGCTGTCAACTCTGATCTTATCAGATACGCGTGTCCTTTAGATAAGAGATCATATATTCCTCCATTCTCAAGATATCGTATAGACACAAGACATGAATTTCGATCATTCTCTCTATACTGTTTCCCGACTTCCGATTCATGACGACTGACAACAGACTACAATTGAACACATCAACTTAGTCCCGGCTTGGCCAAACGCTTAGGTGTCATCACTAAATCATCGAGATGCCCACATATATCGCTTTTATCCCACTTTGGGTAAAAGGAATGGATAAAATTTGACTCAAATGCTCGCTTGCATTTACTGATCGAATCATACACAACAATAAGTTTTATAACACCAAGTTACTGGTGCTTTTACTTATTATCAATGTGCAACCGACCAACAAAAAACAACTCACACGTCTCGGTTTCAAAAATATACAATATTATCCACTCACAATCACTTGTGATAAAATCCACAAAGTGATTTTTGTGAGCGTGGGTTTAATCCAATACTCTAATCTTATCAAAGCACTCATGAACCCTGCAACAAACTTGTGCTATGTCTAAACTCTTCATACAATCTACAAACTCTTCATGACAGTCTTCCTTCATACCTACTTCCAACGTATGACCGACTGTGGAGGTTCGAATAACCCAGTTATCCTGGAAGTCAAATCATGCAAACTGAAACACAAAAATAATACTTAATCCTATATGGCCCCATACTTGTGGGAGTAAATAAAACACTTTCGTTTAAACACCATATTGATTTGTCATTATTCATCGTTTACTGTTTTACAAAATCCACTATTACTCAAATGACAACAACAGCTGTCCCATGCAAAAAGCATGCACACTATGCTTCCTATGGTCCTTACTTTGTGAAATAGATCAGTTGAAAAACTTTTCCAATGATGCTCATTTCACAATTCCCAATCCTTATCATTAGTTTTAGAACACAAGGTTCTTACCACTACTGGAATATGCTAGATTCTAACATTTTATGCGACGATCCTTTCGAAAACTCATAGCACAAAAGTCACAAAGACTTGGCCAATGAAATTACAAAGTACTATATCGGAAATTGTTACAAGACAATTCCATAGACATGAAGTCTCACATTCAAAGTACATTCCTTTGAACATCCTTCTTGCATAAAATTTTCTAATCTAGACATAGACTCTCAATATCCAACTCCCAATCTGGAAACATTTCCATATTTGCCATATGACAACTCATTCTTAATAGAATCTTATCTATTCATAATAACGTCGATATGGTCCATCCAATACCATACTTCCAATTACTCACAAGCGACCAATCCTCAACGAACTTTAGATCGTCCTTTGATAGTTGTTTAATTATTTTACTCAAAACCGATTCTAGTCCTTTTTCCCTCTTAATGCGCTAGACATTTGGAAAATTTTAGAATGGTCAAATATTATAGCATTTGCAATCGATCCTATACCCAAAGCGTATGGGACACAATGCATATAGTCTTACATAAAGATATGATACTTTATCAATCTTCTGCCATAATATTTTATGTGTCACGTTCTCACAATTTGAACTATGAGGAGGGATGTCGTAATCATAATCGAAATTTAAGAACACAATATGTATCCTTTGACTAAATTTATTAAAATTTCTCAATCTAAGCTTTAGATTTTGAAACGAAGTATAATATTCTCTCCCTTAATTATAGCAAAAAACAACTTTTCAACCCATGCAACTTTGCAAATTGAATCTTTGTTTTTCTATAATTAATATTGCTAACTTGAAATACTTGCCATAATAATCATACAAACATAACACTTATGCTCCCACAATCATGATAATTATTATCATATAAGCATAACACTTATGCTCCCACTAGCTTTGACATGTATTCAGAAAACAACTGAACTTCCAGAAAACAATGCCTATTGAATTTCTGAAGTTCATATTTCTAATACCAGATGCTTCGATAAGCCTTTATCCAAGCTTCTTAAACTTATGCACCTTTGCCTTAGATAGATCATATGTGTGTCTAAACAACTCAGAACTTATATCAATAAGTCCCAAATGTTAGACTAATTGCCAAATCTCACAATTCGAACTATGTAAAGGGATGTTGTGACCATAATCGAATTTGAGAATGCAATTTTCAAAATTGCTATCTTCTTAAAATCTCTCTTAGTGAAAGCATTTCCTCACAGTCATTTTCATGAAGAATGGAATCTTATGACACTTAGATTTTATGGTGTATGAGTTCCTATCCATGTGAATTTGCCAAAACCAAGGTTGCGACAAATCCAAACTCATATCGATTGAACATTCTTGATTTCTAGCCTTATGGTAACACGAGTGCCCACCATGTCTTCCAAGTAGTTTAGAAACTTATCCTTACATATCAATGTACTTTCCATCGATCTAGGCCCTTTGTCTTTATGCATTCAAATGAGAACTCATAGAACTCACATGCATAATTAACTCAATTGGAATGGCACAGAAACAAAATAGTGTCAACACGATAGGTTGTAAACCTCAAGTCGTGTGCTAGTGATGATCGATATGGTTTATTCTTGATTTGTTCTTGAAACTTTTTCAAGATCATTAAAACTCCCACTGACCTCTTGACATATATGATTTTCTTGTCAGAAAACTTTTCTAGACAAAACAAATATTCAAGAGTTAGTGTAGTTCTTTTCAAGATAAAACACTTCACATAATTGGTCCTAGTTGGTCTTTGTCTTATCCAAGACATCACAACTTACCAATTTCAAATGTGCAGGAATAAGAAAACTTTTTCTAATTCCACATTTTTTGAGTGTTATAAACCTTCTTAAGACTTGTCACTCAATTCACAATCTTGGAGTATAACTCTAAGACTTGACATTGGAATGAAGTATGATTGACTTCTTGATTTAACTATTTCCACAATTCACGATTCCTCTCCTTGGACATACAAATGCACTAAGACTCACTTAGAGGATCAATTGAGATATGGTTCTTAATCATTAAGACTTATCATAAAACACAATAAAAGTTACTCTCCCTTCTTCTTAGAACAGAGAAAATTTTATCTTTCTGCCTTCTTGATTCTTCTTATTCGTTCTGCTATTTATTGAAACCTTTTCAATTAACTCAGAGTTACACTTAATCTTATAAGTATAATCATATTTACTAAACTTTAGTAAATCATAACGAATATCTTTATCACTCTTGTGGTGGACTTGATTGATGCACAACATTGTGAACTCGATCTCCTAGTCCTTCACTTGGCTCTTTGTCAATGAATTAGTCTTGAATTTCCAATTATAAAGTTTCTCATTCATCACACAACCAAGTTGTATGATTCCAAGTTTCTGTCCAATTGAAACTTGGGCGATGAGAAACTCTCCCTATTTGGCAAATTCTCGACATTTCCACAAATAACATAACTAAGAATCAAATCCATTTTTCTAATAATAGAAATACACACACATCAATTTTTTCATACACACCATTGTAAGGATAAATAAAATAAAACTCAAAATTTATATTATTGCGGAAAAACTTATCCTTACAATACAATTCAACTGAAAAACTATGTTATTACATATTTCTTATCAATCTACCCTGACTCTAAAGTAGCAGCTCAAAAATCCGATCTTTGAATCCATGCGATCGAAATCCATTTCTTCGTGATCAGATTCAACATGCTTCTTCCTTAAGATTCCTTCTTTTCTTCGAACCTACAAAACATCAAAATGTAATCTTATCACATCATGTATTAAGAACCAAAAAATAGGAACTTATAGAGTTAGTTAATGGATTTTACTTGAAGTAGAGCCATACGTCTTGACTCTCCCATCTCTTAGATCTCTCAGGTAAACAGGGCAACTTCGTCTCCAATGCCCCTTCTCTTGGAAATAAAAGCAAATGGACTCCTTTGGCACATTACATGGGACAATCTCATGCTTAGTCCTTTCTAGAGTTTCAATGTTGCCAATGTCCAATGAAGTATGGGAGTTTGATCGACCAATCAAGTTTGCTTGACCACTACGCCAAATCATCGCAGATTTAGCAGAAATAAGCAAATAGGTCAAATCAATGAGGGTCACGTCGTGAATCATCGTATAGTACTCTCTTACGAACTCACTATACAAATCAGGAAGTGACTGAAGAACCCAGTCAACAGCCAACATCTCTGAGATATCGACACCCAACATCCTTAACCTATCAATGTGTGACTTCATCTCTAAGACGTGTGCACACACAGGTTCCCCATCTTCGTGTTTACTTGCCAAAAGGGCTTGAGTGAGCTTGAACTTTTCAAGACTTTGAACTTGTGGGCCAGGGAGAACAATTGGAGGAGGTGGAGGAAGTGAAGCATGACTTTCATTTCCTTGATCATATCTTGGAACGTCATCTTCATTTGGAAAGCTTGTTCCAAAGGATTTGAGAAGACCATTGTAAGATTCAGACATCTACAAAACGGTAGAAAAATTTAAGTTAAGTTGATTGAGTCCTTAATAAAACACCCAAATGAGTTATTAAGGCTAGGATCCAACACAATACTCTACAACCTAGAAGGGGGATGCCGTAATCTAGTTGCAGAATATTTGAAGGTAGGTAAATGACGATTTACCAATTTCCACCATGAAAAACGAAATGAACTTTAAGTTTTAAATGAATTGAAACTCCTAGATCTTTTGAGATTCATTGAACTTTTCAATGGCACGTTTAATCTCGATTATGCCCTTCAAGTTTGCGACTGGGATGCCGAGGATCACAAACAAGGTGTGAATAACCATGCGAATCACGTGGTGCACTCAATGCTACTATCACCAAATCAATGTGCCGGTTAGCCACACACGCTCCATTGATCTATGACAAACATCGAGCCACCCTTCGCCACCAATTCCAACCCCAAATTTGTGTGTTGGTTAACCACACACGCTCCACTAACGTCTCGACAAGGGTACAAAGTGTCATTCCATGGATTAGCATACAATTTCACATTTTGCCTAAAGTAACTATGATTTGGGAATCTGAAAAAACATGTAGTTACTTTGTACTTCATTATACTTATAATGGAAGGTTTCGTCCTATCTTACCCCGTTCGACTAACGACCCTCCACTAGTCAAGAGCGCGGTGGGTAAGAGTGGATACCCATTCAATCGCCATTTTATAGGCAATTTCCTTAAACACCCCTTATAGACCAGCTTCGTGAATGAGGCCTACTAACGGTAAGACTGACTGTTTACTCATACATATATAATATTAGACTTTTAATGTTATATATAGTATAGGGTGTATTTTACACTTTTAAAATACTAGGTGGTCTAATTTAGCAAATTATACTTTTAATTTATTTAAATGTAAACCAAAACTTTATGGGTTTATTAAATCTTTTTTAATTATACACTTTAATTAGTTAATAAAACCATAAGGGTGTAAATTGAACTTTTCAAATTACTTGGGTTTTAGAATGTAAAATTTCAAATTAAGACTATTAATGAATTTTAAATTCCAAAACTTGAGGGCAAGTTTTGAAACTTTTTAAAACATTAGGATTTAACTTATTTAAATTTCAAAAAACAAAACTTTTAAGTTCAAATTTAAACTATAAAACCTAAAGGGAGTAGTTTGAAACCTTTTCAAACTTTATCAAAAACATTCTAGATCAAAAATTCAAAAATAAGGCAATTAACAACTAATTGGTGGTTATTTAATTTTGACCTAGTCCAATTTCTTGCAAGATAATTCACCAAATAATTCAAATAATTAAATTTAATCATATAAGGAGGTAATTATTCAATTAATATGAATATATCTTTTATTTTAGCAAGGATAATCACCCAATATCATAAAAATCCGATTTTTATCAATCAAAAATGTTTTGGTAATTATCCCACAACAAAAAAGGCAAGAAAATCGCGAAATATAGCTGTCAGACCCGTTGACTCGTCGAGTGCCCAGTGGACCCGACGAGTTCAGTCATGGACTCAGCGAGTCCAGCCCCAAGAAGTCAAAAATTTTGGTTTTTCAGTCAAATAAGCATCAAATTCACTAATAAAACAACCCTAAGCTCTGATACCACTGATGGGTTACGAGCAATACATCATTCCTATGGTGTACATGCAAACCCTAATAGCTTTTGGATCTAGTTTGTCTAATGAACAGGCAATTGAATATCCAAAGCTATAAACCCTAGATCTAGTATACAACTAATCATATTAACATGAAATAGGGTTTAGATCTAACCTTTAAATGTTATATAGCAATAACAATCTAATCATTGGCTTCATAAATCTTAGTGCCTCAAGTGTTGCACCTCTAATGGAGTCACAAACACCACTAAGAAACTTGGATGAAGAGAGAAGAGAGGGGAGGCACCAAAACCGGATGGAAACCCTAATCCAAGTGTTAGCCACGTTTTTGGTGCCTAAAGGCTCCTTGAGTTTAATTAATATCTTTTAGCCACAAAATTAATTCTTAATTAATTCTTGATTAATATTAATTAAACAATATGATTTCTCCTTTAATATATTATTCTTATAATATATTAATAAGTCATAATTAAACCTTTCTCTCCTTAATTCATCCTTCATATTGCTATGGTGAAGGCAACCCAAAAGGACCATGCTCATAATTGGGTCAAGTACATACCAAAATAGTTATGGACTTAGACACTAATCCAACAGTATACCTAGAATATATCTGATATATTGAAAACATACAACTATCTTAAACTTGTTAGTATGTTGTTATTATAGATTATACTAATGTATCCTCGATGTTATACTCGGGAGTTCTATATATACTATTTGTGTTATAACCCCGAAGTTATACTCGAGAGTTATATATGTTAATTGTTAAGAATGTTGCTATTATTGGTTTTATGTCAAGATAAAACATGGTTTTACTCCAAGTTATAGGTGTTGTACTGCCTAAGTATCATGAAATTAGGAGTAATGTTTAGAATCATAGTCTAGTAACTTAGGGTTTTAGACACGAATATGCTTTTGTTGTTAGAACTTTAAGAGGCCGACAAAGTCTACATGAGCTATTTATTCATCAACTAAGATTGGAAATCTTATTGGAAATCCTCTAACTTGTAACCGCTAATCCCGTGTGAGCGAGTAAGTTGTGTATGGATCAATGTGGGTTAACGCCCCATCCGTGGTTGTTGGTTACAACCCAAACAGTTTTACAGTGGACTATAGATCTATGCGAGTTGATAAACTCACCCGTGGTTGCTAGCTACAACACAACGGTTTGCGGGTGACGAACTGTCCTAATTCTTGTTTTGTTTTGGATGTCTATTAAGCATACGGGGGAAGTATTTACCTTGGTGGAATCCTTCATGGAACCAATGGCAGTTTTATTATGGCACCAATGATGGAACCATTGGTGGGATATTTGAATCAGAGGTCTTTATGTCATAGCAGCGGTTACAGACTCATGGTAGCACAATTTAGAAGCATTATACTTTGTCGATATACAAGTATGAATGTTAAGTATAAGTTTCCCAAACACTTATACTCTAGGTACAAGGAACTTGTAGGTATACTACTTGCTCATTAAGCAGAAAATTCTATTACCAATAATGGTATGTAGTTTATAATAACTCTTTTGAACTGCTCAATATATGTTATATAACTGTGATACAAGGAATGACGTTACATCGCCCGGTGTTTCCGCCGCCAGATGGGGGTGTGATATATTGGTATCAGAGCTGTTGACTATAGAGGACTAGTACTTTCTTAGTAAAGCACAACTATAGTCTAGGGCTTACTCTATTAGGTTTAGGTATATGCATATCCCTTAACCTACAATAAAAAGTATGATTAATAATTCTACTGAAGGACTACTTACAACAACAGTGATAGGATAGACACGTCGCTTTGGGTTGTTGGATTTTAGAACGACTATATGCTAAAATGATCCTACTGTAACGCCCGTGTTTCTAGGATAGGCATTAATATTGATTTAATAGTCTAGGTTAACCTTTGTAACTCATTTGAAATAATAGAAATGTATTATTTGAGTATTATGTGTTTTATGTTTAATTGTGTGGCTAAAATGAATTATGATAAGCCCAATATCTATGAAGGAAGTTGTAGTGGTCATGACAAGGTTCCGAATATATATAAAGAATGCCGAAATCCGAGTTATAACGAAGAAGTTATGACCTGTCGAAGTTTTGCGACAGAACCGGTACGACACTACATGACGTAAATAGTGAGTTTACGATAGAGCGATATTTAGCCTTAGTGATCTAAACGAAAGTCGTAGAATAGGTTAAATCGAGAGCGTGCATAAGAAGAACGTCTAAATCTGACTTCGTATGAGGAAGTTATGATTTTTTGAAGTTTCGACTTAGCAGTATGCAACCCAAATTTCGAACATGAGATCAAGTGATTTCTAGCCGAAACAATCTAAATGAGAATCTAAGATCTCGTCGATAGTAATGCAACGGTAAAAAGACAGACGAAAACGGAGGTCAGATGAAGGAGTTATGAATTTCTAACGGAGTTTTCCTGTCCCGACCTACTAAAAATAATATAATAAAAGTTAAATTCAAAATTAGCTAACGGAGTCTAAATGCGAGTTGTAGAGCATAATCTCACCTACATGTGGATATAAAAAATGTCGAAAACAGAGCTCGTATGCAAAAGATATGAATTTATGAAGTTCAGGGCACGAACTTCCACCTGTGTCAGAGCTCACGACGTGAGCATAGTGTTCACAACGTGAGCAGGTGATGGACGTCTTCCAGGGAAAGTGGCCTGATGATGTACGCCATGACATCGAGATCATGATGTGAGCAGTTGTGGCTCACGACGTGAGTATAGATTTTCAGTCCTATAAATAGAAGTTGAAGGGCAGCCGGCCATAGTTGCTAATTCCCCACTCTCTCACTCCCGATACTCTCTCTTGCTGTCTTGAAGTACCCCCGAAGCCCCGGTATCATCTCGACACCCGAATCAACTCCTGAAGCTCCGAAGATCCCGAGAAGAAAAGAGTTTCTGAGCCGAAGTTCTGCCCGCGAGAAGCCTGGTGTGTGAAGATATCCCAGATTCATCGAAGAGTTACTACTTTTAGAGCCGTAGTGCTGCTCGATAATCATATTATCAAGTGAGTGCATAGTCCCTTTCACATACACAATTTTAATACAAGTATTGATGAATGTATTAGATATATGATATGAGTAAGTGTGTAGTTGCTTTCTGATAACACACATATATGAATTATACTATATGAAATACGTGCTATGTGACTATATACTATTTGTTATGTGGTATGACTATTGAATGAATATATTATATAGGTTTTAAGCTGTATATAAACAAGTATATTTTATCTACAAATATGTTGGGTAGAACATGGGTAGATAGTGATGTGTGATGAAATAAAAATGATGAGAGGCCTCGATGTGATTGTGATCTAGTCGTCCAACAAAATATGGATTACGACCAAAGACTTTTCTAGACAGTTTAGTTGAACGCTGGCAAGCTTATAACCTGTAGGTGTAGTGAACTTGGGTGTTCATTTGCTGTATTCTATCCCCCTCATGGTTGCCTTAGGACATTCATTTCTAAGGAAACCCCTTTGCAGTAGTGTCCGTCCCGATGAAAATCCTAGATTAGGTCCCTTGTAATAGTTGTTGTCATAGGGACGTAAAGTGAGGATAACGGGAATGGGTAATCGGGTTATTGTTGGTTGGTGAAATTAAATATAACTATTTATTGTGGGTTGAAAATCCTATATGCTCACCAGGCTCCCAAGCCGACCACCCACTCAGTTTATTTGTATTACAGGTAGTGACGCGAGAGCATAAGTTGGAGAAATTGTGAAGATGTTTTTGTTTATAGACCAATAGTTGTATATAACTGTGTAAGGTCTATGTTTTATGGTTTATGATTTTGTGTTTGTATCGGAACATGACATCCCGAGTTTTGATATATATAATGAAAATACATTTCTTTAAGAAATGCTTTGATAAACCTTATTTTATCATGTATTGTTTTGGGGACAAATTCCCCAACTCTTTTAAATCAATGGATTTACTCTGAAATTATTTTAAAAGCATAAATGAAACCGGTCTTTTGCGGCCGTGATTATGGGGATGTCACACCTACCCTTTCGACTGTTCTGACTGGCCGGTGCCTTATCAGATAGACCTGAAGTAACAAAAAATAAATTAATAAAGCATGAATACAAAAAATAAGAAATATAGAGTCATATATAAAGACTCAAACCCTTTATTAGAATACACCTAAAACACTCGGAATGCTTTTGATCTCAAGGATTTAGATCAAATATTCCAACTAAAGTTTATATGTGCATAGATCCTATCACAACTAGGTGTAGGTGCGCAACTACATTTTATTATGATCAGATCATATGGACTATTCAAATTTGAAGTAATATTTGATAGACTAAATACTTGGTGATTCAAACTAGGAATTCGACATGGCTCATTCTCGATAATGGGTAGTCATAGAAGATACAAATGAAGAGAAAGAAGCTTCATTCCCTATGTTGGCACATGATCCTTATTACCCTATAAATCCAACTACCTTTCATTTAATACCTTATGACAATGGAGCACCTTTACATTCCAATGAATAGGAAGAAAGAAAGCCTATGAAAGAGACAGAATCAATGGCATCTTCCTTACCACCCGTGAATACTCTTTACCGTCAAGTTCTAGGAGGAGCAAAGATGAAACGCACAGCTCGTAAGTACATACCAAAATGGATAAGGATTAAGAAGAATCCAAAGGGGACATCTTCGAATACCCATAGAGTTCAAGATGAACCCGTGAGGATAGCACAAACGGTTGATAGGTGGATAGCAGAAGAAAGAGCTGCTAACAAGTATGAGATCAGTCAATCATCCCGACCATATCTCTCATTTTCTTCCGAAGATGACACATTATCTCAGTTGTTTGAGAAAAGTGTGAGAATCGGAAACAAAATGGAAATTGTCGAAGGAAAGACTACTCATCTTTTAGGACGAATGCGAAGGCTAGAAGGACATAGAACGCGAAATCAAGAGGTAGTGATGGATGTCCATCACCGCTTTAATTTCTCTTATAATGACATGATTACTCACGATGCAAGGATTGTAGAAGTAGAGCTCTACAATCAAACCTCAAGAAATGAAGAATGCACGGGAGAGCTTGAGCAAAGAAACCAAGCACTTGAGGAAAAAATGGTTCACGTCACCGACACACTAGGCCATCACTTAGGATACTGGTAGATAGAGTAGAACTAATGGTTTTGTAAAATATGAGATACCATCAGTCTAGTTAAGGTAATGGAAAAAGTTTATAGCAAGGGTGTAGTAAACCTTGCAATGTTTTTAGAAACTTTTCTCATATAAACCTATAATAAACTGGTGTAACCACTGGTAATAAATATGAAGCATATATTACAATAATCCTGTGCCAAATAGTGTCATTCACTATGTTCTATATATTAAAGAATAATTGAAGTCATTAGTATATTAATGTGACAACCCAAGTTGTCCCGTTACAATTCCCCGTTACCGTTAACAGAATATTCCACTGTATAAAAGTTCCGTTAATTAGAGGGCATCAATTTAATAAACATTCCATTTGGTTACCGTTAATATGCCGTTAAGTCGTGATAAAAGGGAATAAAAACTCAAGACACACATTTCCATTTATTGAGGAAATGTCAAGTTTTATTATTACGACCACTAAATCGGGTGCGACCAAAAGCCCCGTTTAACGGCAGTATCGGGTAAAATTCCACTGAGCCCCGACTGTGAAACCTATATAAGGGTGAGTGGAGTCAAATGGGAGACTTTTTACACTCTCTCTCTATACTCTCCCTCTAGACCCGTTTTCGCCCCGAATTCGCAACCAAACGCTTCCAAATTGTAAGTCCGCTTACCCTAACTTATTCTAAGAGTATTGATTTATGTTTATAGCCCAAAAATCATCCAAGAAGGCATAAGATAAGGAGTTTACGGCCCAGGAACATTCTAGGGCCGTAAACCCCTAAAAATGTGTTAAAAATGCCTTTTAACTTGACCATGAGCTTATAAACTATTAGGGGATATAGCCTAGGAGTGTTTAAACACTAAAATGCATGGATTTAGGACTCAAAGAAGAGTTTACGGCCCAAGCACATGCTTAGGCCGTAAACTCCACAAGTTAGGGTCCCAAATGTGCACCAAACTCATCCTAGGGCTTATTACATATTTTAGGGACTTATTCCTTTGAGTTTAGGACACTAGAACACTCCAAAATGAATTAAAGAAAGGAGTTTACGGCCCATGAATAGTCAAGGCCGTAAACTCCCTAAAATCATGCCCAAAAGTGTGATTTTGCCCCCCTAATGGCCTTAGACATTTACCATAAAATGCTAGAATGGAAATAAAGGCTTAAACACAAGAAAAATGAGACATTTCTTGGAGTTTACGGCCCAAGCATTTTCTAGGCCGTAAACTCCCCTAAAACCCCCTAAAATGTTGGTTTTAATCCTCCAAAATAGCATCACACTTCATTAGAAATCACTAGAAAGGCATTAGGGGCTTGAAACATCACCAAACTCAATGATTTAGAGTTTACAGCCGTAAACTCCTTTAGGAGTTGTTCTTAGGCCGTAAACTCCATTATAAGGCCCTTAGGAACCTCAAATCCAATCATGCCTTTGATGAAAAGTGCTTAGAATAAATCAAGGAACAAGCTAGAAGCATCAAAACCCCAAGAACATGACCTTGGGAGTTTACGGCCGTAAACTCCCTTAGGTTGGGCCGTAAACTCCTTGTTTGGTCCATATTGATGCTTTAAACCCCTTTACACCCTTGATACTTGAGCATAGCAAAGTCCCACAACTGATAGGAGACCCTTAGCACCCTTAAACGCTACCCGGGACCCCAAACACTCAACCAAAAGTGGTTTCCACTCCTTTGAGTGTGTATAAATGTTTTATTAGTATATTATATGCTAATTGTATGTGAACATATGTTATCATATGTTAAAATAGGTCCTTGTGTGTGTTCAAGTCCTTGCGTGACCCCGAACGCCTAAACGACACTACCGTCGGACCTACTTATACCAGGTGAGTTCATACCCCTGAATGAACCTTTTTTTTTATGCTTTTAAATGTTTTCATAGGGGGGATTACAAGTTAAACATGCCAGTTATCATATCAATCACATGTGATTGATAACCCGCATGCACAAGATTTTACCACTGTACGCTGTTTTACCGAGTAGGGCACTATAAATGGCTTTCAAAAAGGGTTTTTAAATTGTTCAAGTTCTTACTTTCATAGCTTATCAAAGATTCATTTTCAACTGATTTATAAAAGATTCTCAAAGATTTCTAAAGGTTTTCACACTTATCTTATCAAAGAATACAAATGCGATTTTCCGGAGTAATAAAGTCTTCAAGGGTTTTCATGAATACTTTTAATTGTTAGATACCGCTGCTTCGCTTATACCTGTTTTATACTCCTACTCTGTAATGCTTTCGCTTATACCTGAAGTCACTTATACCTGATAACGCTTATACTTATTTACCCTCTTACTTAGTGATACGATTCTGCTTCACTTATACTTGAGATCGACTTTACTTCACTTATACTTGATACGTTCTTACTTCACCTATTGTCATCTCCACTTCACGATGCGCTTATACTTATTCGACAATTATACTTCACTTGCGACCGCTCTTACTTCACTTGTTAGACACTCCTACTTCACGAGAATCACTTTCACTTGATACCCACTTAGTCATAGTTAGATGTATGTCCGTACTTATATAGGTATATATAAGTAATGCTGAAAGACTTAGGAAGGCTCATCGGCCCTATTTCCTTTTCTTCGTTGAGATGTGGTCTGGTGGGATCGGGTAGCCGTCCGAAGGTCGTTTGGTCCATTAGTTAAATACTATGTATATGGGTATGGACATATAGGGAATTCCCTAGTCAAGTCAATTAAGAGTCTCTTCATCTATTCTACACTTACTTTAGAAACACACTACCCACTGTTTGGAAGTCTCTACCTCTAGTATATCATTTGTATTAGAAACCCACTCCCCTCAAGAAACACACTATTCTCTATTTGGGATGCATCTTCGGGACGCGGCCTTCTCCGTCGTCTAGTTGGTAACCAGAGTCTCCTGTAGGGAGAGCGGACATTGTGTGTATAGGCCTATACGGGATTGACAACCCCGCACCCTGACTGCTAGCTACAGTCCACGGCCCACCAAGCCAAGGGGTGACAAATGCCATATTATATAGATGCTTGTAGGGCGTCTGGAACTCTAGTCAGTATGGTTACGAGTATCCTGGGTTGCCTTATAATTCATGGCTTTAAGGTAACGGTATTTCCGCCAGCAATTTACACTGTATGCTGATGTCACTTTTCAGAGTCACTCTGTTTCGACCTTGCTAGCTGTATCTTTCATTTGACACTGTCTGGGGTCTATAATCTCTGTTTCGACCTTGCTAGCTGTATCTTTCATTTGATACTGTCTGGGGTCTATAGTCTCTGTTTCGACCTTGCTAGCTGTATCTTTCATTTGATACTGTCTGGGGTCTATAGTCTCTGTTTCGACCTTGCTAGCTGTATCTTTCATTTGATACTGTCTGGGGTCTATAATCTCTGTTTCGACCTTGCTAGCTGTATCTTTCATTTGATACTGTCTGGGGTCTATAGTCTCTATTTCGACCTTGCTAGCTGTATCTTTCATTTGATACTGTCTGGGGTCTATAATCTCTGTTTCGACCTTGCTAGCTGTATCTTTCATTTGATACTGTCTGGGGTCTATAGTCTCTGTTTCGACCTTGCTAGCTGTATCTTTCAATTGATACTGTCTGGGGTCCGTAGTCTTTGTTCTGACCTTGTGAGAGATACCTTTCATTTGGTATCGTCTTCGGTCTATATTTACTGTTTTAGACCTTACCAGCTGTACCTTTCGTTTGGTACCTTCTGGAGTCTATGTCTCCCCTTTGTTAGACTGAACCAGGCGCGTCGTCAGTTCGATACCCTCATGGAGTCTATGATTCTTTGCCTTAGTCAGCAGTCCTCACTGCTGAGGCATATGTTATTCCCTGATGTCTCCTGCTTTCTTAAATAATCAAATTCAATATTTTGATGACAATGTCAATTAAGGGAAAACTACCTCTTACCACAATGCACTGAAACAGTCTTGGTAGAAGGCTGCTTTATTTAAAGAAAATATAGGATTTTCTGGAAAGGACACTGAAGCACTAAAAGCACTTAAACTACTACTTATTAAAGTTATTTGACTAAATGACACTAAATGCTTATGAACTCACCAGCATTTGTAAAAATGCTGATACTCGCTTTTCAAATAACTTGTAATCTCAGGTAAGCAATTAGACAGGTACATCCCCGGAGCTGCTGATGAAGATGGCTTAAGTACCTTGCTGCACTTTATATATGTTGCTTGTATTATTTTGATACTATGTAATGTAACCATGTAAAATTATTACTATTAATGCAATGTTTTGTTGTACTTTGATTACTATATGCATGTGTTGTGATACTTGACATGACGTCATCCACCCCAGAACGTTTCCGCCGTTCCGGTTTTGGGGTGTGACAATTAATGACTAAATAAAATACTTCATAAAACTCATAAGATTCTTACTATTTATAATAGGAACTAAAATGCCTAGAAGAAGTAGTCCTCGACTAAACCTTAACCAATGATTAGAACCACAACAACAACAAGGACCACCAGCAGAAATAAACCCCTCAATAAGTTCAGTAGAACTTGGATAAATTATAGCTCAGAGAATCACTACAGCTCTAGCTAAAGTCACAACATGAGGTATTAGAAATAAAGGCAATGCAAGAACCGCCATAATGTGTACCTAATTTTTTTTTGAATTGCAAACCAAAGAGCTTCCATGGAAATGAAGGATTCATTAATTTGACGAGGTCGATTGAAAAGACAGAATCCGTCTTTCAAATAAGCTTCTATCCAGATGATTGTAAAGTACGATTTGCAGCATCTACTTTCGCTGATGCAACGTTAACATGGTGGAACAACCATGTAAATACAATGGGAATTAATGCTGCTAAATCCATGTGATGAGTATTTAAAACTATTTGATCGATTAGATCTTTATAACAGGCAAATCAATAAAGTAAAAACAGTGAGATAAAAACACAAGTATGGATCTGAATGAGTCGAATGATTCGATTAACTCAATCCTCAACAGAGCTCGATGAAGAACTTCTGCTGTAGAGGATTCTAGGGTTACAAAAGATAAGAACGTGTACGCTATAAAATCTCTATCAAAATCAATACGTTCAAGAATGCATGCAAGCATCTATATATAATTAACCCTACAACGTACTCACGGATGGACAGGCCCATACCGGAGACAAAACTGGACTAACTAACGAGCCCAAAGACGCAACACTAAACTGGACCTAACAATCTCCCCCTTTGCGTCAATTTGGAGCGAGACTATCACTTCTTCTTGCTGGGTCCAGCTGCTGGAACCTTCTTGGTGGTATCAAACAGACGAGGGATAATGGCGTGGATTGTTTATCTGAAGCGGATGTACCACTGGATCATATCATCAAAGTATTTCTTGTCGTCAACTGAGTTTTGCTTGCACCGATGAATAATCCCTAAGACATGTTCCAGACATGTAGTGGTGTAGAGATGTTTGTCTGCCAAAGCGAATAGGCATTTTTGGCCTTCGTTTCTGGTAAACATAACAGAGTTTCTCTTCGGGTCTATCTTCCCCATCTGCATCATGTTGAGATCACTTGCTGAGCCAACAGGAGAAATAGTAGGATTTTCCTTGAAGACACTCGCTATCTCCTGATCCATCTTGGCGACTTCCATGATGTAGAAAACAAGCATCCTCTTGAAGTGGTTAATGATCAGACCATATTCTGCTTCATTTGTAAGAAGGATGTTGTGCAAAATTATCCAGTCGTGTGGATTCAAGTTGGGAAGATCAGCAAGCGAAATGGCATGTTCGGTCTTGGCGGATCCTCTCAGCACCTTAAACAGAACATTGGTGAAGTTTCCTTCCAGATATGGCTTGAGGACCCAAACATTGACTATCTTCTGAGCGCTCCATGTTTGATACGGTGGTTGAGCGGCCCTCAGATAGAATTCGACCAAATCCCGGTCAACCTTTGGATGAGGATGAGGGAACTCGGCAATGTTGTCAAAGGCATGGAAGACGAACGCCTTTCGGGTCAGTGGCATGTCGAACTGAGAATCGACAGAATTAACCCGATCAAGTGAGATCACTGGTTCTAGCCATAAGATGCTTGGTGTTTCGATGGCTTCTTTCAGCAACTTCTCAAGAGTCCAAGGAGGAAAAAGATTTTTCCTACTCTCGAGAAGGTCGTGAGCTTCTTTCTGTTTTCGTTCAGCTTCTTTAGCCTCTCTAGCAACCCGAGCGCTGATGTCAGCGTCCTTGTCTCGGCCTTGCTTTTTCAAAAGATCGGCAATGGTCTCTTTATCTTCATCGTCACTATCTTCAGCAATTTGTTTCCCTTTATCTTTTACACCCGAACCTGAGGCTTGGCCTGTTGGAGGAGGTTCGGTTGTTTTTGTTGTTGTAGAAGTAGGAGGTGGTTGAGACACATTCTATCCCCCTTGTTTTGGAATGGACACGAAGGCAAGGAGCCCTTCAATCTTGCTCAGGAGAGAAAGGGCTGGAGCAAGCTTTTCCGCGAGAGTACGCCTCACAGAGTAGTTTAATATCGGGTCATGTGCTTCCAGGATGTTTGAAATGGCTGCGTGGACATCCGAAACACACGAAGACACAGTCTCTCGTTCAGATCGAAAAGAGTCAATCTCCTTTTGAGAATTGGAGAGTTGAATACTCTTGACCTTAAGAGCAGTGGTCTTTCTAGCGAGAGCGTCCATGAGAGAGTTCTCGGCAGCGAGATCTTCTTGAAGCTAGGTAAGACGCTCCTCAATGGTCGCCATAAAAGTGGAGTTGTCGTCAGAGAGAGTTTGACGAAGAGCGGAAAATGACTTCAGTTCAGAGGAAACTGAGGTAGCCAGCGAGTTGACGATGGGGTCAAGCTTCGTTTTGGTGGCTTCGGCAGTTTCCTGTAAAGACTTCAACAGAGAGGAGGCATCAGTAAATAGTTTTTTGACTTTTTTGGTCGCAGCCACACAGGCTTTGGTGGATGCATCCATTGCAGCAGTAGCTGAGTCTAGAGAGACTTGATGAGCGTTCGAGAAAGCAGCAACAATCTTCTGAATAGCAGCTTCAGAAATGGTAGACTGTGATGAAGAAGAGGAGGCGATGAGCGAATCTATCTTTTCGTGAAGCTCCTTGAGATGCTTCTTGGTGACCGGAGTATCATCATCATCATCACTCTGCACCTGATACGGACTGTAATAGACCGAATCAAATGTCATATCCTCCCCACCGAGGAATGGTTCTTCGTCCTCTGTTGCCTGAGGTGAGGGTGGAGGTGAAGGTGGAGGCTCGGTAGTGGAAGTAGGTTCGGGTTGTGAAGTAGGTTTGGTAGTGGGAGTGGGTTCAGGTGCTTTAGTAGGAGCCCCCGTATAAGATACGTTGGTTCTTACTTCAGCAGTGGTTGTGGTAGCTTCTGTAAAAATAGGAGGGGGTACTGGGATGGAAGTTGGTGGTATTTGAGTTGTGGAGGTTATGGGGGGAATGGAAATAGGAATGGTAACTGGTGGAGAAGAGATCGGTGAAGTGGAAACATGAACTTCTGGGGTAGGCGATCGTGGAGGAGTGTTACCACGAGGAGACTCATCGGAGTCTGAATTGTCTTCCTCAGATTCGCTTGAGGAGGAAGCGAGTATCAGCTTTCGCCTCATTTGGGTTTTTCTCTTCTTCATTGGAGGGGATTGAGCAACTTTGGTGGTTTTACGTTTCTTGGGAGAAGGGCCTTTCGCTCCCTTGCCAACCTGCTTGTCTTTGCCTTTTTCATTCTTCTTTCCCCTTGGGGCAGGCTTGTCAGCTTCATGAATGGATCTGATCATCTCAGGAGTTAGCTCTCTAGGACCAGAGCGACGAAACTCCTTGTAGGTTCTGATGATACGGCTGTCAGCGGGAACGTCTCCATACATCGACTCAGGGATGGAGCCAATGAACTGAAACTTGGATGCGTCAGAGACAATTATCTTCGTGGTATGGAAAGTACCAATCGAAGACATTGGAGAACCAGCAACAATGGGGACGTGATACTTGTCCATCACCCATTTTGTAATGAGAGTCCAAAAACGAGCATAGGAAATCTTGGAATGCCGAGATGTAGAAGCCAGACTTTGAATAAGCTGCTGCCATAGGACCGACCCATAGTCTAGGTTGATACCGTTGTAAAACCCATACAGAATAGTTATGAACAGACGACTCGCTCCCTGATCCAGTACTGCGTTCAGATAAACCCTTGAACAGCACTTTAAACAACCCATTCCACTGAGGAGGCAGGCACGATTTCTTGAACTTCGTGACTGTTGTCAGCACCTCAGTATACCCCATATTGTAGAACATAGAGAACATGTGACCCACCGAAATGGATTCAGGGTTAACCCGAGATGAATCAGGTTCAAACCCTAAAAGTGAGCAAAATCGTTGCTTGGAGATTGACGCCTTGTGATCTAGAACGTCGAAGAAGATCCTGTTGACTGACTTGTCGTAATGAGCAGTGGCGAAAATTTGGGATAAGAACTCCATAGGAACAGCTTCAGCTTTGGTGAGTGCAGGAGCAAGCGGCGAGTATTTGAGACACTCGATGATCGGGAACATGAAGGTGTCGTAAACCTGAGGAGTAAGATCGATGATCAAACTCTGTTGGGGACGAATCGGCAGGATGTGGGAAGTGGCATGAACTGATGATGAATCCGCCATTATTGTGAAGAAGTTGGGAGAGATGATGAATAGTAGTATACGTGAAGAATTTCTTGCTCTCTGAAATTTGGGTGCAGTAAAGAGGTAAATAATGGTTAAGATTACCTTTTATACTGTGGCTACAGGAGAGAGAAGAATCTATCCCAAATCTTCGAAGGAAACACGAAGGGTTTTTCGGAAGTAATTGATGCGTGACCGTTGTTAGCACCGATGATTACGCATGAGAGAGAATATCAGTCCCGATTCACACGCTTTCCCATCAGGCGTCGTTTTTAAACGAAACGGTTCCACTTCGCACGCCTGGCCTTCAAGCGCCATTTGAAAATCAAATCGATTTGACTCCCGCCTGAGTCAACATCTTATCCTTTTAGATTAAACGTCATCTTAAAGCAAAATTGACCACGTGGATCAATGTGAGCCACAACTCTTTTATGACTTCAAATTCCATTTAAAAATATGCCTTGTAACTAATGAAACCAGAATTTTGGAAAATCAAAAAGATTTTCGTGCTTAGTGTGTAAAAGAAAAGGAAATAAAGCAACACATATAAGGGAATTTGTGATGTCAATAAAGACACGAAACAATGGATCCCGGGCACGAATCTATTCCTTCAAAGTCAAGAGAGACTTTAAAGTGTTTGTGTGGTTTCCCGTTGAATAACGATCAGACACTTATTGAGAAGTGTTGAAAGGCTACTTTTAAGTAGGCTAATTTGGGTGGCTTTCGCTTCAGTTCAGAATTCCTGATCTTGATATAAGACAGTAATCGAACGAAGTACTTGTGAGACCAATGTAGTCTGTTGAACAAGTAGGTTTGAAATAATTGAAGTGGTAATGTAAAATAGTTTATGTAAAATCTCAAAAAAAAATTAAAACTGGATTCCAAGGGAAGAAATGTTATGGGATTTAACAATTTCATAGGAGTCACACAAAAGAAAATTAGAGATTTTACTTTCCATCCTCATCGATAAGTCCGCCAATTCGTTAGTGAAAGCTAAAGCAAAATTGATTGTTCACCGTTAATGCATAGTAGGTATTGAATTGTGGGTTTCACTTAGTACGTAGTGACACGAAGCTAAGATCATAAACACAGAAATGGTATAACCATAAACCTCAGTGGTAATTTCTGAGAGTCTCAAGGGTTACGTTTATGAAGTGAATTAGATGGAGAAAAGTAGTGTAGATGGTGTAAAGAAAAACCAAAGTACCTATGCTGTGAAAATAAGGACCAAGCAGAAAACTCTTATCTCATGTGAGTGGAGAGTTAGGTAGCTCATGATTAGAATAAATATGAAAGCCTAATTGGGAAGACAAGGTTTGTATGTACCAAGTCAGTAAGGCTATTATTCAGAATCAGGTGAGGCTTTGGACACATACAACAACATGCTTCTAGGGACACTTAACTTAATGAAAGAATTTCCCCACAAATATCCACACAAAAATATAAGACACAAAACAAAAAAAAAACAAAAAAGTTATCGAACTAATAAAAATTAAAAAAAAAATGTTTTTGGAGTTTTTGATTTAAAAGAATAAAAAGATTTTGGAATTTTTGATTTAAAACAATAAGAAAAAAATGAGACACACAAAAAAAAATTTGGAACCAAACCCGAGCGTTCGGTCTATTTCGGCAAAAAAAAAATTTGGAACCGAACCCTTGCGTTCGGTCTATTTCGGTTGCAAAGAAAATAAGTTTGAAAAAGAAAAGAACTTTGAAAATAAGAGAGAAGAATTTGAGAAAATGATACAAAAGGTTTACAACCAAAGAAACTACCTTTGAGTGATAAGCGAAGATCAGATGATAGGACCGAACCCGAGCGTTCGGTTCATTTCGGCACACATGTGACCCGAACCCGAACGTTCGGTACATTTCGCTTCCGACTTTTAATTTTGAGAAGTAGTCTTTGGTACTGACTCCGATTCCATCATTCCTAGCCCTTGTAGAATTTTATTGAAAGATACTTCATGAAGAGCTTTGGTGAAGATGTCAGCCAGTTGATCAGTGGTTCGAACAAAGTGAATTTCAACGTTCCCATCTTCTACATGATCCTTAATAAAGTGATACCTCAGTGCTATATGCTTTGTCTTGGAATGTTGCACTGGGTTATGACAGATCCTAATTGCACTTTCTGAATCGCAATATAGTGGGATCTTTTTCATATTGAGTCCATAGTCCCGGAGCTGGCTTTGGATCCAAATCACTTGAGATGTACAGGAGGCAGCTGTGATGTACTCTGCTTCGGCTGTAGACAGAGAAACACATGTCTGTTTCTTTGATTGCCAGCTAACCAATTTCCCGTCTAGGAATTGGCAACCTCCAGTGGTTCTATTCCCGTCTAAACCACATCCTCCAAGGTCTGCATCTGAGTAGGCTTGAACGAAGAACCATGAGTTTGATGGATACCATAAACCGAGGGAGGTGGTTTGTTTCAGATACCGGAGTATGTTTTTCACTGCAAGCATATGTGGTTCACGAGGATTCGCCTGCAACCTAGCACAGTAACACACGAAAAACATTATATCAGGCCTGCTAGCAGTGAGGTACATTAAAGACCCAATCATATGGCTGTATAGCGTAATATCGACTGCAGGTTTTTCCAAGGATGGTGTGAGCTTGGTGTCGAATGCCATTGGAACTTTAACCTTTGAGTCTCCCATCATGCCGAATTTAGCAAGAAGAGACTTGGTGTATGCTTCCTGGTTGATAAAGATGCCTTCGGGTCCCTGTCTAATATTTAAACCAAGGAAAAAATTAATCGGACCCATTGAGCTCATTTCAAATTTAGTCTCCATCAGCTTTCTAAATTCAACTGTTAAGCTAGGATTCGTTGAGCCAAAGATGATATCATCGACATAGATTTGAACAATCATAAGGTGGTTACCTTCCTTCTTACGAAAGAAGGTTGGGTCAACCGAACCTTATTTGAATTTTGACATCTTTAAAAACTTGGTTAGCGTTTCATACCATGCCCTAGGTGCTTGTTTCAGACCGTAAACTGCCTTGTCCAGAATATAACAGTGATTTGGGTACTTTTCATTGACAAAACCAGGAGGTTGCTCCACATAAACCGTTTCTTCAAGTTCCCCATTCAAAAAGGCGCATTTCACGTCCATTTGGTAGACCTCAAAGTTCTTGTGTGCAGCATAGGCCAGAAATATTCGAACAGATTCCAGCCTTGCTACCGGAGCAAAAGTTTCTTCATAATCAATTCCTTCTTCCTGGCAGTATCCTTTCACCACGAGACGAGCTTTGTTTCAAAATTACATTACCTTCCTTGTCCATTTTATTTCTGAATACCCATTTGAGACCAACAACTGAGGCATCTTTAGGAGTTCGAATGAGGCGCCATACCTTGTTTCTTTCGAACTCGTTGAGTTCATCTTGCATAGCTTGAACCCAGTCGGAATGATCAAGAGCAGTATTTACTGTCTTCGATTCAACTTTTGATACGAAAGAATTATACCTGCAGAACTCTACTTTGGAGAATAGAGATGTTTGCTTTGCCTTCAGTTGAGATCGGGTGAGGACTTTTTTAGAGACATTACCCACTATCTGAGATACAGGATGATCTCTGGTCCATTTAACAAGAGGAGGGTAATTTGGATCATAGGGTGGATCCAATTCAGCGTTTACCATTTCTTCCAATTCAGATTGGCTATCGTCATTGAAAAACATGTCGGAGTTCTCCCCCTCGACTGATGAGCTTTCAGGTGTAGCTGGACTTTTTGGTGCTACAGGACTCTCGGGTGCAATTGAGCTTTCGGGTGCTGTTGAGCTTTTGGGTGGAATTGGAATAGAATTCTCCCCCTCAAGTTGTGAGCTCGGTTGCTTTGAAGAAAGAGGATTATCCCCCTCAACTGAAGCGCCTTGCTGAGGAGGTTCGTTTGGAACTTGTTCTCCGTCACCCATTCGTTTGGCGGCATCTTCGACAATTTGCTTTAGATGGTCGACTTTGTTGTCTGCTGCCTTGGCTTCCGAGAGAGTAGCTTTCTCAGGTTCATCGAATAATTCCACAAACTGATCGAACAGATTAGCAATCGAGGCCGTGACTTAAACTATATGAGTGAATATTTCTCCAATTGCTTCTTCAGAAGCCTTTAGCCTTTTGATGTAGATATCATCGAAAGTCACATAATATGTTTCTTCGATCTTCCTTGAACGCTTGTTTAAGACCCGGTAAGCTTTTGAAGTAAGAGAATATCCCAGAAAGATTCCTTCATCAGCTTTAACGTCAAACTTGTTACGATGTTCTTTGGAGTTGAAGATGAAGCATCGTGAGCCGAATACATGGAAGAATTTTACGTTCGGCTTCCTGTTATTGATGATCTCATAAGGAGTAAGAGGGAAGCGCTTGTTGAGATAAGACCTGTTCTGCGTAAAACAAGCTGCAGCAATAGCATCAGCCCAGAAATATAAAGGAAGAGAAGCGAAACTTAGCATCGTTCGGGCCGCCTCACACAAGGATCGGTTTCGTCTTTCGACAATTCCATTCTGTTGAGGCGTGTAGGGGGCTGAGAAGTTGTGACTGGTTCCTTTTTCTGCCAAAAAGTCTTCAAATTCTTTGTTCTTGAATTCCAGTCCATTGTCGCTCCTAATGTTGCGAACGACTTTTCTCAGTTGCACTTCAACCTACTTGATGAACATCTTTAGCTTAGGAGTAGCCTCAGATTTGTGCTTCAGAAAGAACACCCATGTAAAACGAGAGAAATCATCAACAATAACAAGAATATACTTGCTACCGCCAATGCTTTCGATTGATGATGGACCACACAAGTCAATGTGAAGCAACTCAAGTGGTTCAACAACTTTTGTGTTTATAATGGATGGGTGACTTTGACGACTTTGTTTCCCCATTTCACATGCAGTGAACAAATGTTCTCGATCAAACTTGAGCAATGGGAGACCCCTAACATGACCTCCTGTGACAAGCTTGTTGATGTCTTTGAAGTTGAGATGGGAGAGCCTTCGGTGCCATAGCCAGCTTTCGTCAGAATGAGCTTTGGATAAAAGCCATATAGCTGGATTTCCTTTGATTGGTTTTAGATTGAGAGGAAACATTTCGCCTTTGCATTCTAATTTGAGAATCACCCTTTTTGATTTCTTCTCTATGATTTCTGAACCTTCATCGTCAAATGAAACCTTGAGACCGGTACCTCCTACCAGTTGAGACACACTGATGAGATTATGCTGTAGCCCTTCAACGTACGCCACCTTTCTTATTGTGAAGTCTCCATTGGTTATCATCCCATAAACCTTTATTGTTCCATAAGATTTGTTGCCGAACTTGACATTCCCACCATTCTAAAGAGATCGAAACTCTCTTAGCTCTTCCTTCCTCTCTGTCATGTGACGTGAGCAGCCACTGTCAATGTACCATTCTTCGTCGAATTGCTCGTCACTTATAACCTGCATAAATTAAGCAGATTTAGGAACCCAAAGTTTCTTGGGTCCACGTGAGCCTTTCACAGGAACAGGAATAGTAAGAGAAACATCAACAAGATATGTTCTTTTTATTAATGTTGTTTCATCTTTTCTTTTAATGGTAAACACTTTGATTTTGTTAGCGTTAGCAACAGTTGGTTTGGTTTCAGGTTTTGGTGTTTAGGCTTTAGACTGCTTTTGGTTTTCCTGGACTGAGGAAATTTTCGATTTTCCTTTCAAGTTCATTGATGATTTTGAATTCTGTGCAGGAACGGAATTGGGTTTAGAAGAGAATTGAGAATGAGAAGAATTAGAATGGGAATTTCTTCTAACTTGTGGTTCGAAATGACCCTTTTGTTTATGGTCATTGGAGGGACCGAACCTGAACGTTCGGTAGCTGTTGCTCTCGGGACCGAACCTGCCCTTTCGGTTGTTGTTGTTCTCTGAACCGAACCTGCCCTTTCGGTTCTGTTCCTCATGCGGCCTGAAGGCCTTTTTCTCTGGCTTTGAATTTTTGTCATGATAGGAGAAATGTGTGTTTTGAGAGTGCCAAAACTGCTTTCGCTCAGAGAGATTCTTTTTATATCTTAGGTTTCTTTGCTGCTTTTGATTTTTCACTTGTTTCGTCTGTCTGTGGATGTTAGCCTTTTGTTTCAGCTTCTTGTCAGCCGATTCACTTTTCACAGATGATGTTTCGCATGTGGAAGTGACTTTCTCTACAGGTATTTCTTTTGTGCCGCGTGTGCTTGGCATGTCAAAGTTGTCAGGCTTATTCAGTGGCTCTGGTACATATCTTCCTTTTGTCGTCCAGGACGTTCGCTCTGACAAACCAACTGTTTCGTCGGAATTATCTATAGGAGCTGACCAGAAGAACTCATCACAACCATCTACGTTATCTTCGTTCACTATGGCAGTGAGTTCAGCTGTTTGATGCTCGCTTACTCCTGTGACCTTATACACCTGATTTGGTGCTGTTCTCACCTTTTGGTACACAACAGCCTTTTCTTCAAGAATTGGGGACTTAGTTTGGGAAAAACGAGCGAACTCCATAGAATTTTCAGAAATCAGATTTTTGTGGTTTTCGGGCTCGCTCTTGACAAACTCAGAACAGTCGACCACATCCTCTACAGAAATTTCACTCATATCATCGTCCTCATTAAGTTTAGATGCATTTTCAACATCAATTTTATTTTCTGAACTTAAATTAGCACTCAATGAGTCGAATTTTTGTATGGTTTCGGTCCTTAGTTTCAGCTTATCGTTTTCATCCAAAAGATTTTTCAGCATGTCCTTATGGTCTTTGGACTTTATAAAAGATTCTATTTTGTCCAGACCATACATGTAAGTGGGATTCACAGCATCAGACGATACAACACTTTCACAGTTGTATGCCTCAGCATCGATTTCATCCTCCTTAAACTCAAGGAAGGGTAAAATCATGCGATGTATTTTTTGCCCTATTTCACAATTCAGATGCAGTTGAGTAATGTTAGCATAAAGTCTTTTAGCAATCAAACAAAAAACATTTCTTTGTTTTAAAAGTTTTAAATTGTCTCTTTGTAAATAAATTTTTCATCCTTAGACTTAATCAGCTCTGACTCCTTCTGATCAATCCACATCCTTCGCTCCTCACTCTTGGATGACACCCTGCTTATTTGGTCAGTTAGGTTAGAATTGGTGACCCGTGTTTGAGTTAAACAACTATCCAGATTTGAGATTCTTGAATTTAAGTTATTTAATTCCTTTTCATATGATTTATGTGGAACTTTGAACGAGATAAAAAGAGATTGTACCTTCTTGATCAATTCGTCAAGCTCATGGATCTGCAACACTGAGAGGTTTTGCTGTGAAGCACAAGTCCTCTCGCTCCTTGGTGTCCTCATTTCCAACATCTGTATTGTATCCCCTCATGTGAGATACGTCAGTCACCATCAAACACTTTCCGCTGCTTTCACCACCTCTTGCCACATACGCCTTTCCATGTGAAGGCTTTCTCACCTCATCATCTTCTGAGTCGGTCGACCACACCTGTACGCCACCGAACTCGTCATCCTCTGCCGAACCCTGTACAATAAGAGCATTCATAGAAGGATTAGTAGCAGCTTTCTTCCTCTTGATCTCTTCCAGCTTTTTCATCAAGACAGCCTCTTCATCTTTCTCTGCCATTTTCTTCAGAACACAATCTTTGGCATAATGATTCTTTCCTCCACAGTAGTAGCAGCTAACACCAGAATCTCCTTCAACCTTCGCCTCTTTCTTTGGTTCCTCAGTCTTCGGCTCCTCCCTTACTTTTTCAGAACTGTAGCTTCCCTGCCAATTTTGGTTCTTATTGGTAGGAAACCTCATCTTGATGAACCTTTTTGGATTAGAGACCATCATAGCATAATCTTCTGAAGTAAGATCGTAGTCCTCTAGGTTCAGATCTTCATCTTCTACTACATTATTGCTTTTGGACAGGAGGGCCAAGGACCCCAAGTTTGAGACCACATTCTTCTCTTGCATCACAATCTTTTCTTGGGATTTCAGAATTTCCACCAGTTTCGCCAGCGAATATGACTTGAACTGCTCGTGAGCTTTACCTGTAGACACAACAGCTCTCCATTCGGATCTTAAGCCATTCAAAAAGGTGACCTTCTGTTCAATCAGCTTCCTTTCGATATCATGTTTGATCATCTTGCTAAGAAGATGATTGAAGCGATCAAACGTCTGAGTGACGGTCTCATCAGAATTTTGCTTAAATTCTCCAAACTCAGACAAAAGCAAAGTCTGAATAGAGTGCTCTAAATCTTCATCTGTGGAATACAGCTCTCACAGCCTATCCCAGATTTCTTTAGCGGTACTGCAGGAACTCACCAACCTAAACGTGTCAGATTGAAGAGCGAATCGGATCAGTCTTAATGCTTTGATGTTGCACTGAAACTTCTCCTTTTCGTCTTGAGCAACGTCTTTTACATCTTTAAACAGATCATTATACTCTTTCCGAGTTTTAATGATTCTGGATGTTCCTGAGTGATCAAATGGTCCAGACACAATGGCTTCCCAAATAAGATACCCATTATCTTCAGATCCGATGACATAGTCTTCAAAATGATGCGCCCAAATTTCGTAATCCTGGGTGTAAAGAATAGGAATCTTTGTTGTTGATCCAATACTGTTTGAGATGTTGATAGGATTAGATTGAGAATTGTCCATGCTTGATCGTTTAACCTGTTTGAAAGATCAGACTTGTAATATGTAATATTAGGGCAAAAGAATAAATATTGAGATACGTCAATTATGGAGTGACGGCTCAATAAATATCAGTTAATGCGGAAAAATCCTAATCACTTCTTTCACAGAAGAGATGTGTATGAATTACACAGCCTCCTGCTATGATACCAATTGATGAGTATTTAAAACTCTTTGATCGATTAGATCTTTATAACAGGCAAATCAATAAAGTAAAAACAGTGAGATAAAAACACAAGTATGGATCTGAATGAGTCGAATGATTCGATTAACTCAATCCTCAGCAGAGCTCGATGAAGAACTTCCGTTGTAGAGGATTCTAGGGTTACAAAAGATAAGAACGTGTACGCTATAAAATCTCTATCAAAATCATTACGTTCAAGAATGCATGCAAGCATCTATATATAATAAACCCTACAACATACTCACGGATGGACAGGCCCATACCGGAGACAAAACTGGACTAACTAACGAGCCCAAAGACGCAACACTAAACTGGACCTAACACCATGAAATACGAGGAGTTAAAGATGATGCTAGTAGAAGAGTATTGTCCTCGGGAGGAAATACAAAAGCTGGAACAAGAACTGTGGAACCTAACAATGAAGGGTTCAAAAATAAATGCTTATATCACTAGATTTAATGACCTTGCGGTAATGTGTCCAACACTTGTAACCCGAGAATACAAGAAGATTGAGCGATATATCTGGGGTCTAGCATGAAAAATCAAAGGAATGGTCATCACATCAAAGCCTACAATATATGACAGTACAAAGCGCACAGCTCATCAACTAACCAACACAGAAATCCAAGTAGGATTTATGGTCACAAAAGCCGAGTCTCCTGAATCTGGAACGTACAAGTGCAAATTTAATGGGAAGAATCCTAGACAATCAACTGATAAGAGATAAGATATGGAAACTAATTATGCAGCCACAAAACCAATACCCACACAACCAAGGAAGTATGATGGGAAGATCCCATGGTGCAACCAGTGTAATCGTTATCGCCTAGGTAATTGTTAATGGTGCACTCAGTGTAATCGTTATCACCTAGGTAACTGTTTATGGTGCACTCAGTGTAACAAGCAGGGTCATATCGTCAGCTACTGCAATAACACAACACATGCAACAATAAACCAAGGAATAAATACTGGAAGAGACTATGGTCGAGGGAGAACATGTTGAGTGTGGTGAGATTGGACACTTCAGAAGGGAATGTCCAAAGTTAAGGAATCATGGAGGTTTAGGCTGCGGCAGACCATTCGTAACTTGAAGCAGGGAAGCTATCCAGGACCCTTCGGTGGTATTTGGTACAAAATAAATTTCGGGACGAAATTACTTCAACGGGGGGAGAATATAACACCAGTCAAAATAGGTCAACAACTATCACATGTGATTATGTTAATCAAGTAATGTGATTATATCAAACAAGTAATGTAATAAACTTACTTTGTAGTCCAAGGAAAACAGACCCTTGATCGCATCATTAAGCATCCATACCACATCAATCCTCCTGCGCATTCCCACGTTGTCATATTGGGCTTATATCCCAACTTTGAAAGTCACAAGCCTGCTCACTCCCTCTCGGAAAGCTGTCAGAACATAATCATCACCATAGATCGTGACATTCCAATCCGTCTATCAACCACTCGGTTTTCAACTGTAATCCTCAAGCCGATCATAACAATAGTTTTCTTCATGGGTCCCGCGAATCAAATGCACACCCTCAAACAAGGCCCAAGAGACCTCAAAACCAATAAACTCATCTTGGTCTTCACCATTCAAACCCAAAATGACATCACCACTGAGGCCCAAAACAATTACCAGACCCATCCTCATGCCTAAACAACCATAACCAAAAGATCGACAGATACGAAACCACCGCAACAAATCATCGTACCAAACAATGCTATCTTCCGCGACCAACCCTTAGAATCCCCAAAATTTTCCTTTATTCGAGTAAGGATCACATGTTTCCATTAGTACGGGCCCAATACTATCTTCCACAAGCCACACCTATCCATACTTTCCTCAAGAATCATCTCGGGTCCTCTAAGTCACATACTCACAATAATACTAACAATACCTGCTCAACAACGTAGCAATCACACTAAAATACTTCCTAGGATCCTCTAGGATTCCCCACCTCCCCTACCATTAGCTACTGAAGAACCCCTACTAATGTCAGCTAATCACTTCATGAATACGATTACATGCAACAAAGCTTAAATAATCTTTCGACCAAATGATTCAACCCTACATAGGTTAGACCCAAATGAGAGCTGTGCAATAGGACCAAATCCTTCACTCTAAGATTATATAACCTTTATAAGATTTAATTTAATGTATTCATTTGATAATTAACTCACACCAATATAATTCCCACAAAGCACAAAGCAAGCAACATTCGAGCATCGGAATTGACTGGCACTAAGACACACTAAAATCAGGCAGATCCTCATATAAAATCCCCGACATCTAGGCCCAAGCATCTAGGATGCACGTTTATCCTGTCCTCACTCTATCAAGAGTGGCTAATCATTCTCATGCTGACCTACTATGAAACACACTCACTCATGAAAGTTCCACCAACCCTGCAGCCACTCGTGCATGCTAATCATACATAACAATGGATCCCATAGACAGTCGAATACTTGACTCTAACCTAATCCCTTAATATGAATGGAACATTAAACAAAGCTAAATCAAACATTCTCAGGCTATAGCATCTTTGTTATGTATAACCATGATGCACACACTAAGCAACTATAGTAATGATGTCAATTTCATCCAAGAATTAACCCTAGGCTATCCGACAACATACATCAGGCAAGTCTATCATGCAATTCCTTAAGATCCCTAGCCTATCACTAGCATGCAATTCTATCAAATCATACCAAATAACAGTGTGGTAACTTGGGGTAAACTTTCTTGCTCCGGATGATCGTACACATCACATCCTTCCTTGGTTATTTTGAAAATAATTTTGAATTTAATTTTAAAAGTAATTTGAAAACTTTCACAGATCCTTAGTTTGAGTCTGGATTCAAACGAATGTTCATCCATTCACTCAAACCAGGGCTTTGATACCAACTTGTAACATTATGAAAATATCAAGAAATTTAAAATTTTCAAAACCAACCATTTAACATCATTGTTTACAAAAGAGTCATTGTTTCCAAAACATTATTTCAAAATCAGAGTTTTCCCAAGACCCAAAGCCATAAAAACAAGATGTTGTACATGATCACACCTTTGCTTTCCCACGATCCTCTAAAGTATCTGAAACCATAAACTAAAATTGTAAGCACAAAGCTTAGTGATTTTCCCCAAAGTACCACCACACAAACAAATAACATATACAAACAATCATGTCGGGTCCAATCAACCATCGGGTTGGAATACCCCAGGACCAGTCAACCTCCGGGTCTAGTTATCCTTGGGATGGAATACCCTCGGTTGGAATGCCAATATACAACGGGTCCAGTCATCCTCGGGATGTAATACCCTCGGGCCTAATCAACCATCGGGTTGGAATGCCAATATACAAGGGGTCCAGTCATCCTCGGGATGGAATACCCTCGGGCCCAATCAACCATCGGGTTGGAATGCCAATATACAACGAGTCCAATCATCATCAGGATGGAATACCCTCGGGCCCAATCAACCATCGGGTTGGAATGCCCTCGGTATTTTGGCTCACGTACAAAGCAATAAAGCCTCAACCACAACTCAAAATATGTCGACATATACATAAAAAATAAACATATAATCAGCCAACAGAAAAACATGCATATCTACAGATCACTACCGAATAGCAACATCCTATAAACTAGGATACATATCTAACAGATCACTACAACATAGCAACATATGGTAAATCGGGATATCAATCTAATGGGCCAGCCTTTTTGCCTTCGACCTGAAAGTACAGTAAGGAAAAACTCACCTCACAGTCTGACAAATAGCTAAACAATACACTGCCCCGAATACCAGCTCTACAGGTCACCTATTCAAGAGACCAAATCTTAACTATAACTCAAAATACCCAAAATACCATTAAGTCAAACTGGGTAAACCCTGGTCAAAGTCGAAGTCAACAGTCAAGGTCCCAAAAGTCAATATTTCTTCCTAGCGGAGTACACCCTGCGTACCAAGAGAGTATGCTCAACGTACTCTAATGCTGACCCAAAAGCGGGGCGTTGACCGCCAATGCCCAACGTACCACCTGGCACCAGGTACGCCGAGCGTATGCAGCCCAGTCCCAAAAATCCATTAATAGCTTATTCCGTTAAGCTCTTACATCCAAAAATCAGACCCAGTCCCAAAATGATATCCTAAGTCATAAAGTTTCTAGCTTTATGACTTTGCCTGGCTATAAAGTGCTTAATGACTAAAACCCTAAGTTCTTAACCTAATAAGACATCACAACTCTTGTATGGAAGGGATGGAAGGGCCAAGATCACATTTTTATGCTCCATAATAGTTCTATAATGGATAAAGTAAAGTTTCCAAATTTATCCATTAGAATGGTCCCAACAAACAAGATCTTGTATTTAAGTCTCAAAGGGGCCCAAAAGTGCATCTTTTTCAACTTAATCCATTAAGTCCAAGTCTTTAACCTTCATATCTGAATCAAAATGATGTTTAGATGGATAAAGTTTCCAACTTTATCCATAACATGTAACGCCCCGATTCTCAGGTATTGGTTTAAATAAGAATTTCTTTGGTTTTAAGTCCTACTCGACGAGTTGGTTGCCTTACTCGTCGAGTAGCAGCGGGGTGGGATCACGTGTTTAGTGACCTACTCGCCGAGTCCATGAAGTGACTCGACGAGTAGGAGATGGCAGATGAAACCCTAAATCCCGGGGTTTTGCACCCTATTTAAGGAAGCATAAGCCTCATTTGGTCTCTTTGAAGTCCATTGAGAGCTCTAAAAACCCTAATTCGTGTGGTGTTTCATTCTTGTGTGTTTAAAGCTTTGGAGAGGAGATCTTTTGGGAAGAAGAGCTTGGAGGACAAAAGGCTAGGGGCAAGGAGGTGTGGGAAATCAGAAGTCTACCTCAGATAGCATCATCTGGAGGTATCAAGTCGTCACCTTTACCTTATTTTTATTCTAGACATCTTTTGGTTGAGATCTAGGGATTTTATGGATCTTTGAGTTGATAAGGTGGACTATGGACTAGATCTGAAGTTGTAACTTCAAATCTAGACCCTTCTTAAGTCCTAGAGTCATAAAGTTTCTGGTTTGGATGTGAATGAAACCTCCCTTGAGTAGGAAACCTCATTTCGGGTTTGGATTGGACATGGGAGCCTTTATAGCTATGCATGCACGTAAAATTTACAACTTTACGTGAAAAGCATGCCTTAGAAGCTTGGATCTATAGTTTGGAGCCGCTGCATGGCTCAAATGAGTCTCTATGGCAAAAAGAACTGAAGGGACTCGGCAAGTTGCATGGTCGACTCGGCGAGTCATATGAAGATAGGCACGAACTCGTCGAGTTGGATGAACAACTCGACGACTCTGTTGGAGATTGCATTAGACTCGACGAGTTGTATGAACAACTCGGCGAGTCGGATGAGATTTCCTCAAGTTGTGTATGCGTGCGTATCCGTCGAGTTGCATGAAGGACACTCGACGAGGGGCCGTAGAGTTTCGATCGTAAACCGAAGGAACTCGACGAGTCACTCCGGTGACTCGACAAGTGGGCAAGTACTTCAAGGAACTCGGCGAGTAGCCGAGGGTACTCGACGAGTTAGGGTCAACATGGACTGTTGACCTAGACTGAGGACTTTGACTTTGACAAAGGGTGTGACATCCCCATTTTCACGGCCAGAAAAGACCGATTTTGTTTATGCTTTATAAAAATCAGAGTACCTCTTTTAATAAAAATGTTACGGAATTTGTTCCCAGTAAAACATGATAAATACGTTATCAAAGAATTTCTGAAGAAAAGTATTTTTATTCATTTTAAAACATTTGGGATGTCATCGTCAATACAGAAACATAAGCATAAACAGAACTTACATTCATTATCACTAGTGATTTATATCTCCTTAATCTCTCAGTGTAATGTCACTTCATATCGATACCTGTGATATAAATAAACTGAGTGGGTCAGGTTGGGAAACTGGGTGAGTACATAGGGTTTTCAACCCAAAATAGTATAATTATTATGTTCAAACAATCAAAAAATCAAACAATCAAACAATCAACCCAATTACCCATCCCCATTATCTTCTTTACTCTTAAGGATCTACCCTAAGAATCAACTATTCCTCGTTCATACATTCCTAAGGATCATCCTAAGGAATCGGCACGAGATCCATCATCACGGGGGTTTAGGTACTAAGTCTGCATAGTCACCAGAATTTATACGACAGACACTAAGTCTGCATAGTCGCCAGGGTTTTGGCACCAAGTCTGCATGATCACCAGGGTTTAGGCATCAAGTCTGCATGATCGCCAGGGTTTAGGCATCAATTATGCATGATCACCAAGGTTTAGAGTACACTGAGTGAACACATCGTTCACAACACTTACAGGTTGCGAGCCTGCTAGTGTTCCACGGGACTGTCTAGAATAGTCTATGGTTGTCATCCATATTCTGCTGAATGACGGGGCCATCGTTTAGGAAAAGGCTTCTCACATCGTTCACCTCTCACCCTTACCTCGTAGTCTATAATACCTCTCATCTCATCGTCCAACTTATTTTCCATCTATTACATCTACCCATGTTTTACCCCAACATTTTTGTAGATATAAAATACATATACGGTTTAAATCCTTTAAAACGTGTATAAAATCATTCCACTAGCATAGACAACAAGTACTCAGATAATATGCAAACATAACACATAATTTATATAGAATACTTCATATTTATGTGTAAGATGAAAGGGACTATGTACTCACTTGAAAGGTGGTGACTCAGCACTCGGACAGCGCTTCGATACTCTCAAAACAATTTCCTTCGATAAAACCTAGTATCAATACCACTAGGGTTTAGTCTAACGATAACCGCGACAAATTAATAGTCTGACTATTATTATTATTATTATATAAGCGTTAAATAACACTCAATATAACTCATAATAATAGCCCAAATAATTATTTTAAGGACCTAATAACATTACTATAATCAATTGGAAGCTATACTAAAAATTGCGTAAGTGTAGCTCACTTACAGCAGATTTTAAAGAAAATCGGGCTTTGCTCGGAGTAGCGTTTCCGAAACCGAAATACCCTTTTTTCTCGGGACTCCGGGAGCCTCGGGGCTTCCTTTGGGTGCTAGGGGATCACCTAGGCTTAGGGGAGGGTTAAAACCCTTAGAGAGAGAAAGAAACTAGAGAGAGAATGAGAAATGATGTGAAAATGCGGAGACCCTCGCTCCCTTTTTATACCCTGCGAGGCCTCAGACTACGATGGGCGTAATCCTTGGCTACGCGGGGAGTAACTTCGAATAGGGTCCAGCTGCGTCCAGTTGTCTCGCACTTCGGAAGAGGATAAGTACCGAGGGTACGCTGGGCGTACCGAACTCCGATGTGGGGCATAAGGCGAAGCGAGGCGACGTGGCATGATCCGAAGGGCGCTTTGCGATCGGCGATGGACGGCTGCGATGAGGCCACGTCATCCATCTCGCATCAGATTTCGCAATTTGCACACTCAACTTTAAAAATTCGTAACTTTCGCATACGAGCTTCGTTTTCGACGTTATTTATATCCACGTGAAGGCGGGAACGTACTCTACAATTTTCGTTTAGACTTCGTCGGCTAATTTTGACTTTATTTTAAAATTTATATTATTAACAGGCCGTGACAGAATTGGTCCGTTAAAAATTCATAACTTCTTCACCCGATGTCCGTTTTCGCCCATATTTTTCTTGTTACGCTACTGTTAACGAGATCTTCAATTCTCGTTTAGGTCGTGTCGGCTAAAAACCGCTCGATCTAATATTCAAATTTAGGGTTGTATACAGCTAAGCCGAAACTTCGAAAAATCATAACTTCCTCATACGAAGTCAGATTTGGGCGTTCTTTTTATGGACACTCTCGGTTTAACGTATTCTACGACTTTCGTTTATATCGCTAAGGCTAAAACTCTCTCTATCGTAAATTCGCTATTTACACTTCCCGGTATCGTGCCGGTTTTGTTGCGAAACTTCGACGGGTCATAACTTCTTCGTTATAACTCGGATTTTGACGCTCTTTATATGTACGGAAACCTTGTAACATATACTTCAACTTGGTTAAGATTATTTATTCTAAATAAATTTTTTCCGAAAAGTCATTTTCGACACTTATTGCCTCTAATTTGACTAGCCCGGATCTGCGGGCGTTACAAAGGGTTGACTAGTTGGTTTATGGAGTACCTGGTAAGGTTGAGGACTTATGGGTATATTTGTATTATGGTAATAGGTGGTGGAGTCTTTTTCAAGTGATCTGAGAGTGGGAGTTTATCTACCGAGTCGACATCTGCATGGTGAGTTATCCTCACTATATCAAAAGGGTCTAAGGCACCAAGGCCGACTCTTTAGTTGTTATGGTTATGATATGATATATGCGGTTATGATCTGATAGATCGGAATCAGGATAGACAGTATTTTATGCTTTTCTGATCCTTAGGGATTGGTATGTTAGTAGCCTGCTAGGTCGATGCTCTAGTTATAAGAGATTGATATGATTGATGATCAGTAAGATAGATATACTTGATGTTTGTATATGCCAGTATATGTTAGTTATGCACACATGATTATTTGCTCGTTGGTTGGGTTGAGGCAGTCTTGCTTTGTGCTGAAGGCCAACATACCCTATGAGTGGTCCGGGGAGACTGTAGGCCCACGTGGCGGTCCAGTCATGCCGAAGGCTCGGTATAGATTCAGTTAGACTATAGGCCCTGTAGGGTGGTCCAGTCAGGCCGATAGCCCAATATGCATGTTGATTGATTGATTGTTACTAATATGGTATTATCAGTGTGGTATTGGTATTTTGGGGGGTAGCTCATTAAGCCCTCGGGCTTACAGTTTTCATTTATTGTTTCAGGTACTTCAGGAGATCATGGCAAGGCGAAGGCGTGACCGTACCACTCCTCATCCTTATGATCTGGCTTTTGGGACACTCTAATTGAATAATGATTTGAAAACATTTTCCTGTAAACAATACTATTGGGTTTTATTTGTGATTGAAAAGGTTTAAATTTGACGTAAAATTTATGGATGTTATATAACAAGGTCACAAACCTTCAAGATCTAAAATTTATGCACATGAAGTGACCAAAAGCTCATAACACTTAAAACTAGCTAGATCTAACAATTTCATCATCAAGATTCAAACTTTATACCTCTAGGAGAAAGATCAAGGTGAACAAAGTCCGGATCTACAAGCTCGAATGAAACCAACACTTCTTCAATGAGTTCCTTCTT
The DNA here is from genome assembly GCF_051521515.1 of Lactuca serriola. Lineage (NCBI taxonomy): Eukaryota > Viridiplantae > Streptophyta > Magnoliopsida > Asterales > Asteraceae > Lactuca > Lactuca serriola. The sequence goes on along the minus strand of NC_136411.1, from coordinate 127,220,135 downwards.
CTCCAAGGTTCACCAAGAATACTCCAAAGCACTTAAAAACACCTTCTTTTTGTTCACAAGGCTCAATCTAGGGTTAGGATTTCAAGAGAGGGTGTTGGAGAGGCGGAGGCTGAGAATGGAATGGGTTTGGGGAAGTTAAGGAGCTTAAATAAGGATCAAACCAAAAAAATAGGGTTTGGGAATTTACTGCATACGCCCAACGTACTCAATTTATGCCCAGCGTACTCATGCATACTCAGTACGCCCAGCGTACTCAGTTTATGCCCAGCGTACGCGGCTGATCCAAAAATCGTCCTAACTTCAAACGGTTGTAACTTCTTCGTTCTAACTCCGTTTTCGACGTTCTTTATATCTATGGAAAGGTATTGGAAAGCTCTAAAATATTATCTAAATATCTTGGACTAAAAACTTCTCAAACAAAAATCCATATTTCATGCAAGAACGTGGCCTATGAGTTTTCCCTTTCTACCCTTCGGCCCAAAACACAATTCAAGGGTTAAATCTCTTAACCAACATTACCTCTTTCCACAAGGACTAAATTTTGCCTCCTTAAGGACAAAAACCTTACAAAATCAACTTCCGGTCCATGGCTCAGAAATGGCAGGAAACAAGATGTTACATTTGTTTGTTGCATATGTCGACATGTTGTGTTGGTTTGAGGCGGTCTTTCTTTATGCTGTAGGCCAAGACACCTGGGGATGACCAGATTGGATGTAGGCCCTGTGAGGCATTCCTGTCAGGCCGGCGGCCCGTAGAGCGGTCTGGATAGGCTGTAGGCCCTGCGAGGCAGTCCAGTTATGCCGAAGGCTCGTAGAGCGGTCCAGATAGGTTGTATGCCTTGCAAGGCGGTCCAGTCAGGTTGGTTGTTCATATTGTATGCTTGTTTGTTGTGGTGTGCTTGTACTTTGGGGGAACTCGGTAAGCTTTGGCTTACAATTTTAGTTTATGGTTTGAGGTACTTCTAAGGATCGTGGGAAAGCGAAGGCGTGATCGTACACAACTTTTTGTTTTTATGTCTTTGGGTCTTGGGAAAACTCTGATTTGAAATAATGTTTTTGAAACAATGACTCTTTTTGTAAACAATATTGATTCATGGTTGGTTTTAAAAATTTAATTTATTGTGATTTTGGAGTGTTACAATTTCTGGGTTAGGTCAGTGTCGAGTTACGGGTTGGGTTGAGAGTTGTCACCCCTATCTGGAATAAACATATATAAAGACATACAACAATATTTAAAGAGCTGATCTATACATAATAGTTTTTTTCTAATACACAACTTCTAAGTTTTAAAATGTTATATTGTATAATTTTAGAAAACACAAAATTATTGTGTTTGGAGAAAAATTGATGTGTATAAATAACTTGTAACGACGTGATTTTCAAAACAAAATTTTCATTTTTCAACAACCAAAATTTTCATATAATAAACATTCTCAAAAGTTCTCCATAATTGTTATCAATTCAAAACATATCCCAATATCAAAATCACGTATTCTCCCAGTGTGTACGGGTCACGCCGGCGCCTTCCCACGGTCTTCGCTAGTACCTGAAACACAACACAACAGCTGTAAGCATAAATGCTTAGTGAGTTCCCCAAAATACCACATACAACACATACGCCTTTCCAGGCCATAACTCTGTGGAACCTTCCGGTCCAAGTGTCTCAGGGGAATTCCGGCCCGAATCCATGTAGACCTTCCGGTCCTACCCGTATCGACCTTACGGTCCGTAACCTCTTGACCTTCCGGCCCATATCATCTTGACCTTCCGGTCCTCATCATACATAGCATACATAACGCATACATATCACATATCAACATATAACACATATATCATATTATACAATACCTTCCGGTCACACATAAGTACCCTTCCAGGTACAGTATAGTGAGAAGACTCACCTCAAATATCTCAAATAGTATCTCGCTCGCGTATCCACTGATCTAGCCTCGGCCTAAAACATAACAATCATCTCAATTAATATCAAGTCTCCACGCTAGACTAGACTCCCATATGTCCTCTAAGAAGGCTAAAAGACCATTTTACCCTTCAAACAGTCCACTAGTCCAAATGTCGACCAAATCCTAAAAGTCAACAAAGTCAACGGTCAAACTTTGACCAGACTCGGCGAGTGCACCAATGTGAATCGGCGAGTCCATGCGTGTCCTTCAAAATCCTGGCATTCACTTGGCTCACTAAGTCAATCCCCCACTCTTCAACTCGACACTGATCGTGAATTGTGGGACAACCCGTCCTAACTCGTCGAGTCCGGCTCTTGACTCGGCGAGTTCAGTCGTGAACTCAAGTCCCCTAAATCCCCCTCTGACTCACCGAGTCATTCCCTCAACTCAGCGAGTCATCAACTTTGTGATCCTCGGGGAAACCCGCTCCTACTCGTCGAGTCTATTCCTGGACTCGGCGAGTTCATGCCATTCACAAACTCAGGAGACTTCCTGAGGTCAGATATGTTCCTCTAATCCTTAGATCTAACCTCCCCTAGCTCAATAATCACGTAAAGTCTCTATCTTGATGCACATGCAACATCTAAATGACCATATATGATGATTTAGCCCCAAATACTTCAACCCAAGGTCCTAATCTTCATTGCTCTTCATAAAGCTTGATGAGTAAGGCTCTCTGGACCTCTATGGATCCAGATCTAAAGCCTCCCCGCCATAAAGGACTATTTGGACATCAACTCATCCCAACAAAAGGGAATAAGAAACCCTAAATCCATATCTACCTCATAAATCAAAAGATGGATCGGAATGGTACCTCAAATGAGATGATCTTAGCCTCAAAACCACAGAATAGCAACTTTCTTTTCTTCCTCTTGGCTAGAACCTCCTTCCTCTTGCTAAACAACACCACAAAGGTCAATAATGGCTTCCTTTCTCTATCAAAACATTCACACGCTCAAGGGTTTCTCTCTATGAACCGGTAGCCGCAAATGAAGGCCATAAGGGCCTTTAAATAGGTCCCAAACCCGAGAAATTAGGGTTTCTTCCGTCAGCTCTGACTCGGCGATTCGCTCTCCTGACTCGTCGAGTCCCCTCATTAACCATGTCATCCAGCCACGCCCATATTCGACGAGTCTAAGCACCAACTCATCGAGTCACCTCACATAATTAAAGGAATATAACATAAATCAATATACCTGGAAAACCGGATGTTACATAACTTCTCCAATATTTAATATATCTCGATTAATATGATCAAAGTTGATACGTATTGTTAATTTTCAAGTCACATTTACATGTATTATAAATGAAACTTATATGATGGAATTATAAATGCTAAAAAGGAATATAGAACTAGCTACTTAAATGATAAAATAATTGAATGTTTAGATAACATTATTTGGTTATAATTATAATCTTAAAAAGACAAAATTTATTCTATATTTGGTTCGGTTCGGTTCGGGTTTTTCGTATAAAACCAAACCTACCTGGCAAAAAAATTAGTTTTTGTAAATCAAAGATTGTTCGATTTTGATTTTTTGTCTGAATTTTGGTTTCTTTGTTTTATGAATTTCGATTTGATTTTTGCACAACTTAAACATAATATTACAAAACATACCGAAAATGGATTTATCTCAAATTGATCCTCAACCTCATGTTATTTTTTTTTATTAGTAGTGATTAATCTAAAATTCTAAATATTATGTTTCTTAAATCAGAATTATCTTTTGATAATTGTAATAATATATTAGAGTAAACTGATAATTATTGTTGCCATTAAATAATAAAAGGAATTTAGTCAATAACTACTCTTGGAATCTACTTGATCTTCAAGCCAATGGACCATCAAAACTTTTGTTTATCCCCTTTGTTCATTGACTTTCCCCCATGGAACTTAAAGAATCATGCAATAAACCAAAAGGAATATCTTTTATCACTTCCTTTTCCCCTCTACATCATTAATATATGATTACAATTATTAACACCCATTAACGTACTACCTTCTACCTTGGATTTTATGCCTTGTCGACTATATTTATTTTCGTTCTTTCTTTGTTTTTATTTGGGTATTATTACTATAATGCAACCACCCTCTAAAATCATTCCATGTCTTCATATTAGGTATCACCTTTTGTTGTCATTCTCTTTGTTCTACTCTACTTCTTTTATGTAAAGAAAATTCTCCATGGTTAGGTTGGAAAAGAGACTAAGCGCGTCGAAAAACGAGTGACTCCCTTATCTTGTTAAGTGATTGTGACAAACGAATAGAGCAAGAAAATAAAAAGTTATGAGTATGATAAAGTTTAAACCTTTTTTCCGATACTGAAATGATCAAAATTGCCATGTAGAACAAGATTAAGAGATGGGTACAAAAGCACTTATGGGTGATAGATATATGGTCCACCAAGAAAGCATATATGGTATGCATAAATGGGGTTTTTGATGGGACAAAACTTCATGGGATATAAGTCCAAAGTGGTTGCATCTTCTTTGATTACACAAACACTAAGGAAAGATGATATTGAAAGACATAAAGCTTGCTAGCTAGCTACCCACTAGACACACAAATTGACAAAGAAGCCTTGTAACACATATCAACCAAATGTCTTTGTCCTTTCTCGTTTTGGTTCCAATCCCATCAATGAATCTTTCTTCAATATACTCTCTAAAATAGCATAAGGTACAACTATGAATACACTATGTGCAACTCATATAACACGACTTTTGACTTTGAAAAGAACATATATAGTCGAGGGTTAACTGATTAAGAGACATTTCAAATGAGTCTAAATTCCCATGTGGTTGTTTCTCAATTTAACGTTCTTTTTTTTTTTTTTTTGATTAATTAGTATTAGGTGAGGATTAGATGGAGTGATTTGAGATTCGAGTGAAAAAAATGTTAAGGAACTAATCCCGAACATCCTGACTAGTTGTCCCATCTACTATTTTGTGTCGTTCAAGCAACATTAACTTTCATAAATTAATCATTTTAAAACTAATAATGAGCGCAAGTATCTTTATACTTTAAAGTTAAATCTTGTAGATAACATTAACCTTTTTTTCTCCCAAGCTAATGTGGTTTTACACTATGATCGTCCCCTTGATACATGATAGGACCCAAAAAGAAGCTCAATAAGTCTTTGTGATCTTATAATACAATGATACCCATTAAATAATACAAATGTTGCTATGAAGAGAAAATGGGTTCATATATTCATACCAACATATTATGAAAGTCAACAAACCCAATCTAATCCTAAATAGATGTGTTAATTACGGTCATTTAATGGATATTTATTATTATTTGATAAGTCAAATAACTAAAATAAAAAATTAGATAACAATAAACCACACAGGTTATAAAATCTTAATGGTGTGAAGTGTATTTTTATAATGCATGCGATCTTTTATACCGTTTTATTTAAAAACTATTATCATCATAATAACGTAGGTTTTGTTTAATCATAACTAATACTAATTAATTTTAAAATAATAAAAAGTTTAATACAAAATATTTCGGTTCAAACCAACCCATACAATTATATATTTTTCTCATTATTTGTTTGCAGTGACTACAACTTACTACGCTAAAATAAGTGATCATTATATCATTATATGATAAATATTAAAAAAAATAATCAATTTGTTAAATAAACTCTTCCCATATGATATTTTTGTAATTATCCATAGATTTAATCTCATTGGTATGAATTAAAATAATATTTGTATTGCAACTTGAAAAGGGACCAATACATCCATCAAAGAGGTAGTGGGTGTGTCTCCCCCAATTTTATTTTTTTCTTCTCAACCATCACCATCTTATCTTCTCCGCTCATCGTAACATTCCAAGTCTTTAAAACGATTAAAACCTGTTAGAAATTTAATTAACCACTAACATATTTTGTAAATGATTTTGACTATATATCTATGCACTCAAGAACATCACTGTTGATTAATCGTTACGTTTGTTTCAGTAAAAATCTGAAAACTTATGGTATATTTTCAAATCATGACATCATATGAATAATTAAAGATATATTTTTGTCATTACTATATACTATTATATATATAGTCCTTAAGTTGACTATGATTAACCCGATAATAGTATAAAAATGTTTTTAAAGTGATTAAATTAATAAAAGAAGCTTATATAAAGTTTTGAAGTTAAAAGGTGCTCTCACTTTTCATGCACAATCATCATCAACTTTGTTAACATGAACACTGATGACTGATCTGTCCCATATCGATTTGTCTTTCTGAACCCATTAATTACCAATTCAATTCATCTTCTTCATCTCAAATTCACCAATATTCATCACCTTTTCATGAACACAAACATGATTTTCATCTTTTCACTTTAATCATCCAATTACAATCAACCCAATCTTTTCTCAAATGGGTGGCGTTACCATTACCATTACCACTACCACTACCAATACATTAATCTTTCTGTTTGTGTTCCTACAACTTTCACTCACAAAAGCTTCTTCAAATGATTCTTTCTGGCTTCTCAAAATTCAATCACAATTCATCGATCCAATGGGAGTTTTCAACAATTGGAATTCATCATCGAATATATGCACATGGAATGGAGTGCAATGTTCACAAGATCAAACACGTGTTGTGGGTATAAATCTTTCAAACTCGGGACTCTCGGGAACAATCTCTCCCGATTTTTCCCGACTTTTTTCGCTTCAAAAACTCGATCTTTCCGTGAATTCACTCACAGGGTTAATCCCTCGAGAGCTTAGTGAGCTTCAAGAACTTCAAGAACTACTTCTGTTCTCAAATTATCTTTCTGGTTACATTCCTAATGAATTCAATCTCTTGAAGAAGCTTCAAGTTCTTCGAATAGGAGATAATTTGTTAACAGGAGAAATTATAGAAAGTATTGGGGAGTTAAGTGAGTTAAGAGTATTAGGTCTTGCTTATTGTCAGTTTAATGGAAGCATTCCTTCACAAATCGGGAATTTGAAGCATTTAAAATCTCTTCAGTTACAGACAAATAATCTTGGTGGAAAGATTCCGGAAGAGATCGATGGGTGTGAAGAACTCGAAGATTTTGCAGCATCAAACAACAAGCTTGAAGGTGGAATTACTTCTTCAATTGGACAACTTCGGTCCCTCAAAATCTTGAATTTAGCAAACAACACCCTCTCGGGCTCCATTCCGGATTTATCTAACCTTTCCACCTTGAAATACTTGAACTTTCATGGAAACCGGTTGACCGGTGAAATCCCACCGGAGATACTCTGGCTTCCGGAGCTCCAGAATCTTGATCTTTCAACTAACAATCTTTCAGGAAACATTACCCGTTTTGATTTTGAAAATGGTAACCTCGAAGCTTTAGTTTTGTCGAGCAATTCGTTCACCGGTGGGTTCCCGGAGAAACTTTGCTCCGGGGAATCGAATTTGCGCCATGTGTTTATCTCCGGGAACCGTCTCTCCGGCGACTTCCCGTTTCCGGTGCTGAACTGTTCTTCACTGGAAGTGTTGGACATTTCTGGTAATAACTTCGGGAACGAAATACCATCTGGAGTGGAGAATCTAAAGAATCTCACTGATCTTTTACTCAACAATAATAGTTTTTCCGGTAGTTTACCTCATGAAATCGGAAACTTGAGTAATTTGGTGAATCTTTATCTGTTTGGGAACATGATTACAGGTGAAATCCCGATTGAAATAGGAAAGTTACAGAAGTTGAGTGTATTGTATCTTTACGATAATCAGATGTCGGGAAATATTCCAATCGAGTTAACGAATTGCTCGATGTTAAGTGAAATTGATTTTTTCGGGAATCATTTTACGGGTCAGATTCCGGGTACAATTGGGAAGCTCAAGAATCTTGTTTTTCTTCAGTTGAGGCAAAATGATTTATCGGGTCGGGTTCCATTAAGTTTGGGATATTGCAGAAAGCTTCAAACTTTATCGTTGGGTGATAACAAGTTTTCAGGATCGCTTTCAAACACATTTGGGTATCTTTCAGAGCTTTCGCTTCTTAGTCTTTATAATAATTCTTTCGAAGGTCCTCTTCCTGAAACAATCTCTCTCTTGAAAAATCTCACCATTGTTAATATTTCTCACAATCGATTCTCGGGTTCGATTTCGCCTCTTGTGGCGTCCGATTTGTTGTTGTTGTTCGATTTGACGAATAATAGTTTCTCCGGTTTTATTCCTTCTGAATTAGCGAGGTCAAAGAATCTTACGCGAATACGACTTGCTCATAATCTTCTAAATGGTACAATTCCTATGGAGTTTGGTCAACTTAGCGACTTGAACTTTCTTGATCTTTCATTTAATAGTTTCACAGGAGAGATACCACCGGAACTTTCAAACTGTAAAAAGATCAGCCATTTTCTTGTCAGCAACAACCAACTTACGGGTTTGGTTCCACCATGGTTAGGAATGTTTGAAGAACTTGGAGAGCTGGATCTTTCAAGCAACGATTTCAATGGAACATTGCCGAAAGAAGTGGGAATGTGTTCAAGATTACTCAAGCTTTCGGTCGATCAGAACAGGCTTTCCGGTGGGATACCAGAAGAGATTGGGAATCTAACTGGTTTAAATGTTCTGAAGCTTCAAAGAAACAATCTCTCTGGGGAAATTCCTCGAACACTTGGTGAGTGTAAGAAACTGTTCGAGCTTAGACTATCGGAGAATTCGTTCTCAGGTTCTATACCACCTGAGCTTGGCACTCTGACTGAACTACAAGTGATTCTGGATTTGAGCAATAATCTTCTCACGGGTGAAATCCCAGTTTCTCTTGCAAGTCTTGTTAAGTTAGAAAGGTTGAATTTGTCATTCAATAAACTGCATGGACAAGTTCCGGAATCTTTAGGAAGATTAACGAGCCTCCATGCCCTTAATCTCTCGAACAATCACCTCCAAGGAGATATTCCATCAACTTTTTCAAGATTCCCATCAAGTTCTTTCATGGCCAACGACAACCTGTGTGGCCCACCACTAATTTCATGCGCGGAATCAAAGCGACAACAGAAAAAGCAGCTCTCGAATACCGCAGCTGCTGGAATCGTAGTGGCCATTGTTTTCACGGCAACCTTGATATGCTTGTATCTGCTTTATCTGATGCTTCGCATATGGTGCAAATGGAAGCAAGCTTCCATTTCAAACGCTGATAATCGCGGCGGGGTGATTGATGGGATGCCGGTAAAGGAGGAGAAATGGGTGTACGAAGATCGACCGATAAGGAGTAATGAGTGCTGGGACTTGAACAAGATGACATTGCTGCCATGTTCGCATTCGAAGAAAGATGTTTCAATGGCAAGCTGTATTTTTCAGGATAGCATGAGTAGAGAAAACTCCATGAGATCATTGGTTTAGTTTTTTTTTTTTTTTTTTTGTTATAATTGTTTGAATTTGTTCGAGTATCATCTTGCTTTTGGCTCTGTCCTTAGGTCATTTCACCACTACAAAAACCACGTAAACAGGACATAAATTTGATATATCCATTCCTATACATCACATTTTCAAATTAAAAATGTAATAAAAATACTAGACTTTTAAGCAAACTAAAAATATTACATTACATAAATTTAAAAAAAAAAAAAAAAAAAAAAAAACAAAAAACAAAAAAGTAAGCAAATAAAATAAAAACAAACATAGAAAAAAAATTGTATGAACATTCAAATAATTCTAAATTACATAAATAAAAATAAAAGTTTCATAAAAAATTATAATTAGTTCAAAGATAAAGAGAAAATGACAAAAATAGCAATTTACACTAATTACATTATAAAAATAGCCAAAAAAATCGAAATTACAAAATTAGCCCACAATTTCGCAGATGGAGATGCCCCATCTGCGAAATCAACATCCCATTTGCGAATGTACAAGCACCTAAAGCACAACTGTGCTTTAGCTGCTTGTACATTCGCAGGTGCTTTTACTTTTTTTTTTTAATTTTTTTTCTCTATATATAGGGGTAAAATCGCAGATGGAATAGGTCCATCTGCGATTTACTCTCATTCTATTTGCGAATTTGTGGTTTTTTTTTTAGTTTGACTATGAAATGAATTGGTTTGACTACGAAATTATGTTGCTATATAAAAAATTTTGTAGAAAATTATCATTTTGGTTGTTATTTGTTTAGGAACTTTCTCTACAATTTGCTCAAAAAATGATTGAATATTTTGTTTGTCTTGTAACCGGTGGGAGATGGCAAGTTAATGGAATTAATCTGGAATACATATGTCCACAGGGAGGTATTTCTGAACTTGCTTTGATATTTTCTGAGTATATTAGTTATACTGATTTTGTATCTTTGGTAAGAAGCAAAATTGGTTTGTTAGACAAATATAGAATTATTCTTCGTTTCCACCATCCTGAATTAAATTATTATATAGCTATAGTTGAAGACATGGATGTTAGAATGTTGATAAACGTAATCAAATGTAGTGGAGGAAGGGCTGTGAAAGTGTTTGTGGTGGTTGATGAAGTTGAGGAGGTTAATGGGGGTGGTGAAATTGGAAACCAGTTTGTTGGTAATTTATGCAGTTATAAAGGGAGCAACGATCCGATAGGTACTTTCAATACTCCTAGTGTACCTCAGTTTCACAGTGTTGCTGAAAATGTTAATGTTAGTTATTCACCTATTCACTATGTGGATCCTGAGAATTACAAGCATGTTGGTGATGATGATGTTGGTACTTATCTTGATGATGTGGGTGGTCGTTGTGATGATGTTGCCGAACAAGAAGTTAAAGTTATGAATAGGCGTGTGGTAGATAAAACTAAAAAGAAAAAAAAATTCAAGTCAAAAAAATGAAAAAAATCATGTTACGGGCATTATGTTGATGTTGGTGATGTATGTTTAGATATAACCGAGCTACAAAGCAATTCCGATAGAGATGAGTTGGGTGATGAAGTTAAAGCTAAGTTTCCCGATAACCTTTTTCACGGTATGCCCCCTGTACCAGCATGCCCAGTTGATATTAATGAAGATATCCCAACACAGATGGTAGACATGAATCTTCAAAAGATTCAATGTGAGAGTATATTTAAGAACAAAGAACTTTTAAAGCGGTGTATTGGTAAAAAAAATGTCTTCGAGAAGGTTTCCAGACGAGGACAAGTAGATCCACCAAATCAAGGTATGAAGCTGTGTGTGTTTCGAAAAATTGTTCTTGGTTACTAAGAGCAAAAGCAATTAAAAATTCTGATGGACTTTTCCAAGTGAATAAATTTGTTGATGTACACACATGTTCTTCAACATTGTTGCAACCTAATCATCGACAAGCAAACAAATATGTTTTGGGTGAATATGTTGCTGATGTTTTGGCTGAAGACTATAGTAGAGTTTATCGGGGAAAAGAAATTGTTAATGATATGAATGCTCAATTGAATATCAATATCTCATACCATCAGGCATGGCGTGCGAAGCAATATGCATTATTGTCGTTAAGGGGTACGAAAGAGGATTCTTTTACCAAACTTCTGGCGTATTGTCACAACTTGGCCAAACATAATCCGGGTACTGTCACACATATTAAAACAGATGTTGATGATCGCTTTGAGTTTTTGTACGTCGCACTCGGTTGCTCGGTTAGTATTATCATATTATATTAATTTTTTAATATTTCTTTTGGTGTATTTGAATAGATATACAATGTATTGTAGGTACGCGCTTTTGTCAATTTTTGTAAGCCGACCCTAGTAGTAGATGGAGCTCACCTAAAGGGCGAGTTCAAAGGTACCATGTTACTTGCAGTTACTAAGGACGGACAAAACCAAATATTACCGGTTGCATATGGTATATGCAAAAATGAGTGTACCGATTCTTGGACATGGTTTTTTCAAAAACTACATGATTGCATAGGAAATATGCAGGAGCTTACAATTATATCTGATAGGTCTCCATCTATAGCAACATCCGTTGCCAACATTTTTCCTCACGCTCATCATGGAATATGTGGTGTCCATTTGTATTTCAACATAGTATCTAGATTCGGCAAGAGTAAGACGGTTAAAGGAATTTTTTGGGAGGCGTGTAGGGCGTACACAGTTGATGCTTTTGATGCTGCCATGGATGTTATGAAAAAGACAAAAGAACCAGTATGGGAGTACTTAAAAAGTATAAATCCAGAAACTTGGTCAAGGGCACATTTTAAAGGGAACCGATACAATCTTATGTCGTCCAACAGTGCGGAGTCTATAAATGCATTATCTAGACACGCACGTAAGGTGCCAATACTTATGTTGATCGACTTTTTTCGTGCTACAATGCAACAATGGTGGTTTCAAAGACGTAACTTTGCAGGTATTAAGTAAATTTGTAATATTAATGTTTTATTAATTTTGATGTTATTGATCTTAACTTCTTCATTTTGGCTGTTTTTTTAGCGGAAGCAACAACAATACTTACCTCTTGGGCGGATGAAGTTGTAAAAGAAAACAAGAAAACTTTTACCAAATGGGATGTTCGCATGATCTCAAATACGAAATGCGACGTCAAAAAGGGGGCACAAAATGTGATTGTTGATTTTCAACATATGACATGTACATGTAGGCATTGGCAACTTGATGGGATACCTTGTGGTCATGTCATAAGATGTTTAACAGTGAACAATTACCAAGACTGCTCGAGGTTTACATTAAATGCTTACTTTACCGAAACACTGAGGAAAACATATGAGGAATCAATAAACCCTCTGCCAAAGCCATCCGAATGGGAGATCCCCGATGATTTGATGATTGTTAAGCCAACTATAATGGATAAACGTCAGCCATGCATGCCAAGAAACACAGACCGCATTCCATCCCAAGGCGAGGGTCCAATTATAAAAGAGTGTTCTACATGTGGTCAACTAGGACACACGAGAAACAATTGTACTGGAAGGGCGTCCGGTAGCGGAGCAGGTCACATAATTTCTACTGCAGAAATGGCATATAATATTGGTGGTTCAGCGGGTTGCTCACAAACCTATAACGCTGATTTTGATATAAAACAACCTTGAAATTAAGAGTAATGATGACTTGTTTACTTATTATGTATTGTAATATTTTTATTAACTCTTACAAGACATTGCTATGCTTTCATATTTTAGTTAAGTTTGTTGATTATAACAATTAATGAAGCCTTTATATTATAAAATATAGTTTGCAGATCTTTTTTAACAGTTACAACATGTTATTTAAAAAAACAACAAACGATCCTTTTGCAACCTAATCTGTTTCATGATAATATTACAACAACTTTGTAACTAATTTTTAAACTCAGGGAACTGCAATGGGTACTTCTCTTTCTCCATTGTTATATAGTCATCCCTAATTCTCATTTTGTCTTCCAAACGATCCTTTTTTACCATAATGTGTATCAACTGCTCATCCTTCTCAGCAAGTCGTTTTTCAGTCGTTTTGATTGTCTTCTTACTCTTTTTTTATCCAATCTTTATGCTCTTTGATTTTGTTTTTATTGAGGTCAATCCATTCTTGAGCTTGTTTGCATTCCGATTCAATATCATTAGCAAGTTGAGTGAGAAGTCGGGATGACTCTTTGTCCTCTTCTTGTTGTGCTTCAGCCTTCTTTAATTCTTCAAAATTTTCATGTGACATATATGGACCAGCTGAAGAGGGTGTAAAAAAAGGGTCTACCGAATCACAGTAGTAACAATCTACTTCGTTGCATGAGCAAACTTCGAATTTGTGTGAGGAACTCATAATGAAGTCGATATTGTATTAAACTGGAGCTATAAGTGGTATTTATACATACTAGACAATAATGACAAGTCCAACTTTGAAATGACTAGACAGTAATGACAAGTCACTGTAGTAACCTGCACATCGTAGTGGGACCCTTAAGTGACAAGAGATAAATGACAGTTTGACATGATAAAACATTGCATAAAGCTGAAAATCGTAGTCCAAATATAACCATTTCGTAGTCAAAGTATTAATTCATAGTCTATTTATTTATATAAATAGATGTTTAAGATCTAAAAACCAAACACCCAAATCACCTAAACGAAACGAACTCCCATTATTAGAAATGTCGTCGAATGCAGCAAGTTCTTCGAATGAAGTACCTGGTTCCAATTCTGAAAGGCCATGGATGACAAAAGAGGTGTTAGTTCTAACACGATGTTGGCTAAGTGTTAAGGATGGTGTATCGTTACTTGTTCCCCCGCATTGCCTAATTGGTGATGAATGGACTCGCATAACATCTTTGTTTAACCATGAGATGGGAGAAGGACAAAAAAGAGAAAAATCAGATGTTGTTACTAAGTGGATGGATGTAAAGGAAGAAGTGACATGGTTCAATCGAGCATGTAATTATGCGAAAAGTAACAATGTTCGTTATTGTCACACCCCGAAAACCAAAGGCGGAAACATTTCCGGGGTTGACTCCATGTTGAGTATCAAATCCAATGCACATAGTAAGTAAAGTAAAACAACCATTACATTACATCATAAAGTTTTACAGTTGTTTCAAAAGTAAAGTTTGTACAGTTGTAATACATAGTATATAAAGACAAAATGAAACGGGTCTTCATGTACTCCATCTTCTGATCAAAAGAAATCTTCGGGTACCTGTTCTAACGTTGACCTGAGAACACAAGCAGTTTGAAAATCAGCATAAAGCTGGTGAGTTCATAAGCGGTTTTGTTTGTGAACATGATTCGAGTTTCCTTTCTGTTTCTGAAATGTTGAATGTACCAAGAAAATCTCATATTTTCTTAATAGTTAGTTATTGATTCACAAATGAAAGGTATGATAAGTTTATACTTTGAAAATATGTTTATTCATGTGAAAATGTATAGTTAGTTATCTAACTGATTAAACTGATCTGTTAGCTTATCATGTGTTACCAGGAAAGTCCCATACTTTCCTTATTGTATTTTACAAATTGTGAAAGATGTAATGTTATCCAGTTTGTTACTTTTACTAGTTAGGTAAGTGTTACCCAGAAAAGCCCCATGCTTTCCTGCATATTGGTTTCAAAGGTAAACGATGTAAAGATGTAAAAGATGCAATTGTGATTGGTTCCCATGTTTTTCACAGGAAAGTCATGTACTTTCCTGAATGTTGGTTACAGTGATGTGAAAGATGTATAGAGTGATTCATTATTACTATAAGTAAATCTCTGTCATCCCAATTGCGAGTTCCATAACCATACAATAGACTAAAACCTGTGGCAATAAGTAGCCCACATGTGGCAATAAGTCGTCCACATACTTATGACTTTCGTCACCCTTGAACCATTTTGGTTCGGCTGTAGCTAGCAGCCAGGTGTGGGGTAGTCAGCCCCGTATAGATCTATACACTCAAGTCACGCTCTCTAAATACCAGAGATTCTGGTTATGGGTGTAGTCCTCCACTCGCGTACCTTGGTGGAGTGTTCTCCAAGGACGTGTCTCCAATTATACAGGATTAACAAATTTACTAGTAATAATATGATAGTCCTCCACTCGCGTATAAATGTGGAGCGTTACCGAGGACAAAACAGTGTACAGGTATTATATTCAAATGTCTTATGTAATGCTTTTAACTGATAAAATGTGGAAAATCATTTGTGAAATATATGTAAAACATAACAGTTTAAAGACCTATTTCACAAATATATGTTACGTGATCTGCATGTTCAATTGGTTATTAGTTGTGGTAATCAGTAATAAAAGCATATGAATTATAAAACACACATTTGAAAACATGTTTTGAGTACGAGAATTTCCTTGTACTTTGCTTGTGTTCCCCCCCTAAAAACAGTGAAAACAGTGAAAAAGGGTAGGGGTATGAACTCACCGGACTCGGAAACGTGTCGGTTTTGAGTGCTAGACGTTGGTTCGGTGTTTGATTACTCGCGATGACCCTATGTAAAATGAAATAATGTCCATATATATACAATTAGGGATACATTCACTAATCATATGGAACATTACACTCCAATGAGGTTAAACACCTTAAAATGAGCGTTTGGAGTGACCCGGGTGGCGTTTAAGGACTTGTAAAGGCACTAGGGACTTGGGACTTGAGTTTACTCTCCATAAGTAAACATTTAAATGAGTTTAAAACCACAAAACACACACATACATGAGTTTACGGCCGTAAACTCATGTGGGTGTGGTTTTGGGTGTTTAAATGGCTTAAATGGCTTACATGGACATGGGAAATGATTCTAGGCTTTGTTCTAAATGCATGGAATGGATTGAAATCACTAAAATGATAAATTTTATGGGAGTTTACGGCCTAGCATAGGCTCCTGGCCGTAAACTCCTTAATCCTTATGAAAATGATGTTAAATGTTGTTAAAACAAATCACATGTGATTCTAAAAATTCCCACAAGCCTAGAAATGAGTTTGCAAGTGACATATAAGGGATTTATGGAGTTTACGGCCCATGAAACCCCCTTCATGGCCGTAAACTCTAATATGACAAGCTACAATGTGTTTCAAGGCCTGAAACTAGCATAGAATGGCTTCTAAAATTCATCTAAGGGTTGTAGGGGTGTTTAGTTTGCATTCTAACACCAAAGATTTTGGAGTTTACGGCCCAAGAACATGTCTTGGCCGTAAACTCTTAAAAACCCCATAAAAGATCTGTTTAAGGCCTTTAAAGTATTTTTGGTTGGTCCCTTGATTTATTCCAAAGCTTTTGGTGGTGTTGGATGGCTTTCTAACACCTTAGAATTGGTTTTATGTCACGTTTTGGGGAGTTTACGGCCCAAGCACTATCCTTGGCCGTAAACTCATCTAAGTCCCCCAAAAATCATGTTTCAAGTGTCCAAATGCTAATACCAAGGTCCTATAATTAATATCAAAGCCATAGAGGTGATTTGGAAGGGTTTAAGGGCATGAAAAAACCCCATTAACATGAGTTTACGGCCTAAGATTATGCCTTGGCCGTAAACTCCTTCAAAGTCCTCAAAATCAAAGATTTACATGTTCTAAGTCCATAACTTGAAGTCCCTTAGCCATATCTAAAGTCCAATTGAGTTTTGGAAGGAGTTTAAGAGCTTAAAACCCCATAAAATGGAGTTTACGGCCCAAGCTTGCTCCTTGGCCGTAAACTCATGTTCTTGACCCCAAAACTCAATTAATTCATCAATTTGAAGGCTAAAGATGATGAATAATATGCTAGAGAGGTTACCTTAAAGATTTGAAGCCTTAAACTTGTGATTTGGACCTTAATTCTAGCTTGGAGGAGAGAGGTTGTAAGAGTTTAGTGTGAATTTGGCCAAAGGCTTCAAATGGAGTCTAAATCATGTTTATATAGTGTTCGGGAATTGGACACGATAGAATTCTACCCGATACCGACGTTAAATGAGGTTTTTGGTCGTACCCGATTGAGTTAACGTAACCCAATATGGTAAATTCTAGAAATATTCCGATCACTAAAGTTGGGTGTTAAAATGATTTCTAAATGTATTAAGACACCCATTAAGTCATTTTAAATCAATATAAATTAATGACTTAATAAAATGGTGAATATTGGAAACGAAATTGAAAATGACATTTGGTTGATCGGATCGAATTACAAGTTGTGGTACAAGAATTGACATGAAATTTCGGGTTGTTACATTATCCCCCCGTTAGAGGGAATTTCGTCCCGAAATTCAAAGTTTAAGACACAAGACAAGATGCAAATCATGGATTAGAAAAGAGTTGTGGATATTTTTGTTTAATCGAATTTTCTCGCTCCCAAGTGAACTCCGGTCCTCGCTTGGCATTCCAGCGAACCTTCACCAACGGGATGCGACTCTGTTTCGTACGTTTGATTTCTCGATCCATGATTTCGATTGGTTCCTCCACAAAGTTAAGGTTTTCATTGATTTCGATCTCGTCTAATGGAATCGTTAGGGTTTCATCGGATAGGCACTTTTTGAGATTTGAAACATGGAAGACAGGATGAATGTTACTGAGTTCATGAGGTAAATGAAGTTTATAGGCAACTGGACCAATCCTGGAGAGAATCTCAAAGGGTCCAATGTACCTTGGATTAAGTTTCCCACGTTTACCAAAACGTACAGTGCCTTTCCAGGGCGAGACTTTTAACAGAACCCGATCTCCAACCTGGAATTCAAGGGGTTTCCGACGATTATCAGCGTAACTCTTTTGACGATCACGTGAGGCTTTCAGTCGGTTACGGATTTGAATGATCTTTTCGGTGGTTTCGCGGATGATTTCAGGACCAGTGAGAGCACTGTCGGGAACTCGACTTCTGGCTAACTGTGTATCCCCCACCTCGGCCCAGCATAGAGGGGATCTGCACTTACGACCGTATAAGGCTTCGAATGGAGCAGCCCTAATGCTGGTGTGGTAACTGTTGTTGTACGAGAATTCGATCAAGGATAGATGAGTGTCCCACGATTTTCCAAAGTCAATGACACATGCCCTAAGCATGTCTTCCAGGGTTTGAATTGTTCTTTCACTTTGTCCATCGGTCTGAGGATGATATGCCGTGCTCATATCTAGTTTGGTTCCAAGGGCTTTCTGAAGGGATTGCCAGAATCTGGAGGTAAACCTGCTATCTCGATCAGAGATAATGGATACAGGTACACCGTGTAGACGTACTACCTCCTGGATGTAGATTCGCGCAAGTCTTTCCATTTTGTATGATTATTTAATTGGAATGAAGTGAGCGGATTTTGTCAAACGATCGACAATTACCCAAATGGTATCGTACCCACTAGAACACTTGGGTAGTTTGGTGATGAAGTCCATGGTAATCATCTCCCATTTCCACTCGGGAATCTCGGGTTGTTGAAGCAGACCTGAAGGTTTCTGATGTTCGACTTTGACTTTGGCGCAAGTCAAGCACTTGCCCACGAACGTAGCTATCTCAGCTTTCATGTTTGGCCACCAATATTGTTTCTTGAGATCCAAGTACATCTTTTCAGAACCTGGGTGAACAGAGTATTTAGTTTTGTGCGCTTCTTCCATGACTATTTCTCTGAATCCTCCGGACTTGGGGATCCAGATTCGATTCATGAAACAGTGAACTCCGTCACCTCTGATCTCAAGTTTCTTTTCCATTCCTCTCAAAGCTTCCGCTGGCACGTTCTCAGGTTTCAGGGCATCTAACTGAGCTTCTCGGATTTGCTTGGGTAGGTTGGAATGGATGGTCATCGTCTGGTTCTTCACTTTGTGGTCTGCACTATCCTTTCGGCTAAGGGCATCTGCTACCACGTTGGCTTTGCCGGGGTGGTAACGGATTTCACACTCATAATCACTGAGTAATTCAACCCATCGCTGTTGCCTCATATTTAAGTCTTTTTGATTAAAGATGTGTTGTAGGCTCTTGTGATCAGTGAAGATTGTGCACTTGGTTCCGTAGAGATAATGTCTCTAAATCTTTAATGCAAAGACTACAGCTCCTAGTTCCAAGTCGTGTGTAGTATAGTTAACCTCGTGTGCCTTCAACTGCCTTGAGGCGTAAGCAATCACCTTTCCTCTTTGCATAAGCACACAGCCTAAACCTTGATTAGACGCATCGCAGTAGACGACGAAATCCTCTGTCCCTTCAGGCAGAGACAGAACAGGTGCACTACATAAGGCTTTCTTCAATGTTTGGAATGCAGTTTCTTGCTTATCACTCCAACAAAAGGGTACACCTTTCTGTGTTAGAGTGGTTAAAGGTTTGGCGATTTTGGAAAAGTTTTGAATGAATCGTCGATAGTAGCCGGCGAGACCCAAGAATTGACGAATTTCTGTGGGTGTTTTTGGTACCGACCAATTCTCTATTGCTTTGATCTTGGAAGGATCTACATGAATACCTTCCCCACTCACCACGTGGCCGAGGAAAGTTACCTTCCGTATCCAGAATTCACATTTGGAAAATTTCGCGTATAGTTTTTCGGATCTAAGGGTCTCCAACACTAGCCTCAAGTGTTGTTTGTGGTCTTCTTCGCTTCGGGAGTAAACGAGGATGTCATCAATGAACACGATAACGAATTTGTCTAAGAAAGGACGGCACACCCGGTTCATAAGGTCCATGAACACAGCCGGTGCATTGGTTAAACCGAAGGGCATCACTACGAACTCGTAGTGTCCATACCGAGTCCTAAAAGCTGTTTTGGGCACATCACTTTCATGAACTCGCAACTGATGGTACCCTGACCGAAGTTCTATCTTAGAAAAGTAGCTGGCTCCCTGAAGTTGATCGAAGAGGTCATCTATACGTGGAAGAGGATATCGGTTCTTAACGGTCAACTTGTTCAGTTCACGATAGTCGATACACATTCGAAAGGATCCATCTTTCTTCTTGACAAACAGAACCGGAGCTCCCCAGGGTGAGGAACTCGGCCTAATGAATCCCTTACTGAGCAACTCATTGAGTTGACTGGATAACTCCTGCATTTCTGCCGGAGCTAATCGATACGGAGATTTTGCTACAGGAGTAGCTCCAGGAATTAGGTCAATACGGAACTCGACCTGACGTTCGGGAGGAATTCCTGGAAGCTCTTCAGGGAACACATCGGCAAAATTGCAGACCTCGGGGATGCTCGCGAGGTCTTTAACTTCTTGATTCTTGTTGATCACATGAGCTAAGAATGCAATGCACTCCTTTCGAAGGAGCTTTCGAGCTTTGATGCAAGAGATGATATGAAGATTGGAACTGGGTTTATCGCCATAGATTACCAGAGTTTGATCCGAAGGAAAATTGAGACGGATAGCTTTTTCGTAACAAAGAATGTCAGCATGATTGGGACTCAACCAATCCATGCCAATGATAACATCAAAGTTCTTAATGGAGACGGGCATGAGATCTATAGGAAATGAGCGATCGTTTAAGGTAAGCGTACAACCTATGAATATATCGTTAGCGCGTTCTTTCTCACCGTTAGCCATCTCGACGGTAAACGTTTCAGTTAATGGTTGAGGATTTGGTTTTAGATTATGTTTGAATGCATGACTAACAAAACTCCTTTCAGCACCCGAATCGAAAAGTATACTAGCATATGAGTTGTCGAGAAGGAACGTACCCGAAACAACAGTGGGATCAGCAACCGCTTCCTCCCGTCCCATGGTTAGAATCCTTCTAGTGTTATCAGCAGTTGACTTCTTGGTACAGTTCCTTTTGAAATGCCCAACTTCTCCACAGTTGTAGCAGGCTTGACTAACACCTGCTCTCGATGATTGGTTGGCTGATTGGGTAGGAGTTCTGCAGAATCGAACCGTGTGCCCTTTCTTACCACAGCTGGTGCAAGACAATTCTCGGCAAGGACCAGGATGATGATGGTATTTACACTTGTCACACAGGGGAAGGTTACCAGCATATTTACTGGTAGGAGTTGAAGCTGTGGATCCCATGACAGAAACTGCAGTAACAGGAGTAACAGTAGCAGCATGGACCAGTTTGTTGGTAATTTATGCAGTTATAAAGGGAGCAACGATCCGATAGGTACTTTCAATACTCCTAGTGTACCTCAGTTTCACAGTGTTGCTGAAAATGTTAATGTTAGTTATTCACCTATTCACTATGTGGATCCTGAGAATTACAAGCATGTTGGTGATGATGATGTTGGTACTTATCTTGATGATGTGGGTGGTCGTTGTGATGATGTTGCCGAACAAGAAGTTAAAGTTATGAATAGGCGTGTGGTAGATAAAACTAAAAAGAAAAAAAATTCAAGTCAAAAAAATGAAAAAAATCATGTTACGGGCATTATGTTGATGTTGGTGATGTATGTTTAGATATAACCGAGCTACAAAGCAATTCCGATAGAGATGAGTTGGGTGATGAAGTTAAAGCTAAGTTTCCCGATAACCTTTTTCACGGTATGCCCCCTGTACCAGCATGCCCAATTGATATTAATGAAGATATCCCAACACAGATGGTAGACATGAATCTTCAAAAGATTCAATGTGAGAGTATATTTAAGAACAAAGAACTTTTAAAGCGGTGTATTGGTAAAAAAATGTCTTCGAGAAGGTTTCCAGACGAGGACAAGTAGATCCACCAAATCAAGGTATGAAGCTGTGTGTGTTTCGAAAAATTGTTCTTGGTTACTAAGAGCAAAAGCAATTAAAAATTCTGATGGACTTTTCCAAGTGAATAAATTTGTTGATGTACACACATGTTCTTCAACATTGTTGCAACCTAATCATCGACAAGCAAACAAATATGTTTTGGGTGAATATGTTGCTGATGTTTTGGCTGAAGACTATAGTAGAGTTTATCGGGGAAAAGAAATTGTTAATGATATGAATGCTCAATTGAATATCAATATCTCATACCATCAGGCATGGCGTGCGAAGCAATATGCATTATTGTCGTTAAGGGGTACGAAAGAGGATTCTTTTACCAAACTTCTGGCGTATTGTCACAACTTGGCCAAACATAATCCGGGTACTGTCACACATATTAAAACAGATGTTGATGATCGCTTTGAGTTTTTGTACGTCGCACTCGGTTGCTCGGTTAGTATTATCATATTATATTAATTTTTTAATATTTCTTTTGGTGTATTTGAATAGATATACAATGTATTGTAGGTACGCGCTTTTGTCAATTTTTGTAAGCCGACCCTAGTAGTAGATGGAGCTCACCTAAAGGGCGAGTTCAAAGGTACCATGTTACTTGCAGTTACTAAGGACGGACAAAACCAAATATTACCGGTTGCATATGGTATATGCAAAAATGAGTGTACCGATTCTTGGACATGGTTTTTTCAAAAACTACATGATTGCATAGGAAATATGCAGGAGCTTACAATTATATCTGATAGGTCTCCATCTATAGCAACATCCGTTGCCAACATTTTTCCTCACGCTCATCATGGAATATGTGGTGTCCATTTGTATTTCAACATAGTATCTAGATTCGGCAAGAGTAAGACGGTTAAAGGAATTTTTTGGGAGGCGTGTAGGGCGTACACAGTTGATGCTTTTGATGCTGCCATGGATGTTATGAAAAAGACAAAAGAACCAGTATGGGAGTACTTAAAAAGTATAAATCCAGAAACTTGGTCAAGGGCACATTTTAAAGGGAACCGATACAATCTTATGTCGTCCAACAGTGCGGAGTCTATAAATGCATTATCTAGACACGCACGTAAGGTGCCAATACTTATGTTGATCGACTTTTTTCGTGCTACAATGCAACAATGGTGGTTTCAAAGACGTAACTTTGCAGGTATTAAGTAAATTTGTAATATTAATGTTTTATTAATTTTGATGTTATTGATCTTAACTTCTTCATTTTGGCTGTTTTTTTAGCGGAAGCAACAACAATACTTACCTCTTGGGCGGATGAAGTTGTAAAAGAAAACAAGAAAACTTTTACCAAATGGGATGTTCGCATGATCTCAAATACGAAATGCGACGTCAAAAAGGGGGCACAAAATGTGATTGTTGATTTTCAACATATGACATGTACATGTAGGCATTGGCAACTTGATGGGATACCTTGTGGTCATGTCATAAGATGTTTAACAGTGAACAATTACCAAGACTGCTCGAGGTTTACATTAAATGCTTACTTTACCGAAACACTGAGGAAAACATATGAGGAATCAATAAACCCTCTGCCAAAGCCATCCGAATGGGAGATCCCCGATGATTTGATGATTGTTAAGCCAACTATAATGGATAAACGTCAGCCATGCATGCCAAGAAACACAGACCGCATTCCATCCCAAGGCGAGGGTCCAATTATAAAAGAGTGTTCTACATGTGGTCAACTAGGACACACGAGAAACAATTGTACTGGAAGGGCGTCCGGTAGCGGAGCAGGTCACATAATTTCTACTGCAGAAATGGCATATAATATTGGTGGTTCAGCGGGTTGCTCACAAACCTATAACGCTGATTTTGATATAAAACAACCTTGAAATTAAGAGTAATGATGACTTGTTTACTTATTATGTATTGTAATATTTTTATTAACTCTTACAAGACATTGCTATGCTTTCATATTTTAGTTAAGTTTGTTGATTATAACAATTAATGAAGCCTTTATATTATAAAATATAGTTTGCAGATCTTTTTTAACAGTTACAACATGTTATTTAAAAAAACAACAAACGATCCTTTTGCAACCTAATCTGTTTCATGATAATATTACAACAACTTTGTAACTAATTTTTAAACTCAGGGAACTGCAATGGGTACTTCTCTTTCTCCATTGTTATATAGTCATCCCTAATTCTCATTTTGTCTTCCAAACGATCCTTTTTTACCATAATGTGTATCAACTGCTCATCCTTCTCAGCAAGTCGTTTTTCAGTCGTTTTGATTGTCTTCTTACTCTTTTTTTATCCAATCTTTATGCTCTTTGATTTTGTTTTTATTGAGGTCAATCCATTCTTGAGCTTGTTTGCATTCCGATTCAATATCATTAGCAAGTTGAGTGAGAATTCGGGATGACTCTTTGTCCTCTTCTTGTTGTGCTTCAGCCTTCTTTAATTCTTCAAAATTTTCATGTGACATATATGGACCAGCTGAAGAGGGTGTAAAAAAAGGGTCTACCGAATCACAGTAGTAACAATCTACTTCGTTGCATGAGCAAACTTCGAATTTGTGTGAGGAACTCATAATGAAGTCGATATTGTATTAAACTGGAGCTATAAGTGGTATTTATACATACTAGACAGTAATGACAAGTCACTGTAGTAACCTGCACATCGTAGTGGGACCCTTAAGTGACAAGAGATAAATGACAGTTTGACATGATAAAACACTGCATAAAGCTGAAAATCGTAGTCCAAATATAACCATTTCGTAGTCAAAGTATTAATTCATAGTCTATTTATTTATATAAATAGATGTCTAAGATCTAAAAACCAAACACCCAAATCACCTAAACGAAACGAACTCCCATTATTAGAAATGTCGTCGAATGCAGCAAGTTCTTCGAATGAAGTACCTGGTTCCAATTCTGAAAGGCCATGGATGACAAAAGAGGTGTTAGTTCTAACACGATGTTGGCTAAGTGTTAAGGATGGTGTATCGTTACTTGTTCCCCCGCATTGCCTAATTGGTGATGAATGGACTCGCATAACATCTTTGTTTAACCATGAGATGGGAGAAGGACAAAAAAGAGAAAAATCAGATGTTGTTACTAAGTGGATGGATGTAAAGGAAGAAGTGACATGGTTCAATCGAGCATGTAATTATGCGAAAAGTAACAATGTTCGTTATTGTCACACCCCGAAAACCAAAGGCGGAAACATTTCCGGGGTTGACTCCACGTTGAGTATCAAATCCAATGCACATAGTAAGTAAAGTAAAACAACCATTACATTACATCATAAAGTTTTACAGTTGTTTCAAAAGTAAAGTTTGTACAGTTGTAATACATAGTATATAAAGACAAAATGAAACGGGTCTTCATGTACTCCATCTTCTGATCAAAAGAAATCTTCGGGTACCTGTTCTAACGCTGACCTGAGAACACAAGCAGTTTGAAAATCAGCATAAAGCTGGTGAGTTCATAAGCGGTTTTGTTTGTGAACATGATTCGAGTTTCCTTTCTGTTTCTGAAATGTTGAATGTACCAAGAAAATCTCATATTTTCTTAATATTTAGTTATTGATTCACAAATGAAAGGTATGATAAGTTTATACTTTGAAAATATGTTTATTCATGTGAAAATGTATAGTTAGTTATCTAACTGATTAAACTGATCTGTTAGCTTATCATGTGTTACCAGGAAAGTCCCATACTTTCCTTATTGTATTTTACAAATTGTGAAAGATGTAATGTTATCCAGTTTGTTACTTTTACTAGTTAGGTAAGTGTTACCCAGAAAAGCCCCATGCTTTCCTGCATATTGGTTTCAAAGGTAAACGATGTAAAGATGTAAAAGATGCAATTGTGATTGGTTCCCATGTTTTTCACAGGAAAGTCCCGTACTTTCCTGAATGTTGGTTACAGTGATGTGAAAGATGTGAAAGATGTATAGAGTGATTCATTATTACTATAAGTAAATCTCTGTCATCCCAATTGCGAGTTCCATAACCATACAATAGACTAAAACCTGTGGCAATAAGTAGCCCACATGTGGCAATAAGTCGTCCACATACTTATGACTTTCGTCACCCTTGAACCATTTTGGTTCGGCTGTAGCTAGCAGCCAGGTGTGGGGTAGTCAGCCCCATATAGATCTATACACTCAATTCACGCTCTCTAAATACCAGAGATTCTGGTTATGGGTGTAGTCCTCCACTCGCGTACCTTGGTGGAGTGTTCTCCAAGGACGTGTCTCCAATTATACAGGATTAACAAATTTACTAGTAATAATATGATAGTCCTCCACTCGCGTATAAATGTGGAGCGTTACCGAGGACAAAACAGTGTACAGGTATTATATTCAAATGTCTTATGTAATGCTTTTAACTGATAAAATATGGAAAATCATTTGTGAAATATATGTAAAACATAACAGTTTAAAGACCTATTTCACAAATATATGTTACGTGATCTGCATGTTCAATTGGTTATTAGTTGTGGTAATCAGTAATAAAAGCATATGAATTATAAAACACACATTTGAAAACATGTTTTGAGTACGAGAATTTCCTTGTACTTTGCTTGTGTTCCCCCCCTAAAAACAGTGAAAACAGTGAAAAAGGGTAGGGGTATGAACTCACCGGACTCGGAAACGTGTCGGTTTTGAGTGCTAGACGTTGGTTCGGTGTTTGATTACTCGCGATGAACCTATGTAAAATGAAATAATGTCCATATATATACAATTAGGGATACATTCACTAATCATATGGAACATTACACTCCAATGAGGTTAAACACCTTAAAATGAGCGTTTGGAGTGACCCGGGTGGCGTTTAAGGACTTGTAAAGGCACTAGGGACTTGGGACTTGAGTTTACTCTCCATAAGTAAACATTTAAATGAGTTTACAACCACAAAACACACACATACATGAGTTTACGGCCGTAAACTCATGTGGGTGTGGTTTTGGGTGTTTAAATGGCTTAAATGGCTTACATGGACATGGGAAATGATTCTAGGCTTTGTTCTAAATGCATGGAATGGATTGAAATCACTAAAATGATAAATTTTATGGGAGTTTACGGCCTAGCATAGGCTCCTGGCCGTAAACTCCTTAATCCTTATGAAAATGATGTTAAATGTTGTTAAAACAAATCACATGTGATTCTAAAAATTCCCACAAGCCTAGAAATGAGTTTGCAAGTGACATATAAGGGATTTATGGAGTTTACGGCCCATGAAACCCCCTTCATGGCTGTAAACTCTAATATGACAAGCTACAATGTGTTTCAAGGCCTGAAACTAGCATAGAATGGCTTCTAAAATTCATCTAAGGGCTGTAGGGGTGTTTAGTTTGCATTCTAACACCAAAGATTTTGGAGTTTACGGCCCAAGAACATGTCTTGGCCGTAAACTCTTAAAAACCCCATAAAAGATGTGTTTAAGGCCTTTAAAGTATTTTTGGTTGGTCCCTTGATTTATTCCAAAGCTTTTGGTGGTGTTGGATGGCTTTCTAACACCTTAGAATTGGTTTTATGTCAAGTTTTGGGGAGTTTACGGCCCAAGCACTATCCTTGGCCGTAAACTCATCTAAGTCCCCCAAAAATCATGTTTCAAGTGTCCAAATGCTAATACCAAGGTCCTATAATTCATATCAAAGCCATAGAGGTGATTTGGAAGGGTTTAAGGGCATGAAAAAACCCCATTAACATGAGTTTACGGCCTAAGATTATGCCTTGGCCGTAAATTCCTTCAAAGTCCTCAAAATCAAAGATTTACATGTTCTAAGTCCATAACTTGAAGTCCCTTAGCCATATCTAAAGTCCAATTGAGTTTTGGAAGGAGTTTAAGAGCTTAAAACCCCATAAAATGGAGTTTACGGCCCAAGCTTGCTCCTTGGCCGTAAACTCATGTTCTTGACCCCAAAACTCAATTAATTCATCAATTTGAAGGCTAAAGATGATGAATAATATGCTAGAGAGGTTACCTTAAAGATTTGAAGCCTTAAACTTGTGATTTGGACCTTAATTCTAGCTTGGAGGAGAGAGGTTGTAAGAGTTTAGTGTGAATTTGGCCAAAGGCTTCAAATGGAGTCTAAATCATGTTTATATAGTGTTCGGGAATTGGACACGATAGAATTCTACCCGATACCGACGTTAAATGAGGTTTTTGGTCGTACCCGATTGAGTTAACGTAACCCAATATGGTAGATTCTAGAAATATTCCGATCACTAAAGTTGGGTGTTAAAATGATTTCTAAATGTATTAAGACACCCATTAAGTCATTTTAAATCAATATAAATTACTGACTTAATAAAATGGCGAATATTGGAAACGAAATTGAAAATGACATTTGGTTGATCGGATCGAATTACAAGTTGTGGTACAAGAATTGACATGAAATTTCGGGTTGTTACAGTTATCGGGACGAAGAAGAGTTCTTGGAAGTTGTTACAGATTTTTACATCTGTGAGCATGACGGTAGAGACTTTGAATATGAGGAAGTTTGGAAGGTTGTTAAAGATAAACAGTATTTCATGTAGACCGCTCTAATTTCTATTAAGAATAACCCATGGATTTGTGTTTTACGTTAATGCTTTGTTCGTATTATGTCGTTGTTTTTCATGTAATTGTTGTAATGTTTGTAATGGTTCATGGAATCCTTTTACTAATGTATTCTAATGTATTGTGAAAACTAATGCAATGGGCATTTATTAATTCAAATTAATCATACGAGTTGCTCACATAATAAACTAAAATAGATTTTAAACAAACGAAATACATACGAAATACATGAAAATAACCTAGTACATGAAAATAACCTAGTACTCACATAATAAACTAAAATAGATTTTAAACAAACGAAATACATGAAAATAACCTAGTACTCACATAATAAACTAAAATAGATTTTAAACAAACGAGATATATTTCAAAATATTCCAAGGGGCTTCAAACTGGAATTCCAACCTGTTACTTAATGACTTGTATTCCTCCTTAGCAGCTTCCAAGATGACCTCCTCAGTAGCATTTAAACGGGTGTCGTCAATTTTGGTATAAAGATCGTTGAATAATAGAACTTCGGTTTTCATTTCATACCATCTTGCTAAGATGTCTACTTCGTCACGATCGTTTCTTGTAGCCATTCAGTTTTCAGCATTGAAAATATTTGTTAAACGGCTTCAAAACATTGGATCGTTCAACTTGCTTGTCTCGTACACATGAATATAAGCATGTGTAAGAACCAAGAACTCTTCATTGCTCCATGATATAGAACTCATTTTAATTGAAACAAAGAGAGTAGAATCTAAAAAACAATATTTGAACAGCTGTATTGGTTTATTTAATAAAGTATTTATGTAACTTAAGGTTAATTTATATTAGTTTCTACACAAAATCGCAGTCCAATCTTCTAATATGTCTGCAATTCATAGTCAAAATTAACTGACGAATGCAGTGTACTATACTTATAACACAACAGATCATTGTTCGAGTTGACAAGACATCCCCGGTCGAATGACAACACAATACATTGTTGCTTGAATTGACAAGCCATTGCACCAGGAAAGTAAGGAGTCGTTATAAATAGATTTTAATATCCGTTGTAATTGTATCGTATTACTTCCCTCCTTGCAATTATGGACTCACCACATATATGGAGGAACGCAGAGGAGGTCGCTTTGGTTCAAGCTTGGATTATAACTGTAGAGGAGGATTTTCCACCGGGTCCCCCACAAGTTCGTGCTGGATCATTTTGGTCTCGTGTCTGTCATTTGTTTTACCATTTAATGAGGCGTACTCAATATCGAAGAAGAAGAGATGTCAAAGCGAAGTTTCTGGATTTCAAATAAAGGTGAAACAATTTCAACGTATTTATAACGAGTTGGATAATGAACATGCAAATACGGATGAAGACATTCTATGGCAGGTGGCTTTGGAACTATACCGTTTTGAATATGATGGTAGCGAGTTTACCCACTTAGATGCATGGAATCTTTTAAAGAATGTCCCTTATTTTTAATATGCATGTTGGTTAAGTTAATTGTTTTTCGTTATTTAAGTTGCTTGTTGTTGTATGTGTGTAGTCGTTACTATTTAATAAACGTCCATTTCGTTTAATGTATGTTGTTTCCTCAATAGCCAATACATAATACGCCATAAAATATAAATGGGGTACATAAATAACTAATACATAATACGACATAGAATATAAACAGGGTACATGGATAACTAATACGTAACACGACACTAAAATAAAAACGGGGTACATAAAAAACTAATACATAATACTACATAAAACATAAAGGTGCTACATGAATAACTATTGCATTGAGGGAGGTAACAGGACCACCGTTTCATTTGGTATTTCCCAATGCACATGTGATGGTATAGTATTCACCAACTCAGATCCATATGCAAGTCGATACACATAATTAGTGAACTTGTAATCAACCATTCTGTGAATGGATTCAGATGTACGGGTTCTTAGACATGCTATAGCGTGGCCACATGGTATACCGCTTTTTTGCCATTTACCACAACTACATACCCTTCGTTCAAGTTGTACGTTGCTGGTGGCAAAATTGTCATCAACTTCAAATGTATCCCCATACAAACGTCTTGCATTACAATTATAAGACTTGTTGAGACATTTTTGAACCTTACTCTCAAAGTAAGGGGTCAACCCAGCAGACAACCTCCCTGTAAAATTTGATATTTTAATAAAAATAGTAGCACAATAAAAAAAACTAAATATAACAATCTCCCTTACCCGCCACTTCGGCCCGTTCAGCATACTTTAATTGTATCGACGTGGTGATTAACTCAATTATCGTTGTTATAGGAAACTCACGTGTGGATATAATTTGCAAAATTTCAGGGACGTCAATCGATTTAACATTGTAACGTATTTTTGGGAAAAATGCTCGTGTCCATTTTGAAATCGGTATATCGTCAAGCTAGTAAATTGGACTCATAAGCAAGGTGCAGAAAGGTGGTTTCCTACATGTACTTTGCAACCTTTCCAAACACAAGTAAAAATTATCAACGCTATATGCATTGCATGACTTCCAAAACAACGATTCGACTTTCGTATTGTTATGTCCGACATACTCACGTATCTTTTGAGCTATATCTTTAGGACAATATCCATGATAGGAATCCGGGTAGGCACTCTAAACACCAAAGTCTATTTTATCACACAGGTTGCTTATGAAACCAACCTCTATGTCCTCACCTAAACAATCTTTTAAGCTCATCATGAACCATCTCCATGATTCTTCACACTCTAAGGTTCCCAAACCAATTGCTAAGAGTAG
The DNA here is from genome assembly GCF_051521515.1 of Lactuca serriola. Classification (NCBI taxonomy): domain Eukaryota; kingdom Viridiplantae; phylum Streptophyta; class Magnoliopsida; order Asterales; family Asteraceae; genus Lactuca; species Lactuca serriola. The sequence continues at coordinate 127,188,951 of NC_136411.1, read as the reverse complement.
TGGTTCATGATTTCCATCTAAAGCCACTGCGAAGTACATTGTTGTCAGATAGCTCCCAAGAAGGGGTAAATAACCCACATATATCAGCGGTATCATGCACCTAAGGAAGGTACGAATCTACATAAAAACAAACATATATTAGTGATAAGTAAAAACTAATCGAGATACATTACCATGAAATATTATATAACTCAATAAAAGAAGTATGTTATACCATGCAACCTAAAGCCACAAAACAGAATTGAAAGCGATTGGTATCAGTTTTCTTAATGGCTGTGAAGGTATTAGGATTTGTTCTTTGAAGGTTATGCAAGAAAATTGGTAGTTGAGAAAAGCTTCTTTCGCTGTAAGTACTCATTTTCAATTCCGATGATAGTGCTCTACAATCATCACACAAATGCAATATCAAACAAATGCAATTATAAATAGAAAATATTGTATCTCTACTGTTCAAAATTCATAGTTTAACCTTTTAAATTCATAGTCAAACCAGTTCATTTCATTGTCAAATTTCACTGTCCGACATGACAATACTATAGAATGTACTTGTCTGGATTTCGTAGTTCAACTTTTTGAATTCATAGTCAAACCAGTTCATTTCATAGTCAAATTTCACTGACCGACATGACAATACTACAGAATGTACTTTTCTGGATTTCGTAGTTCAACTTTTTGAATTCATAGTCAAACCAGTTCATTTCATAGTCAAATTTCACTGACCGACATGACAATACTACATAATGTACTTGTCTGGATTTCGTAGTTCAACTTTTTGAATTCATAGTCAAACCAGTTCATTTCATAGTCAAATTTCACTGACCGACATGACAATACTAAAATGTACTTGTCTGCATTTCGTAGTTCAACTTTTTGAATTCATAGTCAAACCAGTTCATTTCATAGTCAAAAAGAATTGTCTGTAATATGATTTCTTCTATAAATGGGTGTCACTCAGTATGAAAATTTTAACTAAGAAAGTAACTTCGATTTAAAAGAAAAAGAAGGCTAATGGCATACTGCAATTGCGGAGGAGAATGTATCGTTATGATTTCGGGTACAGCTAAAAACCCAGGAAGATTGTTTTACGCTTGCCCATATTTAGTATCATGTTGTTAACGTCATTCAAATTTAAACCCTCGTGTTTACATGACAAAAATTTATTTTCTTACTGTCAATGTTAAATTTAACAGGGACCAAAATGCGGGTTTATCAGTTGGGTTGATGAAGAGAATGACCAATCATCTATGGTAATAGCTAAAGTAGCTAACTCTAATAAGCTCTTTCAATCAGAAAATAAGAAGTTAAAGATAACGTTGGTTTGTAGTTGGGTGTTGTTCTTGGCAGTTCTTGTTTACAAGTTGTAAGCTTTTCAATATTGTTTTTATGGTTTTGAAGTTGTTAGGTCAATAAATTGTTGTATTTGTAATGTTAAAACAAATGTTGTAGTCGTTCTTATGTTGTATGTATTGATAAGTTATTGGTAGGTCATTAATTTGTTGTAATTGTCGTAACGTTAAATTTTTTGCCATCCGTTGAGTAAACTGTAAAAATAAACTAATAATCAAATCCAACATTAATTTAGATATACAATTATATAATCCAACTACATAGGACCAAGACTAGACCCCCAAAAAACATTTTCCATCCGTTGACGGAACTCTAAAGCTGCGTTCTTTGGGTCAATAAGAACACGTATTGGTTGACCTAAAACGAATTGCTCCATAAACATACAAACAAAAACACCACAATCTCCCAAATGACTACTTTGTTGGGGAACATTTTCTTCATAAATGAATTGCATATTCAATGGAATCCTTGGGATGTTCCTCCGGGCCCAATACTTAATCTTGTCCAAATAATTTGCCACCCGGCGTTCAAATTAGGAAAAGATTCCTTCAGATTTGAATTTTTCATAAGCCCCTCTACCAAGACTGCCATAAATATGCACTTCCATTGACGCTAATCGTAGTTCCCCAAATAGCCAATGATTAGGGGATGAATGAATCGGCAATAAGACCTGTATAAGGATCAGAAAATAAAATTATGTTTTTTTACATCACAATACAAAAACATAACAAAAATAACGATATTATTTTCAATATAAACAATTAAGTTTACCGTATCAGCATCCCACCAAGCAACCATGAAGTTGGGGTACGTAGCAATATCAGCCATAAACGCCCTCCAGTCCTGTCCTTCTTCCAAAGCATGAGAAACAAAAAAATTTGGAGGCATTATTGTATGTCGGTCGCTCTCAAACCGTCTCTCCATCAATAGTCAGTACCAAATGGATATATGTTGCACACATGATACTTTTTTTATTGACTAAAAAACAATTAACTTTTAAAATAATAAATTAACAATTAATTTACCGATGACTCCAACCATCCGTCGTGTGTATGCCCAAACAATGAGCTCCAAAAATCTCTATCTAACATGAAATTAAACAAACGACGTTGGACATCATATGAATGAAATAAATAATTTTGGATGACAACCTCACCGCCTGCTACGTAAGGTTGCAGGCGCAACATGGAGAAGTCATGAGCAACACCAAAAATTGGAGGAGGAACGGGGCTTGTTGATTTGATATCAACCTTCTTTTTTGTTCTTCTTTTTTGCTTCGGTGTCGTGTGCAACTAAAAACAATATTCAAATGTTTAAATCTCTATCTTTCAGATAATTCACATAAACATAAAATCATGAGTTTATAAATAAAACGAATACCTCGGTGTAAGGAGGGCACAAATATTGTGATTATTTTCGAGTCCTCGGTTTATCGGGTGTAACTTCTTTGCCATCATACTCATCAAAATAATCTACAATTCTCGTAATTATTATTTCGTCTTCGTCCGGCACCTAATTTAATAAGCAATAATCTCTAATTAAAAAAATGTTTTAATATACTAAAAACAAAATATAAATTAATGTAAGTATAAGAACCTCTTTAGCTTCACTATAATCATTTACGTCAAACACATCATCATCAAATTTGTTCCCCGCATTGTCATTCCTCTCCTCTGACTCCTACATTAAAAATAAAACTTTATACTTAATAACGAAATACACATAATTTAATAAGCAATAATATCTAATTAAATAAATGATTTAAGCTACTAAAAACAAAATATAAATTAATGTAACTATAAGAACCTCTTTAACTTCACTATAATCATTTACATCAAACACATCATCATCAAATTTGTTCCCCGCATAGTCATTCCTCTCCTCCAACACCTACATTAAAAATAAAACTTTTTACTTAATAACGAAAGACACATTAAAAAGTAATTATTAAAATCATAAAGGTAATATCTATGACAACCTTGTCGTTTTGAATATCACCAAAAACATTTTCAGTTGTATTGTTTTTATTCATCACTTCATCTTGCACAACCTATATTTTCAAATATAAAATATGAACACAGGTATTCATATATGTTAATAAAATTTAAAAAATAATGTAGCGTGTAACTAACTTGTTCATCATATTTTCTTTGTGACACTATCGGATCATCAAAAGTAATGTCGTTCCAAAATTGTTCAGTATTCACTTCTTCAACAAAAACCTCTGTAGGTTGTCGGTTCATAAACACATGCTGCTCCAGTGCATGTAGCCGTTTCAACACCTCGTCTAGGTTGTGTTTCCCACTGCCCCTACCTCTACCATGAGAGTGACCACTGGACGACATACTAGACGAAGATTCGTCTTGTCTCCTAAAATGGTCCCGTACTGGGGATGGAACTGCTTTCCCTTCACCATATACATACTCTTGAAATGACATATAATAACAAGATGTCATCTCACCATCACCCGGTAACACTTTTGTCTTGGTGGTTGCCCCTCCTAAAAAATTAAACATATTAAAAATGCATATAAAAGTATGATAATCAAGTTTATTAATAATAAACGAAAATTTTATAAACCTGTATCTTTGACCAAATCTTGTTCACGTCAACCCATTTCAATTTTTTTGTTCCACTCCATCGTTTCATCGGAGGCAAGTCTTTATTTTTTTCTCAATACAAATCCACATGCACGAACAGCCGGAATCATCTCATATATCCATATCTACAATTTTTTACAATTACAGTAATAAAAGTTAAAATTAAAATAAAAAACATAACAATAAAACAATTTAAATATAAGAAAATTTTTATACCCGTATTGGAGCCGTAAATCCTGAGACGGGATACTTTAAAGTTTGACGACGCTCAGAAAGTGATAAATAATTATGTATTTTGTTCCATGTATCCTCAAGGTCAACATAAGTAAAATCCCAAAGATAGCTACCCCAAGCGAAACTAACAAAACAAAAAAACAAAATTGGTTTTTATATAAATTATAACTTTAATAAAATAAAACTTTTAACGTAAACAAAATATACCTGTTCCAGAGATCCAAATTCTCAGCAAAAAAAAAAACCAATCTTGTGGCACCCGATCATTAACTTCTTTTCCTAAAAAACCTTCACACAAAATGTATATCAAATATACTCTAACTGCATCAACGTCGTCAAGTTCTAGGAATGTTCGATTTAAAATTAAACGTTTCAAGTCGCCAATTTTCACCGAACTATTGGTATGGTCCGGAAATAGCCGTTCACGCAATAAACATCTTTTTTACTGCTTAATAATTTTTCCGACCCTTTTCTCCCAATGTTTTTTGGATACTCCCCAAAATTGAAGTCGGTTATCAAACAAAACTCTTTCGGCCCATAAACCATTTTCGTATTGCCTACTCGAAAATATAATCGTTTTATTCCATCTGGAGATAAAACAGGGTCCGGCCGGATCTGATGAAGGAACATTTTATGGAACAACAATGCGTCCCATTGTAAACGAGGGACATCAATAAAATAACCAAATACGGTATCTCTGAAAATGGCAAGTCTGACATCATCTAAAACTTCAAATACTTCCCATATGTTACCGCCCGAGCCTTTTAAGTTCACAAAGGCTTTCATATTGATAAAACTAAAATCATGCTGCAAAAAAAAAACACAAAAACAAATTAGAGAACTAAAAAATATTTTGTTTTTAAAATATATGATTACGAACTGTAATAAGTACATAAACAATTAGTAATGCAAATACAATTTCTTAATTAATAATTTATATATTTCCAATAAAAAAAACAATAACATACACATATATAAACAATTTTCCAAGTTATACAACAAATATATTTACGATAAAAAACAATATCATACATAATTATATAAACATTTTATTAAACAAATTTTCAACTTAAACGACAAATATATAAACAATTTTTATCTTTCTAATTATTTAAACTAACATTTTATAACCATATAAACAAACAATTTTTCAAATAAAACGACAATCAAATTAACAATTTTGCAAGTTATACGACAACTTTATACAAATTTTCAACTTATACGACAAACACAAACAATTTCTAACAATATATATACGACAAATTTTCAACTTATACAAATGTTATACTTATACGACAAATATATATACAAACGACTACTTTGCACATACTATAATTTAACTATTTTTCACTTTATATAAACAATTATACGATAAGAATATACAAGTTTTCAGGTTATACAACAACTAAACAAACAACAAAAATAACAAATTGTAAACATTATCTACGCAGTCTCTACTTGTACATTCAAACAAACACTAACAAAATAGCATTTAAACTTCAAGTATACTAAAGAAATATTAAAACTATCAAACACAACAAAATTACCCTTTTTTAACACTAAATAATACAATAAATGATAAAATAAAAAAAAGTTTAAATATTAAAAGAGTTAAAATCTAACCATATTTGCGGGATTGTTGACATAATTCTCCATTTTCTTCAAAAACTTGCCAAAATTCCGAGAGAAGCCCAAAGATAGAGAGAGTTTTTGTGTAGAGAAGGGTGAAAAATGGAGAAAAAAACGTTTATATAGTGAAAGAGAAGGTATTTCGCAGATGGCACAACGATTTCGCAGATGGAACATTCCATCTGCGAATGTACAAGCAGCTAAAGCATAGCTGTGCTTTAGCTACTTGTACATTCGCAGATGGGATGCTGATTTCGCAGATGGGGCATCTCCATCTGCGAAATTGTGGGCTAATTTTGTAATTTCGATTTTTTTTGGCTATTTTTGTAATGTAATTAGTGTAAATGGCTATTTTTGTCATTTTCTCAAAGATAAATTTACTTGGCGCGATTAATGCTATTTTGGTATAAATATTCCGCTAGATATTCTAAAGACAAAACTTCAAAAATTGTCCCTGTGGTTTCTAAAAATATCAAGTTTAATCTTTAAGTTCAAAAAACCTCACAGATGGTCCATGTGGTTTCAAAACTTTTGACATTTGGTCCTTCCGGCTCACTCCGTTAGCATTTCATCGTTAACTCATTTTTTAATAAAATATTGCAGGGGTAATTTCGTCATTTTAGTTGTAACCTTCTCTCTTTAAAAGAAAATTACATGTCCGATTTTTGGGCAAACCCTTTAGCTTTATCAGTCGTCATATCTCCTCCTTTCCACTGTTGCTCGACCGTTGCACCCTTCACGACATCCAATCGCTTCTGATTCAAAGATAGTGACTTGCAGATGTGGGGAGGGATGAAAGTGGGTCCAAACCCGGACCGGATGGACCCGAACCCGGAAAATCCGGAACCGGTTAACGGGATTTTGTAGAACCGGAAACCGGGTTCCGGGTATGGTTTCGGGTAAAGTGGGTCTACAACCGGAAAACCCGGAAACATCAAAGTGGGTAGGTTGGAACCGGATAAAGTGGGTTTAGAACCGGAAAACCCTGAAAAACCGGAATTTTTTGATAATTACTTACTACTTAGTGGGTTGAACTTTGAAAATTTTCATATTGATATCCTGACTTTGGGGGATTGTAACCCATTGAATATAAAACCAAAATTAACAAAATTATAGTCTAAAATCATGTACAAACTCTAAAGTAAACTCTAGAAAAAACCGCATGTCAATCTGACTTTAAACGAATGTGATATGCATGTGTTAACATTTTCACATAATACAAAATACAAAAACAAATAGCTAAAAGGTTGAAAATTTTCAGTTTTGATATCCCGACTTCGGAGGACTGTAAATCATTGAATGTTAAACCACAAATGACAAAATTATAGTCTAAAATCATGTACAAACTGTAAACTACAAGTTGGAAAAAACCACATGTCAATCCGACTTCAAACGAATTAAATATGCTTGTTTTAAAACTTTCACCGAATACAAAAAAACTGAAAAATTAAAAACTTCCAGCTTTGATATATCGAATTTAGGGGACTGTAAGTCAATGAATATAAAACTAAAAATGGCAAATTTATAGTCTAAAATCATGTACAAACTCTAAAGTACATGTTAGAAAAAACCATATGTCCATTGGAGTTGAAACGAATGAGATATGATTCTTTTAAATGTTTCACAAAAATCGGTTCCGACCCTAAAAGTGGTTTCGGTTTCAAAAACCGGTTCCGGTTTTGAGACCCGGTTTACCCGGACCCGATGGACCCAAACCCGGATTACCCGGAACCCGGATAAAGCTAATTTTTAAACCCGGAACCAGAACCGGTTCTATATATTCCGGTTCTAACGATTCCGGTTCCGGTCCGATTCCGGTTTCGGTCCGGTTTTCTGGTTCTAAATCTCATCCCTAGATGTGGGAATGAAGCAACGAAGATCACTTCATGGACGGATCGTAACCCTGGAAGACAATTTTGGAACTGTAGAAGATTTGGGTTCCTTCGATGGTCTGAATCCTCCTATGTGTGCTAGGGCATTGGTGGTGATTCCAGGTTTGATAAGATCAATGAATCGATTGGAAGAGAGGGTTTCCATTGCAAGTGCAGAATTGTGGAACTACCAACTGATGTTGTTTTGTTCATGGGTGTTTTTTTTTGGTATTATTTTAATCTCTAAGTATCTTGTGAAGGTTTGGATGGTAATGGAGTTTTGATTTTTGGTTTGTAACCATTGCAGGAGTTTTTTTTATTTTAATCGGATAGGGGTTTTTTGCTTTCAGTTTATATAGGTGGTTTTGGAATTAGCGTTGTTGTATTTGGTTTATGTATCAGATTAATGTGTAATGGAGTGGTAATGGTAATGGTAATGGAATGTAGTGTGTTATAGTTGATTGTTCAATTTCTTGAATATTTTTGAAATGCAATTGTTAAGTGTATTGTAAATGCATCTTTAAGATGGTTTTCATTTGCAATTGAAATGTACAATGTTATTAATTGATTTGTGAAGGGTAGTACACAAAACATATTAATTCATTACCAAAAAGTGCATACACACCATTACATGCAAAGTTATAAAGCTCTTAACACAACCATGATGCAAAGTTTTCAAAAGACCTACAACACAAGCATTACATGCAAAGTTTTCAAGTTCTTAACACATCTTCAAACAAGTACACATGACTTAAGTTTCAAAAGACCTATAACACAAGCATCCTAATAACTACTAAAAATAGTTTTCAGCCCCCTCCAACTTCACTACTGCCTCCCTGCCCTTTACATGTTCTGGAATTGTGCCCTTTGTTATGACACTTTGAACAAGTGACTGCCAAATATTTCCTACTCAATCTACCAGCTTGGCTATTTGGCTCATCAACATCCCTCCTTCTTTTCTTCTTAGGCCTCCCAACCTACACATATTGATATACTATAGTTAAAATTGAATTCATTCCATGTTCACATGTATACTATATATTTGGTGTACTAGAAATACAAACATGTGTCTTATGTTTTGGTGGAAGTAAAGTGAATGGGCAGTCACTTTTAGGCCACATTGTACGTCCATTCAATGGATCAATTTTGTTGAAATACATGGCTTTCCATGTTGATAACCTATAGCAAGGATGGACCCATTCATCAACATGTGGGGCATTTGCACTATTTTCAATTTTGTCCCATATAGCACAAACAGCATGTCTACATAGGAAACTTGTAATCTCCCAAAACCTACAACTGCAACTTTGATCATTCAAGTTTACCACATACTGGTCTTGCCATGTGCTTGCCACTTGGTACTTTCCTGCCCCATTGTATTTAGCCACATACTTTGTTGCATCAGTCTTAATCTTTTCAAACAGTGTAGTTGTAGTAGGGGTTAGAAGTCCTTCACACTTATCTATTTCCTTTTGCACCACACATAACCTTTTCATGAGATACTCTCTAATATACTCTAAGCAAGTGATAATAGGTTTATCCCTACCTTCATCTAACTTAGAATTGAATACCTCACAAAGGTTATTCAACAAACAATGAGTATGTGCCCTTCCTGAATAATAGATATTAAGAGAAGACAATTACACATATAGTAAACACACAACAGGGAAGATTAACATTTCTCAATAAATTTCTAGAAACTTACCACTAAAGTGAGATTTAGCCCAAGTGTTTGTTGGGATCTTACACACCCAAGCATGAGCCTCTTCATTGATCTTCTTTAACTCATCCATTGCTCTGTTAAAATGATTGACTGTTGTTGCTCTACCACACTCCCAAAGCTGGTCACTTAAGTTTTTTCCTTTCCACTGTTTCTTCATGTTTTCCTGGATATGCCTCAAATAGAACCTGTGTTCTGCACTAGGGAATACCTTCTCCATTGCTGGTATTATTCCCTAAACAAAAGTCAATGTATGCAACATCAATTAACCAAATGTATTTAGAAAAGGTAATAAAAATAGTTAGGTGATACACACCTTTTGTCTATCTGAAATGAATGTAAAGTTTGAATTTAGTCCCAGATCCAGATCTTATCCTCACAGTTCCAAGAACTAGGTCCAACTACTTGTTGATTCTGTCTCTACCACTGCATATGCTACAGGGTATATGCCATTGTTTGAGTCCAACCCTACAACAGTTAACACTTTCCCAGGGTAAGGGCCCTTCATGAAAGTACCATCCAAACCTAGAAAATATCTTAACCCAGATTTGAATCCTAACTTCAATGCACCTAGACAGACATATATTCTTCTAAAAGTTCTTGTGGTAATAGACAGGGAAGTTTCTGGATACACATCAATCTAAACAGTTGTACCAAGATTAGTGTTGAGTAGCTCCAACACATAATCCCTCAAAAGCCCATATTATACTTGGTAGTCCCCACTAATGATATGCTCAGCCATTGATTTTGCCCTAGCAACCTTTTGCAATGACACTCCTACCTCCAGTTTCTTGCACAAATCTTAATGTAAAGTTTTCACTGGAATTTTAGGGTTACTCTGTATTTGTTGAACAATTAAGTTTTCTATGTATCTGGAAGTGCAAGATTTACCCGCCCTTGTTTGCAAACATTTATGCTCATCCTGTACTATTTTCACCAACCAATCCTGATTTTCATTAGCCCTCGATATTTAGACTGCCCATAGACATGTACCTTTATTGGCAATTACATCTTTACCCTTGCACTTTGCCCTTCTTCTAGTTGAGGGGCCACCACCATCAACTACTTTAGAAGGCTTACTTACAACACCTTTACATTTCACCCTAATCCGGATTTTGTCATTTTTGGCTAGGTATAAAGACCTCCTTGTTGCTACAGCATGTGAGTTCATGTAGTTTTTAACATCAAGCTTGGTTTTGAAGACCTGTCCAATCTGAAATGGTTTAACATGACCTCTCTGTGAGCATGTACTTGACTTACTCAACTCTTTTAGCAGTCTCTTCCTATCATCTTCATGAAATCCTGCAAATTGATAATCATCGGTGGCAATAACTTCCAACTCATCATCAACCATGTCAATCCCTTCATCTTTTAAATGATTGTTTAAGATTCCATGTTCATCTACATCAACAGCATTATGGAATTCACTCATGTCTACATCTACATTAAATTGTATGTTAGACTCGTCCACATTGTATTCACTGTCATCAGAATCATCTCCACTGTCCTCAGAACCATGGTCACTCTCATAGTAGAAAGCCTCTCCATTATCATCACTCACCATACCCTCTAGATAATCCACTTCTAGTTGTTGTTCAAATGAAGTTTGAACATTAAACTCAGCATCATAATCAGCATAAAGTGAGTAATCCTCTATAAATGGTTCATAGTCATCAACTGTTGTAGTATTAGCTTCATCATCAGCTTGGCAGCTTGGTTCCTGTACATGGTAAGTTCCCAATGGTTCTTTAGTTTCAACTGCACTAGTGATCACTTCTTCTTGAGTTTCAATTTCATGATTCACCACTTCCTCTTGAATGACATGACTTTGTTTGCCTTGTGACCTTATAAATGGTAGAATACTCTTTGAGTAATCATGGCCTTCATCAACATCTAACACTTGTGACTGCTCATAATCAGAGTTCATAGACTTGTTTAGATCAAGCTTTCTACTACATGATCATGCTTCTCTCCTACAAGGTTTCTTTCTATTCATTTCAGGTGACACACTATCAGGCTCCAACTCTTCAATAACAACTTTAGAAGGAGACTTGTAATAACTAGCTACCCTTGTCTGACCAGTTTCAATATACACCCTAATAAGTCTGTGTTTAGGGACATATGATACCATTTTAAGTACATCTTGATCATTACCTAAAGGCATTAAGCCATAGTCCAAAGGGTATTCAGGGATACAGAAATGGTAGTAAAGGGTTTGCTCAGTTTTGTACCCTAGTTCTCGAACCATGTCGTCAAGCTCATGAACTGAAAATAAATCAGTGTCAACATCATCTACATATGCTACAACACCATCAACGTATTTCCTTCCAGGTGCATTGGTGAAGACACCGCTGTAGTGTATATTCAACATGAAATAGTTGTCATAACCTTCTGCAAACACAAAAAAAAATAAATAAATAAATAAATAAATAAAAAAAACAAGAGTAAAATCAATGATTTCCTTACATCAACACAATAGACCAAGAAAAAACAAGTTTTGTTGTAGTATTGTACCGTATCTTTTTCCTAAGTCCTCCACAGTTACAATTTTTTCTCGAAAACACCATTTTGATAGCACCATTGTAATTCATGCGGCTTAAAACCCTAAATCCCAATATATGTTCTTACTTCTACGATGGGAATGAACCCGATGAATACAAATGTAACTGGTTATCTTCTTGGGAGAGGGACGGGTATTGATGTGCAAGCAATAGGTAATCATTTCATATTAAAGAGAGAACGTTACAACTGAAATGACGAAATTACCCCTGCAATATTTTATTAAAAAATGAGTTAACTGTGAAATGCTAACGGAGTGAGCTGGAAGGACCAAATGTCAAAAGTTTTGAAACCACAAGGACCATCTGTGAGGATTTTTGAACTTAGGGATTAAACTTGATATTTTTGGAAACCACAGGGACCATTTTTGAAGTTTCCACTAGATATTGAATGTTTCCACTAGATCTCCTCTTTCATTGGTCGTCCTTTTTCGTGGTCATGACCAAAATCAACCACGTCACAACCAACATGATGCACACATGATGGTGTGCATGATGGTTGTGACCAACCATGATAGCAACGAACCACCTTCGCATACATGAAGGTCGTATCGTATTGTTCAGATGTTATAAAAAATAAAATGGGTAAGTATCAAAGTCATCATCCTCTTAAAAAACTATTATTGATTTTTTTTTAATGTAATAAAGCCATTATCTTTTTTTCTATTTATGCCAAAAAGCAAGTTGTCATGCTATCGAGCCTTGTTTTTCAAAAAATAATGATGATGGTTTTATTGTCATCATGCATTCAACGAATTAACACAAGTATTAACTAAGAATCTATATAAATAAATATATATATATATATATATATATATATATATATATATATATATATATATATATATATATAAAGATCTTGAGATTCAACCTCAGCCACGTATTTCACATCTGCCGCAATAACCTTCCGGCGTACCGGCGCGGCAGGTCTGCAATAATCATAAATGATTACACAGCGTCGCCCATTCCTTTATCCTCCACCACCATCCCCACCACCATAACTGCCACCGCCACCACCCTTACCACCACCTCTGACACCAGCCGACTTCACCACTGTCGCCTCCATTACTTATATCACCGCTCTCTTTGTCACCACCACCTTTTTTGCCACCAACAGTCGTAATTATATATGATTACTCAGTCTGTGAACAGACATATATGTATAATCATTTATGATTAAACATATATGTATAAACATGCATAATCATATATGATTATACCTCTCTGTTATATAATCATTTATGATTAGGCATAGTCCGTTGTTGTCGGTACGCTGGAGCGTTAGAGCGGCAAGTAAGAAATACATGGCTGAAGTTCAATCTCAAGATCTCTAATTTTATTTTAATCTCAAGGGAACCGTCCCATATATATATATATATATATATATATATATATATATATATATATATATATATATATATATATATAGAGAGAGAGAGAGAGAGAGAGAGAGAAAGAGAAAAAAAGAGAGAGTTAAGTTCATATATAAACACTAAGTATCGTGTGAATGTGTGACCAATTGTGGACACCATCCAAATGTATTATCGGAAGTTTACATACAATTATTTTAATAACCAAAAATAAAATTTAATAATTATGGAAATTCCCTTAAATCATTTGTCAGTTATAAGAGTTTCATCTTCTTAAAGCTTTCACACTTACTTCACCACAGAAGAATATATCTTTAATTTGAACATGTTTTACTGATACATATATAAATAATGTGTTTTAGAGCGTTTGAAGAATATTCATTAGGACTTTTTCTTCCGGGCCTTCTTCCTAATAGTCATCCTCATCAAAAACCTTTTAATTTAATTAATCAGATGGGGTATCTTCCATGTATCCAAAATTCTTAATTTTTACTCTTTATTTGCTTCATTGATATCATTTTCATTTTCTTTTATGTTATGTTTATTATTTAGTCATTTTGATTCTATTAGAATACACAACACACACATTGACCATTTGACCATACTTGTAATCGATTCAGGGGAGAACACATTGTTTGTTATTCTTTAAGAATGTTATTCCTTTCATTCTCAGATAATAGTAATAGATTGTTTTTTTTTTAACGAACGTCATGCTATAATTGAGCTTGTAACCAAATCTTTTAACATATATTCTGAAAGAATACAAACACACATATCTATCAACTACGTATTGATTTCTTTTCTCATGAAAATAGTTGTTTAGTGATTAAAATAAATTTATCAATCAGTGCATTCTTAAAGAATTAACTTTGATTCTTAAAGAATGAATTCTGATTCTTCAAGAATGTCGTACTAAAATATCATTCTTAACCATTCTCGTCATCAATCATGAAACTTTAACTAAAAAAAATCGATTCCTAACAATTGTTGTGATATATCAGAATCTTTAATTTAATATTGGGGAGTAGTCAAAAACACATTAAACTATATTCATGTATTATTAATGAATTGTATGCGTAATAATGAATAAACGTGAAGAAATAAAACCCAATTATTTCAAGAATGTTATTATCATATACATATAAATCTAACATTTTCTAATAATGTTTCTAATAATCGGTAATTTAAATTTTTGATGAATACACACGTTTAATTGGTGATTCATAAAAAATATTAATTTGAATATATAATTGTTTGATTTTTTATTAAATAATTTAACTTGTTTGTCTAAAATATAGTTAATGTTTATTTCTCTCTCTTATTAAAACTGTCATATTTTTCCATTAATAAGAAGTTAAGTGTAGGTTATATAGTAAATGATATCTCCTGTTAATAACATGCACCCTAAGATGACAACCCTTCATTCTTTTAATCTAATGGCTAGAATTTGGTTATACATTCACATAATATTTGTGATTCATATTTGATCCTAACCATATATATATATATATATATATATATATATATATATATATATATATATATATATAAGAAATATTTTTCTTACATCATATTGATTTGAAACCTCTATAACTATTCATTTTCATCTAAAAAACATCAAAAATGGTCCATGTGGTTTTAGCCCACTGGTCCACTTTTTCTTCATTAGATTGTAGCCCACAAATCTTCAAGTTTTCTTCAGTTTGAGCCCAATTTGTCTTTTCCAAATCTTCCAAAGCCAAAATACTCGATCGATCAATCAGTTTCACAATTTTAAATGTTGTTTTCCATCTTCTTTTAAGATCAATCCCATATTGATTACCAATAAAATGCCTCCAAACTAACCCAAATCTTCTTTTGATCTTCTCAAGCCCATGTTTCTTCATTGTCCTCATCAATCATTCGAATCTCGCAATCCCGAACATCTCCGACTCTCTGCTCCATGTTAGTCATCTAAAAATCTGCAATCATACTCAAAGACTAGAAAGAACCTGGTTAAAGGTATAAAATAATAAAAAGAGGAAATATGCAATAAGACTAACTAAAATGAGATGATTTAGGCTAAAATAAACTACAAAAAGAATTAAATAAAATAAAACTAATCACCCCAAGCTTAAAGCTCACTTGTCCTCGAGTAAGACAAGACTAAAATGAACTTGGGATGAACTATCCTTTAAAAAAATGGACAAAAACATAGAACTCGGTCAAGATCAGTCAACATGGTCAGAGTCAGCCTTTCATGGACCCTACGTGTCCTCCGAGTGTTCCCCACTTTAGAACCATAAACCACATTCCCAAACCACTTGATGGGTAGATAGATTTCGTCTGGATGTGGCAGTCATCAGGATGTGCTAGACAAAGGAAACAGGGGATGCGCCCAGTTGGGGTACTTTATATCACCAATGTGGACCATAATGCATGAAGGATAGATGTCACCATACACGATGATTCCTACATTTTCCAGGCCAAAGTGTATAATAATGAAATAGGGTTTTTGCTGCAACGACCTACGGGAAAACATCCAGTTTCGAAGGTTTTTCCCTTGTACTATCCTTTATGATCTACCATCTCGCCTTCATAGCCTTTTCTCACCAAAAATCAGAAATAAAATAAAACAAAATAAAAATGACTTAATCTAAGAACTAGACATAAGAAAAAAAATAAGTCTTCAATCTTGAACTTCTTCTATCGGTCTTCTGTCTTATGTCGGTTTTTTTTAAGAACATGAGCTTGAATCTTCACTTGATCTCTTATTCTACTTTTGTGCTGCTCCTTTTCTTCAAATTTTCATGTTTTTGCTATCTCTACGAATCTTATTCTTTTATTGCTTATTTTTGTGCTTCGCTTTCCAATTTTTTTCATTTGTTTGTTCTCTTCATAGCTTAGCGATTAGACCATAGGTAGAGGCTAAGAACGAATACCTAATGATCATTGACAATGTGTAAAGATCTACTAAAAGGGTGGGGAATGACTCAATAATGGGTGTTACCAAAAAAATTGTTTTCCCAAAAATGTGAATTGGGGGACCTATCTCAAAGTTCATCAATGTGAGGTGGGATGAACAAACTTAACTATCTATCTATTCTAGACCATTGATCACTTCTTCTTCATTAGATTGTAGCCCACAAATCTTCAAGTTTTCTTCAATTTGAGCCCAATTTGTCTTTTCCAAATCCTCCAAAGCCCGAATACTCAATCGATCAATCAATTTCGCAATTTTAAATGTTGTTTTCCATCTTCTTGTAAGATCAAGCCCATATTGATTTCCAATAAAATGCCTCCAAACTAGCCCAAATCTTCTTTTGATCTTCTCAAGCCCATGTTTCTTCATTGTCCTCAATGCTCATTCGAATCTCGCAATCTCGAACTTCTCCGCTCAATGTTAGTCTTCTAAAAATCTACAATTATACTCAAAGACTAGAAAAAACCCAATTAAAGATAAAAAAAAAAAATAATAATAATAATAATAGGAA
Organism: Lactuca serriola; assembly: GCF_051521515.1. Classification (NCBI taxonomy): domain Eukaryota; kingdom Viridiplantae; phylum Streptophyta; class Magnoliopsida; order Asterales; family Asteraceae; genus Lactuca; species Lactuca serriola. Next base: position 127,172,149 of record NC_136411.1, on the reverse strand, counting down.
ATACGCAATACGACTAACTAAAATGAGATGATTTGTGCTAAAATAAACTAGGAAAATAAGTAAATAAATGAAACTATCAGGCTCCGACATACAGTGGTGAGCATGTAGACATTAAGGCTATCATAGTGGTCTGTGTTTTTTGTGTGTGTTTTAATTGCTAGCTATTGTGTTTCTTGGTTGTTGATAATATAATTGGTCCAACGGATGAATCATATAGTGGAAGTAAGGCAGACTCTGTTAATTTTGATGATCCTTTGTATTTTCACCCATCTGATAATTATGTGACTACTATAGTTACTATTAAACTTACTGGGACCGGAAAAACTTTCGTATTTGGCGTAGCTCTATGATTAGAAGTCTAAAAGCTCAAAATAAATTAGGGTTTAAAGATAGGGCTATTAAAAATGATACAACTGATCTTATCAATCTTCTAAGTGGGAACGTGTTAACGCTATAGTCTGTTCTTGGATTCTTGGTTCTCTTTCGGAGTCTATATACTCTAGTCATGCTTACTCTGAGTCTGCTAAGGAAGTTTGAAACGAATTATTTGAGACTTACAATAAATCTGATGGTTATGTTATTTTCAACATTCACCAAAGAATCAACTCTCTTACTCAGGGCGGTTCTTCTCTCTTTGAATACTTTAATAAAATTGAATCGTTGTGGAAGGAATTGATGGTCTTATGAACTTAGCTGAGTGTACTTGTGAGGTTGCAACTAAGTTTAACATCACTCAAAACTTACGAAACTTATGCATTTTCTGTTTGGGTTACATGATTCCTTTAATCAAGTAAAGAGTCATGTTCTTATGTTCTTCTGAGCACTTGATTGTCGAATTCCCCATAGTTAATGCATTTCAATGGTTTCCAGGACTAATCCACTTACACATGATCCACGCAAGCCCATTTTAGTACCCAAAAATGCATTTTGCAGTATGTTCAAGGCCCTCTAGAGCATTGTTTACAACTTCATGGCTCCCCCGTCATAGGTCCTATCTCATACTCTATGTCGACCGAGATGGATGTCCCTCTACTTGGCAATCTACATCCGGTTAGTGTGTTTTTACTTTTAGGAAGTAATCTTTTTCCCCTAGTCTTCTAAATACCATGGTGTTATCTCTTAATCCAATGTCAAGGTCGAGATCATTGTTTCCGTTCCTTCTTTTTCCACATCAGCGTGTCTAGTTTTAGAAACCATGTGAATAACTATGGTCTTAAATCTCGTGTTTTTTTAACTATCTGTTTTATATTAAATATTCTTTTTATAATTCTCGGGAATATTCTTTGAAACTATCCTACCCTTTCCCTGGTTAAGGAGTTTGATTGAAAATATCCTCGTTTCTCCATAGCTTCTAAAGACGTATTTTGTTTTTGTGATGTGACTGGAACAATATTGGTAGCCATTTTACCTTTTCTTCGTTTATTCTGTAAGTATTTGATTTTATAATTAAAACAAGTCATTATGGATTATAATCTAGAAAAGTATTTGCAAACACATATACATATGTGTGTTTAAGGTGATAAACCAAAGGTTAAAATAACATCATCGTGTACATGTATAAAATTAAATCTCCCTCAACTAGATATTTCTTTTATGCTCAAGATTCAACATTAACATTATTTATTTGGATACAACTTTATAAACTAGATATTTCTTTTATTCTCAAGATTCAACATTAACATTCCCTATTTGGACTCGAACAAAATCATCAAGCAAATCTAAGTTCACTTTAAACTTTGTATAACCAAAAAACTCAATTTAAAACTTGAAAAATGTAAGAACTTGTTTTCTAGATAAACTTAAACAGAGAGAACATCGATTAAAAGTTAAAACATAACCCCTCTCTTAATAAATAAATAAATAATGTGGGCCTGTAAATTAAGAAAATGATGGATGCGATTATATATACACATCCATCCTTCTTAAAAAAGAAAAGGCCAATAAACACATATAAAATACATGTTTAAATCGCAATAATATCCGCAAGAATATGGCCGCAATGCCCACAACACGTCGCATGCGGATGGAAGTGTTTTGCAGAAAAATATTCAATCAAATCTAAGTAAATACAACCATAAAACTCAATTTAAAACTTAAAAAAGTAATAACTTGTTTTTTAGATAGAATATCGATTAAAATATAACGCTTCTCTTAATAAATAAATAATGTGGGCCTGTAAATTAAGAAAATGATTGACGCGAGTATATATACACATCCATCTTTCTTAAAAAGGAAAGAAGGCCAATAAACACATACAAAAATACATGTTTAAATCGCAATAATATCCGCAAGAATATGGCCGCAGTGCCCACAACACGTCGCATGCGGATGGAAGTGTTTTGCAGAAAAATATATCAACTTGTACTTAAAGCAAATCTAGTTGTACTATTTCTAAAAATGGTAAGTTACTACCAAAGCAGCACATGAAACAAATTATATAAATGGAAAGAAACATTAAGGAATTAATTCTAAAAACTGAAACTGCATAGCAAAAACCTGAAAAAGGCATGAAATCTAAATCTTTGCCAAAAGAGATGAAGAAAGGTGAATGGAGGCTGCAAAGAAATGTGTGGTTAGGTGTTGCTATTTATGGTAGGGTTTAGGGGCAGGGGCAGCCGGGCAGGGTGGTGGTGCAACTTGCAGAGTCGGTGGTGGCCTGCCCGTACAATATTAATATTATATTATAACTTATAAGTAATGGATTCGTGGTGCCGTTTTGGGAGTGACTGGATGACTCACTTAAACCAAAAACCATTGTAGCAAATTCTGAATAAATATAGATATCGTTAATAATAAGATGATACCAATACCATGTACATAATTTCATTAATCCTAACTCTGATTTTTTTGTTTTTTTGAAGTATCATTGTAAAATATAGTTGAGCAATAAAGATCGACTCATTACTTTGATTTCATTGTTCTGGCATCCAGCATTACAAAAACAAACACCCTTTATAAGCAATTCATAAATTTTTTTCAAGTGTGTAAATATAAGTAGATGATGTCACCAAGAATCCGATCAGTTTTGGATCCGGATTCTGAATAAACCGGTTTACAATCCGGGCCAATCCAATTTTGGGTGTAGATTCATGATCCGGTGTCCAACTCTAAATATAAAATCTGGGTTAAGATAAGAAAAGTTGGTATAGCAGTAATCAATCCTAAAATAAAGTTGTTCTTAAGTTCAAATCTCACAAGTTTCGACCTTAGGTGGCTTCCCACTCAATAGAAATAGAAACCTTATTAAAATGCTTAGTTATGCCATGAAGTTGTTAAAAAAGTATGCAAAGCTAGGTTAACGAATAAGATAGATATCTCTACATGATGTTCATCGACTTAACAAATGCATATAAATTTTACGTGAGAATCAACGAGTTTTTTTTCTTTTTTTCTTTTTCAACATTATTCTAATGACAGGGACTAGGAGTGAGCTAAATACTAGGATGGATGCCCGAAATGCTCCTAGATAAAAAGGCTTTTGAACATTGAATGTTACAAATCGAATGTAATGAAAAGACGAAAATCAAATATTTTGATCAGAAAACCAAAGTCGTCAGATGTACCATATCCATCAGAAATAAACCAATGTTAATGTTAACCAAAAGTCAAAAGTGGCAACGCCTACGAGATCCAAGTTTCAAAGGCTTGTAACAAAAGGATTTCCTAAATTAGAAATTATTATTTAACACAAATACACGGCACATTATTTTACACCTACCGCCTACTAGTTTTTTTTTTTTTTAATTTTCCCCCTTGACTTTCTCCAGATGCTGCAATTCAGCCAACAAACCAGCAAACTCTCGTTCCGCATCTCCTAGTTCCCTTTTAAGCCGCATCACCTGCCATTCATCCATTCATACATAAAATCAATCGCATCATGTATCATATATCAATGCTTAAACACCCGGTCAACAAAAGTCAAACATTGCTGGAATACCTTGTGCTCAAGTTCTTTTTCTGCCTTTTCAAATTCCAAGCATCTAAAAGAAAAAAGAAACAAGTAAAATGTTAAAAACATTGCCGATGAGAGAGATATCAGTTATATGAAGTAATACTCACTGGGATTTGAGCCTTTTGTTTTCTTCTATCACGTTCATTGCCTCTCCATTGTTTACCAAATCATTCTACATATAAAAAAGAAAAAATCAAAATGATACTGAAAAATAAAAATAACTTTTTATATCAGAAAAAAAATAAATAAATAAAGTACCCTGGTCCCCATCCGGGCCTCTGGCTGGAACCTTTCACGCTGCTCTCTCCTTTTCTGATTTGCCACTATACAAAACAAGCAGGAGATTTAATGATGAAAAGATCAGAGGGCTAAAATAAAGTAACAAAACTGAAATTTGTATTTGTTCACTTCTTACCTTGTTCAAACCCTTTAGGGAAGTTGGGTATCAATTCTACTGGCTTTAGAAAAGAGGAATTAGAATAATAACCAGCTTTGTTGTTTACAGTAGCAATTAATGGTGGTTTTTTAGTGGGTCCCGCTCCCGACTCTGAAAGGCGTTTCCTAGGAACACATTGATCTATAACATGCTGATGAACAAAATTAGAAGAACCAGGGGTTTCAGATGGTGGTCTTGCTTTTTTCTTGATTTGATACCCAATCAATCCACAATGATAATCCCTATCAAATCACTTTCATATCAATATCTTTTTTCTTCTACTTTGAAAAATCTACTCAAACACAAGCAATGTCACGTATGATGATTTAACAACTGCTTACCAGTATTCCCATGTCATTTCTTTCAATCGAGAAACAAGTTTTTGAAAAACAGAAGTTTTCTCAAAATCCTGTTTGTTATGAGTAGGTTCAATAAAGTTTGCTTCAAGAACACCAACGACACCTCTCCCCCTACTGTCAGCAAAGATCACAACAGGCCAAAATGGCTGCAAAAAAAAAAAAAAAAAAAAAAAAAAAAAAAAAAAAAAAAAAACCAAAAGAATTTTTTTTCTTAAAAAATCCTCAAATTATTTTTAAAAAAAGAAAGAGTCAACTCAGTCAAATCACCAGTATCAAACGGTTCTTGTGGTAGACATTGAAACCATGGACATTCACATTTGGGGCATCCTTATCAAACCCGATAGTTGTAATCACTGTACCCTGTATCAATCACCAAATTCAATGAAAAAAAAATTAAAAATTAGTTTTCTTGGATTATAATTAAGAAAATAATAATAAATACAACCTCTGAACGCCCATCAGTGTGAGGTTTATACATGATAAATTCTGTGTGTTTGAGGTCTGTGGCAATATTATGATACAGAACAACTTTCCCTCTCAACACCATTGCAAATGTGTCAGGTAATTTTAAGTATAAAACAGATAAATAGGCCTGAAACATGACAAAATATATATATATATAAATAATTTGGTGCATATATATAGCAATGAAAGTATATTTAAGATAACAAAAAGTAGTAAAATTACACGAAGAGAATATTTGAGGCGATTAGCAATGTGCTGCTCATTTACTGCCATTCGAGACCCTTCTTTCACTTTGCCTTTTCCATCCCAAGCAATACAAATATCCTAAAACAATAACATTTAAAATTAATATTATGTTTTTTTATGTATATAAAAGAAAATTAAAGGTATTGGCATTTAGCAACATATTTTACTCTCAATGTACTTTAACTATTAACTATTGTAGCAACAGAACATACAATTTCATATCAATTTGGGCAATGTACTCTATTAGTTACATAGTAAACAATGTAAAGTTTATTGCTATTATGAGATTATCAATAACAAAACATAACCACATTAATGGTTGTTTAAAAATTAAAATATATAAATGGAGAAATACAGTGGGAAAGAAAAACCTCAGGATCTGAGTCAAAATCAAGCTCCATATTACCATCCTCATCAAGCCATAAATTGTATATGATGACTTTTGTGCCATGAGAACCAACATCTTCAAACTATATACATATCAAGATTCAAGAATATAGTTATGTTTTAGCAAAACTACAGTTTCTTGAAAAAACAGAGTAATTTTCAAGAAATGGAGGACATACTTGCTTCAGTAACTCTTCCTCTGTTGAAAATGGAGACCATTTTAAGAGGACTGAGAGGTTTGAGTTTGAAGTTTGTATGGGGTCAAAACACCCTGTCACAAAGTTGAAATTATAGTGAACCTGTAGCAAAAACAAGTTTTTGCATTTTAGAATCTTTATAAAATAAGTGAACAAAAAGGAAATGTTAAGACAAGTGAATTTTCATTTCTCACCATGGGAACAACTATTCTGTCATATCCTGATTGTGTTAAAAATGTATACGATAGAAGACCGATGCTTTGAGTCAATGTCCTGATCATAAGAACATAAAAGAGTAGAATGAAAATGTTAAATGCAAAATAAAATTAGATTTGTTGATGGTGATGAAGTAAAGAAAAGTCAAACCTATCGGTCAAATAGCGGCTGAAAACTATAACATCTGCTCCAAGCCTCATAGTGCTGGTTTTAAAACCATTTCCATCTGAACGTCTACAAGTCAACCAATCAAAATGAAGGGACAAAACAAAGCAAGCAAACAGAAAAGTAAACAAATGAACAAAAAAAATAAAAGTAGCATTAGCATATGAAGAACAACATACACTTCCCAATTGCAAATTTTGACTTCTTTTCTGAAAACCCAAAACTCAAACACCTGCGCATTGCTTCTGGATCCATTCCACCTCCATCATCTAATTTCAGTAAATGAACTTTAGTGTCACAACCTCAAAAGAAAATGCACCAAAATATGAAAACTCAAAAGCATGATAAATGTAATTATCTTAATGTTACCTTGAATTAGCAATGCTGTGGTTCCATTTCTTTGGTTTGTTGTTTTGTCTATGATTACATATGTGGCATCCTTTTGTATCTACAAAAAGTAATCGAATTTTTATACCCATTAGACTTTAGGACAAAAAACAAATGAGTGATAGTATTGTTCTTCGTTTAATAAGAAGAAATTTAGAAGCTAATTACCTCATCCACAGCGTTATCAATAAGCTCAGCTATGGCTGAAATGCAAGTTAACAGAGTGTTAAGATTTAAAAAGTTGCGACTTTATGCAAAGTAATTGTAAAACTTAACATACCACCAAAAGCCCATTTGTGAGAAGTGGCATTTGAGTGAAGAAATTTCGGGTGTATATGTAGATAACTAGAACCAGCTGTCATGTAAGAAACAAGTCATTAGAATGAAGTGGGAAAATAAAATATGATAATGTGATTTGTAAAAGGTGAATACATTTAATTGTGGACTTAGGAGTAAGATCATCATTGTAAGCTCCAGCTTTCCAAAATTGTCTGCAAAGAGGTGCAGCACATATTGGAGATGTTGAGCACAGATTTGCATCATCAGCTGGTGATTGTTCTTGATCCAACACACTGGTGCCACTAGAGCTTCTATTTTCTTCGGTTTCTTGTCTTACACCATGAATCTTGGACCTTTTATTCAGGGTTACATCAGTATGGTTTTGTATTTGTTGACTCGATACTCCATCTAGATTTTTCTCCAATTTAACTGATCCTGTTTCCAGTTCTAGGATACCAGTATCCCTAAAGAACTCGGCAATATCCATTCAGATTATATCATTCACTGCAAAGGCATCACGAAAGTGGTGAGTATTTTGTCAAAAGTGATCGATGTGACAAAAGCAATAGAAAAAAGTTAGACATGGTAGAAATCTTTCTATAAATTCACAAAATCACATCAATCTTGATTCTTGAAGTTGGAAGTGAATCTACAGCAATCCAATCAAAAGATATAGTACATTTTAAAAAGGGATGTAACAGAGTGTGATATACGCACAAAAATCACTCCAATTTTCATATTTTTCCCGATTTGGCTTTAAAAGAAAAGCATAGCGCAAAACAAAAATAGGAAATTTTGTAATACACGTACCAAGAAACGTACCAGTATGTTCCTGTGTCTTTTGATGGAACTCTGCTTGAGAAAATCACAAGCAAAGGAGGGGAAATCAAAAAGAAAAAATAAAAATAAAAAATAGGGTTTCGAGTACACAAAGAATTTAGAATTTCTTTATCTGGGAGCATGCAATGAAAAAGAAAAGGATCTGAAATAGAAGTTAGAAGAGTTAGATTGTTTGTTGCAACGAGAATTTCAACCGGTGTGCGAACGACGGCGTACTCTACCGTACTACGGCGGCGAAGAGAGATGGCGAGGGGGTTCTGGGAAAAGTGTGTTTTGATGACCGATGCTTTTGACCGCGTGTGAGCAAAAAGGAGTGCCATATGCGATCGTCAAATATATAAGGGTTTCTTCAGAAGACAAATACGGAGTAAATTAATATATTGTTTAAAATAATAGCCTTCAGAAATCCTTATATTTTATTTATATGTACAATAGCCCTTATATTTTTTTGTTATATTTCATACTAGCTTATAAACTACAAAAACTAAAATTAATTAAATTTTTTTATTAAAAAAATAAAATTATTAATCAATTATTTTAAATAAATTATTACTTAAGAGATATTTTTTTAGTTATATAAAATTATAATCGTTGATTTAAATAAATACTTGAAGTTATATCACATTCTAATATGTATTAATTTTATTTAATTTTTAATCTAATGTTATTAATTTAATATAATTAAAGTGAAAAAATTTAAATTTTGAAATTTAAAATAGAGAATCAATCATTAATTTAATGTCATTAGAATGAAAAAATTAAAATTTGAAATTTGAAATGGATAATAAATAGGTTGACATGTGGCATGATAAATGATATATAATATTAATGAGGAGTTCTAATATTCTGACACTTGTCAATAAGAGAATAGACATATTTTTTTATTAGAATAGGGATGGAGATGGAGAAGTTTATAACCCGTGAGAATCACAGTTATTAAATTAATTAAACTTTTATAGTAAAAACTCAAAATTATTAATATGTTATTTCAAATAAATTATTAATTAAGAGATATTTTTAGTTATACAAAATTATAATCGTTGATTTAAATAAACACGTAAAATTATATCACCTTATGATATATATTAATTTTATTTTATTTTTTATTTTTTATTCTAATGCTATTAATTTAATGTAATTAGAATGTGAAATTTAAATTTTGAAATTTGAAATGAAGAATCAATTATTAATTTAATGTAATTAGAGTGAGAATTTTAAATTTTAAATTTGAAAGAGATAATTAATAGGTTGACATGTGCATGATAGGTGGCATATAATATTATTGAAGATTTCTAATATTGTGACACTTGTCAATAGGTGAATAAACTTATTCATTTATTAGAATCGGGGAAGATTAATCCAAATATCCGGGTTTTTTTAAAAAGGACAAAAGCATGTTTTTGGCACTAACTTGGGAAAAGACTTTAATTTAATTTTTCCTTTAGTACCTAAATCAACCTTGTATCCATTTTAGCCATACCTAGTCTCAAAAATATCACCGACATTGTCCACAACCTACACACAAAACAAACAAAGTATACACATAAACAATAAATACATAATACATTTGGATACATGCCCATAAAAACTTATATTACTTCACAACTTTCCCAAATTCATCAATCTTCAGTTGTATGTTAGGCCTACAATTACCCCTCCATTTGGCTACCTCTTGACCTTGATGATAAAAACATTTTCATAAGGAGAATACTTATTTCCTCTAGCATTGTAAGTAGAGGCTTCTTCCTTATTCTCTACTGCTTCACGGGCATACCCATGAGAAAATAAGGCTCTGCACCAGGTTTCAGGTTTCCTTGCCATAAGATAGGTGTATCATGTTTATGTTATCTTCTTTATCTTCTCCATTGTATCAAGAAAGTCCCCTTCCACTGTACTCATAGGAGCTTCACAGAACAAATTCTTTAGCTCTAATCCTATGAATTTCTTCCTAAAGTTTGCAAAGATATGTATAACACATTGTTTGTGCTCAACATGGGGGAGTAGGTTTGCCACAACCTGTAGAAGTCCCTATAATTAACAAACAAACACAACTCATGTAAAAATTAATGAGTGTTACATATAAATATATATTGTATACTAATATATGTTTTTAGTACCTTGTGTTGGTCTGAGATAACAACCAGTCCATTGTCAGCACTAAGATCCAAATCAACAACCAAATTCTGAATGAACCAGGTCCAGTTATCCTTATTCTCAACATTCATAACTGCCCATGCTATTGGGTAGACATGGTTGTCTACATCCCTCCCAATAACAGTTAAAATCTCCCCCTTTACCTGGACCTTCAAGAAACTACCATATAGCTATATTACCCTTCTACGTCCTCTATTTCATCCATCTTTGAACGCCTTGAAGCCAACATAAAACTTCTTGAAATAGTTACTCCCCGGATTACTTTCTACCCCCACCAAGAAAGTTGTACCCGGATTACTCAACCTAATTGCAACTGCATAGTCCCAAACCCCGGCATAGTGTCTTCTAACTTCCCTTGTAGCATCCCCATTGTAGTATCCCTTACTCTTTGGCATTGCCTAACAGATACATGTTGGATTAGATGTTTAAGCCCATAACTATAATTGGTATGTACTTGACCTGAGAGTAGCATGGTCCATTTTGGGTTGCATTCACCAGAACAAATATGATATGATGAATATTTGAGAAAGAGGAATTATATTATTTAATTAGTATCGATCAAGAAAAAATTTGGAATTAATTTAGTGATCAAAAGAGACTAATTAAATATATAAGGGCTGATTGTGTAAATCAAAGATACGTATTGGTTGGGCTAATAATCCATGATTGATTAGTGATGGGCTATGCTTATGTAAGTATCCATATAGTGTTAGTCCATTACAAACCCAAGTGTAGGAATTAGGGTTTACGCATAACCATTGGAATTTTACATTATATATATGTAACCCCTTGTCTAGAATGAGAACACTAGTGATCTTAGAGATACTATAGTCGAATTCTTGACTGCCTCTAACCTCTCTCTCAGGTTCTCCAATTGTTGGTGGTGTTTTATGAACCATTTGAGGCATCACACTTAAGGTGCTAAGTTTTTAAAGGTCAAGTAATTCAAGCTACTACAAGAGGTAACCTTCTAACTAGTTTTTTTCATTCATATGTCAAATTGCATGCTAGTTAGGATTCATGCTTTGGAAAATTGTTTATTACATGCATAACTAGAGAGAACTTAGAACCAAAGCATTAGGGTTGTATGTGCACCATAGGAGTGTTATAGTGCTCAAAACCCATCAGTGGTATCAGAGTCAGGTTTGTTTTATGTTATATTAATGCTTGGTTATTTTTCAAAGCTGAAAAAATCAAATTTTTGGCCTCTGGCTGATGAACTCGCCGAGTCCAATGATTTGACTCGACGAGTTCAATTACAAATTGGCAACTCGACGAGTCCAGTTCATGCACTCATCGAGTAGAACCTTCTGCTCGCAAATTTTCGAGCCTTTTGGCCATAATTGGATTAGGATCATTACCACAAACTTATTTATATCATAAAATTCATGTTTTTTATATGGTAATGATTATCCTCATCCAATTAAAGGACAACTGTCAAATTTTAAGATAATAAGTTGATTATTGTTTTATTTGATTTGAATTACCTTGCCTTATGAGTTAGATTAGATTAATGGTAAATTATATGATAATGTTATTAATTAAAAATTGATCTAAATGTTTTTAAACAACTCCATAACTTGTCCTCAAGTTATGAAACATCAAGAGTTGCATTCATTAAAATACATTAACTCATAAATTATGGAACCCAAAAGTTTTGAAGAGTTTCAAAACTTGCCCTTAAGTTTTAGAATTTGTAAAGTCTCTCTTACGAAACATTTAATTCCAAACCTTAGAATTTTAAAAGATTAAAATTCAACCCTTATATTATTATAATATTATAAGTTTAATAATCATATATATGTATAAGACAAGTCAGTCTTACTGTTAGTAGGCCTCATTCACGAAGTCGGTCTATAAGGGGGGGTATAAGGTTACTACCTATAAAATGGTGGTTTAATGAGTGTCCACTCTCACTCACCCGCTGCTTCCTTGAATGGTGGAGGGTCGTTAGCTGAATGGGTAGGATAGGACATTAATTCTCATTAAAAGTATAATGATAATTATAAAGTAACTAAATGTTTTATAAAATTCTCAATCTTAGTTACTATAGGAAAAATGTGAAAATGATGCTATTCCATAAAATTGCACTTTGCACCTTGTCAAGTCGTTAATGGAGCGTGTGTGGTTAACCGACACATTAACTTGGACTAGTAAGGGTAGCAAATGGTAGCTTGATGTTTGTCATAGATCAATGGAGTGTGTGTGGTTAACCGGCACATTGATTAGGTGATAAATAACATCAAGAGTACCAAGCACATTTGCATGGTTATTCACACCTTGTTTGTGATCCTCGACATCACAGTCACAAACTTGAAGGGCATAATCGAGATTTAAAAATGTCATTGAAAAGTTCAATGAATCTCAAAAGAATCTAGGAATTTCAATTTAATTAAAACTTAATATTCAATTTTCGTTTTTCATGGTGGAAATTGGTAATATCGTCATTTACCTACCTTCAAATATTTTGCAATTGGATTACGACATCCCTCTTCCGAATTGTAAAATATTGTGTTGGGTCCTAACCTTAATATTTCATTTGGGTGTTATATTAAGGATTTTTATCTAATCTAAACTTTGTCTTTTTTTTTTCAGATGTCCTCTAACACCGCTTCTGGCTCAAACCCTTCGGGCTCTTTCTCCCTCATGAACTTGTGTGGGAGGGTCATCTTTGATGGTTCGAACTTCAATGACTGGATTCGGAACATTAGGATGGTCACTCGCTACGAGGACAAGGAATATGTGTTGGGTTTTGTATACTACAACATCCTATGGTGCACATACAACCCTAAATGCTTTGGATCTATGTTTTCTCTAATTATACATGCAATATTGTTTCCAAAGCATTAAGCCTACAACTAGCATACAATAGACATAAACAACATAAGAATGAGTTATACGATTACCTCTTGATGTAGCTTGTTGTGTTTGGCCTTTAAGAACTTATCACCTCAGGTGTGATGCCTCAAACGGTTCAAAACACACCTAGGACAAATGAGAACTTGATAGAGATTTTGCTAGCTCCAAAATCGGCTCTAATGAACTCTAAGAACTCCAGTGGTCGATTTTGGGTGGTAAGGGAGTCCTTTTATAGTGTGGCAAAGTCTAGGGTTACATCCATGCAAATCCTAATGCCCATGACCTTTTATATTACTTAGGCTCCATGGTTAAACCTCCATGGACTACCATATTGGTTTAGCCCATCATAAATAACAATTGGCCCACACTATAAGAATCATTGATTTACCAAATCAATCCCCATATATTTATTTAGTCTCTTTTGATAACATAATTAATTCCAAATTAATTCTTGACCAATACTAATTAAATAATATGATTTTATATTAATATATTAGAACTTATAATATATTAATAAATCATAAGTAACCTCTTACTCAAGTATCCATCCTATCAAATTGTCCTGGTGATAGCAACCCGAAATGGACCATGCTACTCTCGGGTCAAGTACATACCAATTATATTTATGGGCTTAGACACCTAATCCATCAGTAGGCCTGGCAATGGAGCGGGTTTTAACCCTGATCCGATCCAAACCCTTAACAATTATACGGATTTGGAGCATAGTTTTTGATTCGTTTACCCGTTAACGACCCGTACCCGCTAACCCTTTTATTAAAAGGGTCGGGTATGGATCATCATTGATCCGCTGCATTTATAACCCGCCCCATATAAATTTTAGAATTATACATTTGTATTTTATACTGCCTAAATTTTACTTTAAATTCCAATCGTAAATCCAAAGAGAAAAGGCCAAAGACTAAACTATTTATACATAGGACCCGGGGACTCAACTTCTAGACTTCCAGTCGTCTCCCAAGAATCATGATGTCATTTCATTTATATTTAATCATGTAAACACCAATTTCATTTATAAATCAATAAATTCATTTATCAATTGGAAGAAAGTTTGTAATTGTTATTCTTTATCAATGCAATCGAGGGTCAAAAACCAATTGGAAGTAACTACAATAATAATTTTAATTCCAATCGAAAGTCTTCGAGTACATAATGTGTTTTCTAAATCAACATTTGTTTTATTTAACAAATGTGATTTTATGATTTAAGTCAAATGTGTTTGATTATTCAAAAAAACATACGGGTTACGGAGCGGGTTTGGATATCTGCTGATTCGGTGGATAAGGGTATGGGTTTGATAATTCAAAACCCTGCGGGTTTGGATCGGGTTTTGGAATTTGTTAAAAGGGTTTGGATCAATGTCGATTCGCTCCAAACCCGCCCCATTGCCAGGTCTATCCAACAGTCTCCCACTTGGATAAGTCTAATAACTATTATTACAAGTACGACTCCAAAATCCCGACTAGCTATCGTAGCTCTTAAAAGTCGTTGTCGAACCCTGACCTAGTCAATGACGCGTCCATTGGATAAAGGATCATATATTCCTCTATTATAGATATCGTATGGACTGAGACATGGATTATAATCATGCTCTCTGTCTATCTGATGTTTCCCGATTTCCGATTTATGACGATTGACTAATTGAAAAAATCAAACCAGTCCAAGCTTGGCCAAACACTTAGGGTTGTCATCACCAAATCATCGAGGGGCCCACAGATATCGCTTTTAGCCCTCTAAGGGTAAAAGGAACAGGTAAAATTCGACTCATATGCTTGCTTGTACTTACTCATCAAATCACACACAACAATATGTTTTATAACACCAAGTTACTGATGTGTTTACATACGTCAATGTGAAACTGACTTGTAAACTACAACTCATATGTTTTGGTTTCAAGAATATAAGATATTATCGTCTCACCAATCACTCGTGATAAAATCCATGAAGTGATTCAGATGAGTGTAAGTTTAATCCAATACTCGAATCTTATTCCATGAGTACTCATGAACACTGCAACAAACTTGTGCTATGTCTAAAACACTTAGACAATCTACAGTTAGATTCATGACAGTCTTGCCTCAATACCTACTTCCAAAGTATGATCGACTATGGATGGTTTCAATAACCTAGTTATCCGAGAAGTCAAAACATGCAAAGTGAAACACAAGAATAAACGAATCCAATATGGTCTTAGAACTTATGAATATAAATAAAAACAACTTTATTTAATCACCATATTGATTACACATTATTCATTGTATAATTTTTCGATTAATCAACTTAATACTTGAATTAAAACAATAATTATCCCATGCTCCAAGCATGTACACTATGTTTTTTTATGGTCCTTTCTTTGTGAAATAGATATGATAGCTTCATTTTGTTTACTTCTTTTTATAGTTTTTAGCACATTTCATTCGCATTTTAGTTAATTTCCATACACATTTTCCTTTTTGTTATTTTTATGACCATTTCGGGTACTTTATAGTTTCTTGAGCATTATTGCAGATTTTTTGGAGACTAGCGGAGCGGGATTTTTGGGAGGCAATTGGACTTGAAGAGCAATGGGGATTTCGTGCTTGATGGTTGTGGAGGTGATTCGTGGAGTGAGCTTGTCAATTGCTTGAAGCCGTGGAAGTGTTGAACTTTAAATTTGAAAGGGCACGAGAGAATTCTTGAGTGTGCAAGATCGATGTTTAGGAGTTTGAGGAAGTTTTGAGTGATGTGGAGAGACAAATTGGGCTCAAATTGAAAAAATTGAAGAAAAATGGGCTAGAACCTGATTGGACTCGAACTGTGCCAATGGATTAGCTGTGAGGGCCCAAGACTTGAAGAAGCCCAAAATTTCGTTGCAGTCACGCGGCCCGCGTAAGATTCCCTGCGGCCCGTGTGGATTCCTGAAGGGGCAATTTCGGGATTTTACCTAGAGCTCTATATTGGGAAGGTTGATGTGCCTCTTCAGCCTTATCTTGGAGGTCCGAGTTTGACACTTTCCCTCTGGATTTTGGAGCACTTTTGAAGGCCAAGAACACCTCAAGAATATCTTTTTTTCACCTCTTGATTCTTGTCAAATGTTTGGTACAATCTTAACTAACTTTGCTTCTTTGAGTTTAGTCATGCCTGGCTAAACAAATATTGGTTGACTTTTTGTTGAATCCTTTGAACTTTTGTTGAATGTTGAAGAATCCATGAACTTGTTTTTAAATCTTTATGGAATTGTTTTGTGTTTCAACATATTATCACTACTAGTATGTTTTTATTCATGAGTTTAAATGTGTTTGTGGTGATTAGTTGGCTAATTTCTTGATTAAGTAAAGGATCCTCAAATTAGCAAGCAACAAATGATTTTTGTGTTGTTTTTGCTTCACACAATCATAAAAATATTTTCTCCAACATGGTAGTGAAAGCAATTGACTCCTCTTGGATTTGGTGACTTTTTGGTTCTTAATGCTAGTTGACTTTCACTGATTACATGCTATTTGAAATTAGTGACTTTGACTAAGGAAATTGTTATGAGCTTCTCTAGCCATTTCAACAATTAAGAAAAGTCTAGGTAATCTCAAGCTCCTTGGATTACTATATCCAAATTAAGGAATTAAATCAAAGTATTGCACCATTGGATTCTAATGATATGTTCATCAAAAGTCAAAGTGAGTAAACTTTAAGCCAACCATCTCTCCCTTATTGGTTTTACATCAAACTCTTATTTTTGTTGACATTGTCTCTTTAAATCATAGTTAATTCTAGTCTGTTTCAAGTACTTTAAAACACCAAAAGCCTCCATTTTATTTTATTTTATTGTTATTTTACAAGTACTTTTACAAAGAGATTTTTCATAGAGTTATACATTGAACCAATCTCTGTGGATTCGATCCCTTTACCACTATACGCTATTTTAGTGTGTAACAATTAGGGTTATTAATTTTGTTGGCGTCGAAAACCACCAAGATCAATTGAACACATCTTCAATGAAACTGATTCACAATTCTAAATCTTTATCGTAAATGTAAGAATACCAAATTCTTGTCATACTGTAATATGTTTAGATTATAAACTTATATGCAATGACCCTCTTGTAATGACTATGCACAAATTTCACATAGACTTGGCAACAAACATTACAAAGTATTCCAATGGAGAGCAATTCCATGGAAACGAAGTCTCACATCCAAAGTACATTCCTTTGAACATCCTTCTTGCATTGAGTTTTCTAATCTTACACGGATTTAAAGAATAACTTCCACTTATGGAGACATTTCTATATTCCCATTTTGACCATCACTTCTGAACAAGAGTTACCTCTTCTCAGAGTATGCCAACATGTAACAATTGACAAAAATCGGTCCAGGATTTGTCGGTCAATCACCTCGAATATTATTATAATAAAAGCTATTGTGTATTAACCGGTATTATTATAAATAATTTAAGTCATTATTCACCTATTTGCGATTAAACCCTTTATACTCAAGTGAGACCAATATTTGATATTTAAGTTCATAATATCTTACGATAAATGAAACCAAACAAATGGAAATGATTAAATTTTATAATTAAAATCTATAAATAATTATACCACAAATATGCATTGAAAGCCATATAATGTAACTATATACATGTATACGTGTGTATACATGGGAATGCTATAGCAAACTAGAAGGAACGTAACCAAGTTATACATCTGCCTTCTATTCCATTACTTGTCCCACACACATTACAATCATAGGCAAGTGGATGAGGTACTTCTAAATCTCAATTGGGATCTTAGGTCCCACATAACCTCACACATAGTCTTCAAAACAATCTGGAAGAAATATCCCCCAGGACTACTACGAAACTTCATCTCCCCCTTTCTTCTCTATCTCTCTCACCTGCATACTCACAAATACCTCACATGCTTGATATCTTTGGAACTATTTCAAATCTACTTCCATATCTTCATTCGATCATCAAACTGTACAAGAAATATGATCAAATATCTCACTACTGAATTTATTTTTAGATAACACTCTTCACATGCCCCTTCATCTTCTCAACTCCCTCTCTCTCGTGTTCCTTTAGATCACAGAAAAACCCAACAACAACCGAAGTTGTTGCCTTCTTCAACCCAACCTCTCGTATTCCTTCCATTTTAATGGCAGACTGACCGATAACCACAAAACCACCGCCATGGCCAGTTGAAGCAAGCCTCCGATCGCAAACGGGACCGTCGACACTGCTCACTGGAGAAGAAGAATCGGCGACAACCACTATTTACCCTCCTGTCTTCATCTCTTTTCAACCTTCAAGCAGTTTCTCGTCATTCCTTACTCCTCCATTGATCTTAGGTAACCATATATCGTTCTTTTCTATTCAGAACACATTCAAAAATCCCGAAGAACAGCCAACACCTGCCATGGTGGCCGGTGGCATGAACAGTCCCGACAAGATAATCCCGATGATGGGTTCGATACTAAACAAACATATATAGTTTCCTTATTACGTTACCTTTCTGTTTCTAGGTGTATAAGTCGACTCCAAGAATCCCGGAGCAAAACCCGCTCAAAACTCGATCTTCCCGACACTTCCCGACTCTCGCTACTAACGTGAGTCTCCATGGCCCCTTTTTACTTTGTTAAACAGTTATGGGGGGGAATACACACAAGCATATGATATTAAAGGTTCAAACTATAAGAAATTGCATGAGTTCATAAAATTTTAAATGTTACATTTATTACTTATATGACACTTTTATACATATTGTGACCGTTTTTGTGTCGCATAAAAGCTTTTATCCACAAAAATGCACTATTCACATAAAATGGAGTTATGAATTTCTTACCCTATAAAACTTGTTGTACTTATTCTTATATCATAATGAAACATTAAAAATCTCCAAATTTTGTATCTCTATACCTCATTGCATGTTATTCTATTATTTACATATATGTAAATAATTATACGTAATATGTTACTGTTATTATATATAGGTCACTTTTGGGTATAAAAATGTGCAAAATTATAGACTTATATAAACCCAATAAGACATACATATGTACTAATATGTCTAAGACATACATATTTACTAATATGTCGACTAATGGTTATATATATAAAAATAATAATAATAATAGTAATTTTGGATGTTTAATATTGTCACTTTATAAAATATTAAATATTTGGTTACAAGAATATTTGTTAAATTTCTAGCTGTTATTATAAACTAATAAACTATAGGTTTATATCTAATAATCGTTAAAATTGTGGATTTTCACTTGAATTGAAAATTTGCTATTGTTCCGAATACAACCGTTATGCGGCTTGAGTTTCGCTAATAAGTTTTTATTTGTTATTATTCAAAGATAAATAAACTTTATATAACTAAAGAATTGTGAACAAAAATACGGGATCTTTATGTGAGCTTATTTTTCATCAAACTAAGAATATAAACTTAGTGAAGCCCTCTGTAATAACCGTTAATCCCCAAGGAGCGGAGAATGTTATGTATAGATCTATACGGATTGACACCCCATCCGCGGTTGCTAGCTACAACCTTCGTATGACGAGACAAAACGGACGATAACTTCTTATTTTATCTCATTGTTGTTTTGACGTTGATGAAGCGTCGTTGGAACTATTTTATATTTAACAGAGGCGGATACAAGTCTTATAGCTCGGTTATTAAACTCTACATAACCCCGGAAATCCATTACCAAAAATATTAATATGAATCAAAACGGAAGGTATTGGTGTTATTGGTTTAGTGATATTATTTATTTACATAAGGTAAATAATTGGTAATTCACTTATTGAAAATATATAAATTGCTATTTATATATTCTAAATAATATTGATTTTGAGATCTTATACTGATTCAAGAAAATATGTTCATCTAATTTATATTTATTTGAAATTTATAAAGATGTATGTTTCCTTGGTTTATAGTTCTTACATTCATAAAAATTGCATTTTATTTTATAAAACTCTCAGCGTCAAAACCTATGGAGCTCACCAACAATTTTGTTAACGTATTTTTAAAATGTGTGTATTCTCAGGTAAATAAGAAGTCGAAGGTATGGCGTCGATGCTAAGGAAATATTATTTCCTTACTATTAAATAATCGTGATATGTTTCTTTTTCTTTTTATCGTCAAATGTTAAAGTATTGTAATGCTTTCTTTTTTTTAAAAAAAAATTGAAAGTTTGTAATATATTAATTATTGTACTTTAAATGTTCAACATATGTGGTTGACTGTGATTCAATTTATAACGTCGCGACTCCGGCATTTTCCGCCGTTGGTCGGGGTGTGACACAACATGATCCTTCCAAAATTTACACTATACTTCCAACTGTCCATAAGCAACCAATCTTTGGTAAACCTCATATCGTCCTCAACAATTGCTTAACCATTTTAGTCATATCCAGCCCTGGTCCATTTTCCCTCTTAATGCCCTAGGCATTTAGAAAATTCATAACACATAATATTATAGCATATGCAATCGACCCTATACCCAAAGCATATGATACGATCCATAATGTCTCACATAAAGACGTGATACTTTACCATTATCTTGCTATAATATTTCCATATACATAATTTTCGTATGTTGAATCTTTTTAACATAACATTCATATATATTTTTACTAAACTTGATTAAAATCTCAATCTAAGCTTTTTAGAATTGAAATGAAGTATGAATTCCTCCCCCTTAATTATAGCAAAACAACTTTTCAAACCCTGCAATTTTGCGATTTGAAACTTTTGTTTTCTATAATTAACGTTGCTAACTTGCAACACTTACCATAATAATTATGCTCTCACTAGAATAATAATCATTATCTTACTAGCGTAACACTTATGCTCCCACTGGCTTTGACATGTACCCAGAAATCAGTTGAACTTCTAGAAATCAATACTTATTGACTTGCTTACCAAAGTTCAGATTTCTGACACGAGATGTTTTGATAAGACTTCATCTAGGCTTCTCAAACTCATACACATTTCCTTAGACAGCTCACATGTGTGTCTAAACAATTCTAGAACTTACAACAATATGTCTCAAATGTTTAGACCTTTTGCGATTTCTCACAATTCGAACTATGAAGAGGGATGCCGTAATCATAATCGAATTTGAGAATGCAAATATCACAATTGCTATCTCCTTAAAAAAGAGGGATGACGCAATGACCCTACTATGTATTTTGACTTTACCCCTTTACTACCTAAAGTTTATTTTCATGCCTTTTAAGGGAACAAATTGGTTAGTGACCTGTTCATCTAGTCCCTTTAACCTTTTTAGCAGATTAATAGACGCAAATGGCTTTTAGTTAATTAAAAAATAAATTAAATCCACCTCTCTCTCTCTATCTCTAACGTTATTTAAGATTTAAAGAACAAACCCATATTGATTTCTTCAATGCCACCTTCATCTGAAATGGATACCTTGCCCAGTATCCTTTAATTTTCCCCTCCCCATCTAGGGTTCAAAGGTTTGAAATCGCCTCCATGTACAAAGAACTCGACGAAGATTGTGGATGGATCTGTATTTGGTAATTAAACCGACGGTGGTTGGGAAGGACGAGGTGAACAGTTTGAGATTCGAAGGAATTACTCCGGCTAAGCCTGCCTAATTGTATCAAAATCACATCCACTTCTTCTTTGGTACAACTTGAGGTTCTCGTCTTCATCATTATGTCTGCTGATTTCATGGCTGATTCGGTGTTGGATGATGAAAATCTCCTTCTTGAAAACCTTTTGATCATTCTTCGTGTTTTGTGGTTGTTGACTGCTC
The DNA here is from genome assembly GCF_051521515.1 of Lactuca serriola. NCBI lineage: Eukaryota > Viridiplantae > Streptophyta > Magnoliopsida > Asterales > Asteraceae > Lactuca > Lactuca serriola. The sequence goes on along the minus strand of NC_136411.1, from coordinate 127,150,421 downwards.
GATTTGAAGTCGGATTGATGGGAAGCAAGCTTATGAGCGGCGGTGTTGGTGTTCGTCCTTAAACAAATTTTGATTTTAGGTTGGAGGTGACCGATGGTGGTTACCGGAGGTGACAATGGTTTGAATAGGTTTAAATATTTTGCAACTTGTTTGAATAGGTTTGGATTCATGGTTCCTTGTTCCTGAGTTTGAATGGGTTAAGATCATTGTTTTATGAAGTTGTTTTCTAGGTTTGATTGGATTGCAAAAAATAGGTTTGAAGATGTTTTTTTTTTCAAATTTTGTTCGGTGGTTGAATCAACGACGATGGGGGCGGAGGAGTGACCAGAAAGAATGGTGTCGACGGTAATAACAGAGGAGTAACAGAAAAGAAGGAAAAGCAAGGAGGCTACAATTGTGGCAGGAATTGAAGGGGGCAACAACCCTTCTTGTCTTTTGGGTAGAGAGAGAGAGTGTGTGTGTGTGTGTGTGTGAACCCTCGTTTAATAAGAAATGCTCTTATCTAGCATTTTATTTTAATGACATGACAAAGGGGTAACCAATTTACCCCTTCAAAATTTCCAAAGGGACATTTTAATAAAAACAACTTTATTCACTTAAAGGACAAGAAATAACTTTAATGACTGAATGAGATAAGTCATAATACATAACATGATCGTTGCTCATTTTTCCTACATTATATATTAATTAAAATTTTATTATGAACAATATTCTTTTGGAGTTTTAGAATTTTACGGCTAGATTTTTTATAGTTTGGACTTTACCACAAAGTTTTTAGGTATTGACAGTTTAATCCCTGTAATTTTGCAATTTACAAAAAAGGTTTATCTATGAGTTTTATTTATTTATTTTAAAGAAAGAGTCATTTTGTTTAATATTTTCGTATGTTGATAGGTTTGACCTATATGTAGAAAATAAATTATAAAATTGTCCTTTTAATTTATAGAAAATAAATTATAAAACATTATATGTTTAAAAATATTATAAAAAATAGTCTCTACCTAATAGAAAATTTATAAATTACTCCCCATATGCCCGCACTTCTAAAAATTCGCCTACAATTTCTAGTTAACATGAAAGAAAATTAAATTATTGATTTAACGAAGAAATGAAAGCCCAAAAGAGAAGCTCCCAACAATTTAGCAATTCAAAAGACAAAATTGCAAAATTAGTCCCTGTGGTTTGCAAAATACTTTGGTTATAGTCCAAAAAGTTTTCAATTTGCATGGAAGGTCCAAAATCAAGAATTTTCTTTGATTTTGGTCCTTGGTAAACTTGAAATGACAATTTTGCCCTTTTTATTTCTTTTTGTATTTTTTTTTGAAATTATTTTACATAATTTATTAAAATAAAAAGAGAAAAGAAAAGCATTAACCTACACACCCTACCCCCGCCGATGCCCTCCCCCCTTTTTCTCTCTCTCTCTCTCTCTCTCTCTCTCTCTCTCTCCACGACATTTTCATACTTCCAATCCTCTCAAGCACATATCTTTTAATCGGAGGCTATGGAAATGACAAGGATGAAACCTCAGCAAGAATCACTTCTCATCAAGATCCCTACTGTTCGTGGTCGTCTTATCAGAAAAGAATTCAGCCTGATGGTCGCCTCACAATCATATCTGGGTTTTTTTTATCTTCATCCTAATTATTCTCTTGGAGATAATGGTGGCTGTTGTTTACCTGGAAATCTACGAAGAAGACGAAGGATGGAGATGGTAATTTCATTGAAATTTCAAGGGTCCCGGGGTCTTCATTCGTGTATAAAAGAGATACAGGGTATGATTTTTCATTTTTGATGTACTTTTCGATGTTGAAATCCTCTTCACTATCTTCTTCTTTATTAGAATTTGTTAATGGATTGATTTTAAGATTTTCCCAATAAATTTCTTTTTGATTTTTTTGGCATTAAAGATATAAATGCTCAAATTTTTATCTGAAATTCTTTGTGTTGATGAATGGGATTTGTTTATTGATTGTGAGCTTCGAAATGGGAAGGTAATGAAAATTAATCAAAAGGAGTTTTCAAATTTATGAATTTTCGTTTGTGATGCAGTTCGATGGACACGATTGAAATTCTGATTTCGTTTGGATTCAATGGAGTGAGGTTTTCCTTGGCTGAATAAGATTTGAAAGAATATGAAGGATGATCGAATGCTGGAGAGATGCGGTACCCTGTTAATTGTTTTCTCTAGATAAGTGGTGATACATTAGACAGAGAACAGACCGATGGCAGTTGCTAGTTACAGGTGCGAGATTGGAAGGCGGAGATGGTCGTGGACGATCTTAGTAGCCATGGTTATGCAATTAGTCATTTCCAAGGTGTTTGTGAAAGTTTTCGGTGGAGATACTAATTTGTTGTCTCCAATGGATCTGAATTGAAGCAATGGTGGGGTGGGAAAATGAAGATCTGGATCAGAGAAGACGACGCAGATTAAAATTTATTTGTGTACCGATAGATTTAGGATTTAAAGGTGTAGCGTTTAATGCGTTTGTATATATATATATATATATATATATATATATATATATATATATATATATATAGAGAGAGAGAGAGAGAGAGAGAGAAGCGAGAGGGAGAGAGAGAGGGGGGGAGAGGGATAATTCCTTTTTTTAAGTTAAAATACTATTAGAATAATTATAAAATAAACAAAAAATAAAATAAAAGGGCGTAACCGTCTTTTCAAGTTTTTTTTGGACTAAAATCAAAGAAATTTCTTCATTTTGAACCTTCCATGCAAGTTGAAAACTTTTTGGACCCTATCCAAAATTTTTTGCAAACCACAGGGACTAATTTTGCAGTTTTGTCAATTCAAAATTCAACATCTTATAGAAACCCACATCGAATGTTGAAGTTCACTAAATTGAGGCTTCAAGTCCCGTCGTGGACATATGTGGAATTAGGTATTAGTTTAGGAGTAGATTAGTATATTTGTATTTGCCGGTTCAAAAATAATAATAATAATAATAATAATAATAATAATAATAATATAAGAGTAAATTACACGAATCGTCCCTGGTCCAGGTGCCGAAATACATATTTAGTCCCTATTTAATAAAATTAATTTAGACTGTCCCTAGGTTGATATTTCCTTACACGGTTGGTCCCTATCGTCGTTACTCGTTAGTGTTTTCCATTTAAGTGGCCCATGTACTTCAACACATGGGTATTTTTGTTTTTTCAGGTCTAATGTTTAAATATATTTTTATTCTTTTTATTATAATAAAAAAACTTTGGTCCCACATTGCCCTCTTTTCTCTCTCTAAGATTGACCTTGTTCTCTTTATATCTCTCATGAAAACTCCCACAATTTACTTAAGTAACAACAATGACAGAAGAAGAAGCGCTTCTAATTCACAACCTGGATGTTCAGAAACCCATCCTCCCAACAAACCACTCTCCATTCTGCCAATGAATTATTTTCTAGTGGCATCCTCCTCTCCCTTCAGCATTTCAACTCCTAAAACAACGACAACCCACCTGATAAAGAAGATACCGTGGTAAAACCCACAATTAAACCTTCAGTTAGCCCTAGTTCGGATAATATTCTTTGATTCGACCTCGAAATAATCATTTATGCTTCTAAACGATGGGAATATATTTTCAAAAAGAACCTAGAAAGTATAGAGGGAGAAGAGGAAAGAATGCAACAATGGTTCTAGCGTCGTTGGTGGTGGTGAAAAATCCATTATACCGGAAAAGAAAATTAGTTAGAAGGCGTCAACATTCAAACATTCTCCTATAGATCCTTCTGTAAACATGACGAGTCGAAAATCAAGATCATTTTAGGTATTTAAAAAAATCAAGATTAATTCAGGAATCAAGATCTATAAACATAATGGGTCAAGAATCAAGATCGGTTCAAAAATTTTAGGGCACCATTCTAACATTCAAGAAATAAAGATGAGTTCTTAGTTTCTCCATCGATCTGGTTTGCTGCTTTCTTTACATCTAGTTTCTCCAACAATTAAGTTCAGATCTTATTTTTGTTTGATTTACATTCAGGTTTTCTTTAGATCTAGTGGTTTGAATTTCCAACAATTTTGTTCGGTGAAAAGCTGACGGTGGTTTACTGGCGGTCTTGCCAGAGAAGACGGAATAAGGTGGTGGTGGTTCCGTTGTAGGAGGATTGGAATAATATGACGAGGGAAGGGGTTAGTTTGTGCAAAGAAACGGGAAAGGCGGGACCCAATATCTTGTTACCAACGTTAACTAAGACGAAAATATCTTAAAATACAAAAATACTCATGCGTGCAAGGCACGTGTGGGATTTAAACGACAAGAACTAACGGATAATGACAACAAGGACTAACCGTGTAATGAAATGGCAATCCAGGGACGTTCCGAACTAATTTTTGAAAATAAAGATTAAACATGTATTTTGACACTTAAACCAGAGATGATTTGTGTAATTTAGTCAATAATAAAAAGTATGTTTAAATTATAAATTACAACATAGTATCCGACCAACATAAGGTAGCATTTTATTAACTTTCATCCTAATCTTATCTACTGAAAACGGGGCCCTCTTGATCACCTGAAGAGATTTTTAGGCAGAATGGGCATAATTATTACCATAAGGATTGAGCCCAAAAGATATTATCCTCCATATCAAAAAATAAAAAATAAAGTGAAGCCAAATGCTCTTGGATGGGTAGTTGAATAGAGGGATAAATCAATTTTCTCTTGCTTTTTGTTTCTATAAAATATTTATTTATATTGCTATTATAAAAATACCATTTCAATATCTTTTAAAATAGTTTCTATAAAAATTAGCTCGTTTTAAAACAATTCTCACATTTCATTGGACTTAATGGACATTTAAATAATTTGAAAAGTTACATTTCAAACAAACCAACCACTTTTAAAACAATTATTTTTATTATTATTATTTTTCTTCAAAACAACACCTTTTAAAACAGTTTTTCTTGACATTTCAGTAAGCTTAATGGATATTTGATTAACTTATTTGATTTGCTTATAGGATCCGATAAGAATATCAAGCCTCTTGTCCGGTCCAATACTATCTCATAAAAAAAATTGTTGACTGATTAATTTTGGAACCATTTCTTGTTTTTAACCCTTCTCGCTTCTTTTACCTCCCTTCGTCGATCTCTGCCAACTGTCAACCCATTGTCCGTCACCTGCAACATCAAATTGGTAAGTTTTTTTTCCTACTCTTGTTGCCGAGAAGGAAATCCAATTAGTTTATGAGTTGAACGTTGCCAAGGACACAAAGGAAAAAGAGAAATTGTCGGAGCTCTCTCCACCTCTGGAGAAACCTTTGTCGACCTCCACACTACCTTCCTCCGCCATCTGTCAGTCTGTCGTCCGCCACCTACAACTTCGAACCGGTAAGATTTTTCTGTTTTTTTTTTTTTTTTTTTTTTTTTTTTTTTGTTAATCCGATACATCTTATTCTTATGTTTTCTTTTTCTTTCTTTTTTTTCTAATAAGAGGTATCATATGAAGTTACATGTTGTGTTTTGTAAATTATAAAATTAGATGTTCTTTGTTTGGTTAAACATGAAATTAGATGCAAAAATTAGTTTTTTATGCTATTACAATATTACATTACTGAAATCTGATATTAGATGAAAAAAATCTGAAATTAGATGTTATTATTATTTTTTTTTTGTTGAAATATAAAGTTAGATGTATAAATCAGATTTTTGATTGTATTAGTTTGCCTAAATATGAAATTAGATGTGGAAATCTAAAGTTAGATGCATAAGTCAGAAATTAAATGTTATTTGTTTGTTGAAATATGATGTTAGATGCAGAAATTAGATATTTGATTATATTACTTTGCTGAAATATGAAATTAGATGCATAAATATGAAATTTTGAACTTTCATTGCTGAATTTTTGAAGTGAATATGTTTAAATCAGAAGTTTTTGAAGTACATATATCCGGAATGATACAATTATTTTATTTTAGACAAAACTTCAAAAATGGTCCCTGTGGTTTCCGAAAATATCAAGTTTAGTCCCTAAGTTCAAAAAACCTCACAGATGGTCCCTGTGGTTTCAAAACTTTTAACAAATGGTCCTTCCGCCTAACTCCGTTAGCTTTCTACCGTTAACTGAGGGGCATTTTCGTCATTTCAATACACAGGGACCATTTATGAGGTTTTCTCTATTTAAAAAAAAAGAAAAAAATATAATTATTTAATTAAAGGGCCCACCCTCTCTCTCTCTCTCTCTCTCTCTCTCTCTCCGTACACACACTTGTCTTTCTCCCTCACCTCAAAAAACATTGAAACTCCACCTACAAATACATTTTCTCTACTTATTCTTAGAAAATTAAAGTTTATGGTTTGTGAAATCGACGAAGAAATCAAAACTTCAAGAAATATCTATCAGAACTGTAAGAAATCGACAAATGTGGATGTCTTTCCCTCTCCCGATCTCGATCTTGATTTTTCACTTTATCTTTCTAATTACTGATCACCACCCACCTTCTTGTTGTCTTTACCGGTGAAACAAATAGACGAAGAGGTAGGGTCGTAGGGATGGTCTGGATCTACCTTCATAAACTCGGATTTTGAGTCTATTTCTACCTCTTGTTGTCCTTATGGTTTTGATTTCAGGTTCTAATTTATGGTTTCGAGTTCACGTGGAGGATGACAACGATGATTTAGCTTGAGTTTAGTTTTCCTGGGTTTTTCATTTCAAGTTACGTTGATGTTTCGTTTATGGCTTATAAAGGAAGAATACATATGTGAAGAGAAAGAGAAATGAAAAAGAAGAAATAGAAAATGAAAGAAAGGAGAAAGAAGAAAAGGATCAATTCAGTGTTTTGTTTATGGGTTACAGGGGAATACATAGGGGCAGGGAAAGAGAAATCAAAGAAAGGAGATATAGGCGATCCGCATGTAGATGGAGCAAGTGATAAAGGGCATGAGGTAAACGACGATAGCGGTGATGAGGTTAAAGAACTAGTGGCTATGGAAAGCTCGCAATTGTTGATCCTTTTTCTTTGTAAAAGAAATTTTAATTTTGATAAGAGAAATTAAGAAAAGCAAAAGAAGAAACAGAAATGAAAGAAAGGAGAAAGAAAAAATGGATCGATTTCAATGGCAAGTACAAGCTTCAATTTCAGCTTGACTTGAGAGAGAGAGAGAGAGAGAGAGAGAGAGAGAGAGAGAGAGAGAGAGAGAGAGAGAGAGAGGCCCTTTAATTAAATAATTATATTTTTTTTCTTTTTTTTTAAATAGAGAAAACCTCATAAATGGTCCCTGTGTATTGAAATGACGAAAATGCCCCTCACTTAACGGTAGAAAGCTGACGGAGTTAGGCGGAAAGACCATTTGTTAAAAGTTTTGAAACCACAGGGACCATCTGTGAGGTTTTTTGAACTTAAGGACTAAACTTGATATTTTCGAAAACCACAAGGACTATTTTTGAAGTTTTGTCAATATTTTATTCACAATGATAGAATAATCATTTTCAGCGGTCGGGTCAGAATCAAACAATATGAATATGGTTTAGTCAGAGGCATGCAGTAGGCCCATTTAGCAGCCATAAAATCCCTTGTATTTCAGCAAATAACATCCCTTTTAAATCGGTTTCTAATGAAACAGGTAACAACCAATGTTGTTTCAAGCCCACTAAGCAATTTGTAGAAAGCCCATGTTTTCTGAAGCTCAATATTCTCGTTTTTCTGCCCAAAAGTTTTTCGCAACGAGCGCCGACATTTTGCTTTGGCGCCGGCGACGCCAACTACATCCCTGTTAATTCAACGGTAGATTTCGGGCCTTCTGTAACTTCGAATCTTTCATATCGAGGTCGCAACTATGGCTCCCTTGTAGTTACAATTCCGAATTCTTTCATATAATCATATATCATCACGCCTACAATCTGTTCGATGAAATGTCCAAGCGAAACTAAATAAACTTCTGATTTCCTCCTCTCTTCTGCTTATTAAACGACTGTATTCCAGCTTTCAACATCTGATTTATTCTCGTATGAATTAGGTCAATGGACGTGGGACACTGCTACTTAGATGGAAACGCCGACGTCGTTGAGTTTTGCCCCCACGATTCGTTCCACCATGTCCTAGCTGCTTCAACATACACATTACAAGAAGGTGATCATCCAACTAGATCAGGAAGCATTTCCCTTTTCAATGTCGATTTGGGAAAAGTCGATTTGCTTTACAGATTGAAGACAGCTGGTATCTTTGATATGAAATGGAACCCAGTGAACACAACAACAACAACAACAGCAACACGTCCATTGCTTGCTCAAGCCGATGCTGATGGTTTCCTGAAGATTCATCACTTACAAAGCTCCATTAATGGTACGTTAAATTGATATAATCAAATGCTAAATGCTATATGTAATTGATGAATAATTGATATGTAGGGAATGATTTGAAAGAGGTAAGTAGCGAAAAACTTAGCTCCTGTATGTGTCTATGCTTGGATTGGAACCCTTCAGCCACATCGATCTCAGTAGGCCATTCAGATGGATCGATCTCACTAACTGCATTTCAAGAAACCAAAACAATCACATTACAACAATGGAAAGCACATGATTATGAAGTCTGGGCTACAACTTTCGATCCAGACCAACCAAATTTGGTCTATACCGGTTCAGACGATTGCAAATTCAAGGGCTGGGATTTACGAAACAGTCCTTCCTCCACAACATTTCAAAATTCAAAATCCCATCAAATGGGTGTTTGTTGTATTTCAAAATCCCCCCATAACCCCTACTCTCTATTCACTGGAAGCTATGATGAACAATTAAGAATATGGGATGTGAGGTCACTTACAAGGCCTGTGATCGAGGCATCGATTGGTTTAGGAGGTGGAGTTTGGAGAATTAAGAATCATTCTGTTGTTCCTGGATTAATCCTTGCAGCTTGTATGCACAATGGGTTTGCTATTGTTAAAGTCAACGGGAGTCAAGAAGTCAAAGTAGTTGAAACGTATAATAAGCATGAATCACTTGCTTATGGAGCAGATTGGTATAGAGGGAGTATAGACAAAAAGGGTAAAACCGTCATTGCCACCTGTTCCTTTTATGACAAGCTCCTTCGCGTTTGGGTGCCAGAAACTGATATATAATTTAATACGTTTACGTAATGTGTTGTTTGTATTTTATTTTTGAATGATTTAAGCATACATTTGTTTAATAGTTATGCAAGATTTTTGTATTCCTGTTGAAATGATTAAATTGAAAAGGAGAGATAGGGTGGAGAAATTTTGGTGTATCATATTTGGATTTAGAAGAGGGTAAAGTGGTTTTGATTTTTTGTGGTTATAAGTTAATGTTTTGGGATATTATTATATATAATAAGAGAAGAGACTACACTAAAGACACTAATGGGCCCTACATATTTGGAAATACATAGAAATTCATTCAAAAATCACTATCTTCTCTCACTAGGAATGGTCATTTTTTTGGAAGCATTCAGAAATTCCATTCAGTTGTCTCTTTACAGTATAAAGTTTATACCCTTTTGAGAAGTCTACATTAGGCTTGAAACAAATGATACGGTGTTTCTTGTATAATTATACATGACTACAATTTCTGCAATATTTTTTACTTATTCATTAATAATTATACTGACCCACATCGTGAAAAATTGTAAATCGATTCACACTAGAGGCAAATAAGGTAATATCTTAAGGAAAGAGAAGTAAGTACTCTTGAGTAAATGATGTAGGGGCCATCATATTATCTTTTGAATAGTGGTTGTTTGTTTGCTATGGTTTTGAGTAGGATGGATTGATCTTTGTGTTTTAGCCTCATAAACATTATCACTACTCTTGCTGTTATGCACGAGACTACCCCACCAATCAAAGGCAGATTCCATTGGGATGACTGCCAAACACATATAGATAATAGTCCAATGTTTTTTCTGAAATCGATTTTTGAGGTTGTAGACGTTTTGAATATACTCTAATTCATTTTATGTGTTGTTAATGTAGCTAAATTTCTTAATGTTTACTGATCTAAGTCTATAACCAATTATAAACATAATATGACTAAAATTTTGTTCGTTTTACTTATAAATGAAGTGAAAGTTCTGCAACAAAACAGTTACAACAAATAGGGTTTTCGGAAAAAACATTGATTCACCATTTTATCTGAAATATCAATGTTTTTTTTTTCTAGAAAAATAATTCATGTTTCTAAAATGTTTTCAAAAAACATTTTTTTTTTTAAAATAAAACGTTTTCTAATAATTATATAGTTTGTTAACCATTAAGGTGAAAATGGTCACCGAACCGAAAACTTTATGAATACAAAACCATAAGTTTTTTCCACGTTTATTTTTATTTTATTTTATTTTCATAGGGTTTCTACATAAAGAACTGCATCCTGAATGTATTTTTCTCGTAATAAAAAACTCACCATTTGAAAGTTGATGTTATGACGTTTGTTAGTGAGTTTTTTATTACGGGAAAAATACATTCAGGATGCAATTCATTCAGAATGAATTGCATTCATCCTGAATGTATTTTTCCCGTAATAAAAAACTCACTAACAAACGTCATAACATCAACTTTCAAATAATTATCTTAGCCACAAGCCCATATAGAATCACGAACCTCTTGTTCGGTAACATTGTTCTTAAATAATTATGAATTTTAAAAAGGTTTCATGAAGATGAATGATCTTTTTAGAAAACTTTTAGAAATATGATTCTTCTGAAAAAAAAAAAAAATTTATTTCAAATAAAATGGTGAAATATAATAGCACCAGTTGTGATACCCGTATGTTATTAGGGTTGGATAAAACAAAAAATTAAATATGAAGGTTTAAACAAAAGTTTATTTAAATTTGAAATTTTAGATTAAAATTTAAAATTTAAAATTGGAATTTAAAAAAGAAACATTTTAAATATTATATGAGTAGTAATATTTTGATTTATTGGTTATTTTCAGTTAAGGTAATTATTAATTGAGATGTAAATATGATGTGTTAATAAAGAAAAGATAAAAAAAATGAGAAAATGATAAATAGAAAAAACATTTATTAAAAAATACTAGAAAATAACATCTGTCTAAGTTAATGAAAATGTGACAGTTTTGTTTTCATTGATTAAGAAAGATTTTCTAAAATTCCCCTAAAGTGCAAAATATTTTTATCATTTTATCCGTTCATACAAAATATTTTCGACTAATCATTAATGTAACAAACCATGATGCTTAACATTTTTTTTTTTGTAAAATTTAACCATTTAATGTAACAAATATACCACTATTTCTACCATTTTATGTAAAACCTATTTAGAATGAAACAATGTTAAATGGTTTAAAAGATATTTCGTATGAATTGATTAAATGATAAACGGATCTCGTATTTTGTAACAATTGAAAAAATAAGTTTTGTAAAATAAATGTATGTCTTGTCCTTGCTACATTTTGCTGTCTCATCATGTTATATGTTTAGATTTGGTCTCCTCAACCAACATGTGTGGCGATTTTATTAATATTATTAAATTGTGCTTAATTAAGTAATATTTTATATAATTTATTTGTTTTATATAAGCTGAAATGACAATTAAATCTATAAGAAATGATTTTTTTTTGTCATTTGTCACAGTTTCATTTATTTTGTTAAATATCATTTTATGGTTATTTTGAATTAATTTTTATTCTACATATTATTTTATAGTTTTTTTTTATTTTATTAATTTCACATAGTATTTCAATACAATAATAAATGCATATTAATTTCCTTAATAAACTTTTATTTTGATTTCAAAATTACTAAATTAAAGCTTCATTAATTTTTTTTATTTATTTATCTAAATTATTTGTTTAAATTTAAAGAAAAAAAAACTTTATTTTTTATAATTTAATATTTTTCATGTTTTTCTTATAAATTCAAACTTCTCCAAATATTTAAAATTTTATATTTAATTTTTTCTTTTAAATAAATCTATGTAATACATTAGTCTCATACCTAATATTTTCATAAGAGTACGTCATGCTGTAGTTCTTTATGTGAAATTCATAAGATAATATATTTTGAGCCTGTAACGATCGTATTAAATTAGAAGAAAAAAACTTGTAATTTTGTTATTTTATAACAACCAAGATCGCTATAAATTAGATTTAGGTTTAATGGCATTTTTGAAAAAAAATAATAATTTAGGTTTAAGGGTGTTTTTGAAAAAAAATTAATAATTGGTAACGATGATATATATATATATATATATATATATATATATATATATATATATATATATATATATATATATATATATATATATCGGGGACCCAACTTTCTTCTCTTCTTAAAGCGTATAACACTATTTCAAGGTGATACCTTCAGTAAAACTATATCCCCGACCTGGACCTCTAACTCAGATCGTTGTTTGTTGGCATAACTTTTCTGTCGGCTCTGGACCGTCTGCAATCTCTGTTTGATGTGCTGGATGAGCTCTGTCTTTGATGATTCAGTTCAACCCGAAATCAACACATTGCTAAGTTTTTTCTTCTTTTTTATATGGATCAAACTCTCTCTAATAGATCCAAACAAACTTGCAACCCATTGACTAAGATTTTGCTTTCTTCTTTGTAATCTGTTACCACCCAACCTATAAGTTCCATGAGAAACAGAGGAAATAATGGTGATGATTTCACTGGTGAAGTGAATAAGTTTGGGGTAGGGAGTGTTTCAACTATCACCGGTTTTACACCAATTTCTGAACCGGATTGAACTGGCCAGTTTTTAGAAAAAACGATTGAACCGGTCAAAATAAACAGGTTGAACTGGTTAAATGAAATAAAAATAAATGGAAAAAAATTGTCTCCCTTCTCTAATAAACAAAAACCATTTTGGCCACATGTCTCTATTCTAAATTGCCACTTTGCCACGTGTCATGTTATACAACATCCCTATATTTTAGAAAAATAAAATAAAATTAAAATTATAATCGTAGAGACCCGTATGACACTTTCCTATCCTATTATACTTAGCTACTTATTTTGCTGCTTCAATCTTAATCTCCTCTAAAATTATAGTTGCAGTGGTACTTAGTTCCCATTGACACTTATCTATTTCCTTTTGCACAACACATATTCTCTTCATGAGATACTCTCTAATATACTCTAAGCAGGTGATGATTGGTTTATCCTTACCTTCATCTATCTTAGCCTTGAATACCTCACAAAGATTATTCAACAAATAATCAGTGTGTGCCCTACCTGTGTAAAACATATTCAAAAAGAAAATCACACATTTCATATTAAAAAAATTAAAACTCAACAACTTGTTAGTGACATACCATTGAGGTGAGATTTAGACCATGTTTTTGCAGGAATCTTACACAACCAAGAATGAGCTTCATCATTAATTTTCTTCAAATCATCCATTGCATATTTAAAATGATTTAATGTTGTTGCTTTACCATATTCCCAAACCTTGACAATCAACTCTTTTCCTTTCCACTGTTTCTTCATATTCTCCTGAATATGCCTCAAACAAAACCTATGTTTTGCATTGGGGAGTACATTTGCAATTGATGGTATTATTCCCTTAATAAATACAAATATACTCAGTTTCAATTATAAAAATAGAAAGTGCTACACTAACATGAGAAATAATGAAGTGAAACATACCCTTTGTCTATCAGAAATGAAGGTAAAATTTGAATTTGCTCCGAATTCCAAGTCTTCTCCTAACAGTTCCATGAACAAGGTCTAAGAACTAGTTTTTTCTGCCTCTACCACTACATATGCTACAGGGTATATTCCATTATTTGAGTCTAGACCCACAATAGTTAGTACCTACCCAGGATATGGGCCTTTTAAGAATGTACCATCCACTCCCAGGAAATCCCTTAACCCAAATTTGAATCCCAACTTCAATGCACATAGACATACATATATCCTTCTAAAAGTTCTTGTAGTAGTCGACAAGCATGCTTCAGGATACACATCTATCCTAACAGTTGTACCAGGATTAGTGTTTTGCAGTTCCGAAGCATAATTCCTCAGATACCCATATTGTAGTTGGTAGTCACCACTGATGACACATTCAACCATTTGCTTTGCCCTAGCAACCTTTTGAGTTGACATACCAAGCTCCAGCTTATTACACAACTCCTCGTGTAAAGCTTTGATTGGAATTCTAGGGTTACTATGAATTTGTGGAACAATTAAGTTTGCTAAATATTTGGAAGTACAAGCTTTAACTGATCCCGTTTGCAAACATTTATGGGCATCTTGTACTGTTTTCACCAACCATTCCTGATTTTCATTTGGCCTCGAGATTTGGACTGCCCATGGACATTTTCCTTTTTTACTAATCACATTTTTGCCCTTGCATTTTACTTTACTTCTAGTTGATGGGCACCACCCACAACACCTCCATATTTCACCCTTATCCTGATATTATCATTTTTTTCCTAAGTATAAGGACCTCCTTGCTTTTATAGCATGTGAATACATGTAATCCATAACTTCCTTCTTTGTTTTGAAACTTTGACCCACCCTACACGGTTTTAAATAGATCTCCCCATGTGAGCATGTAGTTGACTTACTCATCTCCTTAAGCATTCTTTTCCTTTCATCTTCATGAAATCCTACAAAACGACAATCATCACTTTGAATAACTTCTAACTCTTCATGAACTATGTCATTCCCTACAGTTTTGGTTTGCTTGTTTAAAATTCCATGTTCATCTACACCCTTGGAATGACCATGACTTTTATCCACATCTATTACATGTGACTGGTCAACAACATAGTTGACAGGGTGATTTAAATCAAGCTTTCTACTACATGATCCTACTTCTCTTTTACAATGTTTTTTTCTATTAAGTTCTCGTGACACACTCTGTAACGACCGAAAAGTACAACAAATTTTAACTTTTTCAAAAACATCTCGATTCCATTAAATCTTTACAAAAAGGTTTTCAATACAAAACATTTAACGTGTTCCCAGAATCGCAATACTACGAAATCATGAGGAGCGGTACGATCACGCCTTCGCCTTGCCACAGTCTCCTGAAGAACCTGAAAAACATGAAACCACAACTGTAAGCCCGAAATCTTAGTGAGATATCCCCAAAATACCAACCACAAATACCATACACGCATAACATGCCATAACATATCCGATCACAGAACAGCCATGCACTTCGGGTCTACTGTGTGACTGGTCCGCCGCACCGGCCTACAGTCCACCTGGTCCACCCTCTGAGTCTATCCACATACATCGAGTCTATAGTGTGATTGGTCCGCCCGGTCCCGGGCCTTCAATCCACCTAGTCCACTCTCTGAGTCTACAGTATGACTGGTCGGCCCGCACCGGGCCTTCAGTCTATCTGGTCCACTCTCCGAGCCTTCGGCACGTCTGGTCCGCCCTTTCGGGGCCTACAGCCTATCCGGACCGCTCGCTGGGCCTTCGGGACAACCGGTCCGCCCAGGGTATCTTGGCCTACAGCACGCAGCAGGACCCGCCTCAACCCAACTCCAGTCCAAACAACCATGTGCACATATACATACAATCATATAGCACTTCACAGTCAACAAGCAGATCAAACAGATCACATAGCATATCATCATCCTAACCAGGATACCGACCTAACAGGTCACTAGCATAGCATCTCCCTATCTCTCAGGATACCGATCTCAATCAGGTCTCTAACATATACCATCCTAACTCACAGGATGTAAACATATCAAAGCAGCAACATAATAACAACTACCCGAATCTCAATCCGATAAGGGCCGGCCTTGGTGCCTTAGATCCTGTTGATATAATGAGGATAACTCACCTCGAAACTGCCGACTGAACAGATAACTCGAACTGCTCCGATCACTGATACGATCTCCACCACTGGACAACCGCCAATGCACTAAACTTAAAACAACAATCAACAATTACCAAAATGCCCCTGGAAACCACTGGTCAACCCTTGGTCAAAGACAAGGTCAAAGTCAACCCCTGACTGACTCTACTCGCCGAGTCAACCCGATGACTCGCCGAGTCCCCATACTCAGAGCTTCCCTCAATCCGCGACCTAACTCGCCGAGTCACCCCGAGACTCGTCGAGTTCAACAACTCTGAGTCCACTCGCACACAACTCACCGAGTCATCCCTTGACTCACCGATTCTCGACTCGACCAGAAAATATTGGGACTCTTCGACAAGACTCGTCGAGCCCAAGAACAGACTCGCCGAGTCTAAGGCTATCTTCAACCTACTCGCCGAGTTGTTCATACAACTCGCCGAGTTCCAGGCAATCTTCATCCTACTCGCCGAGTTGTTCATACAACTTGCCGAGTTCCAGGCCATCTTCAAGCAACTCGTCGAGTCCACCCATGTGACTCACCGAGTACCATCGGTCTGAATCCATACAGAAGCACTCCAGGCCATGCAATTGCTCCAAAACATAGATCTAGCCTCCTACAACTCATCCATCACGTAAAGTGGCAAACTTTACGTGAATCCAAAGAGATCTATGCATTTTGCACATTAGGGCTAAGGTTTGGGACAAGATAGTTTCATCCAACACTCAACACAGGGACTTTCATGCATTCTAACTCTTCTCCATCCCAGATCTGAGGTAGCAATCCCAGATCTAGCCTCTAAACTCCAATACATCCAAAGGATATGATCTCAACACCCCCAAAATGAAGAATCTAGACAATAGCAGCTCAAACAATGGAAAGATACCTCAAAAGGAAGCTCCAGGAGAAGATTATCCTGAATCCTTGCAAAGCCCTTTGATCCAAGCCTCTTCTTCTTTGGAATCTGTTCAACAACCACCTCTTCAAGCTCCCAATTGCTCAACAATGGTGCTTCTCCACGATTCTAGGGTTTCTGGGACTCAAGGGGGAATGAAGAGGCTGGGAGGAAAACATAATGTTCTTTATATAGGGCTCAACCCTGAGAATTAGGGTTTTCTCCACTCAGAGCCTACTCGCCGAGTCCATCTTACTGACTCGCCGAGTCGGCTACTTAACACGCGACCCAATCGCGACTCTACTCGCCGAGTCCGCCCATGGACTCGCCGAGTCACTCTTTCCCAATTTACTCTTTTAGCCCTTCTACTCTACTCTTGATATTTCGGGATGTTACACACTCTCAGGTTCCAATTCCTCAATAACAACTTTGGAAGGAGACTTAAAATAAGTAGGTACCCTAGTCTGACCATTTTCAATATACATGTTAGGCATGTCAAACCCAACAAATAATAGGGGTACAACACCATATCTAGTACCCAAATCAAGAATTTCAAAAGCTCAAATGAAGAAATCTCAAGAAATTCCAAAAATGAAGATTGAAGAATCCAAGTTCAAAACGAAGTACAAATCAAAGTTCAATCAAATTAGAAGCCACTTCAAAGTTATATCTGGCGAAAAAGAACTGTGTGATATGATACTTGTGGCTCTCGAAAAAGTGAAAGCATAGAGCTTGGGCTCCTACGGGGGTTGGCCCTTGCTGCTTCGGCGAAAGCTGATTTGATCGTGCGGGTTCTTAAGGATGCGTCGATCTTGATTCTTACTTATCTAGTCTTTAGACATAAGATCCAGACTATGTTATTTTCATTCATAAGGCTAATTAAGGTATGAAGTTTCAATAAAACTAGGGTTGGATTATTGGGTTACACCGTTTCAGGTCTTCCTCACTTTGGAAGTCTATGATATGTGAAAGGTAGCAGGATGGTCGCCTAGGTATTAGTGATTGGAGCCCCATTGATGTAAAGTCTGATCGTATAAAAAAAATTATTTGTGTTTTTGGATTTTTCTTTGGTTCACTTTTCTTAAACATCTTTTTGTACATATATCATTTTCATTAGTTTTTCTTTTATTGCATGCATCCACTCTTAATTCCCTTTAAGTCCTTTTCGTTCCTTCCGTTCTTTTCATCTAGTTTCTTTTTAGTTGCCTATCGTCTTCTCTAGGGTGATTCTTAATTTAGTTCTTTCTTGAGGACAAGAAAGGTCTAAGCTTGGGGATGTTTGATAGGTGCATTTTATGCACCTATTTTGCATGTTTATTTCCGTCCTTTTATAGCATTCTACTTCACAATTCTTGCATTCAGTTGATTATTGATGGGATGTCAAGCCCACCAAGCAAATTACACCCTTTGATTGCTAAATAAACGTAATATAATGGTAAAAAGGGGTATCGATCCTCGGGGAAATGGTTGTATTCAATCACCAATGCAATTCAATAGAACTAGTGAAATTAAACTAATTAACTATAATTAAACTAAAAGGGGGGTTTTTTGATTACTTGAAAACTAAAATATTTGAATAACTAAAAACCTTGCAATTAAGCAAGTTGATGAGATGCTCAAAGGTTGGAAATAATTGGTTAACTAAGGCAATTCAACACAATGAACATTTGTGTGTTTATCATTAGGATCTAATACAAAGCTTATCCTTCATCCTAAATTGGTTATAGAAATCATGAAACATGATATGCCAAGATTCCTCATAGGTAGTATGGAGGTTGGGGAAGCCCACAACACACCTTCTTAATTAAGATCAAGGGTCAATTGAAGCAATTAATCCCAAGAAATCAATTAGCCTTAAGAATGAAGGAATCCCCAATTCCTAGAGGATGTCAAATGCTTACACATCCATAAAGGAGATATGATTCATAAGCTAGAGATGATTTCTACCATCATAAAGCCTTTGTTCTAGATAAATTCAATGATCCAATGCAAAATCAATGAAATAAATCAACCATTGCTCAATCAAATACTAAGCTCATGATCAAAGCATCAAATAAGCATAAGAATTGCAAACTAGAATCATAAACATGGAATAAATTGATAATCAACATAAATCCTTCAAAACCCACAAACATTCATTGGTTTTCAGCCAATGTCAACCAAATAAGAGTATTAGCCACTCATGGCAACAAAGTAACAAGAACAATAATCTAATTGCATAAAGAAACTAACTAAGATTTGGAAAGATAAAAGGAAATGATTTCTAGCTCCCAAAATCGCCTCTTGCAGGTCTCCAATGGTGGAAAAACATGAATGAGCTTCTAGATCTGATTCCCAAGAGTTATGGTGAGCCAAATGACCAAAATGCCCAAACTGGGCAATTGCGCGGGTACCCGCGCGACGAAAATTCCACCCGCGCAAATGTTGCAGTAATGTTATTGGTCCACCAAGCCACTCCACCCTTCCACTACCAAAGATTCCTTTGGTCTCCCCTCCCTTTTCCATGTAATTTGAAATGCACCAATCATCATTTAGCCATCAAATGGATACTCCAAGCCCAAAATTAGAATTTTATGATCCATCTTCACAAGCCCAAATAATCCAAGCCAATAACTTTCAAAGCCCAATTCTTCCTCTTTGATTCCGCCAAGCCCAATAATGCCTCGGGAGCCCACTAAGCCCGTCTCCAATCAACCCGCAACCGCAACAAGCACCGAAAAACCTACAAAATATCTCATGCAACATAACAAGCACCCGGTACGATCCATACTAAAGAAAAATAAATAAAATACAATGCATTGATGATAAAAAGATCTAAAAATCTAAAATAACCTAATAAAAATAAGGAAATAAAATAAGCTATCAATTATTAGGGCAATTGCATATTTCATCAAGAATGTATGGTACTTCACCATTTTTGATTTATTTTGCAGGCATTATGGAGCGTGGAGCTTGGAGCATGGAGGATGGAACTTGGATACATCGAGCTTTGGAGCATGAAGAGAAGATGAACATCTCATTCCATGGCAGAAAACATGAAGACATAACCCGAGTCATTGTTGCATTGTCATCATAGTAAAGGAATTCATTGGAAACGCGGTTCTTGTCGCACCGACACGGGTCGTGTTTGTCCTTTGTCATCTTATATTTGAACAACATGACTCGTGGTGAGGCTAGATTAAAGATGGAGCCAAAAGTGAAGACTTATTTGTGTTTTAGCAAAAAGCATGGGCCATGCCAAAAACACATGGTCAAGACAAATGGCCATGCCAAAAACACATGGGCGAAAGGCATGGCCATGCCAAAAATGCATGGCCTCATGGCATGCACGTGAACATTAATAAAACAAGTGAAGATGTCGCCATTTCAAGAAGAACGGTTTTTGGAGGAGTTTTGGGCGATCTTGGGTGACTTTGGGAGATTTCTTGGAGTTTTTTAGAAGACCTAATCATTGCAAACACCTTTGATTTCATTTTTGTAAGCATTAAACATTTCAATTCCATCTTTATTCTTGTTTGATTTGTTCTTAGCCATGTGTGGCTAAGAAACCCTAGTTTCTAGTTCTTGTTCAAAACATGTTGATTGTTTGACTTGAAGCATATGATTTGATGTTTGATTTGTGATTCTATTCTAGTGATTATGTTTTTGTTTAAACTGGAACCCTTAAATTTGATTTGTGTTTGATTGGCCACTTTCATGAATTGAATTTTTGTGCAGTTAATTAACTTTTAGGGCACCTAATCGTTCTGTAAAGTTAATGATTGGTAACAAACAATAAGTTTTCTTATTGTAAAACATATATCACATACGCTCGGAAGTGTGAAAACATATGATATTGTAAAACATATATCATATATCACTAAAGAGTAGTACAATGTTCATTTCTTCTCATACGCTCAGAAGTGTGAAAACATATATGATATATGTTTTACAATATCATATGTTTTCACACTTCCGAGCGTATGTGATATATGTTTTACAATAAGAAAACTTATTGTTTGTTACCAATCATTAACTTTACAGAACGATTAGGTGCCCTAAAAGTTAATTAACTGCACAAAAATTCAATTCATGTAAGTGGCCAATCAAACAAAAATCAAATTTAAGGGTTCTAGTTTAAACAAAAACATAATCACTAGAATAGAATCACAAATCAAACACCAAATCATATGCTTTAAGTCAAGCAATCAACATGTTTTGAACAAGAACTATAAACTAGGGTTTCTTAGCCACACATGGCTAAGAACAAATCAAACAAGAATAAAGATGGAATTTAAATGTTTAATGCTTACAAAAATGAAATCAAAGGTGTTTGCAATGATTAAGTCTTCTCAAAAACTCCAAGAAATCTCCCAAAGTCACCCAAGATCGCCCAAAACTCCTCCAAAAACCGTTCTTCTTGAAATGGCGACATCTTCACTTGTTTTATTAATGTTCACGTGCATGCCATGAGGCCATGCGTTTTTGGCATGGCCATGCCTTTTGCCCATGTGTTTTTGGCATGACCATTTGTCTTGACCATGTGTTTTTGGCATGGCCCATGCTTTTTGCTAAAACACAAATAAGTCTTCACTTTTGGCTCCATCTTTAATCTAGCCTCACCACGAGTCATGTTACTCAAATATAAGATGAAAAAGGACAAACACGACCCGTGCCGGTGCGACAAGAACTGCATTTCCAATGTAGTCCTTTACTATGATGACAATGCAACAATGAATCGGGTTATGTCTTCATGTTTTCTGCCATGGAAAGAGAGGTTCATCTTCTCTTCATGCTCCAAAGCTCAATGTCTCCAAGTTCCATCCTCCATGCTCCAAGCTCCACGCTGCATAATGCCTGCAAAATAAATCAAAAATGGTGAAGTACCAGACATTCTTGATGAAATATGCAATTGCCCTAATAATCAACTAAATGCAAGAATTGTGAAGTAGGATGCTATAAAAGGACGGAAATAAACATGCAAAATAGGTGCACAAAATGCACCTATCAATACACCTTTACAAGCCTGTGTTTAGGGACATACAATACCAATTTAAGTACGTCTTGGTCATTACCTAAAGGAAATAACCCGTAGTCTAAGGGAAATTCAGGGGTACATAAATTGTAGTAAAGGGTCTGTTCACCTTTGTACCTTTATTCTCGAACCATGTCATCTAGTTCATGGACTAAAAATAAATTAGTGTTAACGTCATCTACATATGATACAATACCGTCGATGTATTTCCTTCCAGGTGACTTGGTGAAGATACCACTATAGTGTATCTTCAACATGAAATAGTTGTCATATCCCTCTACAAACACAAATATAGACAGGGTAAAGAAGATGATTTATCTTCATGAACACATTCAAGGAAAACAAAAACTGATTTTTTTTTTTTGAAAAATCATATCGTATCTCGATTGCAAGTCCTTCAAGCATGCATTTTTTCACTACCATATTGAGAGAACCATTGTCCTTTACTGTTGCGTAAACCCTAAACCCCAATTTCGTGTCTTGGATGAGAGTGGTTTAATAAAGATGAAGTCACTGTATCTTGGAATATGAAGGGTGTTTGGGAGTTGGTGTGAAGAAGACAATAACATAATGATTTTCCTCATTAAAGAAGAGGGTACATGTGAAAAGACCAATTTGTCCTTATATTATTTTAATAAAATAAGAGTTAACGGTTGGTTTCTAATGGTGTGAGGGATAGAGACCAACTGTCAAAAGTTTTGAAAGTACAAGGATCATCTATGATTTTTTTAAACCATGAAGACTAAACTTCAGTTTTGGGGAAATCACAGGGACCATTTATGATGTTTTTTCAAAACAAAATATAAAATTTCTAGAAAAATATATAAAAAAATGTAAAAGAAGCTATCAGTTTTTCATAGAAAAACTAAATTTAAAAAAAATTAAAAAAATTAAAAAATATATTAAACAATGTCTAGAAAATTCGTAAAAAAATAACACATGTTAAAAAAGATGCAACAAAAAACTAAAAATATTACTAAAAGAAACGGTAATCAAGTTGTAAAAAATTATGGAAACTATAAAAAAATGTTGTGTCCAATCCGTAAATCAAAATTTTTTTTTAATTCAAAATTTAAAAAAAAAATCAAGTTATACCAAATTCTAAAAAAAATCACTTGCAAAAAAGGAAAGATGAAAAGGTTTGAAGAGACAAGTTAAGTGTTGCATTGTGCAGAACACGTGCATATGTTTTGTGATCCGAAGTCTTTCAAAAAAACAAATCGCTGTGAGATAACAAGTGTTGCGCATGTGTTGTGTTGCGTAGTAAAAAATGGTTTGAAGAGGTTTTAAAAAAACGAAGAGCCTCTTAATGTACAAAAAAAAAAATAGGTTGGTGGCATTTTAAAACAAATATGATAAGTTCAATCTCATAATAAGTTCAATCTCATAATATGATATTTTCTCAAAAATAAAATTATGGACCAAAACATGCACAATGCCCAAACTACAAGGACTTCCAATGTAACAAACTAAAAAAATTGTATGTTTTATAAAAAATTAAAATATGATTATATAATGTAATATATATATATATATATATATATATATATATATATATATATATATATATATATATATATATATATATATATATATATATATATATATATATATATATATATATTTATTTTGTTGATGAAAACTGTAATTGGTTGCTGAAGACAAGGGTCCTCCTTCCAGGAGGTGTCGTTAATGGCCGAATCATAAGTCCTGTATCCCTGTTTAAACATTTACTACTCTTTGGAATCTTTCTCTTTCTCTTTCTTATCTTCACAAAGTCACACTTGGCCATGGGTATGGAGTGTCAGTTTCCTTTCACGTGCTCTCTCCTCCACGAAACCTTCGATTTCCCCTCTTCTCTCCATTATTATTTCTTCTCTAATCACTCCCACCCACACTCCACATAGACAGCCATGCATCTCCTTCTTTCCAACCACTCATGACCTCAAACCACTCTCCAATGGCTGCTCTACTCAAATCCACCAGATATTCATGCGCTATTTGCATAATCATTCTCGGATTGCTGTGTATGAAAGGTGATTGCGATGGTTCACATCTTTTTATCAAGTTACTGAACACGCCTGAACCAATCTCCAATCTTAACTCGCCTACATTTGCTTTCCAAGTTGGTAATGCCGACTCTTCTTCTTGCTCCAATTGTACCTCCAGCTGCAAGGTTTGTACATTATATCCTCTCTGTTCGACTTCTATTTTCTATTTCTGTTATTGAAGACGACTGAACCATTTTTTTACTGTTGCAATTTGCATGCAGCTCGATGATCTTCCGTCATCGAATTGTTCATCGGGAGAAGTTTCTTACACTAAATTACAAGACGGAAACCATACATTCGAGGTGTGCAGCAACAACGGATCTAATCAGCTTCGTTGTGCTTCCTATAACTGGACAATCGGTTAGTTAACTTAACTCTCCTTTATCCTTTTAATCCTCAGTCAAAATTAGGTTAATTTAGTAGCTATAATCTTATCGTCTTTCGGTTTTCCCTGTAGATACTGTTCCCCCAACGGCATCTGTTGCAGCAGCATCATCATTCACAAACGCTTGGAACGCTACCGTGTATATATCCTTCTCTGAACCCTGCGGCGGCGTTGGTGGTGGTTTTAGATGTTTGTCCGCCAATGAGTGCAGCGTAAGTAGGTGCTTAATTGCTTCATGATTAATTGTTAGATATACAATTCTGTATCTACAGGTTTACAAATTCAAATCTAACCAATGGAATTGTCTTCGATTTCAGCTTATTGTTTATGGTGCTGGGCAAGTCATTCCAAAGACGCTAAAAACCATCAAGCCGAATCTCAAATATTCCATTTTAGTAAATTTGTCTCCAATCGTTGAATATGGAAGAGTCGTGTTAGTAACTGATAAAGGTTTCTGTACAGATGCAGCTGGAAACCAGTTTACACGAACAGCTAATTCCAGTTTCTTTCTTCATTTTGGTGAGTCTTTTACCTTTTTACCCTTGAGGTCATAAAGTCAAAGGCTAATCACTATACTCTATACTTACAATTAATCTGTTTATATTTACAGATAGAAGAAGTGTATATGTTGACATGAGGACTCATATACCCGAGCAACTACTTCAACTCGATAACAGTGTTAGATCTGTTCAAGCAACTAACAAACAAAAAAACTTGAAGTTATTTCTATATTTCACTGAGCCTATAGTCAACACATCAACACAAGTATTGAAATCTCTTCAAATTAGTGAAGGATCTCTTGTTTCAGCCACTGGGAATAATGACAGCCTTGGAAACAGAAGATTTGGGTTTCAACTTGTAAATATTTCCGATATTGCCATTGTCACTGCAAGACTGGATTCGAGATTAGTTTTCAGCAGACAAGGCACCCCGGTTTCTCCCATTGCACCGGTTACTTTTCTTTTTGGTAAGTTGAGAGTTTGAATTCAAAAGTCAAAGGGTAGATTTGAGATTTCAATTTTGTTTTACTAACTAACTAATGTCTTACAGATTCTCAAAGGCCTCATGTGAGGTTAAGCACCACGAGTCATATGAGGACACGACAAGAGCATATTCCGGTGACCATAAAGTTTATGAAACCGGTTTTCAGTTTTAATTCGTCTCACTTGTCTATTTCTGGAGGAGTGATGCAAGGGTCAGTTTATGTTTTTTTTTTTTTTTTGAATAAATCATGTTTGAGAAAACGATTTAACGTTCAGTGAAATGGTAGGAAAAAATAAATGAAGGTAAATTTGTAAAAAAAGAAAAGTAAGACTGAACGGGATTTTTTTTTCTACACCATGATTAGCAACTGTCTTGAAATGTATTAATTCTAATCATTCCACATGATTTTGTGTAGATTTCGAGAAATAAGTAAGAGTGTTTACTCACTCGAGATTCAACCAGTTGAAGACATGGTGTTGGTGCAAGTTCCTGAAAATGTTACTACAGATGTAGCCGGAAACAAAAATCTAGCATCAAATACGTTACAATTATTACACTGTATGAATTCTTTTCTTCATGTTTTTCTAAATCTCGAATATGTACAGCTTGTCTTAGCATTTGCAGTGTCGCAGTTTAATTCCAATGTGAATTGGGCCCTTGTGGACACTAACTGATTTATATCTCACAATATCCATGACATCTAATGCTCTCTCTGTCAGCTCAGGGTTGTTGGAAGAATAACTGTAAACTTTTTTACAGATTCTATACCTTGTGCATCCTTGGCGCTTTCTTGCACGGCAACGGCTGTTTTTGTGTTGACTGCCGTGGTTGCAACCGTTCTCACCATTTGCACCGCTTCCCTCCAAAATTACGGAGCATTTGCAACTCCGTCTCCTTTATTAACTTCAAGTCCAGCGAGAATTCTTTTTGTAAGATAATTTCTTATTGTGTACCTAAATTATATTTGGACCACTTCAGAGGTTGCTAGAAGAATAATTCTTTTTATAGAAAATAAAAAACTCTAATTTTTTTTTTATTTATTTTTATTTTTTTATGTTTCATGGAAACAGCGAATTGTGTGCCACATTCAAGTGTTTGCGTTATCTGGATGGCTAGCTGTTCCTTTGCCAATTGAGTATAGTGAATTTGTGAAGGGTCTAAGATGGAGTATACCCTACTTCAGGCTCCCATGGGAAACTGAATACGTTCAGCCAGTTTGGCCTACAAATCCACATTCATATAATCCTACAACCTACAATTCGGCATCTCAAAGTATGCAACTTAAAGCCATGATTGGAGAAAAACCCGACTCAGTATACGGATTGCCACTCACCGCAATGGAGTATAAGTCATTTTTTGAGGTCAGTAGACTGCAATTTTTATAAAATAACTACTGCCACTGTTCTTTTTTTTTACTAGTTTTCTGACAATTGTTTCTTTAATTAGAGCCAAAATGAGATACCTGAGGCTGAATACATTATGGATCCCAATGATTCCAATGGGTAAGTTGTTCCATTCTATATCTTTTCTCCAAAAAAAATTATATTTTTTTGCAAGTATACAATTTTTAGAATTATTTTAATAAAACTAAGTTCTTTCATGCAGGTGGAGGGATTTCAATCGGAGCATGTTTTGGCTAGCGATCATCAGTGGAGGCTTGATTATTCTGCATATACTGATCCTTCTTTTACTAAAACTTAGAAAGAAGAAAGAAAAAGAAAACAATTACATCTCAATCGTTTTCCCAAGATTTGAAATCTTTCTAGTCATTCTTGCAGTCCCTTGTGTTTCTGCAGCTTCAGCAGCTCTACTCAAAGGTATATTATATTATATAATATAAAGCTTTGACTTTTAAGGTCAAACCTATTATTTTTCAAAATTTAAATTCCTTGTTTTTTTTTTCAGGTGGATCAGCTTCAGGGATTTCAGTGGGCGTTCTTCTATTAGGATCCGTGTTTTTCCTAATACTCGCATTGTTTCTGTTCCTTTCTGTGGGAATATCATTCGGGAAGCTACTTCAATACAAAGAAGTTCATCAAGAAGATCAAGATATCCATTGGTATCAATCACTAGTGAAGGTAACTTTGGGTCCTGGAAAAAGAGGCCAATGGACATGGATCAACACATCAAATTCCAAATGGCTATCAATTTTAGGCCCTCTTTTCGAAGATCTAAGAGGTCCACCCAAATACATGCTCTCTCAAATCACCGGAGGAGTGGATTATCGCACAACCGGAGGCAGTATCATCGCATCAGACGATGAAAACGAAGACGCAGAAGCACCGTTTGTCCAAAAGGTATTTGGAATACTAAGAATCTATTACATTTTCCTCGAATCGATTAAACGAGTTACTTTAGGAATCCTTGTGGGTACCTTTTCGAGAGGAGGATACTCTGAAACACCGACGAAAACGTTGATATGTGTCACTTCGTTTCAATTGTTCTTCATGGTCCTCAAGAAGCCGTTCATTAAGAAGAAGGTTCAATTGGTGGAGATAATTTCCGTTTCGAGTCAACTTGCGATTTTTGCGATCTGTTTGGTTCTTTTGAGGAATGATTTTTCTACACACGAACAGATGAAGATCGGGATCGCCATGCTTTGCTTGTTCTTGTTCGCTTTCGTGGCGCAGATTCTGAACGAATGGAACGCTTTGATCTGTCAGTTAAAACAGCTTGATCCCGATAACAAATCTCTCTATCTAGGTTTGAAAATAGCATCGTGGGGGATTCTTCTACTTTTTGTACCGATTAAGTTTATGAAAAACATCGAGAGCCGATTCCCGTTGAAATCGCAGGCGGCGGTGGCGGGGGTGTCGGTTGCGAGGTTTAGAAGCTCCTCCGGTACACCGGATCGGCCATGGATGAAGCAACTGAGAGATTTGGCGAAGTCTAGTTTTAGTAGAGAAGGGAGCAGTGGAACACCGCAGACGGATCCTTCGTGTAGTCGACCAAAATGGAGTGGATTTTGGAGTGGGAAGAGAAGTGGGAGTTCTTCACAGGCTACATCCATGGATTCGAAATCGAAACCAAAAGGGATGTATAAAGATTTTGAAGCCCTTTTTGGTTCCAAGTGAGTGATTTTATGCATCATTCATAAGCTTAATTAGTCTGTAAATACGATTTAATGATGGAAAGAGAATTTGATGAGCATGTTGAAAATATATGAATTTCTTACCAGCATCGATTCTAAACTTTATACATAGAGAAATAAAAATTAAATATCTATTTATTTTTTCCATTTAAAATTATAACAAATATCTTAAAAATTATTAAGAAAAATAAAATCATAATTTTTTTATAATTTTAATGGAAAAAAAAAACAAATATTTTTTCTTATATATATTAGAGATAACCGAAAAAATAGTTCTTATAGTTTTCAAAAATTTCTTTTAAGTTTTAAAAAGTTTCAATTTGTAAAAATATTCTTATTCATAGGTTTTATCGCGGATTTTATTCATATTTTTAACTATGTTAGGGGCTGTTTGGCAGGATCTGAATTTTTAAGATCTGAATTTTTAAGAGATCTGAATTTCTAAGAGGGTCTGAAATTTTAAGAGTTAAATGTTTAACATGTTGTTTGGTTGGCACCTCTGAATTGCTGTGCTGAATTATTAAAATGACCATTGTACCCTTTTGTTTTATTTTTTATTGAATTCAATTGTTTATTTAGAAAATAACCTAATAAATTTCTTAAATATGTATTTAAAAAATATAAACACCATATAAAATCCAAATTTATCATAAATCCAAATTAAACACAAATCCAAATCAAACATAAATATTTTTAAATCCACAAAATCATAATAAAATCCCAATAAAATCCTACAAATTTAATTTTATCCCAATTGATTCGCCATCTGGTCACGCAAATTATCCATGTATTCATTTCCTTGTGAACCTCATTCCATAACGTGTACGTTTTGTCCATCATTCTCTCCCCCTTGTGATTGAGCATTGTTCTCCTCGAACGCCATAAATAACTCATCATGAATATCGCATTTCCTTATGAAATTGTGGACTGCAAAACAAGCAACAACTATACCTCTTTGCACTGAAAAAGGAAAAGGATTCATTCGTTTTAGGATTGGGAATCTCGCCTTCAAAACACCGTAAGCACGTTCAATAACATTTTTGAGTTGCGCATGTGCATAATTGAATTTTTCTTCCTTAGTTAACGGACGTCGTCGTCAATAATCGGCTAACCAATACCTCGTGTTGCGGTAAGGAGTCATAAATCCACGATTGTTGGTGTATGCAGCATCGCAAAGGTAATATTTATCTATACACATGAGTGAAGGAAATATTATATATAGAAATTTAAAATCGTATTTTAGAATAAATTTAAAAAGAATTACAAACCTGGAGGAGGGAACGGAAAGCCTGAAGTCAGGTTACATGCAACTTCTTTCAAAACTCGTGAATCATGTGTTATACCCTCCCAACCGGCCCATACGAATGTGAATATCATATCAAAATCACAAATCCCTAAAACATTTTGAAAACATTCACCTTTTCCTCTTCCCATGTAGCGAGTTTGTTGATCAGCAGGCACGACTGCATGTACAAGAGTTCCATCTAACGCACCTATTGCTCCAGGAAAGATTTCTTTTAGCCTACGATGTCTCTCTGAGGAATTCACGGTTGCATTAGAATACATTGGCACTATAACTTCTTTTGCAAAAATCATCATTGCATTTAGCACCTCATGAAAGCATCTATGAACTGTTTCTGTGGAGTGTTGAAACCTTCGTTTGATAATCCTGAATCGTTTATTATGTGCTATAGTTTCTAAGAACATAACCATCTTTTCTTCAACGCTTATATGCTTACTACTTTGCAACCAATTGTTTCGTCTAAAATGATTGCATAAAAGTACATACGCTTCACGTGAAAGACGCATCAGCTCATGACATTGTGTAGAAGTTATATGTAGCAATTCTTGTGTATGTTGATGACCGCTCATTTTCGAATCATTATCAATAGCCCTTCCAATTCTATTGGATGCTAGATTCAACCAATAGCAACATAGTAAAAGGAAAAATGCAATTTCTTCATCCGAATCCATAAGCAATCTGTTATTTTGAAAATACATAACAATTATAATAACAACATATAACATAAAAATTCATCCAAGTAATCCAAAACATCAACTCATTCATGTCATATAGTTCAAACCAAAGATCAAGTAATCCAAAAAAAACCATCTAGTTCAAATCACACATCAAGTAATCCAAAAAAACCATCTAGTTCAAACCAAACATCTAGTTATCCAAAAAAAAAACATTCGAAACATCTACTTAGCGAAACATTCCATAATGTGCTCCAACAGTCTTGTCATAAATAGTTGGATCAATGGTTAACCACACTTGCCTCTTATCCGCACTTTCACCAAAAAGAGCAACAGTAGTAGTGTATCTTGGATCAAATATACCCCATCCTAACTTCTCCAACTTTTCCATACACGCACCCAAATTTGAAGAAGTATGTTTTTCCACAAATATCTTAGCAACTGTTGCAATATCTTCCCCAATTTCAAACAATCTTGAATTCGATGCATCTTTACCCTTATCTTTACTTTTATTTTGGCTCTTTGCCGAATCTGTAGTCTTTTGTTTTTTTGATTGAGCGGATGACTCGTCACTGAGACCTACAGTTTCTTGTTGAGTGCAATCAATGTCGTCAAAGTCATGCAAACTATAGTGGCTTGACTCTTGAGTAGGACGGGGAAGGGTAGAAGTTGGCCCCCAACTATGAATGCATGTCGCAGTCACGCCTTCAAACACATGTGTGCAAAGGTCGGGGTACGATAGTGGTGTGCGTCTCAAAGAATCCACATGTTTGTTTGACTGTTTGGAAAAAATATTTTATTATTTAAACATGATAATCTATTTTTTATAAATTAACAAAATACCTTGATTCTAGTTCCCATTCTTCTTTGGAAAGACTGAAGGTGTTGGTTGTTGCATTGTACACATTGCCGGTTTTGTTTTTTAACTTCAAAAAAGCACCAAACTTTGACTTTAGGTAGTCATAGCGGTTCTTCATTTGTTTTTGGTCGACAATAAAGTTATGTTCAATTTTTAATATTTCAGCTATATTCCTCCAAGATAGTGCTTTCAAACTACTCCCTTCCCGTCCATTGACTGTAACTTCACGTAAACAAGCTTCTAGAAACACTTTCTCTAACCTTCAACCTTCCAACTAATCCTATCCTTCTTTTCTCCCATTTCTTTGATCAATTCAACAAAAAAACGTATGTTTTAGCAACTACTTAAGCATAGCAAATACACGTTTTCAACAACAATTTAAACAATACAAAGACACATTTTCAACAACTTCTACAAAACAAATACACAACAAAACTAATGAATATTTCATGATATGTCAAGAACAAAACTAATGGATATGTCAAGAACAAAACTAATGGATATGTCAGCAACAACATTTCAGCATAATACCCAAACATAACAACATTAAACATAAATATATGAATAGAAAAAATCAAACATAACATCAAGAATGAACATCAAAATTGAGGATATAATCGATCATATAACATCAAAATTGGGCATATAACATCATAATCAAGCATCTAACATCAAAATATAACATAACATCAAATATTGAATCTGATTGAACAAATCAGAAAATATAGCATAACAATTTTGTTTTTTAATTTTCAGCTTTGAGGAGAAAGAAGGAAGAAAAACAAAAGGACTAATGTATTCGATGGGAAAGAAGGAAGAAACTGAAAATATACCTGCTGTTGGTAATGACTTCAGTGGCGTCGTCGGAGGAAGAAGATGGGCTGCAGCGGAGGAAGGCGACCGTCGTCGCTGGCGTAATCGTTGGGGTCGCCGACGGTGTCTTCAGTGGCGGCGTCGCTGGGAGGAGAGAAGAGAACACGATGCAAGGCAAGAAGAGCGGAAGGGAAGAAAAAAAAGAGGCGGTCGAATCCTTTAGGGCAAATAGAAACGCGCATTCGTTTTTAATTTTCAGACTTTGTTTGTCATCTGAAAAATAAGAGGCATTTTTAGTTTTAAGAGGTAAAAATTAATACACAAACAAACACTCTGAATCTTAAATTTTAAGACATTGCCTCTTAATTTTGCAATTAAGAGGTAAACAAACAGCCCCTTAGTTTAAATTTGTTAAGCCACATAAAATGTTTGCCTTGCAATCTACCAATCTGTATTTCCTGTTATTTTTTGTTATCATTTTGTTATTATTAAATAGGTCTATCAAAATTTAATTCAACTTACCAATCAACCTGCCTTTTTTTTTTCTTTTGGAAACAACAAATATTGTATATAAAAGGTTACATGCTTAGCAAGTAGCTAAGAAACATGCATAAAGTACAAATACACTAACATTATAATTTAAAAGAAAGTAAAAGGTGAGATACTCCGATCAACCCATCTACCACATAAGTCTGAACTCCTATGTTTAAGCCATGAAAAGGATTGAGAAATAATGCCATCTGCGATTTTCATAGGAGTGTTGTTCACCTTATTAAACACCTTGTTATTCCTCGCATTCCATATTGCCACAACAAACAATAGAAGATTATTATGACAATCAACCTTTTCTTAGGGCAATTACCCCATGAAGCTGTAAAGTTGAGAAATTCATCCATGTTAAGAAATTGTCTTTTTGGTAATTCATACCATTTGAAAATCCAATCACGAGTCTCATCCACCACCTTGCATTTAATGAACAGATGATCCACCGTTTCCTACTCTTCACCACATAGAACACATAAGTCAGAATGTACAGTAACACCTCTTCTCATAAGTTCCATTGCAGGCCTAGCCCAATACATGGGCGAGTTGGGCTTAGGCCCAGGTATCAAACTAAGGGGGGCATAAATTAAGTCCATTGAGTTATTGTATGTATATTATTTTGGCCCAAAAATTAAGTCCAAGAAGCCAAGAAGGCGGTCACGTCTTGCAAGAGCGGGACTTCTTGAACGCTAAATAAGTGAAATTGAAGAACCTTGAGAATTGGAATCGCCAAATCGGGAATCGCCCCAAGAAAAACATTAAAGATTGAGAGATCGAGAAGCCCTATACATCTGATTTCTACTCATTATTCTCATTCTATATCTCTCTCAACCTGTGCTGCAGTTAATCGATCATCCAAAATTCTCATTAATCTCATAGTAATCCGATTTCAGATTTGCAAGTTGGAGTTAGATCTATGATTGTTCGATTTTCTTAATCAGTTAAGTGTTAGCCTGAGCAAAACTGGCAACGAAAGTAGAAATCCAGAAAGGTATTATTGGATTTTTTGACGTAATTTCTCTTGAACTGATTTCGATGAGTTTTATTTTTCTTAATCATTTTCTAATTTGTTTCTAAGACTCTTGCCATCAATCTTCACCTCTTAATCTGTTTTTGTGGACCTTGGTTTGTGTTGTGTCAGGAATTTGATTTTTACCTGTTTGATTTCATTTATAGTAGATATCTCGATTTCTGATTTCTTTTCAACTGATTTGGTTCAGTTTGATTTGTATTACTATGATTTTAATTTCTCTTATGCCTGCAGTCAGAGGTCTGATTTCTAATTTTTATGGTTTTTTTCAGGAGTATGGTTTGTATATGTTGGAGTTTGATTACAGTAGAATAGACCTGGGAGTTTGATCAACTTTAAAGGTTCGATTTCTCATTTGTTTGTGTTCGAATTTTTTCAATGTTTTAAAAATGGTTTTTTAGTTGAACCGGTATGATGACCGGTTCCCGGTTCAACCGCCGGGTGAACCGGTTTCTATATTTTTCATGTATTTTTCTATTTTTCTACATATACATACATATAGAAATTATGAATTTGATGTTTACAAGTTCAAACATTAATAATACACATAAAAATAAGTTGTAAATGCATCCAAATACATTAAAATAACACTTAACCATAAGTTTTAGTGTTTTACATCAATCCATATACGTCAAAAAGAAAATAAAGTATAATACCGAAATGAAATATAGTTTTTGATGAATACAAACACATCAAAAGAATTTATAACATTTACCATATGTTTTTATATAGAGAAAACTAAATAAATTTGAAAAAAATCACCAAAGTTTATTATGTAAATGATTCTTTTTCATGTGTTTTTATTTTGTTTAACCGGTTCAACCGGTTTATTTTGACCGGTTCAACCAGTTTTTTCTAAAAACCGGCCGGTTCAATCCGGTTCAGAAATCAATGTAAAACCGGTGATAGTTGAACCGCTCTCTCTCCCGGTTCAACCGGTTCGATCGGCCGGTTCAAACCGGTTTTTAAAACATTGAATTTTTTTTGGTTTATGTCTGATTTGTGAGATATGCTTCAGGTAAGACTTTGGTTTTCTGAGGTTTGCTTTAGTTACAATTTCTACTGATTTCGATTTTACTTTCTGTTTGAGCTTGAAATCTGCTTCCATGAATCTATCTTTTATTAATATGTTTTTTATGGTTTGTTTTAGGAGTTGAATTTTTATTTTTGCATGTTAGAGTTTGATTACCGTAAAAAAGTGTCTTTCTCCTTTGCTTGAGCTTGGATTTCTCCCCTGTTTAAGCTCGAAATCTTGTATCTGATATTTGTGGTTTGTTTCAGGCAAATTTCTTACTACTGTGGTTTTCTTCTACTATAAATTTCTAAAGTTCTTTTCTTAACTTTTTTGTTCTTGTTTCTCGTTTCTGTGATGTGAATCAGGAGGCTAATTGAACTTCTATTGAACTTCTGATTTCTGTATTTGGTTTTTTGTTGGATGCTTCCAAATTAGTTATTTTAGTTGATGACGAACTAAAAAACATTGTTTAAATATTGTGTCCAATTTTACAAATGGCAAAGAATATGATTTTGAATGAATTGCTTTATTTATTGAATTAAAAATTTTGCCACAAAACATACAAAGGTGAAAGTCCTTTGACATATATTCAATAAATGGAGTGTGCAAGAACATAGATCAGTTCCTCAATGTGTTGGTTGCATATAACATATATTTGATGGTGTTGTTTTAGGTGATTTTTGTAGGTTTTTGTATGTATTCTTTGTTTGATTATAAAATTTATTGCACTTTTGATTTTTCATTTTTTTATATATAAGGGCATAAAATTTTTAACTCGCCCCGGATAGTAAAAAACAATGGACCGGCCCCGTTCCATTGCAACATGTATCTTTCCTTGCATAGCACACCATACAAAGCATCTGACCTTAAGTGGAATAATTTTTTACCATTTAATTACCAAACCATTGTAAGGTGTTCCAGTAGAATCAATACTTATTCTCATCGTCCTAACTGTATATATACCATCCGTATTAAGATTGAAATTCAATCCCAAGGAGACTGGAACGAGTCTTATATTATTGAGTATCGAACACATCTCAATAAATTATGATAGCATAGCATCACCCCGCCTCTTCAATACCCTCATTCTCGCCTCAATTTCAGTGGTATTCTCCGACGACAAAGAAACATGGAACTACGTTTTCACACATGCACTTCTGCTTACTTTTTTCATTTTAATATTTAAACATACTAGCCAAAACCATGTCTAATTTACATACCCACAACAAAAAGAAAGAATAAATTCAATAAACCTAGATGGTGTTTCTCTCTTTAACACGACCAAAATTATACATCAAAAGCCTACAATCCCAAAGAAAAAAAGAATAAATATTATAGAAATATGATAATATTAATCTAATTTAAAGATCTTCACTCCAAGATCAGGTTTCATCTTGACATTTCAAAGGTCTCATGCGAAAATCAAATTGAAGTGTCATCATTTTTTGTAATGTTATAATTAATTCTCCACCATTAAATTTAAAACGTAAAGTTGACAACAAACATATTATAATTCTCCATATAAGCACCATATAAGGATCTTCACTAATTACTAATAAGTTCAAAAGGCTACAAGAAATTTTCCAAAGCAAGATAAACAACTTGCTCATTTTTTTATACACCGATCTTCTAGCATTTTAGAAACAAATTCATCTATTATAATTTCATAATCAATATTTTCAAAAAACTTATTTTTGATTGAAATCAAAGCCAAAGTATTTAATCTCTATTGAGACATGTTAGACTGCAAATAAAATTTTAAAAACTTTAGTTTTGAAAAATTTCTTTCTGTTGATGCAACTGTAACAGGGACAATCAAAATTATGTATGTTAGACTTAGATGAAAAATTGGATAAATGTTTATTATTGTTAAATAAGTCATCACCATAGGTGCCTGAGAATAGTCTTTTTGTAAATTCTTTTCAAGTTTTTTATAGTTTGCCTTTAGTTCATCAGTATTAGTGACTTTAACTTTTATGTTATGAATAAGAAAACAATTCATATTGTTTGATTACTCAAACCTCCGCTCCGATGAACCAATATATTGATCGTTTATGTAACGCCCCAAAAATCATGACATAATTTTTTTTTCTTTTTGATTAATAAATCGTTGATACATTTCTTTCTCATGAAACCAAGGTAACCAAGAGTTAGCAAAAACATTATCAAAACAGAGTAAATCACGGAATGAGGAAAACATATGGTGTGTGCCCTGCAATCGTCCCGCGCTCTTTCATTTGAAAACTGGAGTACCTAAAACATAAACTAAAAACTGTAAGCACAAAGCTTAGTGAGTTCCCCAAAATACCATAAACATACAACCACAAAATATCATGCAACATACATATAATTGCCATGGCTCCCCCGCATGGTCTTTATCCGGAATGCCATGAGCTCCCCCCATGGTATTTACTTCGAACGCCATGGGGTCCCCCATGGACTGATATCCAAGTGTCACGGGCTACGTCTGGGGTCTTCCATGCAAGTATCACATAGAAAACTAGCATACCACATATCACAGAACAACTATCATACCATATAACACATAATGGGCCGAAATTGGTGCCTTCGACCCATGTATATAGTAAGAAGACTCACCTCGCACTGCGGAAGCTCACTGAAAGAATCCCTAGTTGTTGCCCTGACGGCTTCCTGAACTAGCAATATCAATAATACATCCAATTAACGGTTGGGATCCAATCCATAATCACAACTCCATACCTGGGGTAAAAGGACCATTTTACCCCCAACCTAGCCTTGACCAAGCCCATGACCCAAACTACAATCTAAAAGGCCTAAAGGCCCACTAATCAACCAATGGCACAATTTTCCAAATTGGGCCCAAATTCCTTACATGGCCTTGCCTTAAGGCCCAACCATTATTTCTAGTCCAAACACTTAGTATCTCGATGGTCCATTAACAACTCAAGCCCAAAATACCATAAATTACTAGATCCATCAAACCCACTAATGGCTCAATTTTCGAAATTGGGCCCAACCCATACGGGCCTTATACTAAGACCAAATTCCCTTAATTATAAGTCAAAGGTCAAAGTCAACAGTCCGAGTTGACCCAACTCGCCGAGTTGTCCTTCAACTCGTTGAGTTCCCCCGTGAAATGCACAGATCGGGAAATTTCGCATCAACTAGTCGAGTTCGCCAGGAATCAAACAACTTAATGCATTAAGTCGTTTCCATCGAATCTAGAAGCGTCCATTCTTTGATCTCTTCCCAATGATGACTAGAAGGGTAAAGTTTCCGACTTTACCCTTTAAAACCACTACAATGAACCCAAACCCGACTCCTTGACTTAATAGAGTGAGGCTTAACCCACTAAGCCCCTAACCTCTCAAAACATACTCCCAAAACACAAATCTAGCATCCCAAGGCTGGATTATCGCGTAAAGTTTCCAACTTTACGTTCATGCATGCAAGAAAGGAACTTTAGAGCCCCAAAATGGCTTAATAAAGGACTTAATGCATGGATGGGACTTAGGACTTAGCAAAGCTTGAACACCAAAAACCAACCCCTCAAGCTCACCACAAGCTCACACACTCCACCTTGAAGGATAATACACGAATTGAAATTAGGGTTTTCTGGACAAGGAGGCCAACAAAGGGAGTTAAGGTCTTTAAATAGGGTGCAAAACCCTAAAATTAGGGTTTTCTCAAATAGCGTCCAACTCGTCGAATTTCCCCATACCAACTCTACGAGTTGGTCCTCAAAAACACGCGTCCCAAAAGCTTCCAACACGTCGAGTTTATGCCATAAAGTCAACGATTTGGACCCTAAAAAGGAAATTTATTTCCATAATTGACATTCTAGATTCTGGATGTTACAATTTATATACACAAAATACCGAATCTTGAATGATTCTTGTGATGAAAGTTTATGTATTAGTTTCGATGACTCAATATCACTATCGTCTGTAATAAGTTTTCTTTAACGAAAAGATCATAACACCAAAATAATCTCACAGTCCTTCAATTTTTTATTATTCAACACTTCAAAAACTTCAAGCTTGTTGATCTATTGTTTTTTATCTTCATATTCACTCTAAATTATGTATGTGATTTGTTTGTGGGTGTGTTTACTACAATGAACAACACTTTTTATAGAAACAAAATATGTATAAACATGAATACAATAAGTTATTGAAAATTCATAACTATTGTAATAATTTTCATTGATTTATGGAATGTAAAATGATATAGATTTCAAATCAATATGGTTTGAGATAACATATGATTTTGAATTACCTCATTTATAGTATATAATAGATATGGCTAGAAATGTATAAATGATGGTGTTAACGTATCCCTTTAGGAATATGCCAAATATAATGAAACCATTAAAGACGACCTGGTCAATGGCCATCACCTATTTAACACTGAGGCCCGACCCTCGCCCTCGCAGCCCCGAACTCATCCCTTGGTGCCCAATCAACAAAGTCTGCTCCAAGACAAAATAGTATCAGCCGCTTCCCAGAGCAACGAACGTAATGCTCAGGACATGGTCCTCTGGGGACTATACACAAATAAAAGATAACCACTAGAGGAGCACAACCCGCTAATAGGATGCCCCCATCTCTTGTCGACTCTGAAGAGACAAAAAGGTATTGTCGGGGTTTTGTCCCCCCGAAAGTAGGTGTAACATCCTAAAAATATGGCCAAAAAATTTCATTTATAATATACTAATTATAAAACCATTTGTCTGAAAACAACCATAGTACAAAATCAAAGTATCAACAGTGAAAACATGTCTTGATAAAACAATATCAGAGTGTACATCCCAACGATCTCATGTGTGGAAATCCTAGTGTGATGCACTGTAGTCATGCCGGCTCTTTTCCCTTCGAAGAGGAAGTACCAGCAACCAAAACTAAAAATTGTAAGCACAAAACTTAGTGAGTTCCCCCATCATACCACATACCATACAATAAACATACTGTCAGACATATTTGAGTGCTCGACATACCCTGCCAGGCATTTTTGGGTGCCCGACCTACCCTTCGGTTTATTTCAACCGGTTAAGGGGACTATTTCACCCCTACCACTACCATATAATAACATAACATAACATACTGTCAGACATATCTGGGTACCCGACCTACCCTCCGGTTTATCTCAACCGACTACGTGGTCTAACCTACCCCTTCTACCACTATCACATAATATCATAACATACTAGCACATAAAGCGTAACAGATAGTGGCATACCAAACAATTATCACAAAGACAATCATCTCAACTATAATCAAATACTAATGGGCCAACATTGGTGCCTTCGACCCACTTCTACTGGAAGGTAACTCACCTCGATAACTGGGAATAGATGCAAAGACTCCTGCTCTGAAATCAACCCCTCTCAGACTCCTACAAATAAACATTTCCTTTAATTATCCTTCCGTACTCATGACCCCTTAAGGGTCAACTTTGTTTAAAGTCAACATCCTAGTCGAAGTCAACATTCTGGTCAAAGTTAACATCCTATTTGACTTAACTCGCCAAGTTGGTCCATCAACTTGTCGAGTTCCATGAGTCATAAAACCTTGAAATCGCGATCCAACTCGTTGAGTTCCTCCCTATAACAGAGTCAGGACTTTTCAACATAACTCGTTGAGTTCTTCAGTCTTCAAAACCCAAAAACCATGGCCAACTCGTTGAGTCATCTCCTAGACTCGACAAGTTTGCTCAGTAAATAGAAAAGGTCGGGGGACCACGATCCAACTCGCCGAGTTGGATGAACAACTCGTCGAGTTCTCTTAGTCTAAATCCATTTAGTCACTTCCAATCTAGTTCAATGCTTCCAAACCATATATATGGTCCCCTATGGCTGTTATATCACGTAAAGTTCTTATCTTTACTTGCATGCATGGACTACTTGGCTCAAAAGGCCAAAAAGGATGGTCCATAAGTTGCATGGGACCTTCATGGCCATAAAGTTGCATCCTTTATGCCATGCAGTCCCCTAAATCCCACATTGGTCGTCCAAGTCCCAAAGACTAACATTCTTGGATCAAAACATGGAGAAATCACTCTAAAACTAGATCTAAACATTGAATAGACAAGATAGGAGCTTTATACCTCAAATGAACCAGAAATGGAGCTTAACTTCTGGATCTACTCTTCTCTTTCACGGCCTTGCTCCCTCTTCAAGAATCCTCTTCTTCAAATTCACAATGAATGCACAAAATGGCTCAAGACACTCAAAAGTGAACTAGGGTTTCGTGGCTAGGGTTTGGGATGATGGAGGTTGTAAATGAGGCCATCCTTTGGAGGTTAAGGTATTTAAATAGGGTGCTAAACCCTGGAAATTAGGGTTTCATTATGGCACCCCTATTCGTCGAGTTGAGTCCCTCAACTCGTCGAGTAGACTTTAAATCCTGTGTCCAAATTCCATTCCTACTCGATGATTTTAGGGCCTCCAACTCATCGATTTCCTATATAAAAGTGAATAAATTTTGAATTTAATACATACCAAGAACTGGTCGTTACAGTAGGTATAAGTATAACCCTTATCCTCCAAGAGAAAGGATCGCCTTTCTCTCTACTTTTTTCGATAGAACTCAGATTCTCTCATCTAGTTATTGACTAGACCGCTGGTGCTTCGTTCCGAGAGTCTTCTCCGGACGACGTTTAACAATCTTTCCTTCTGTGTTGTGATTCTCAGGCTTAGCCCCATCAAGACACCTACAGACGGAGTTAAGTCCTGACGACATATCACAACAGATGGGAATAAAAAGTCGTAAATGACATTAATTTTAGAAATATGAAAATTCATTTAGTTATTAATTATAAGATATGCATTAAAAACATTTGTGTGGTTGTTATTAATTGGTTGAAAGTTGAGAGGTTGTAGTCTGTGGGGGTTGCAAATGAATATGGTGCAATTATATTGCATATCTTGAACAATATTTTACTTGGATGACCACTTTCATAAGATTTATAAATACTCTTTCGAAAGTTTTGTTTGATGGTTTGATGATAAACCTATAATTATCGACCAACCATTAATGTCTTATCCAAACTCTATACACTAGCGAATCAAACAGAAGTTTCAAAATTATAATTACAATTATCTCTCATAGAATCATTATCCATTGAAATGAGAGATAATCATAACCTTGACTCCCATTCCACGATAACTACACTAATCCCCTTCTCGGTCAGATCAATCGTCAATACCTCAAAACTAGCACTTCTACTTCTGATTCCAATAAAGAATCTACCATCTTATGATATCAGGTTACGCCGTGATCAATGTTTTAATGATCAAGCAAAGGCAAAATTACCCACCAAAATCTTGATGATCAAGTAGTGAATGATTTTCTGAGGGAAGCTGATTTAGTAGGATTATAGGTTGTTGAGTGTACAAGTAGGTCAAATGTGTAGTAGATAGTAGATACATCCACAAGTTTAGAAGTTGCTTGATGATTTACATGTTATGGGTGCACTTGACAAAAAATAATTGGTAGTTTGTAGTTATAGTATTTATTTACGTAGAAGTATTTGACAAAAATAGTTATCAACTTTTAAATATATAAAATTAGTTGAAAACTAAAAACTAAAAGTTTCGAAAAGCTAAAAGTTCATGTTTCCAAACAAACTTTTTATTTTTCCAGCTAAGGATTAGCAATTGGTACCACATTCCGATCTCATACCGATGTTGTATCAGTACCGATGCTAGTACTATTTCCAGTACTGGTATCAATAATGTTAGTTTGGTTTGATATTTTGTATAACTTTCTCACCTATTTCGATATTCGGGATTCTTGAGCCTATACTAATTTCGTCCAATGTTCGTCTCTATTTCTTAAAGACACCTAATCTGAATATATTTGAATTTATCCCTATTTCTTAAGATACCTAATCTGAATATATTTAAATTTATGTTTGTTTGGGAGGAGGTGAGGTACTGAGGTGGGGAAGGCAATACCATAAGGGTGGTGAGAGAAGTTCATGATTATGGGAAATATTATTAGAAAACTTAAATGATTTAAAATAGAAAAAACAAAAATAAAACTAATAAGGGTATTTTAGTTGATGTCATTACCAAGCGGAAATAAACTACAAGGATGTTAATTAAAAAACGTAGAGTTGACTATATGAAAACAAAATTGTAATTTACTCTTTTTCAAAAGAACATCAAGTAACATATAAAAAGATTTGTAACGACGACTTGACAGAAATGCACGTCATAAGTAATCTGGCATGCATGCATTCTGATTTTTATATGGGGCATGTTATATATTTAGCCACAATTTAATTATTATTTTACAAATATTTTGAAAAAATCGACGATTAAACCCTGACATCAGCCTACACGTATAAATCGAGGACGAAAGTGGTAATTTGCTTGATTGCTGCACGACGTCGTGTCAGAATCGGCAATATCTTATGTCGATTGCCACGTGGGTATGGTGTGAATACACTAAGCAAAAGCCGGCCTCTTACACCTGCTATCTCTGGTGGCTTGAAAAACAAGCAAGAATTAGGGCTTAAAATGGGAACCATTTGGAGCGGAGGACACAAATCCGGAGAAGAAATCGAAATGGCTCTTTCCAAAGTTAAAGAAGTCGTCTCCTCAAATCCCGTCGTCGTCTTCAGGTTTTCCTTCGTTAATTTCTTCCTTCCGATACTTGGAAATTGTGTTTCTGACCCATTTTCAAGTATTTTGTGCCTTTTGATCTTCGTCGTAATAATTTCTTATTCTAGTTACTAAGAAATTCATTTACAATCGAACCTCATCATCCTTTTCCTGTCGAATTATTATTTTAGCATCTTTGACTCGTCGATCTTATAGTCATTTACCTTTTAGATCTACTTGCATCTTCTCT
Organism: Lactuca serriola; assembly: GCF_051521515.1. Lineage (NCBI taxonomy): Eukaryota > Viridiplantae > Streptophyta > Magnoliopsida > Asterales > Asteraceae > Lactuca > Lactuca serriola. The sequence goes on along the minus strand of NC_136411.1, from coordinate 127,107,158 downwards.
TGCTGCATTTAGAACAAATCGTGAAATATATAGATGTAAAACCATATCCATATCTTTAATTATGATCAAAACACACCATAACTCCATTATATGTCGAATTCACGTTATCACTTTCATTACTTAGGTGATTACTGTGGATGTAAATGAAAAATTAGTGGTAGCAAAGTGGAATTTGATGAAATTTGGTGATTTTTGGCAGCAAAACTTACTGTGGATACTGTAAGAGGGTGAAACAGCTGTTCAAAGAGCTTAATGTATCTTACAAGCTTCTGGAATTGGATGAAGAAAGTAAGTTTCAACTTTAAACTCTCTCCCATCATTTTCTTCCTAACCAAGAACAGTTCAAGAAGTTGACTTTGATGATTTTGGAAGGTGATGGCAGTGAAATTCAATCAGCTCTAGCAGAATGGACCAAACAGACAACTGTACCAAATGTGTTCATCGGTGGGCAGCACATCGGTGGTTCAGATGGTGAGTGTTTAATTTCTTCAACTTTTTTCATGTTGATTTTTGGTGTGTTTGATTGGTGTTGATCTGGTTTTGCTTGTATTAATGCAGCTGTTATGGAGAAGCATAGAGCTGGGAAGCTGGTGCCGATGCTGACAGAAGCAGGTGCCATTGCTAACAACTCTGCTCAGCTCTCCAGCATATGATATGATATATATGAATCTTGAAGGTTGGTGTCGATAATTAAATAAATGATAGGATAACAAATATGTGTCTATTCCAATTGTGGATGTGTGTTTTGTTTAATGTGATGTATAAATATAACTACTTATTACTTATGTAAGGATCCCATAATAACATTTTAAGTTAACAACATATATTTGCAGATAGATGTATGTTTGATGTGTGTTTTAGAATTGAATAAATAGAATCTAATACTCATTTGTTGTAGGAATGTTTGAATGCGTTTTGGTTGATTATTTCTGATGATGAAGTGATCAACTTTTTTAGTGTGATATACTTTTTATTGTTTTGACATTTGAGAAAATAATTGATACGATAATTGCATACGACATTTTTTTATATATTTTTTATTCATTTATTTTCAACGACCATACAATAGTATTACTATTTTATGTAAATAAATGTATAAACTTTTTTTTAGATGCTTTGAAAAAGATGTGTTTTGATGCGGAAAGAAGACATTTTTTATGATATCGTGTCTGTGTCTTTTTTTTGGATTAGTAATAAGAAGAAAAACTGCATCGGGATAGGTGTTGTGCAATCCTCCTTTAGCTTTAACTATGTGTAACTTTTTTTTTTCTCTAGATCCTCACGAGCAATTTGTTTATATGTTTCCGATGTTTCCAAAAAAATTAGTGACAAAGTATCTGTGTATAGGATCCGAATATCGCAATATGATCGACTTTAAAAGTATCTGTGTATAGGATCCGAATATCGCAATATGATCGACTTTAAAAGTATCTGTGTATAGGATCCGAATATCGCAATATGATCGACTTTATTAAATATGTGATTGTGAGAAACAAAAGGCGACTGTCTTCCTTTAGATAAGGGAGAAATGCTATAATGTATATCTGATACATCACACAAAACTTTTAAGTTCAACATATTTATATCCTAGTGTGTTCCGACAGTTATAAGAAAGATGTCAAATCTCTTATTGAAAATTTTAGATAGAAAGTGATAAATTAGTTAAATTTATTTAAAAAAAAAAGATTAACCGCGTTAGAGAAGTTATTTAATTAGAGGTTAAAGTTAGTAGAATGATGATGTAACAATTATTTTGAGTCTAACAAAGTTTACCATTGGAGATGTTCTAATTAACCGGAAAAAAGAGAAAAACAAAGCAAGATCAAAATAAACATTATAACCAAACCATTAATAATAATGGTGGTGTGGTTTCTAGTTTTTATTAACAGAAATACGTAAGTTTTTATTATGGTTTTCATATAAAACCGAACCGAACCAACAAAAATAATGAAAATATAAATATAATACATCATAGGTAAATTATATAAGGAATTAAGAAGTCCAAATGCGAGTTAAATTATATAAGGAATTAAGAAGTCCAAATGCGAGTGTTTGAAATTGAATGATTCTAAAATGTGACTTAGAACTTGGTGATGCGAATTGATAACCTGACTCAAAATGAAGTAAAGAAACTTGAATTGTGATTTTGAATGGATAAGTATATAGAGTAGGATGATGGTTGTTAGACTCAAAATCGTACAGAACAAACACTTATCCCACCAGGGGTGCGAGAGGTGGAACCCTCCTATGGTATGTACCTATTTAGTTATTTAGGATTTGCTTGTATGTGCTCCCAACCCTCTAACAATAACAATAGTTGTTAGGGTTTTAATGGTTATAAATATTCGTTTCCAATGTATCACTTTTGAAACATTTGAGTAATAGAAAAGTTTGCATGTTAATGGACATAAGTTACATCGATCAAACCACATTAATTATGTGTTGTTTTTATTACCTTTCTTTGATTGTTTGCTCAACAAATGGTAGCAGAGCAATCAATGATTATTCAAGTAGCTAGATTTGTTGACTGAAGAGAGGAAGTTTGATTTGAAGAAGTTGAATAGATCGAATTACTTCAGATTCTGGAAGGTAAAGATGAAGCCTCTTATGGTTCAATAGTGTTATGTGGAAGGAGAGGCGAAACCACCAAAGAAAACGACAGACAGATGCAGAGAGGGATATTTTGGAAAAAGTGTTGATGAAGTGCTATGGGATATTGTGGTTCAAACGACTGTTGATGTGCTATGGACAATTTCAATTGAATTATTCTTGATTTACAATTACAATGCGTGGAATCTAAATTGAACGCAAGGATCAAGCTCTTATTCAGTTGGGTTCTCTGTTAAATTTATGTGAGAATTTCATTGATACCATATTGTATAGTAAATCAACGATAATTGTTAATAACATGAACAATGCTATATTGTCTAAGAAACTAAAACGTAATAATTCATTATGTTTACAAGATGTGCATTGGGTAATCAAACCAATTGCTAAAATTTAACATACAGGTAAACTGTAACGGATATAAACTTATATCTAAACCAAATATAAGTAAACAAACTGAGATTCTTTATACCAAAACAGTACCCTATTACTCATCTTCTTCACCTTTATAATATTTAGAACAAAACTTTCCAGATGGAACAAGGATCAAACCAGAAGTCATGGCTAGAGTCTACAGCTCTTCACAATCACCTTCCATCTGTTCTTCAAGAGAAAATTTCTGCAAAAACTCATATCATTCTTCCTTGCCTGTTGCAGCATTAAAAAAACAAAATTAAAACAACTACAATTTACATAGAGTCAGTCACCAAAGATTTTATAACACAAAAATAATCATCACCAGTGCCAGCTGTCTCTGTGCTTTCTTGTGGCTTCTTTGCTATCACTCTCTTTGCATTCTCAGCTGCCACATCATCATTCCAATCAGACAATGAACCCCAACACATAAAAAAATATAAAATTCAGATAAATGGTTTTTTCTATACCTTTGAATTTTCTTTTCTTGGTAGCCCTTCTTCTCTTTCTATCAGCCTGTGTTAGTTCAGCTTCTTCTTTAATATCTCCTTTCCCAGAAAACACCTCCTCAGGTGCCAGCATAGCTGCATCCGAAACCGCCAAAGGTGCAATCTATACACATAAAAAAAAAAATCCAATATATTATATAAATAAATTTAAATGTAGAAGAAAAGTGAAAATGTTATATTATACCTCTTCCATTGCTAGGGCAGGTACATTTGTTTGAATAGACATGTCTTCAATCACCTGTTGATGTTATTTTTAATTAGTTTGATAAAAATTTAAAGGGAGTTTAAAAAATGTTGGTTGAAATTTTGAAATAAAGACATACTGGTTTTGGAGTGAAGTGGAAATGCGATAAAGCATCCAGCTTCAAGCATAGTTTCTTGAAAAGAACACTTGCCTGTATAAAATGACAAACTTATGGTATATTTATAAAATAAAACATTGTCTAAAAATAAAAATAAAAATAAAAGTTACCTCCTTCTTTTGCTCATCTGAGAATGTCAAGGCTTGTGAAACAAGGCCAGTCTTTTGAGCATACTCATCCTGCAAAAAAGATAATAAGCAAAATTTAAAAAAAAAAAAAAAAAAAAAAAAGTTATCTTTGAACCAAATAAACCAAGAAGAATATACTACTAACCGCATATATTTCACCAAGACCCTTCTTACTCTGATTCTCATCCTGCAAATATAACAATAAAAAAAACATTTATTCACCAAGAAACACAACATAAACATAAAACCAACGATTGTTGAGTGATGTTTTACCAATTCCTTCATTTCCCTTGGTGCTTTAGAAGGTAAAGTAGCAGCCTTTTGAACATCATCAAAGTGTCCCTGAAAAAGGTACAACACATACGTTGCTTATCAGAAAGATAAAACATGCATATACTTACATTCAGTTTTTACTATGTCTTTTACCTCAGATATTCTTTTCAAGATTATTTCTTCAATGGACTGTGAAACTTCCTCTGTGATTACTGGTGGTGGTTTTGCATTGCGTTCCCAGTCTAAATCAACTTCCAAAGCACTATTTTTAGGTCTTTTAGTTGCATTTACCTGTCACCATGTATTTAAATAAGCAAGTGAGTTATTATGAGAACTACTACAAGTCATAAAAGCTTCAGATGAATAAGATTTTGTACCTCTCCTTGCATTGTCCATGACTTTGCTTCCAGGTTTTCTCTTTCAACTTCTTCTATTCTGACACGCTGTTCTAAGAGCTGCTTCTCATGAGTAGAAAGATTGTCTGTCTTCATCTAAAAGAGTTGAGAAGAAAAATACATTACTCAATACTCAATAGTCTTGACAACAAAAACAACACATCTTATGAACATGTAGATTGTAGATATTACCTCATCATCAATCCCCATTTCATCATCTTCTTCATCTTCATCTTCATCTTCATCACCTGCATCTGAACCCTCATTTTCTTCTCCATCACCCATGTCTACATTCTCCACCTCCTTGTTTTGTTTAGGTTTCTTGTATTGGTCGCGTGGCTTTTTGGATGTGAAGAAATCCTCGTATCTGCCAAAGAAAAAAAAATCATATTTTCAGGATCTGCAAATGAATGGCTCGGATCATATTGATATAACATCACAAGACACGAGTTAATAGTGAAAGATCACCTAGCATCTTCAGCATCTGACATGTCTTCTTCTCCAAGAACTCCAAGCTACAATAGCCAAGTAGGGTGATTAGATAAACAGATACTTTAATCAAATACCACGTCAATTCCATAACTTTAGATATAAATAGGTAATAAACGAGCTCCAACTGTGTAATATACCAGAAGGTATAAAAGATTTATGTAAGGAAGTAGTCCCAACTCAAGTCAAAAGATTAGATTAACTAGTTTAAAATTTGGAAGTTAGAAAGTGAATCGATTTCTAATGTCTATCATTCTTCCTACAAATGTGCTTACCTCGTCATCTTCGTCTTCATCGTCATCTTCTTCTTCATCTTCCTCATCTTCTTGTACATGCTTTCTAGCCAATTTCTTCACCACTTGTTTCTTTTTATTAAGACCATACTCTCTAGCTTCATCATCTTCCATAAACTCCTTCATCTCCTCTATATTCAAAAACTTATCTTCAACTCCACCTGCACCTCCCTCTTTGTTTTCACTCACTCCGTTTTTGTCTTCGTCTTCATCTTCATCTTCTTCCATCTCATCCTCATCCTCGTCGTCACTGTCTTCTTCGTTGTCTTCATCATCTTCGTCTTCTTCTTTCTCTCCCTCTAAAACCAACTCCCTCTTTTTCTCTGGCTCAGTTTCACCACTCTTGAAAATATTCTTAAGCTCTTGCGGATCCTTCTCAAACTTGTTAACTTGACGGCGGATTGCAGAGATTAACGGCTGGGATTGGAGGTCAATTTGCTGCCAAATCTGCTCGGCATCAAACTTGTCGTCTACAAGGAGGCGGTCGAAAGGTGATTTAGGAGTGTAGGGTTTGAGCGAAGCGAATAGGTGCTCCGAAGCAATACGAGCGGCGGAAGCAAGTTCCGAAGACGGAGTCAGGTACATTGGTGGCTCCGTTAGTTTGAGGCGGTGGAGTGCTTCTGCTCCGGCGGAGGGTATCGCCGCCATTATTAACCGCTTGGTTGTTTAATTCAACAAAATCAGAATGGGTTTTAGGGTTTAGGGTTTAGGCGACCGGTGGAGGTCGGCTGAAGTTTTTGTCAAATGGAAGAAGACCAATGTTCCTGTATTACTGATTATTCACACAGGGTGTAGAAGGGTAGGAATTGGACGCCTCAAAGGCTCGAATCGTTTACAGTAACGCGTTAGTCGTAACGGGCCTTAGTTTCTTTGCACAAAAAAATAGTTTAATATTATAAAAAATTGTAAAATCCACGTCAGTCAGCAGCAGTCATGTGGCGGGTGATCTACTATTACCGGTAACGTAATTGTATTTTTTGAATAAATGTAAAGTTTAATGGTCATATGTGTACAAACGTTATAGTTGTTTGGTGATATGTATACAAAAAAAATAGTTTAATGATATTTTTTGTATAATATTGATATTTCGTTACCCTTACAAGTCATTTTCCCATTTCTAGACTAACCATTTGGTTTGACAAAATTAGCTAGTAGCGGGTAGCAGGAAGCTGAATGTAGCATATAACGGGTAGCTGGTAGTGTTTTGTTAAAAACTACGTGAGATAGTTTTTAGATTTAGAACGTTTTGTTTAACTAAACTTTAAAATCTTATAGTGTCAAATGAGACTTTTTGTTTAAAAATGAATGTTTTGTCAAACATTAGAAGTTAAACTCTCTCAAACATTTTGTGCCAAAAACACTCATAAACTAGTAACTTTGTTGCCTCCGGTTATGGAAATTTGAAAAGTACTACTTAAAAAGACTGGGGACTACAATTGCCAATATATAAATGTTTTGCGGTGAAAATATAAAATTCAAAAAGTCTTAGGGCAAAACATTACAAATTTGGTCGAAAATTTACCATTTTGGCCAAAATTTCAGAATTTTGTTACGAATACCTCCTAATTTTAATTTTTTTTAAAACATTTTTTCTCAAAAAAGAATTGAATATATTTTTTCTTTATAAAATCATATTTATACAAAAAAAAAAACATATTTGCACATGAAAAGTCTTATATTTTCTATATAAAAACCTTTCTATATAGGAAATACCTATTTATAAAAATAGGTATTTATTAAGCACATAAATATATACAAACCAATTTTTATAAGAAAAATATGTATATACAAAAACGTATTTTACAAGAAAAAATATATGCAAACATCTATTTTATTATAAATACATTTTATAAAAACATATTTATATGCATCCAAATAAGTGTCTGTATACATTTCTTTTCTAAAAACATATTTATATATTCTTTATAAACACCTATTTTATAATAAACGCATTTGTATAAACAAATATTTATATATTTTTTATAAACATGTATTTTATAAAAATATATTCAAACACTTTTTTATAAACAAATGTATACAAACATGTTTTTATAAAAAAATATATATACACATGTTTTTGATAAAAAAAAAACATCATTTGAGAAGTAATTATCGACAATTAAACTATCCTTTTAAATGTATACTCTAAATAATTTTTATATAAGAATTAATACCATAAAATAATAACTTATTCAAAATTCAAAAGAAATTTTGATCACTAATAAAAAATGTGCGTCTTCAACTTAAAAACACAAAATTTATTATCATACAACTTTTTTTTCAACCCACACAACGTTATAGTTTTGTTTTAAACCCAAAATAATATATCAAAATGGGTTAATTTCCAAGTTATAAGTTACCCTCTTCCAAAGCAAATTAGATTTCGTTGTTAGGAGTTTACCTTTTCATTACATTCGTGTCAAAGTTGGGTGTCCAATCATACATGTTACCGAATAGAAATAATACCGAAAAACTATTCAAACCCATCGTTTCGCATGGGTAAAAGGCTTGTGTGTGTGTGTGTGTCTGTATATATACATATATATATATATATACATATATATATATATATATATATATATATATACATACACACACACACACAAACACGCACGCACGTTTACTATAAAATCGTAACGACCCAAATTTTCAAAGTAATTTTTTTATATTTAATTAACCAAACATTTCCATAAAGTGTGAAGTAACAGTAACCACTCTTTCAAAATTCATAACATTAACATTTGATTCAAAACATCAAAGTGTCCCATCTAAAGCAAATGCCTGAGAGTGCACGTCGCGCCATCAAGTCTTGCCCTTGCCCTTAGGCTCAGATGTACCTTAAACAAATCAACAAATTGTAAGCTATTGCTTAGTGAGTTCCCCAGAGCATACCACACACATAATCCACATAAACAACTATCATATCAGCTATAAAAACCACATATACCACATAAGCCATGCATATAATGTAACACCCTGAGTTCAGAGGTGCAAGTTCAGGGTTCTTAATGTAAATAAGGAAGTTCGACTCGGCGAGTCGATGGATAGACTCGGCGAGTCGAGTCGCGGTTCTGGTCAAAGTGTTAAGTGACCAACTCGGCGAGTTGGGGCTGAAAGGAGAAAACCCTAATCCGGGGATTGTGCCATATATAAAGCACATTATAGCCACCCTTAGCCTCTTTGCTACCCATTTGAAGATCCAGAAACCCTCATCTCGTATGTGACTCCATTGTTGAGAAGATTCAAGCTTTGAAGAAGGAATTGGTGAAGAGAAAGTTGGAGGAAGTTGAGGATAGCCTCAAGAGAGCTTGTGGATATGAAGTCTACATCAATTTAGACTCATCTCTAAGGTAAGAGGACCTTACCTTAAGCTATTTCCTTGTTATTTCTTCCATGGTGTGTGATTTGGGGTTCTTTAGCATGGTTGGGATCTTTTTCGGGTATAGAGACTAGATATGAGGTTGCAACTTCAGATCTAGGTTGGTTTGAAGCCATGTGATCAGAAAGTGATAACCTTGGGGCGTGATTGAGAGTGTCCTTGCCTTAAACCTTCATTTTTAGCTTGTTGGAGCTTGTGGAGCCTTGCATGCACGTAAAGTTGGAAACTTTACGTGTGAATCTGGCCCTAGGAGTCCAGATCTAAGTATTGGAAGCATTGGAATGGACTGAAATCATCTGGATGAAGATGTCACGTCTGGACTCGGCGAGTCACATGGGTGCACTCGACGAGTTGTAAGAATTTGTGCATGGACTCGGCGAGTTGGAAGAACAACTCGGCGAGTCTGTTGAAGATTGCCCTGGACTCGGCGAGTTTGTTCTTGGACTCGGCGAGTCTGGTTGTGAAGTCCTAACCTTTTTGGTTAAGCTGTGAATTGGTGAGTTGAGCAGGAAGTGACTCAGAGCTTGTTGGACTCGGCGAGTCTTGGGGCGACTCGGCGAGTTGAGTCGTGGATTGGGAGTTTCCTTGTATAGGGACTCGACGAGTCAGCGGGTTGACTCGGCGAGTAGAGTCAGTCAGGAGGGTTGACTTTCACTGAGGACTTTGACTTTGACCAAGAGTTGACCAGTTGACTTCCAGGGATATTTTGGTAATTATTGGTATTTATTGATTTCAGTCATTTGGTATTGATCAGTGGTGGAGTTTGTGTCGGAGATTGGAGCAGCGTGATCTTATTTTTTAGTCAGCAGTTGCGAGGTGAGTTATCCTCACTATATCGACAGGGTCTAAGGCACCAAAGTCGGCCCTTTATCGGATGGGAATCCGGGTAGTTGTTTGTTATGTTATTGCTTTGTTATGTCTGCATCCTAGTAGTTAGGATGGTATATGTTAGAGACCTAGTTAAGGTCGGTATCCTGATATATAGGACGATGCTACATTAGAAACCCGGTTAAGGTCAATATCCTGGTATATAGGATGATGCTATGTTAGTGACCGGTTAGGTCGGTATCCTGGTTAGAATGTTGCTATGTTATGTGATCTGCTAGATCGGTTGATTAGTTGTGAATTGCTATATGATTATACGTTTATGTGTACATGGTTGTTGGACTGGGGTTGGGTTAAGGCGGGTCCTGCTTTGTGTTGTAGGCCAACATACCAAGGGCGAACCGGTTAGATCGAAGGCCCGACGAGCGGTCCGAATAGGCTGAAGGCCCCAAGAGGGCGGACCAGACGTGCCGAGGCTCGGAGAGTGGACCAGACAGACTGAAGGCATGGTGCGGGCGGACCAGTCACACTGTAGACTCAGAGAGTGGACCAGGTGGACTGAAGGCCCAGTGCGGGCGGACCAGTCATAATGTAGACTCGGAGAGAGAGTGGACCGGGTGGACTGAATGCTTGGTGCAGGCGGACCAGTCACACTGTAGACTCGATATGCATGGTTGTTCTGTTTATGATATGATATGTTATGTGTATGGTATTGTGGTTGGTATTTTGGGGGTAACTCACTAAGATTTCGGGCTTACAGTTTCAGTGTATTGTTTCAGGTGCTTTTAGGAGACCGTGGCAAGGCAAAGGTGTGATCGTACCACTCCTCATGTTTCATGATTTATGTGATATAGTTCTGGGAAATGCTCTGATGTTTAAACTATTTTGAAAACAAATGTATGAACTTAATGGTTTTGAATGAATTAAAATGTTTTAATTTGGCTCGAATTTTATGGTCGTTACATATAACATATAGGGATGTCGTAGGCTCGTCCCCAGGGTCTTACCCCAGGATGCCATGGGCTCCCCACATGGTCTTACACCTAAGTGCCATGGGCTCTCTCATGGTCCTTGATAGGAAATCCATGGGCTCCCCATATGGTCTCACATCATGTTGTCATGGGCTCTCCACATGGTCTTTAGTAGGAAAGCCATGGGCTCTCCACATGGTCTTTAGTAGGAAAACCATGGGCTCTCCACATAGTCTTACATCCAGGTGTCATGGGCTCTCCCATGGTCTTCCATACAAGCATACGACTAGCATACAATCCTAGAATATAACTAACTATCATGCCTCATAATAAAACTTCAACTAGAGTATCACATATCATAAATGGGCCAGCCTTGGTGCCTTCGACCCATTGTATGGTGAGAAGACTCACCTCTCAATGCTGAACTGACAAGCTAAGATCATATATTTCCCATACACTACTCCTCAACTGCCTATAATCAACATGTGATTAACTTGTCATAATCCCAATAAATATCCTCAAAGTCAACCCTAGTCTACCCTGTTCAAAGTCAAGGTCAACAGTCCATGTTAACCTCAACTCGCCGAGTGCATCCAGCAACTCGTCGAGTTCCTCCTGAGTTCATTTCACTGAATACTGAGCCAACTCGTCGAGTCACCTTTGTGACTCGTCGAGTTCATCAAATGTCCAGAAAGCCTAAAGTCCATCAGACCAAACCCTAATCCTTCACTGCACTCAATCTGAAACTCAAAAACGGGCAAACCCCACCCCGACTCGTCGAGTCAACTAAGGAACTCGACGAGTTCCTTCAGTCCCTTTCATGTCCAACCCTTTTCAGTGAGATCTAAGGTCCCAAACTTTAGATCCAACCTCCCCTAGTGCAGATACCACGTAAAGTTGCCAATTTTACGTGCATGCAAGGCCTTCCAAGGCTATATCATCAAAACTAAACTTCCTTCAAGGTTTTAGTGCATGGAAAGGGGCTAAGCTAGATAAAGTGAGCAACTTTATGTCATTGGGGACCTAGAGAGGTCCAGATCTGGGACCATATCCTTGTGATAAGTCCATATCTGAGTTTGACTCCAACTTGCACCAAAAATGGCCATTTACTTCCAAGAAAAGGGATTTAAGGAAATAAAGATCAAGGTCACGACTTTATACCTCAGGATGATGGCTAATACAAAGTAAATGTTGGATCTATTGTTCCTTTCCCCGCTCCTTCCTCTTCAAGCTCCAAAATCCTTCATAAAGGCACAAGTTTCACTCTATAAGGCTCACACACTCTCTAGGAAGCTCAACTACATAGCTAGGGTTTCTTTCTGGGTTGCAAGGACGGTGTGGGAGGCTGCAAATGAGCCATAAGCCCTTTAGATAGGGTGGTAACCCCTGAAGATTAGGGTTTCTTTCTACAACGCCTATTCGACGATTCGGGCCTTCCAACTCGTCGAGTAGCATCTAAGTCCCGCGTCCTTATAATAGTCTCTACTCGACGAGTTGGAGCACCCAAATCGTCGAGTCCATGCACAAAACCCTAAAAAATTAGATAAATTGATTAATACCTGGAACATGTGTTACAAATTGTAACATCCCAAAACTCAAGGCCACAATTTTCATTTTTAAATAAGTTATTATAAAACCATAAGTGTAAAAACATTCATAATAACATCTCATGTCAAAACCAAAGTGCAATAGTCAAACATGTTATCATAAAATAATATCAGAGTGTAATCCCAAAGATCTCATGTGCGGAAAAACATGGTGTGATGCGCTGCGATCGCCGACTTCTTTCCTTTGAAAACGAGGTACCTGAAACCAAAACTAAAAACCGTAAGCACGAAGCTTAGTGAGTTCCCCCATCATACCACATACCATATAACAAACATACTGTCAGGCAACTCTAGGGTGCCCGACCTACCCTTTGGTCCTTACGGCCGGATACTGCCTAGCATATAAGCACATAACCCGCATATTGTCATACATAGCCATGAGCCATACATATATCATAGTCAGTAAAGATGATATGTGCCAAAAATAGTCTTGCCATTATGCCACGGACCGCCATGTAGTCTTTCTTGCCAAGTCGGGGGCCACCCCTCGGTTTCACAAACAAGTGCCAAGAGCTACCTCCTGGTCTTCCATGTAATCATCACAAAGACAACTAGCATACATACTACTCTACTTAGCTAATCGGCATATAGTGTGCCAAGAGCCACCTCCTGGTCTTTCATACATATTGCCTAGGGCTAACCCCCGGGTCTTCCTACCATACATAATAACATATTGTGTGCCGGGAACCGCCTCCTGGTCTTTCATGCATAATGCCTAGGGCTAACCCTCGGGTCTTCCTATCATACATAAACTAAATGGGTCGGCATTGGTGCCTTAGACCCATACAAACAATGAGGAGACTCACCTCACACTGTTAAAAGTCCCGCAGATAAAGTTGTGGCTGCTGGCTGACAGATTCCCAAATCTGTCAACATCAAAATAATATTGAATTAATAATTAGGTCCCAACACTTATCCATAAGTCCATGCTTGGGGTAAAAGATTGCTTTACCCCTATCTTAGCTTGATTCAAGCCCAAGGCCCAATCCAAAGTCCCAAAAGTCAACTATGCGTCAAAGCCCAACATATGGCCCAATTTTCCAAATTCGGCCCAAACCTTAACATGGTCTTATTCTAAGGCCCAAATATTTAGTCCAATCCAAACATTTGGCATTTCTAATGCCCCAATATCTCATAATCATAAACGCCTAATTATGGCCCATCTATAGCCCAATTTTCCAAATTGGGCCAAACCCCTTACATGGGCCTTACCCTAGAACCCATTAATTTATTCTAGTCCATATGATTGATTTTGGATGGCCCATTAATAGCCCTATCACCAAATCCCAATAGAAAGACCCAACACAAAGCCTAATAGAAGACACTGTTATCCCAAATACTTAGTATACCTCCGAATCTACCAGTAGCCTCAACCGCAGACCATGGAAAACTCTAGTGAATCCCAACAACCAGCCACGTCAATTGATTCAACATTCGCCAATTGTGTTTCTTGAAGCCCCATGAAAGATAATCTATTTTGTCACTTTAATTTACTACCCCATGTGACTTTTTGCTCTTCTCTTATACCTCTGATGTTGAGAGTTAACCAATTCATTGACTAACGATTTGATCACCTTCACCGCCCATTACTTCTTTGAGGATAGGGTTATCAACCTCAATGTCGAACCCCAAGGAGTGTACTGGACTCGAATGTAGGATTATTTAGATTTTTATGATTAATGGTAAATTTTGCCTCTAGTTGATCGATTTTGAGTCTTTTACCAAGGGGTCTGCTGGACTCGAATGTAGGATCTGACTGAAATTAAAAAGAGTTATGCCCACGAAAGTTATTGGATGTAAACGACCCAAAGCTTCTGAGAGAGATAAAAGTATTAATCAATCCACTGGGCTCAAACGTATTTCTTTCATTTGCCTCCCCATTAGGTTCCAGTTGGGTGAATTCCACATTAGCAATTCCATTGGGAATTACAACATCGAACACCCCAGACACATTAACTACACCTTGTTTTCTCCCATGCGGCACTTGAACTTCGGCTGTTGAACTTCCAATCACTTGTGCACCTTGCTCGCTACCAATGACGGTCGCCGGATGGTCTTCGGGGCTGTTGTTCTCTTTCACATCCCTTGGATCGATCTCCCCTTCTCCATTACATCTTCATTTTTGTCCTACTTACTATCAATGTGTTTGAAACTGCATCAACATCAACCTCGTTATCATCTTCATCAGCTGATTCAGAGAATTTTTTTGGTGGATCAAATTTAAATGGGAATTAGTCTTCATCAAATTCAGTTTTTCCAATTCTTACACCTCTACCATCTGCTAAAATTATGATCTCTTCACTGATTCTCCTCCTAATAGTTGTTAGAATCCCAACTTTAATACAAGACATATCAACTCTGTTAAATATGTCATCAAAAGGGGAAATGTTAATTCCGAACACCTTCAGGATGCACGTGAAGTTTCTTTCTCCCAGAACTTTGGAGGCAATCCCACAATCCGTAGCCAATCAACCCTTTCGAAGTCTAGTTTCGCTTTATCCCCCACTTTTACCCACTTCATAAATTCCTGCCAGTTTTTGTTATGAAGGAATCCATCCCTCTCTACTATGCTATTGAATACAAAAAGAACTCACAGTCCCCCAATGTATATAATCTTAAAGTTAACCTCGTTTCTGAGTGCCAAGAGAGATGTGTGACATCCCCAATTTCACGACCAGAAAAGACCGATTTGTTTATGCTTCGTTTTAAAATCAGAGTAATCTTTTTAAAGAAAACAATTGTGGAATTTGTTCCCAAAACAAAATATGATAAGAATCTATCAAAACTTTTCTTGAAGAAATGTATTTTCATTAAATAACAAAATCTCGGGATGTCATGTTCCGATACAGACCAAAAGCATAAACAGTACAATACAGACCTTACAACAGTTATTTATAACTACTGGTTTATAATCCAAAATCTCTCGTCAAGTCATCCGACTTATACTCTTGTGCCATTACCTGTAATACAAAGAAAACTGAGTGGGTCAGACTTGGGAGCCTGGTGAGCATATAGGGTTTTCAACCCACAATAATATAATTATTATATTTAATCATCAAACAATCAACCCAATTACCCATCCCCATTATCTTCTTTATTTCTTAAGGTTTTACCCTAAGAATCAACTATCCTTCATTCATTCATTCCTAAAGATTGACTTTAAGGAATAGACACAAATTCCATTGTTACTTAAGGCGCGGCTGCCAATGATATCTATTAGGCGCATCTACAAATATTATCATTTAGGCGCATCTGCCAGGATTATGACATTTACTATTAAGCGCATCTGCTAGGATTATGACATTCATTATTAACTGCATATGCTAGGATTATGACATTCACTATTAAGCGCATCTGCTAAGATTATGACATTTACTATTAAGTGCATCTACTAGGATTATGACATTCACTATTAAGCGCATCTGATAGGATTATGACATTCACTATTAAGCGCATCTGCTAAGATTATGACATTTACTATTAAGCGCATCTGCTAGGATTACGACACTCTACATTAGGCGCATCTGCCAGGATTATCTACAACATCTTTCATACCACATCACTTATCTACCCATGTTTTACTCAACATATTCGTAGATATAAAATACATATACAATTTAAAACCTGTATATAAAACATTCATTCAACATCCATCTCAAGTAAGCAAACAATGTATAAACACATAACACGTATTTCATAGCAAATACTTTATATCTATGTGTTAGAAGAAAGTAACTACACACTCACTCATATTATATATATCTAATACATTCATCAATACTTGTATTAAAATCGTGTATATGAAAGGGACTATACACTCACTCATATTATATATATCTAATACATTCATCAATACTTGTATTAAAATCGTTTATATTAAAGGGACTATACACTCACTCATATTATATATATCTAATACATTCATCAATACTTGTATTAAAATCGTGTATATGAAAGGGACTATACACTCACTCATATTATATATATATATCTAATACATTCATCAATACTTGTATTAAAATCGTGTATATGAAAGGGACTATACACTCACTTGATCAGAAGATGATCGGGCAGCACTACGGCTCTAAGAGTAGTATTTCTTCGGTGAAACCGGGATACCTTCTCACACTGGGCTTCTCGCAAGCAGAGCTTCGGCTCGGAAACACTTTTCTTCTCGGGATCTTCGGGGCTTCGGGACTCGCTTCCGGTCTCGGGATGATGTTGGGGCTTCGGGAGTACTTCAAGACAGCTAGAGAGGGTATCGGGAGTGAGAGTGAAGGAATTAGCAACCAAAACTCGACTGCCCTTCGATTATATTTATAGGGCTGATTTTTCGATTTTCACGTTGTGAACAGTGTTTTCACATCGTGGGCTTGAACGTCATTGCATGCGTCATCGTCCACTTACTCTGTCAGGCTCCAGAAGGCGTCAGAAGTCGGTTCACATCGTGAACACTGTTTTCACGTCGTGGTCTCTGACAGTTTTGGGGTTTCGCGCCCCGAACTTCAGAAATTCATAACTTTCGCATACGAACTCCGTTTTTGACGTTCTTTATATCGACGCGTAGGTAAAAACAAGATCTACAACTTTCATTTAGACTTTGACGGCTAATTTTGACTTTATTTTTAATATATTAATAATATATTATTTTTAGTAGGCTGGAATAGGAAAACCCCGTTATAAACTCATAACTTCTTCACATGTCATCCGTTTTCGTCGGTCTTTTTACTGTTGGACGACTATCGACGAGATCTTCGATTATCATTTAGATTGTTTCGACCAAAAATCACTCGATCTCAAATTCGAGTTTCGGGTTGCATACTGTTAAGCTGAAACTTAGAAAAATCATAACTTCCTCATACGAAGTCAGATTTAGACGTTCTTTTTTGCATGCTCTCGGTTTAACGTATTCTACGACTTTCATTTAGATCGCTAAGGCCAAATATCGCTCTAACGTAAATTCACTATTTACATTGCGTTGTGTCGTGCCGGTTCTGTCGCGAAACTTCGACAGATCATAACTTCTTCGTTATAACTCGGATTTCGACATTCTTTATGTATTCGGAAACCTTGTCACGACCACTACAAATTAGTTAAGATTATTCATTCTAAATAATATTCTATCAAAAAGTCGTTTTCGACACTTATTGTCTCTTAACTAACTAGCCCTGATCTACGGGAGTTACAAGATGGGAGGTGATCGAGATGGTTTAAGGATAAAGCCTAACTGATCAGCGTCGTTTTGTCAATCCATCTTTTTATTACTTCCTCACTCTAAATGGTGATCGTCGGATTGTCATCTGCGGCCTCCCTTGGTCTTTTACCGGTCCTCGTCACATCAGCATATGATCTGCGATCCCAGAATGCATCATGGGTCTGTACCTTCTAATGCACCTGTGGTTTTTCCCTCGTTTGTCTGCTCATTGTAGCCAAGTTTGGTTCTCTCCTTTGGTGCTTTGATACATTAACCGGCAACTTTCTATTCCTGTATGTGACTCCGTTGATCGCTCTTTCCAAATCAAAACATCTAAGACCCCTTTGTATCTTACAAAAGTGTAGTATTGTCCATTTCTTCTTCTTTTTGATGCCACGAAAACGTCCACCACCTCTAATAACTACATTTTGTCAAATATTATGATATATATAATTGTTCAAATTTTGATTTAAGAACCCATGTTGTCGCATGTATTTTAGTATTTATGGTATAAAGAATAAATGATTCATGATTAGTTTAGCAAATTAACGAGACCTTTTTGTGGCATCGTAGAATATTATGTTAAGATAGAATTGTTCTTGAAAAGCTCAAAGTATAAAAAATATCTTTTATAGGTTTTGTTCTTTAAAAGTTATACCAAGCATCATACTGAAAAATTGTTCCACCGTTCACTAAATTTTACGAAGTCCTTTTTTTTCTAAATTTCGTTGTGGTTTTATATAAGTTATAATAATATAAAGAGTAAATTACATGGATGGTCCCTATGGTTTGGGGTAATTTACACGTTTGGTCCCTAACTTATTTTTTTAACTCGAAGGTCCTTACTGTTTGCTTTTATTACGTGCTTGGTCCCTACTGTTTGTTTTTGTTACGTGTTTGGTCCCTATCTTA
The DNA here is from genome assembly GCF_051521515.1 of Lactuca serriola. Taxonomy (NCBI): domain Eukaryota; kingdom Viridiplantae; phylum Streptophyta; class Magnoliopsida; order Asterales; family Asteraceae; genus Lactuca; species Lactuca serriola. Next base: position 127,088,800 of record NC_136411.1, on the reverse strand, counting down.
CCTAAAATTCTATTATTTAAATAGAAAAAAATGGTGGGGTAGGTAAGGTAAGGTGAAGAGGGTGAGGTTGGGGGTGTGTTTATCTAAATAAATTAAAAAATCAAGGGAAAAATAGTCTTTTTAGCTAAGACAGGGACCAAACGCGTAACAAAAACAAACAATAGGGACCTTCCAAGTTGAAAAAATAAGTTAGGGACCAAACGCGCAAATTACCCTAAACCATAGGGACCATTCGTGTGTGGTCGAAGTTGATACATCATACATATACGTTGATGCATATACACTTATACAATGCACATCCATATGATGCTTAGGATGCACGGTATCGGTTGAATTTGGATGGACAAAGCTATCATGGTTCTGTCCCTAGGGGGTTCGGAAGGGTGAGGCTGTAAGGGTTCACGAAAGAGTTGAAGTTGTTGGACAACGACTATATTTAAATAAAAGTCTTTTTAATTATTTTTCCAACTATATATACAACCATTATCCAACTCCAAATCTATTCAAACTTGCTTTTTTTATTCCTATAATTCTATTTCTTTTTATCATAATGATTTATTCATATAATTTTGATTCATATATTTGTAGCAAATGAGCTAATGAAAATAAACTTGCTCCTTACTTATCTTTTTATGAATCATGAAGTAATTACAACATTTTGAGAATAGCTTCTCGGGTTGCTATAGCGATTCTACAATATAATGTAGCTTCAAATGTGTCTAAAACTTATCATGAGAGATCGAAAAGTTGTCAAAAGACTATTTATACAAGATTACTTTGCAGCTAATGCAAAGTTTGGTGATGAAATGTATAGAAGAAGGTTTCAAATTAGTAGAAAATTATTATTGCGTATTGATGAGGATATGAAAATAAAATATCCATTTTTAAAACAACTTATGATGTCGTGATGCAAAAAAGTTTCACAACATTACAAAAACATACATTTGCAATACAACAACTAGCATACGATAACATGACATACATGCTAGATGAGTACCTGAATATGTCAGAAAGAACTTCACGTGAAAAACCTCTACTTCTTATATGTTATTATCAACCCCGATGGGGATGGATTTTTGTGCAAACCAACATCCAAAGACATTCAAATTTTGTATGTTGCACACGAAACTAGACATGAATTTTCAGGCATGCTAGGTAGCATTGATTGTACATATTGAGATTAGAGGAATTGTTTAATGTTAGTGCAAGCCCAATATTACCTAGGTGATCATAAAGCATCATTAATGATACTTGAAGTTGTAGCATCCCAAGATTTTGTAGATATAACATACATATTTGGGTCTCGTTGATGGCGGTAAATCACAGCTATTCATTAAGGCGATGCTTTGAAAAGTACCAAAATGTCCATTTGTTTTGAATAGAGTAGAATACAAACATGTGTACTTTCTTACTGATGAGATACCCAACTTGGGCATCTTTTGTGAAAACATTCATGCATCCGACTACAGACAAGAACCAACTTAGGCATCTTTTGTGAAAACATTCATGCATCCGGCTACAGACAAGAAGAAATGGTTCATTGCGGCATAAAAAGCAACAAGAAATGACATGAAAAGGGTTTTGGCAAACTAAAAAGTCATTATGGGTATACCAAGACACCTGCGGTCTACAGATTTTGCAAGATCTAACAATATAATGTAAGCTTGTGTTATATTATACAATATGAACTAAAAGATGAAGGTGTTGCTATATGTATGGTCCATGATAGTAATATTCCAATCGAGATAGAAATAAATCCATATATGATTCTGTACGACTCCAAAACCCACCACCAACTTCAATCGGATCTTCTAAATCACATTGAGCATGCTTATGTGCATATTATGGTGACTAGTTCATTTTTATTATTGTTTTAATTATTGTATTTATGATTTTAATTATCGTATTTAGAATTTTAATTCCCATATTTGGGATTTTAGTTCTCATTTGTAGTTGTGTGTTTTTTGAATGAAATGTTTTTATTAATTTTAGTTTTATATATTCATTTAACTAGAAATTGTCCCCTCCCCGCTTCGCAGGAGACATGCCGTTAATTTTCAATTGTCTTTTGCCAAACTTATAGGTTTCAAAGTCCGCTTTGCAAGGGCATAATCTATAATTTTTGTATTAAGCATGGACCATTTTTCTATTTTTTTAAACACATTGATCCTTTTCCGTTAAATAAATTCTACATAGGAACCTTTCTTTAAATCACAAGGTCAATTTCGTAAAATACGTCAACATATGAAAATCTTGTGGAGAAAGTCTCAATATACTATTTAAATATATGGGCTATTTTGTAAGAAAATTACACATGCACCTATACGTAAATTACTGGGATAATTTTTGTAATTTTATTTTTTACATTTGGACCAAACCTACCAACATACAAAATATTATCGTCAAAGTCTAAAAATCCAAAAGACTAAAATCTAAAAGTTATAAATATACTATTTATCACACCCCCAAACCAGAACGGCGGAAACGTTCGGGGGCGGAGGACGTCATATTCAGTATCATAACAGTTCATAATAAGGAAAGTACACACCACCATATATATAAAAAGGTTTCAAAACGTGTACATAATAGTGTTTGTTACATGTTCAAAAGATAATTACATAAACATCTTTCAAAAGAAGTAATTAACGTCAGAGCGTTAATCCCCAAAAGTTGGTTTCCAAAACCTGCTTAGCGGTTCCCTGAGAATACAAGTTATTTCAAAGAAAAAGTGTCGACAATTAAGTTGGTGAGTTCATAAACGGTTTTGAGAAAATGTATGTCATTCCAAAGTTCGTGCGTTTCCAAGAAAATCCCTTATTTTCTTATAAAAGTATGAAATGCATATGAATGTTCGTGTTGTGAATTGTAAATAGTTGCACCAGGAAAATCCGTTATTTTCCTATTAGTTAATTGTTTTAGATACAGGAAAATCCCTTATTTTCCTAAAGTAACAGGCAGTCTCTAATGTCCAAGACCGAAAATCGCAAGCAACTGACATGCTTAAAAGGTTGAGACATAGTTTTATATAATAAAGCTATAAAAAGATCGCACTTGTTGGATGAAGGATAGTTTTAATAGCTACTCATTCATAAAATCAGAATACCATAATAATTGTCTATCCGGTGAGTTTTATAACCATACTAAACATAATATGCCTGTGGCGATGGTCTTCAGGCGTCGAAACGTTTATGACAAACTGTCACCCAAAGGACTGTAGCTAACAGTCAGGGCGCGGGATCATGACTTCCCGTATAGATCTATACACATTTGACACGCTCTCCAAACGGGAGACTCTGGTTATAATAGACAGGACTTTAGGTAGTACCTTTTTAACAAAAAGGTAGCATTGAAGATGTAATCGTCTCACGGATTCTCAACTAAGTCTGTATTAAAGTGATAGTTTTGTATGGAATGTTTATCCTCTTTCACAATGTTTGAGAAAGCATAAATCACAAGTTCTTAGAATGCATAAAATGGTTTAGCAAGGATGGCTACCCTGGATACTATGCATTTTGTATAAATCTAGTGCATGCAAGGTATAACAAGAGTTTTCACCTGGGATTAACCGGGTGTTTACTTGTATTCTCCCCCAAAATGTATTAAAAGTACATTATAAAGTATTTGAAGGTGTATAAAAGGGGGTATGAACTCACATGATGGCTAACAACAAGTTCACAAGTAATATGATGAAAAATCGTTTGTATGAAATGATTTCCTTTTCTACCGTGTTACAAGCGCGTGATGATGAGTTGAGTTTTCTTGTAAAAGCATCATGTTATAGTTGAAAATGGTTACTCTTGATATGATGTAGTATGCAAATGTATAAATAAAACATATTTCTATTTATAAAACGTATTGTATCCCAAGAGGTTAAAGTTGTGTTGTGAGTTGTTTTGCATGATAACAACTTCATATGATAGTTAAAACAACAGTATGAACAGTATAACAAAGGATCGATGTTTCACCCGATTTTAGCCGTGTGTTTACTTGTATTCCCCACCCTTAAAAGTATTTAAAATCAGTTAAAAACGTATTTAAAGTGTGTTTGTAGGGGTATGAACTCACTTGATTGAAGTGGTTGTTTTGAAGTAGTCGAGAGAAGAATAGAGCAGAACTTCGACTAGAGAGAGTTGAAATCTCGGGATTCTCGGGGATCTCGGGAGTGTAGAACTTCCTTCGGGACTCGAGTATGAAAAGACCGGGGCTTCGGGAAGGCTTCTCGAGGTAAACACGCAGAGTAACGACACTTAGCTGGAAAGAGATGAGCACCAAAACCTGGCACCCTTAAGCTTCTATTTATAGGGGTTGATTTGGGGTCTCACGTCGTGAGTTTTGGTTTCTCACGTCGTGAGGCTTAGTCAGCATGATCCTCTTCGACGATTTGACGTGGCTGACACTCTGGAACCCATTAGTCACGAGCTCACGTCGTGAGCATGGTCCCCTCACGTCGTGAGGCTGAGTCAGCCTTGGGTTTTGTGTCCCGAACTTGTAAAATCCGTAACTTTCGCGTACGAGCTCCGATTTCGACGTTCTTTATATACACGCATAGGTGTGAAAAGGATCTACAACTCTCGTTTATACTCCGTCGGCTAATTTTGACTTTATTTTTATTATATTATTTTTAACAGGCCGGGCCTGGAAAAGTCCGTTAAAAATTCATAACTTCTTCATCCGATGTCCGTTTTCGTCAAACTTTTTACCTTTGAAATACCATCGATGAGATCTTCGATTCTCGTTTAGGTCATGTTGGCAAAAAGTCGCTCGATCTCGATTTCGAGTTTTTAGCTGTCTACTGCTATGTCCGAAAGTTCGAAAAATCATAACTTCCTCATATGAAGTCAGATTTAGGCATTCTTTTTATGTATGTTTATAGATTTGGGATATCTACAAATTTCCTTTAGATACCTAACGTTGAAAAGTATTTTATTGAAATTTCTCGTTTTATGCTTAACAGTGTTTTACCGGTATTGCCGCGGATCTTCGATTGGTCATAACTTCTTCGTCATAACTCGGATTTTAGTGTTCTTTATATTTTTGGAAACCTCGTTATGATATATACCACTTGTTATATCCCAATTATTTTTTTATAAAAGTTAAATTTTGACCCTAATTTCGCTGGTGTTACACTATTCATAACCAAATTGATTTTTATTAACTAAATATTTTAATATATATATATATATATATATATATATATATATATATTACATACTTATAAATCTAGCATTTTTTCTTGAATCTCATGCATTTGAAACCCCCTTTTTTAACTTTCTCAAACCACATTCATTTGAAACCTCATTTTTTAACTAATGCAACTCAAAAGTTTTCTTAATTATGATTTAACACTCAAAAGTTTTATAAATTATATTATGGTTAATTAGCATTTAGTGAAAAGCTTACTATAAAAAGGCCAATCTTTTGTGTCTTTTGTGTTATATAAAATCTTACATGTAAGAAGGATTTGAAGATATTGTGATTCAAAAGTTTTCATATAGTTGAAGCATTCACGATCCAAATATGGTGATCTGAAGAAATGAGATGGTAATTGTAATATGATTTTTTCTTTCAACCAAAACAAATGAAGCTATTATATTATTTCTTTATATTCAGTTTCTAATTTAATCTTTATATGTGATTTGTGTGTATTACTCAATATTGAATGTGACTCTCCAAAGATCAATGTTTTGCTTGGAATATCTTTCTGATTCTTCTTTTTCAAGAAAAATATTTTGAATGCAGGTTAGTGAAGAATTGTCATCAAGTTTCTATGGTTGAATGATGTTAAATGAAGAAAGAAGATTCATAAAATGGATATAGGTTTTTTTGTTTGAGCAAAGTTGACGAATGTTAGTTTTTTCTTTTGATTTAAATGTATGTTTATGTAACATCTTTATTTATATATTCAACCACCCAATGCTCTTATTTATTTGATTGTAGTTTTTCTATTTTGATTATGTTTATTTTATATTATTTTTTTGTTGAGTTATCCTACACATGTGACAACCCGAAATTTCCATTCAGAACAAACCACACCAAGCCAATAGAAGTAGAGCAGTTACAGTGAAAACTCAAATTTCGAGTGTAAGCTTGGCAGTTTTCAGGATTGTACATCTAAGGAGATATTAGGAGAGTGGTTGCACTAGGGTTTTGTGCAACACTGTAAATCCAATACTCTAGGACATTAGAATCCATTCCGAGAATAGAAATATTTTTCTGCCAAAAATCTCAGGACTATAAATAGAATTCTGAACCAAATCGGTTCATTAGTTGAATTCCAATTAGAGAAAAGCCAAATTCCCTCTCACGGATCTTCGGGTTTTCATCCCAAATCGTGAGTACACTTCTCTAGTTGTGTTTTAATGCTTGTTTTATGCTTATTAACATAGATTGTATGTCAAATACATGAGATCCGAGAGTTTACCGCCCTAGAACGTTCTTGGGGAGTAAACTCCAAAATCAAGCTTAAAGGCCACCTAGTCCCATTTCCTTGTTAGGCAACTAGTTAAGGATAATATGTATGTACATTTGAGACAAGAAATCAACCAAGAAACACCCAAGTTAGGAGTTCACGGCCCAAGAATAGCTTAGGCCGTAAACTCCCATGTAAGTTGCTCAAATGGTGCTTTTAAGGCACCTAAGGCTTGGACACTATTTTAGACTAATACCCTAATGTGTTTAGAACCTAGAAAACATAAGAAAAGCACAAGTATTGAAGAGTTTACGGCCAAGAGTGGTTCTTGGGCCGTAAACTCCTATAAAGGGGTCAAAGGACACCCTAACACCTTCCTTGAGCCAAGAAACAATTTGGGCATGTACCTAAATAAGTTATGGACTAGTCAAAACATTTAGAACCCCATGAGTGAGGGAGTTTACGACCCAAAAGGTTCTAGGGCCGTAAACTCCATAAAATGGTGCCAAATGTGCCATAAACCCTCCTAAAGCCAAGTACCAAAGCCTAGTCTAATTCCTAGAAATGTTTGAGACTTGAAAACACCATAAAAACCCTCCCAAGGGAGTTTACGGCCGTAAACTCCAATGGAATGTGGTCTTTGGGCCGTAAACTCCCCAAAGGAGTCAATATGGTGCCCAATCACTTGTATAGCCTTGAAACAATTCCCCTTTAGAGTTGTAGTACTTCTAAGCTTCAATTAGGGACCCTAAAGAGAGTTTACGGCCATGAGTTTACTCCCCTGGGCCGTAAACTCCAAAACATATGGTCATTTGACCATGAACTTCCATTAGGGGCTTTGCACTCCTTTGTTGCAACCCATTAGCCTCCTAGCACTTGACCAAAAGTGTTTTCCTCGCGCTTAAATGTTATTACTTGTATAATTAGTGTTTTAATCACTAATTATTTATATACATATGTTTTCATATGTATTTAGGACCTTTGTGTGTGTCTAAGTCTTCACTTGACACAAAGCACTTGTCCGATCCTTCCGTACGATAACAGTCCGTTCAATTCCAGTCACTTACTGCAGGTGAGTTCATACCCCTTAACTAATGTTTTAAACTATTTTAAATGTTTTATGGGGGGGGGGATACAAGTAGAATCATGCTAGTTATTATATCAATCACATGCGATTAATAAGTAGAATTACGCTAGTTATTATATCAATCACATGTGATTAATATACAACATTCAAAGGATTTGGCTACTCATTAGCCGTTTTACCAAATGGTTTCCTTCAAATGATTTTTATAAAAATTTTATATGTCTTAAAATACTTATTACACTGTACATCTTACTCTGAACATTACCTTTCAAACTTATTTACAACTGTGTTTCAAACAAATGTTTCCTTATACTTAAAACTGTTTTATCATACTTATGTCTTCAAATTGTTTTGTAGATTGACATCAAGTCGATCTTTTCTTAAAATAATATTTATGTTATTATAAATTGCATGCCTCTATATGTATAGTTATATAAGAAATGTTTAAAAGACTTAGAAAGGCTATCCACCCTATTTCCTTTTCACGCTTGAGATGTGGTCTGGTGGGATATCGGGTACTCGTCCGAAGGTCGTTTAAATATTAGTTATATATCATATGTACATATATAGTCATAAAAGGTCCTTCCATTTCATCCCATGCCCTTGGGTAGCAAGGGTATACATCCATGTCCATACGTACCAGTTAGACTGCTAGTAAACTACCATATGGGTAGTTTAGGAAGATACTAGAACTATTACTAGAACACGATATCATACAAATGAGTCAGTTCATTCATGAGTCAATACCTTCCAGAACATTGTAGTACATACTATACTTGCTAGATAGAGAGAACACACATTATAGCTAGTACACGTAGAACATTACAGTACATTACTATACTTGCTAGGTAGAGAGCACGTACATTCCAGTTAGAACAGTTCATTTCAGCACATATACGAGAACATGATAATTATTGTGATTTAAATCAGAGCATGACTTAATTGTCATGAATCGAGTTGTAGCCAGAGTCTCTTGTAGGGAGAGCGTGAGTTTGCGTATAGATCTATACTAGATTGACAATCCTACACCTCGCTGCTAGCTACAGTGGGACCTGCAGGTCTGAGGGTGCCAAACGTCATTCCGTTATTACGACCATTCGTATGTCGTTGTTATCCGTCGATAGTATGGTGCAATTTATCACATAATGCCTTAATATAAATCCGGTTTAAGGTAATTAGTACAACAGTAGTTCTTATAGGGCTACGTTTTAGTACTACATTAATTTTTCCCTGTACATATATTTAGTGATCTTTTCACTTAAACTATAAATGTAAAAACTATATTTTGTTAATAATAGTTACACTTGGGAAAATTACACTCTTACGAGAAACGAACATTGAGAACAGTTAGGTCTTGGTAGAAGACTACCTTCAGAACAGTTAGGTCTTGGTAGAAGACACCTTCCTATACTAGTAGGAATCATCGGGATTCTAGGGTTTTTCAAACACTTACAGTTCATATACACTTACAAATTCTTACATACAAATACTTACTTACAAATTAAGACACTAAATACTTATGATCTCACCAGCTTCAAAGCTGATACTCGCTTTCAAAATTACTTGTATCCTCAGGTCATCATAGACAGGTACCGATGCAAGGAGAAAGGAAGATGGAGCTTGTTCAAGACTTATCTTTCATTTTGATTTATGCTTTAGTGTTTATCAAAATTTGACAGAACACAATTGTATAATAATTATTTTATTAATGCAATGGATGATGTTGTTGCTTGTTTACTAGTTTACATTGTTGTTGATATTATACATGACGTCCTCTGCCCCAGAACGTTTCCGCCGTTCTTGGTTTTGGGGTGTGACAGATTGGTATCAGAGCATTGTTTATAGTGAATTGAGTATATCAACCCATAAAAGATATACTAACTATAAATACATAAGGCATTAAAAATACTCTGACCAAGAGTTTATACTTTAAATAGTATAATATTTAAGTAAGTATACGTGCTGCATTCATACTAAAATCAGTGTCACTAGGACAGTACAAAAGAATTACGATTGTTGGACAACACAAGTGGGCTTAGAGACATATGGTCAAAACTGGGAAGATATAGCCTGATCACCTATATTATTCGAGGGTTGACTAGCATGTGCCTAAGTTTAATTGTGTGGTTGCAAAAATGCTAAAATCTTACCAACCCTACCACAATGAGAACAATAGAACATAACATTAAAATTAAAATACTATAGGGGTATTTGTTGTTACTATAAGTACTTATACTTGAGAATTAAAACGGGATCTTCATTAATAAGTTGATAGTTGCTAAGTGGATACACTAAAGCCACGTGTAATTTGGATGTTATAGACTTAGAATTTGTGGAAATTTTGCCTTACCCCTATTCTGTGTGAATTTGGAGCTAAGGTCACTTATTCGAAGGTCTATCCTGTTTAGATTACACATAGCTGGTATGCACTTTACAAATAGCGATGTAACTAATGAAAGTTTCTAAATAATTATCTAGATAGTTCGTCTAATAATTATTCTCTTACCCTAAATTCTCGCATAGAAAACATAGATGGATTCCATCCCCTCTGCAACCAGTATCTTCCGAATGAGGTCATAGCTGGTTGGTTTGGAGAAGAACCAGAGAATGATCATCCTATCCCCTTGAATGATCACCAGGATGAAGACCTTTCGTACAATGCTAACTCCGAAACAAAGGTTGAGAACCTACCCCAAGCAGCTTCCTTTCCAATTCCTAACCCTCGTCCGGCCTTTCATGGCCCGACCCTGAGTGAGTGGAATGCTTGGAAACATGGAGCCAAGGACAAGATCGGTCTATGCTATTTGATGGCGACCGAAGCTTTTACGACTTGAGTAATGAGGGCTTAGTAGATATAGTCTTGCCAATCTTGGCCCGCAGAGAGGCCGAAATGAGAATCAAGGCAGGACAGCCCTACATCCGATTATCGAAGTTGTCGCTGATGCGAGAATGCATACCCTCCGCACCATTCGTCTAGAAGATGGTCGCGAGAGATCAGAGAGAAACCATGAAACCCTGCTGCAAGCACTGGTTGAATCACGAGCCGAAGTCATAGAGCTCCGAGTACGCCAGATGGTGTGCGAAAGACACCTACTTGACATGGAACATCAATTGGCTGAACTAAGAGTTCACCAGAGGAATGACCGTTGCCAGTAGTAGACGCTTTACCTTATTTCCTTATAAATAGGAATCGTATTTTTTCTGTCTATGCCTGATGTGGCATTTTCTATGAAATTATCTTGTACCGTAAGTACTTTAGTTAGGTCTTTATGCTGTCAGGAAACTATCTTCTGTGGATATGATGTAAGACCTTTACAAGGTCATTTTCCTGAACCTTTACATCGTGAATATCAAAGATATTGACAGCCGGATAACTTTTGTGTCATTCTTCATTCAAGTACTCTTATCATACTTTCATTTGGAGTCTATCTGAAACATGCTTTAGTCAAGTCATTTGAACTGTAGTAATTTAGCTCCGGGGACATTTCCAAGTCTCTTTCAGTGGTTGGATCTTGTTATTCACCAACCCACGATACCTCAGCTCGAACGACAAACGTTTTGAGACCATTCTACGAACATACTTCCATTCCGTACTAGGACTACATCATAGGGATGTAGGTCAAACCTTCGCGAACATACTTTCATTCTTTACTAGGACTGCATCATAGGGATGTAGGTCAAACTTTCGAGATCATACTCTTACTCTTTTCAAGAACAATCTAAGTACATCAGGGTCAACCAAAACCGCTCACAAAACCCTTATCTTTCGTGTTACAGAATCATGTCGTCATCCGGAAGTAACCAGTCGAACAGGGAAACCTCCGCTTTTCCTATGGACGCCGCTACCTTTCAAACAACAGTTACAGCTGCCGTGGTGGCTGCCGTAACCGCAATCCTTGCGCACCGTAGCGCTATCAGCACAGTCAATACTACTGATGGGAATGAAGTTTCCAATCGCGATATCCATCCAGGAAGTCACCAAATAGTAACAGTCACAGGCTCGCAAAGCCGAAAAGCAGAGAACAAGAAACGAAAACGTCAAGCCCGGAAGGAACGCAAGAGATCCCAAAAGCTGGCTATACAATAGCAGCAAGTGGAAACCCCTGCCGTTCCCGTACCGAGCAGGCCATACGAGGAAAAACTCCCGAAGTGTGATAAGTGTAGTTTCCATCATCATGGGGCTTGCCATGAGAGGCAATGTTGCAATTGCCTAAACATAGGGCACCATGCTCGTAACTGTGGAGCACCGGCGCGACCCATCACTCAAGTCCCTTTCATCGGGACTAACCCTGCACACAAGATTAGTTATAGCGCCGAAAGATTTAAGAAGAAATTTTCAAAGTGGAGTAACGAGGAAGGCACTCGTGTCCACATAACCTTGGCTAAACACCGAAATCCCGTCACCAAAGCTAGTACTAGCCAGTCATGCCACCAATGCGGTGAGGTAGGGCACTTCAAGAAAGATTGCCCGATAACAAAGAACTCCGGCGCAGATGGGAAAATTCTCAGGATCACAGCTGCAGGAGAGCCTACTCCGGAACCACGTTGAATGTAATTTAGGCGTTTCGTTGTAACAGAATTATAAACTATCTATAACTAGTGCAACTAGAGACTTACCTTTTGCGAGATCCTGTCTATATAGGAATTCTCGTGCTACGTATACTTGTCTTTTGTAGTATATCTTATTCGCAGCAATAGTCTTGTGGTAAATCTAAAGTACGGTAACTCTGTTAATGGTTGCACAGTTGTGTTTTGTCTGTAATCGTCTTACATTTGAATCTAATGTCTTTAAGTTTCAGTATGATTCCGACATTATCATACGACTCGATTAAATTTGATCCTCACAAAAACAGCTTCATACGTACATCTCTTTCTTCTAGATCACTTTTGCAGCGAAGCCGTCATATCAGAACACAGTAGTACTCATGCCAGGAGTACCACTTAGTTATTTTCTTTCCGAAGAAATCCCCGAAGTACCACTCGTACAGTACGTCAAGTTCAATCCAAGGATTCATACAATTGATCTATCACTTAGAATGGTATACATAAGAGTGATATATAATCAAGCTTCTACAGGTTTAGAATTGATGATTCCACTTTAACTTCTTTTTCCCCGATGGGATGTGAGCTTAAAGAAGAATCAGTTATTCGACTACCTTTTCAACCTTAATTATATGCGACTCGTATACCCGAAATTGTGATTGTGAAACCATGTATGAATTCTAATATGAACTTCAGGACGGAGAACTGCTTAAGCCTATGAGAAATCACATCGTCATGTGAACAAACTTAGAACCCAGTACGACTCCCGTAAACAGAACGCCCTATAGTTTAAACACCTACTGAGATACAAGAACAGTCCGGACAACTTAACAAACTACACAGAAATAGAATTAGAATACTAGGTTTCTCACCCTAGAGAACCACAGTCATATTCTTCCAGAGATCGATGGATCGCATCATATGTGCCTCGGATATCGAGGACTCCGTCAAGATTTTCATAGAAATCGTTATCTCTGCCTCGCATAGATGAAATGGTTGAGCAAACGCAAGGAAAGAATTACCTCCAGGAATGGATCTGAGATCCGAATATCACCAGTTCGAGTGTTAGAGAAAGATGTCCGAAAGGCTATCTCCTGAACTCGATGCGGACACTTCGAGTCCGTAGTGATACCCTTCGGATAGGACCAATACGCCCATAGTTTTCATGAGCTACATGAATAGGGTTACGTCTTTCTTACTAGGATCAATTCGTCATTTCTCCATGTAATGACTTACTTATCTACCCTCGTAGTAAGAAGAAAACCCATGGAAACATTTCCTATAGAGGAACTTTAGCGAAGTTCTCTAAACACGAGTTTTGAAATTGAAGAGTCAAATTTCTATGACACACTGTTAGTAATGTGAGAAATTATGAGCACTCTTTCAATTTGTCAAAACCGCTGAGCATTTATCGACACCATAGACGCCGGCAGTCTTGGTGAAATGCCATTTGCTCTTGGTGAAAGTGTTCTTGGATCCTCCAGTAGCTCTGATGTCTTCTTGAAGCAAATAGCATCCGATAACCAAGCAGACCTATCTCCGTTCTTTGTGTACGCCACAATCGATGGCGTCATCCTCTGACCCTCGACGTTGGTAATGATGACAGGCTTCACTTCGTTGCTTCAGTCTCGTCGACCGCGGAGACGTTTCCTTAGCCTGCAATCAATCGACATCCATTGGACCTTGCAGCCGCTTCGTGCTTTCCTTCTCATCTTCATCAATGAATTTGGGGGAAGTTGTTTATAAAAGGGGATAAATTAGGTTAAAATCAACTAGCATAATTATAGGAAAATATTTGGGGAAGTTGTTTATAAAATTACCTAATTACCCTTATTTATTTATTTAATTATTTATTTATATTTTAATTTTTTATTGGCCCACATTTATGCATACAATAACATAATAAATACTTTAAACAATTGAACCTAGCTCTCTCTCTCTCTCTCTCCCTCTCTCTCTCTCTCTATATATATATATATATATATATATATATATATATTATGTGATTTGTTTAACATGTATATGCACCTATGTATGTTATAAATTTATAATTAAATATCTTTATGTTTAATAATTGAATGGATTAAAAAGATGCATCAAAACCAATTATTTAGAAGAATATAATAATAATAATAATAATAATAATAATAATAATAATAATAAAAATAATACTAATAATAACAATAATATTAATAATAATAAATATACATTTCCAAGTACCGCATTCATTTGAAACTCACACTACAACTCAAGAGTTTTCTAATTTATGTATATTTATTAGTTAAAACTCAAGAGTTTTTAACTTATGATTATTAATTAGTAATCACCAATATGAAGAGTTAAATATGAAGAGTTAATATAAATGTTATAATATATGTTTTAGTGTTTTTATGTTATTAAAAGTTATAGTGTTTATTTTTCATATTTTTTTATTATTCGTTGTATATATCTTTTTTTAATACAAATGTTATAATAGATGTTTTTTTATTTTTATGTTAATAAAAGTTGCAGTTCATATTTTTGTTCATACGTTTTGTTACCTGTTATATTATCATTCATTTGATATATAATTTACACAATTTTAAACGGTTTATAAAATTATCAAATAATTATATATATCACAATGACTTAAAAGTTAAATTATAATGTTTAGAAAAACCAATATGTTAACTATATGTTTTCTTTATTACTAACATTTTGTTTCAAAGTAGAAATATTAAATAATAATTTGATAAAAGTTATTATTTTAAATATATAATTTTACTTTCGCGCAACACGCGAGGATTCGCCTAGTATCTTATAAAGTTAACATTTTTCCTTGAACCTCATGGATTTGAAACTACTAAGACACCATATTCATTTGAAACTCCCATGACTTTTCAATTTCTTTATAATAATGATTATAAGTTGGTTAATAATGTTAAATAAATATCAAACCTAAAGTGTAATCATATATAAACTAAATTCCAATATTAAAATAATATCTTTACTTTTATTTATAAAGTTATGTCTTTAACATTTAACATATTATATTTTATTTATTAATTGTAAAATGTTGTTGTATGTAAACCATTATCATTTTAAATCTACAATTTTTGAACAGTTTTGATAAAATACTTAAATTGTTAATTTAAATATAACATTACATGGTCAACTTAAAAATAAATTTTAGTTCGACTTAAACATCGCAAATAATATTTTGTAAATAGTTAAAAGTGACAAATTGTAGTGTCTTTCTAATAATGATTATAAGTTGGTTAATAAAGTTAAAAAAATATCAAACTTAAAGCATAATCATAAATAAAATAAATTTTAATATTAAAATAATATCTTTACTTATACTTATAAAGTTATGTCTTTAATTTTTAACACATTATACTTAATTTATTAGATTTAATATGTTGTTATATGTAAACAATTATCAGTTTAAAGCTACAACTTTTGAACAGTTTGGATAAAATACTTAAATTGTTAACTTAAATATAACATTACATGATCAACTTAAATATAAATTTCAGTTTCACTTAAAAAATCCAAATAATATTTTGTGAATAGTTGAAAGTGATAAATTGTAGTGCTAAATGCAAAAACTAAATTGTAATCTTAATTTAACTAAAATATTTCCTAAGGATATTTTTATAATCATTTAAATTTTCAAATAAGTAGCTTAAAATAACTTACAATAACAATAGTTAAAACTAACTTTATATAAACGATTATATTGTTACCTTAAAAAATAAAAAACATTTTTTGTTGTTTTAAATAATTACCATGATAGAAATTAAAATGTTAAACAAATAAATTTTAAAAAATAATTAACAATAACAAATAATATTAAACCATATATTATTTTTTATTTTCATTTATTAGTAACTCGCGAGTAGAAGTCATTCAAACGATTGATACTATGTAGTTTTAATAGATGTATATAATATAATATAATTCAAAATAATCAATATATTATATCAATTTCATATACGAATTATTATATAAAACTTAACAACAACGTTATTGTTATTTTAAGAAAACATATATTTGTAAAGATTTCAATTATATAGGTGTTTCTGCGCAACACGCGGACATTCGTCTAGTATATATATAATGAGAGGGTTGAGAGTGGTAGAAGAATGGGCCTTGTGTACTGGGTTTTGGGAATGATTAGAAAAGAAAGTAGAAAAAAAGGAAGTCCCCACCACCCTAACACATTACACAACCCAATGATGGTATGTGTCGTCGTTTGTGTTTCTAATTTGTTTTATAATTAATTTTGTATAATTAGATTCAATCCATAGTTTCTAGGTTCATATATGATCTACCATCTTACATGCTTATAAAGCTTGCATTTTCCCTTGATTGTCATGCATTTGAAACCCCCCACAATAATTTGCTAAAACCTCATGCATTTGAAACTCCCAAACCTTTTCACCTTCTTAATAATCAATCACACATAATCAATGGTAATTCATATGAGATAATAATTTGCTAAAACCTCATGCATTTGTATGGTATTAGAACATGTTTGAGTTTTTGGGTTTTAGACTTTAGTAATGGGTAATCCGTTTGATACGTTGAATTTGAAGCTATCTTATTCCAATTACCCAAAACAAGAGATAAATTAATAATATATACTCATGCATGTTTTGTACAAGCCCCAATCAAAATACAATATATCATGATCATATAATTAAGTGTCTTTTATTTCATTTTTGGCTTTATAACAAAAGTTTGTTTACGTGGTGAAGAAAGAAAACTTGAAGATGAATATTTAGGTTGGATGTTTATATATATTTGTTTTAAATATATAATATAGATATAAATACACAAATGTGTGTCAAATACACCCGATCACAAATTTAATGTTATAAACTACAATATGACTCAAAGTGGTTTTCCAAATATAATGTTTATACTATAATATAATATATTAGAAGAATACCATATAGTAGACGAATCCCACATGTTGTGCAGAAATTTAGTTGCATAGATAATATAACCAAAGGGCTTGTAGCCTAGAGGTACCAGGTGATGCCCTCCCTCTTAGAGGTCGAGGGTTCAAGTCCCGTTGTGGACATAGGTGAAATAGGTGTTGTTAGCTTAGGAGTAGATTAGAATTGCCGGTTCAAAAAAAAAAAAGATAATATAGTATAATTATATTTCATTTAAAATATGTTAGGGTCATTTGGTTATTACATTGTTGTATTAGGCACTATAGTCTCATATATTTTGAATGACTCTTACAAAAATGATGTATGTAATTTGAATATAACGTAATATCTTATGATGTTTATTGAATGATATTATCTTCGATTGAGCACTTTTTAATTGGAATCAACTTTATTATAGTTAAAAATTTTGGCTCCGTTTTTTCTTTTCATTAGTTCTAGAATATGATTTTTTATATTAACTTAAAATATGTCACTATCTTAAAATAGATTGAGAATGAGATTTTTTATATTTACTTAAAATACGACACCATTTTCTATTCAATAGTAAAAGTAACAAAAGTCGTTAAATATGTATTTGTATGAGGTTTAACATAAATAGACGACCACAAATGAGAATCCATATCTAATCAATCATCAACTAATTACATTAGATAAATAGATTCGTAGACCAGGTCGACTGATCCGTTTTCAATTTTGAAAAGTTCTGTTAGGTTCTTAGTAAAAAATTACATTTTAAATTTTAAACTAATAGTAAAAAAAATTCATTATTGATTATGATAAAAAAATCTGTAAATAAAAAAATATACATGCTATTTAATCGCATACAAGTTTTATGTATGGTTTAATTCACAATACATTAAACCATATATAACCATACTAAACTACATAATTATCCCACTGCGCAACGCGCGGGCATTCGCCTAGTTTTGTATAATTAGATGAGAAAATGACTCTTAAGGGTAACTAAATATCGCGTTTGTTCTCATTTAGTCTTTTTTTTGTATTCAATATACCATCGAACTTATTGTTTGTATTCACTATAACCCTTTTGACTGACTTTTGACCTGTGATAACCGGTCAAAGGGTTATGGTGAACACAAACAACAAGTTCGATGATATATTGAGTACAAAAAAAAGAAAAGGGACCAAATGAGAACAAACGCAACATTTTTTTTTAAGAGAGAACAAACGCAACAGTTGGTTACCCTCCTGATTTATTTTACGTTTACTTATTTACAACAAATCTCGCGCCATCTCATGCTGATATTAATGACTTTATTAGATTCATTCTTGCTTCTCTTTAAAACATAACCCACGAAAGAACATTATTCATACATATACAACTTTGTAATGCACTTGAATATTTATTAGGGGAATCTTGACTAAGCAGGTGCATTTCATGTTTACATTTACATTTCCAATCAAATGATTTACATGGATTCTAGACAAGTCTACAAACGAGTGGAATCACAAGTGCGGTGATTTTTGAGTTTACTTAGCTTTAAGATCGAATTCATGAGATAAGATACAACATCAATATGTATAATACCATGTAGCTTTTGCAAAAATATCACCATAATATACCTTGAGGTGATCGTTTATATTGATAAATATACCTCTAATACATAGTCATATCCTTTTGCAGAGAGATGTTGACAACTAACCACAGTAAGCATATCATAGAACATGTTTTAACGAAGTTACCCCTCCGAAACTCTCTTCATATACATTATGGCCAAAGAAGGTTGCAGTCTTTGATAATTTTGCAACTTTAATTTCATTTAATTTTTCGGGGAAAATGACTCAGGAGGGTAACCAACTGTTGAGTTTGATCTCATTTGGTCAGTTTCCTTTTTTTGTACTTAATATGCCATCGAATTGTTGCTTGTGTTCACCATAATCCATTGACCGACTATCACATGTCAAAAGCCGGTCAAAATGGTTATGATGAACACAAACAACAAGTTTGATGGTATATTGAATACAAAAAAAGAAAAGAGACCAAATAAAAACAAATACACCAGTTAAAAAATCATTTTCCCTAATTAGATTAGATCCATAATTTCTTCAGCAGAAAACACCAAGTATCTTCCTCACAATTTGCTTGTTTTTTGGTTGAAAATCGTGAATCTCACTCGGTAATAGTTTCCAAACGCCCTTTTATCTTTCTAACATATCTCTCTCATTTTTTTTCCTTCCTTTGATTGGAAATAGATCAATGGTCAATCACTTATCCACTAGTTTATGCCCAATTTAGTTGAAAACAGTTTGTGATGACACAGACTTTTATCAATTCCACTTATGAAGCAATGATGATCAACTTGAATTTCAATTTCCCAAAAGCTCTACAATGGTTGGATTCTTTAAGATTTCAACAATCTTGAATAGATTCTTGGCCCAAAAACATATGGTTCATAAAAGCGTGTAAAGCTCCCAATTCTACCTTCATTTTCTATCTTTTTGACCAGGGTCCTAGAACACCCCATTCTTTCACAATAAAACCCATCAAAAAGAGACTCTTATCACTTATGACCCTTTTTCCATGTGCTCATGTATGCCACTTTCACCTATATCAAACTATCACTCATCCAATGTACGTATTATAAAGCACAATGTACTATTTGGTATAACAACGCACAAAAAAAAACAATTTTAATGCTCCAAGCTTGTATATATAACGTATAATTACAGCAAACAATTATATGCCAATTTCTCTACGAATGCTATTAACATTCTAACATTTTTATCAGTCTCACTAGAAAATCTCCATGTTTATCATCATCGTCGTCATCATCATCATAGAGTGTATTGATTAGAATCAGGGAAGTATTTGGACAGGAGAAAATGCTTCAGTTTTATCACAAGAACAAAAATTCCATAACATGGTATCTGCAACAATGCTACTAATAAATACCTGCATCAATATATTTAGCAAAAAGAGTTATTTAGAAAAGCCGTTTTTTGATAAAAAAAACACACACAACACCTTCACTATTTGTTCTTGTAAAAGAACATACCATAATGGAGCAAATGAAGATGCGAGATCAAGAAAAGGGTAAGGCCACCTGTTTAAGATTAAAATCATGTCATTGGTTAGTGATTCCACTTTAAAAAGGTTAAATGAAGTAATTTCATTGATTAGTTTATTATAGTATCCTATTTTTTTTCCTAGTACAACATCGTTTTTTTGAAAAATCTACAATATTTAACAATTTCATCAATATACAAAATATTTTTCATGGCTATAACTGGATAGATTTTTCAAATTGTAATGTCGATAAAAAAGTAGATTCTATAAAACACAAATAAATGAAAATTCAGAGAAATAGAAAGAGGAGTTTACCAAAGTGCTATGCACGCATGAACAATCCACTGGAAAACAACAAAAACACAGGTCCAGAGGACAAAGTATGCAATTCGAAACCAAGGAAATCTCTGAAAAATAACAACTTTTTAGTCTCATAATACAAAAAAAAAATCTAAATTCTAATTTAATATCAAGAACCAGAAAATACAAATAAAAATACTTACCAAGCTATTCAATGCAGTGTCACCAAGCAAAAACACCGCATTGATGGAGTGCATATTAATAATGAACTGCACCATATAAAACTCCGCCATATTTTAAAAACATAAACCAAATATATATTTTTTCAATTCAAAAAAAAAAAAGTCACACTTACAAAATTTAAATTATAATCTTTAATGGCAAGAAATGGGACTATGATAAACCAGAAAACACAGTCAGTAAGCACAACTGCACCTGCTTGCATCTGAAAAAAAAAATGAAATATTGTCATGGATTTTTCATTTTTTGTGTAAAGTTTTTGTAGTTTTATTCGTATTCTTGGGATTTTAATCCTTTTTTTTTTACCTGAAACATGATCTGAAAAGTATACCCCCAAAAGCCGGCGACTTGGCGAGGCTGTCTTCGATTTTTAGCGCCTATGATTTTCCTAGATTGGGGTAAATTGGTAATTTCATCTCTTACAGCTTGCTCTTCGTCTAATTCCTCACTTCTGTCACCACCGACTTTGTTGTGGTATTGATAGCATCCGTAAATTGACAACATGGATCCAATCTGTTCATTTAGAAACATTAAGAGCATAATGTGATAAATTGAATTAAAAAAATAGAAAAAGATAAAATAAAACAGCTTTAATAAAGAAAGAGAAAGAGAAAGAGTGTGTAAGAAGAATCGGATGATGTTGATGAAACATACCCCAAAATATATTGTTATCAATGTAAAAGTCCACCTGTAATTACCACCCAAAAAGAATCAAAGTGAAAATATTAGAATCAATATGTTAAAAACATATATTATAAATAAAATGTATAAAATTGAAGAATCAGAATAAAGCCATTCTGATATTTTACTTTCGAAAAGTTATCAGATCTTAAAAAAAATCAGGACACAAACAAACACCATATGATTTAAAAAGAGTTGATAATTATGTCCTACTAATCAAAGTCAGGCCCCTAAGATTGGTGCATATACAATCAGTCAAATGTCCATAATACCCTTTGGTTATAAATTATTTTGAAGCAACATTACTAATTTTGTAATGTGACATGGGTAAATTTAAAATAAATTCTCTTGTGGCAAATTCAATAATTTAGTAATTGTAACATGTGAAAGTTGGTCAATTTTATCCATACTTGTTAAACAATGCATAAAGCCATAAACCACTAGTCAAATGTCTATAATACCCTTCGTATTTTTGGAGCAAATCAATACTCTTGTAAATGCGACATGGGTAAATTGGTAAATTAATAGGAGCGTAAACTAATAGTCAAAATAATTACACCCTTGGGTAAATTGGTAACATTTTTTTTTATTTGCAAAATCAGTACGTACTTAATGTGAAATGGGTAAATTGGTAAAATGAGGGTAATTCAAAGCATGTTATAAAGGAGAACTTGAAAGTTTGAATGGATGTAAGAAGAATTTAATAATACCCAACAAGATTCTTGAAAATAAAGTGGAAAAATCAAGAAAACTTACTGTGTGTAGTAGTAAAATATGCTGCCTCCATCAACAATGGCATTTAAGATAATAAGAATCAAGAGCACAAAAAAAGCAAATATTCTGAAAGTCATCAACCAAGCTGGATGGATTCCTTTCAAACATGGCTTCCAAACTTCATCATCATACAACACCCCTCCATAATCATCATCATCATTATCTTCTTCATCTTCATCTTCATTTCTATTTCTTGATTTTCCATTCAAGGGACCTTCATATTTTGTTATAAGATATGAAGACAAACACATTGCTGTTAAAACCCATACGACACATAGAAAAACTCTCCAATTTAACCAGTAATTTGAGGTTGTTGTATCAGCTCCCATCACTGGTTGCCACGTGTTCTTTGATCCTCCTGTCAAAAAATCCATTATGGTTTTCGATCACTTGTACACTCTTTTTGTTTCCAATTACAAACAATGCGACAAGAATGATTTTTACTAAAAGCGATTAAACTTAAATCCCCGAAAAAGAAAGGGAGATGGGTGTCGATTTTTTGTGGAATTTCATGTGATTAAAGTTTTGGGTATTTGAAAACTTTAAGGAAGATGAAGTTCATGAAAGGAGGCGATATATAGGAATGAAGGAAGTCCAAGAAAGACAAAAACTGATGCATTTTCTGCAACATTAATGGCTGAAATGAAGTATAACATAAGATTCTAAACTTTAGGATTGAATTTGCACAAAAAGATATGGATTAAATATGAGAGAAATATTGAAAGAAGATGAAAAGATGTGAAGTTGTTAATTGCAAGCAAAGGAAAGATGAGGATACTTACAGGAGAAAGCAAGGAGGTGTCCAAGAAGAAGAAGAAGAAGAGATGCTTTGCTTCTTTGGTTTGGATATATTAATTATGTATTTATATCAAATTTTTTAAAAAAAATTAAAAATAATAATAAATAATAAGAAAAAGGGAGGGTGGTGATGTTGTGCTTGGAGTATAAGCTTCTGTTTTCTATGTGTTTTATATGGGAAGATTTTGGGGAAAGAGAGAGCTCTGTTTTATGTGTAGTCTTATTATGTCGAAATTCTAATATAAATATAAAATATTCTTCTCCCATGCAATTATTTTATTCTTTTTTCATGGAGGAGTATTTGTCACCTGAGTTTTTCCATGAAATTGAAGAGAGACTGTGGTGGGGCCATTATTAAAGTGCTTTTGAATATGGATTTTGTGTTGGATTTTGCATTTTTGCTTATGCGTGTTGTACCCCATATCTTGATTTTGTAAAATCTAACTATTTTTTTAATGATATAAAACTTTTAGTGTTTGAGTTATATATAATATTAATACTTGGGTTTATTGTATGTTCCAAATATTTTTTTGAAGCTAAAAAAACATGAATGTATCCGAAAGTCAATAAGCCTAAACTATTTCTATGTTTTAGGGAATAATATTAACTTAGAATCTTGTGAAAGAAGTTATAACTTTCCATGCTCATACAAGGAGAGAGTAGTGGACCCTTAAATTATCTTAACTTTCAAAAATATCAAGTATTTTCAATATGTAATATTTTTTAATGTGTAAATTTATTACAACGATATATATAATGTTGAGGAAAAGGAAATGATGCATAAAATATGATTTTGTACAAAATTGTAATAATAAAAGCTAGCAAAGTGAAAATGAAGTGACTACAAGAAAGACAAAAGCTTGTATGATTCCTTATATATAGAAACTTTTTATAAATCTACGTGGAAGAGATATTGATGGCAAACTTAAAGACAAAAGTCATGTGATTATTTGATTGATCACAAACATAATCTATTTTAATCATTTACATGTAAGATTATATCATGGTTCATCATTTGCATAAGACATAAATTAACAACTTTAACTTCCTATTTAAATTACTTTATGATGATTCGAGATTTTAACGGTTTATACTTTAATTATATGCTTTGTTTTTGTAATTTCTACTAATATATATATTTTAAGAAATTGGCAATATTCAGCTTTACTAAAATAACCTTAGATTACTAAAGATGAAAATCGTAAACTTGCCCAGAATGGCATTTTAGGAAGCTTATATGTTTAAAAAAAATCAGTAGGAAAATCATGCTCAAATATGGAATTATGTGAATATTTCATAAAGTATGTTCATATTAGGAGGGTCCATAAGTTTTCTTTGGGAGAAATATTCCCATACCAATAAACACGCAAAGTATTCCCCTATCTACTCTCTTTTTTCCAAAATAGTAATTCTAAAACCTGGAAATAAATACGCTGATCTTAAAATATTAAATATGGATGGTTTTTTTACTTTAAAAAGATATACAGATTTTTTTATCGTGTGATTTTTAACAATAATAATCTTAAAGAAGCAATTTAAAGTTTTAAAGTTTTAAAATTGTTAATGTTTAGATTTTACTATAAAAAGTAGATGCTTTTACTTGAGAGGATTATAACTTCTTTTTTCCTTCCATAGACTAAATTTAGCTTTTGTTTATTTCATATTCTTTTATTCCCCATTTTCCAATTTGTTTTCATTATTTTTATTATAAGTAACTGGAATCTGGAACTCATAGTCACACACTCACATGTTAGTTTTTTTTTATTATATCATACAGATAATTTTCACATAATAAAATTTATTAAAATGTCGCAAATGATAGGAATGACTTATATTGTCTAATACACGTATATCAAAAATATGAAAAATCATTATATGGCCCTAACGATTAACTTGTGAATTTTCATCTATCAAAAATATTTTATTACTTTATGTTATATAAAATCATTGCAAAAGTATATAAAAAGCAATAAAATTATATAAATAAAATTGTTGGTCTCATTAATAAGTCGATGAAAAAAGTTGTCTTTGGTATTGTGACAAAAATTTAACAAATAAGTTCTAATGTTGTAGATACTTTACATTTACAACAAATAATTAAATTATCAATATATTTTTTATATGATTTTTTTGGATCCATCATACGGTTAACAACATTATTATTTAAAACATGGAGTCATGACTATAGATGTTTATCTGTAAAATAGGTTGCGGTAAATTGCCATAGAAACCACTTGAGCACACCAAACATATAATTTGTATGCGTAAATAGTTATATGATATGTAATGTATTAAAAAACGGTTTTTAGTTGAACTGGTATGGTGATTGGTTTTCGGTTCAACCGGTTTAACCGTTTCGACCGTCAGGTCAGCCGGTTTCTATATTTATCATTTTTTTTCCTATATTTTACACATAGATACATATATAAATTATAAATTTGATGTTTACAAGTTCAAACATTAAAGACACATAAAAATAAATTGTAGATGAATCCAAATACAATAAAGTAACACATAACCCATACATTTTAGTGTTTTATATTAATCCATATACGTCAAAAATAAAATAAAGTATAATACCGAAACAAAATATAGTTTTAGATGAATACAAACACAACAAAAAAACTTTATAACATTTATCATGTGTTTTTATTTAGAGAAAAACTAAATAGATTTGAAAAAAAAAATCATCAAAGTTAATAATATAAATAGTTTTTTCATTTGTTTTTATTCGGTTCAACCGGTTTATTTTGACCGAAACAACCAAGTTTTTCTAAAAACCGTCCGGTTCAATCCGGTTCAGAAATCGACGTAAAACCAGTGATAGTTGAACCGTTCATTTCCCCGGTTTTCAGTCCAATCGGTTGAACCAACCTCGTCAAACCGGTTTTTAAAACATTAATCATATGTGTTAAGATTTCATTTCCTGAAGTTGAGTTTTCATAACTGACCATAGTTTTTAAAAAAGAATAATTATAGACAGATTATAATATAAATTATCAGTTATACATCAATTTGTAGTTTTTAATCCCAATGTATCATATGTTAAAAGATAAACATGATACAAGTTAATGCATTAAACCTAACAAAATAAATAAAAAAAAAATTGAATACAAAATGGATGGCATATATTTGTATAACCGTATCTATTCATAACTTATATATATATATATATATATATATATATATATATATATATATATATATATATATATATATATTAAAGCGTATGTATATGTTTCCGAGCTTTTTTATATTGTCATGTTTAGCAAGCTAAGAAGTAGGTTCTAAGTTAGTTTTATGTAAAAACTACTTAAACTGATTTTTTTTCAAATGTAACCTTAATTAACTATAAAAAACATATTTTCTAAATACTTTTTTATGTCATTTTATATATTCTAACTAGCTTATCAGCTAGTTTTCATCAAACATATTTTTTTATCAACTAGCTAACTAACAGGTAGTTTTTCAATAAGTAGTCCAAACATATAAAACATATAATAGACTAAAACTTAAGGGTGACAAAAGTCGACACGACATGAAATGAAATTGTGACAGAATTAAATTTCGATTTCATGTTCGTGTTTTGTATGAGAAAAACGACGTTGTGCCGAGTTGTGTTCGTGTTCAAAATTCGTATATATTCAGTAGCCTTCTATGTTAATTTTCTTTTATCGTGCTACTCGTGTTTAAATTATTTTTTACAAGAATTTACATACGACATTATACCAATGATTATTTTATTGATATTTTTTGTTGTGTTATTGTGTTTTTATTGAGTCATGTTTGTGTTATCAAACAAAAACACGCTATTGTGTTGTATTAGACAAAAATACGAAACTGACTGTGTAATTTGACACCTTTACTAAAAATGCAGCGTGTGTTACAAAAAAAAGTTTCAAACTGTATATCATATCTTATCAGGTAAAAATCCAAAACAAATACGGAGTAAAAAACATCCTTACAGTCACATACACACAATAAAAAACATACTATAATCTTATTGTATAAGATACATATCTTTATTTATTTCCCCAAACATAGAGAAACTTATAGATATTAATCTCAGTGAAAACAAATTTTAAAAACACGTGTCATGTTCCAGCAACATGGTGTGTGGGGACACATGAATTCAGTTAATCATCTTATTTGCATGCAATTTAGAAAGCACATAAAGCATGAAGATAACTACACAAGTCGTAAAAGCGTGAGGACTTCCTTCCTAGTGGTGGTTCACTTGTTGATTTCTCGTTTTCACTCATGAATAAAACTAATTCACTCAAAATTCATGAATGATCAACTGCAATTACAGTTTTTTTATACATAATATTACTAAATAGCCATGTACCCGAGATTTTAAATTACAATTATAGTACTTCATGATTCATATTAGAAAAAACTAAAGAAACCAAAACACATATCCATATATAAATCATGTCAACTAATTTGCATTTGATCAATGGTGTAGGTAGGTACCTTTGAGCTTCGTAAATGGTGACATGAATGCAGGTAACCGGATTGAAAGCATTGCGATCAGAGGAATACGAATACAGTAAAGCTCTGCAAATAGGATGACTAAATGATAAGAGCTAGCATTCACATTTTTAAAGAGGCCAAAGTTTGTTAATTACCCAGTTAGAGTAAACATTCTATAGCCAAACTTTTGTTAGCAAGAGGGTTGTTTGTGTTATATAAGAGGAGTAAAGCTTGAGCAAAACTAAAAAACGAAGATGATGAATTCCCAAAAAGTAGTGTAAATGGAAACACTACACATGTACATGAAATAAATGGTTAATAGGTCAATCAAGTTTACATTGTAAAAAGGACAAATCGGTTGGCAATCAGTTCATATGTTTTGTGCAGTGTACCAGACGAGCTAGCTAAGCAAGTGTTTAACGTAAAATAGTAAAAGATTTAACTAATTAATAATATAAATAAATATATACTATTTCATAGAGCATAAAACTAAAAAAACTTGGATAATAAATAAAATTGATAGCTGAATTAGTCATGGATGTAAAAGTTTATTATGAATTAGTAGGAGTGTATGGTATCCCAAGTCTTCTAAAAATATTTCACAGTCAAAGATATGATTTGTGCGGTCAAAGACTATACTTGAATATTACAATACTAGTTATAATGTACAGAAAACACGGATTCAAAAATAATTATATTTTTATAGTAAAAAGTCATTATTATTATTAATTATTTATTTTAAATAAATTACTAATTAAAAGATTTATATTTTTTTTATTTATATAAAATTATAATTGTTGATTCAAATAAATATATGAAATTATTTTTCAAGACATATGAGATAGTATTTACTTGTGAATTAATGAAAAAAATAATAACATTGTATTCTGTGTATAGTTTAGATTAATTCTTTCATGTTAATGCACCATTGATATTCTTTATGTATTTTTATCATGTTGAATGAAAAAGTTATTGGCTTATCCACACTTTCGGGAAGTATTCGTATATAATTTATCAATCATTCCTAATCCTTCTTTTTTTTTTTTTTTTTTTTTTTTTTTTTTTTTTTTTTTTTTCCTCTACTAATACCCTTCAGATTACTACGAATTAAGATTTGTAAAAAAGCAATTAAATTATATTTTGTTTACATTTATACTTGTTCAATAATTCAAGCATAAATACATATTTTACTTATATACTACAATAATATTTATTGAAACATTATATTTATGCTTTTTTAAAATAATTTTTTATATAAGTTTTTATTCAAATTATACGGTTTAAAACACAAAAATATATATTTATTTTTTTATAAAATGGTGAGAAACTAACATTCTTAAAAACGTTTTTTAAGTTTTCATAAGTATAAATATATTTTTTTGTTTTTAGAAGTAAAAATATATTTTTAGAGGCATAAATACATTTTTTTAGAAATATAAGTACGCATTTTTATGATTTTTTAAAAGTTATATATATATATATATATATATATATATATATATATATATATATATATATATATTACGTCTTTAGAAGTAAAAATATATATTTTAGAAATATAAAACGTACTATTATGTCTATATAAGTGAATCAAAGAAAGACCTCATACCGGACAAACTTGAGCATCCACTTTACTAGCATTGCATCACCAGATGTTTTGTTCGAAGCATAGGCTATCACTCATCCTCTCTGCATGACAACTGCTCCCAATCTGATGATTAATGCATCACAGAACACCACGAAATCCTCAACTACCTCAGGAAGTGTCAAAACCGGCACTTCGCAGAGTCGTTGTCGCAGAGTCTCAAATGTAGTCTGTTGTTCAGGGTCCCACCGGAAATCCACCCCGTTCCTCATCAGACGAGTGAGGGGTACTGCAATCATGGAGAAATCTTGTATGAATCTCCGGTAATACCCAACCAATCCCAAGAAGCTCCTGATATCCGAGGGAGATTTCGGAACCTCCCACTGCATAACCGTCTCGATCTTGGCCGGATCGACCAAAATCCCCTCCTGGTTAATGAGATGTCCAAGGAACTGAACCTCTCGCAACCAAAACTCGCATTTCGAGAACTTGGTATACATCCGTTCTCACCTCAAGACTCCCAATAGCTCGCAGAGACGCTCCTCATGCTGTTCTCTGGTCTTGGAATATACCAAGATATCATTTATAAACACGACGACTGAGCGATCAAGCATTAGCCTACATACCTGATTCATCAGATCCATGAATATTGTCGGCATGTTGGTGAGCCCAAACGACATCACCACGAACTGGTAATGTCCGTAACGAGTCCGGAACGCAGTCTTCTCCACGTCCTCCTGCCTCACCCTGGCCTGATGGTACCTTGACCTGATGGTACCCAGACCTCAAGTCTATCTTGCAGAACCAAGATGCTACCTGTAGCTGATCAAAGAGATCATCAATCCGCGAAAGTGGATAACGGTTCTTCACCGTCAACGTGTTCAACTCTTGGTAATCAATGCACATCGGGTGTGAACCATCCTTCTTCCTTACGAAGAGAATCGACACTCCCCACAGAGAACTGCTCGGACGGATGAACTGCTTGCCTAACAGCTCCTGTAGCTGAGATGACAGCTCTAAGGCGGTGCTAATCGGTACGGCTCCTTGGCGATAGGGGCCGCACCTGGCACAAGGTCGATCCTGAACTCGACCTGCCTCTCCGGAGGCACTCCGGGTAACTCTTCCGGAAACACATCAGCGAACTCCCTGACGACTGGAACCTCTAAAACTGAGACCTGAACCACAACCCCACATATCCACCACATACGCCAAATAACCCGCACACCTGTACTGAATTTACTGTCGAGCCCTGGCGGATGAGCAAAACCCTGAACCCAAGCTTGTGCACTCACCATAGATAACCAACTCCCCCCCCCCCCCACTTAGGGTTCGAAATACCACATGCTGACCCTCGCAGTCGATCATGGCACCGAAGCGACTCGGCTAGTCCATGCACACTATCACACAAACTTTGTCCATGGGAATTGGAGTCAAGTCAATCGGAAAGGAAACCCCGAAGATCTCTAGTTCGCAACCGCGATAGACTGAAGATGCAGAAATCTCGTGTTCGTTGGCGATGAAGACTCGTAACGGACACTCTAGCTCTCCTAAAAGAAAACGAAACTCCTTACTAAATGACCGGGAGACAAATGACCGACTCGCCCCTAAGTCAAACAATACCAGAGCAAGCAAGGAGTGCACTATGAACGTACCTAACATAGGTACAACACATATGAGCATAAAATAAACATAATCAATAAGATAAAGGATAGAAATATATCGGTCACCACATCTGGTGCTATCTTGGCCTCCTCGGACGTGAGCTGGAACGCATGTCCCCGAGCCCTCGGGGGCTCTACTCTACCCTGGCTCCCATCAGTGATCCTCAGTGTAGTTGGCGCGGGAGCCTGCACCGGCTTGGCGGCGAGCAACGGACAGTTGGCCTTCACGTGGCCAACCTGATCACAATGGTAACAAATCCTCATACTCGAAACTGGGACAGGATGACGGCAGTCCCTCACATAATGCCCCTCATTGCCACATTTGTTGCACCTGCTACCAGATCGATAAATCCCAGAATGAGCCTTCCTGCAATTCCTATAAGTGCGGTCGCGCTGACCTCCACATCTGGAATCAGCAGTCTTGGACCGCTTCGGCGCCGGTTGTGACTGCGTCGGGGGCTGCCTCTACTCTCTCAACTGCATCTCAATCTCAAGCTTATGCCACCTAGCGGCCTCCCGTAGCTCTAGTAATGTGTTACAACGTTGGGTAGAAACAAACTGTCTGATGTCGGTGTTGAGCATGCTCAGATAACGTGTCATCTGAGCCTGCTCGGAAGCACACTCTGGGAAAAACATCTCTTTATCAGTAAACATACAGGTGACCTCCGTCACTGACTCCAATCCCTGTCTCAAATCCAAAAACTCCTGTGCCAGCCGCTCTCGCTCAACTCGCGAAATGTAGCGAGTGTGGAACATCTCCCTGGACTGATTCCATGTAACCGCAACTCTCTGCTTATCAGAATACGACCCCGTCATCAATGTCCACCAGTCCTTCGCTCCGAACCTCAGCAGGTTCAGAGCACACTTGACCTTCTGGTCAGTAGGACATGAGCATGTGAAAAATCATCCCTCAACGTTAGATAGCCACCTCATGGCTATGATCAGGTCTTGAATCCCATCAAAAGTCGGGGGATTCATGTTATCGAAGTCCTAGTATTGAAATGCCCGACCTACCCCATTGCGGAGGCTACAGTGGCAGCCGTCTCAGCTATGGATGCATAGCGCTCATCGATGTACTCCACCATGGCAGTCTTGATAGACCCAAACATCTCCGGCAACTGTGCCCCGGAATAGTGCAAAAACCTCATTGTGCAGGATCTCCAGAATCCTAGCATCCAACTCCTCCGGTATCATCTGACCAGTGGTCCATGTAACTGATGCTGGCTCGCCCTGGTTACCAGCTCCTGATCCTGATCCGGATCTGGTCTCAAATCGCCTCATAGTCACCATTATGAAAATACACCAGAAAGAAATCAGATGCTCCATATATTAACGGGGAACCAACTCCAAACTAAACCCCAGGGGTTGTGACTTCCTTGCTACGTGTATGGGTCCTATGCTTTCAGCAGTACGGTCCCATACTACCTTCCATACCTACCCATATGTGTCTCAAGGATCATTACAACGCCCTAACAATATACATAAGCATAGGCGAACACTCAATCCTTGCTCCGAGAGGAAGGCTAAACATCTCACAACTGGTCAAATGACCCCACACAACTCATCCATGAAACTTCACCAACCCTGCAACATTTGTGTATGCTAGCCATACATAACGTTGGACCCTATAGACATTCGAATATTTGATCCTACCCTAAGCCCTTCATCAAACAAGAATAGGAAATAAGGCCAAAACCGAACATTCTCGGGCTATAAGATCTTAGTTATGTACAACTATGATGCATACACTGAGCAACTACAGTAATGATGTCAATTTCATATAAGGAAATGTTGGGTTTTTGTATACTACAACATCCTATGGTGCAGATACAACCCTAAATGCCTTGGATCTATGTTTTCTCTAATTATACATGTAATAGTGTTTCCAAAGCATTAAGCCTATAACTATCATGCAATTGACATAAATAATATGAAATACTAGTTAGGATGACATACCTCTTATGTAGCTTGAAACCTTGTTGTATTTGGCCTTAAGAGCTTAGCACCAAAAGTATGAATGCCTCAAATGGCTCATAACTCAACTAGGACAAAGGTGGCTCTTGAGAGAGAATCTCCATGCACCAAAACACCTCCAAGAACTCCAAGAACTACAAGTGTGCGTTTTCAGGCTATGAACTATATATTTATATGTAAGATTCCAAGGGTCATGGGTATAACCCAAAACCATACCCATGGGTTTATGATCCATGGTTCATGTGGCCCAACTCTTTATGTGTCCATACATAAACTTGGTCTAACATGGATCATAAGCCCAACACATATAAATATAACTAATTACCATAATTAGTCCCCATAGATTTAATTAGTCTCTTCTGATCACTAAATTAATTCCAAATTAATTCTTTATCAATACTAATTAAAACATCTGATTTCATATTAATATATTATAACTTGTAATATATTAATAAATCATATATAACCTTTTCTCAAGAGTCTAGTCTAACAAATTGTCATGTTGTTATGCAACCCAAATGGATCATGCTACTTTCGGGTCGAGTACATACCAATAATAGTTATGGGCTTAGACATCTAATTCAACAGTATCCCACTTGGATAAGTCTAAAACTGTTATTGCAAATACGACTCCAAAATCCCGACTAGCAATCGTAGCTCTTAAAAGCTATTGTCGAACTCTGACCTAGTCAATGATGTGTCCATTAGATAAAGGATCATATATTCCTCCATTCTAGATATCATATGGACTGAGACATGGATTATAATCATTCTCTCTGTCCATATGTTGTTTCCCGATTTCTGATTTATGACGACCGACTAATTAAACAAATCAAATCAGTCCAGGCCCGACCGAGCACTTAGGGTTGTCATCACTAAATCATCGAGGGGCCCACAGATATCGCTTTTATCCCTCCAAGGGTAAAAGGAATGGATAAACGTTGACTCATATGCTTTCTCTATCTACTCATCAAATCACACACAATAATGTGTTTTATAACACCAAGTTACTGGTGCGTTTTCACATTATCAATGTGCAACCGACTTGTAGACTGCAACTCATATCTCTCCGTTTGAAGAATATAAGATATTATCGTCTCATGATCACTCGTGATAAAATCCATGAAGTGAATCAAATGAACGTGGGTTTCATCTAATACTCGAATCTTATTTCAGGAGCACTCATGAATTCTGCAGCTATGTCTAAAACACCTAGACAAACTACATACCCATTCATGACAGTCTTGCCTCAATACCTACTTCCAAGGTATGATCGACTGTGGACGGTTTGAATAACCTAGTTATTCGGGAAGTCAAAACATGCAAAGTGAAACACAAGAATAATACTAATCCTATATGGCCCCAAAAGTTTTTGAGTGCCATATTGATTACTCATTATTCATTGTATAATGTTTCGAATAATCAACTTTATAATTGAATTAAACAAATAGTTATGTCATGCTCCAATCATGCACACTATGTTTACCTATGGTCCTTTCTTTGTGAAATAGATCAATTGAAAAAATTTCAATGATGCTCATTTCATAATTCCAAATCCTTATGATAAATGTAAGAATACCAAATTCTTGTCATTAACTATAATCTGTTAGATTCTAAACTTATATTCAATGATCCTCTTGTAATGACTATGCACAAAAGTCACAAAGACTTGGCAACAAACATTACAAGGTATTCCAATGGAGAGCAATTCCATGGAAACGAAGTCTCACATTCAAAGTACATTCCTTTGAACATCCTTATTGCATTATGTTTTCTAATCTTACACAGATTTAAAGAACAACTTCCACCTATGGAAACATTTCCATATTCCCATTATGACTATCGCTTCTGAACAAGAGTTGCCTCTTTTTAGAATATGTCAATATGGTTCTTCAAAAATTTATACTATACTTCCAACTGTCCATGAGCAACCAATATTTGGTAAACCTCAGATTGTCCTCGACAATTGCTTAATCATTTTAGTCATATCCAGTTCTAGTCCTTTTCCCTCTTAATGCCCTAGGCATTTGTAAAATTTAGAACAGATGAATATTATAGCAGATGTAATCGATCCTATACTTGAAGCATATGGGACACGATTCATGATGTCTCGCATAAAGACATGATACTCGACCAGTCTTTTGCTATAATTTTTCTATTTTCCATGTTCTCAAAATTCAGACTATGAAGAGGGATGTCGTAATCATAATGGAATTTTGAGAGCACAATTAACATTTGCATATATAGAATTTCCTTATGTTGAACCATTCCAACATAACACTCATATATATACTTGACTAAATTTGATTAAAATCTCAATCAAAGCTTTTAGAATTGGAATGAAGTATAATTTCCTCTCCCTTAATTATAGCAAAACAACTTTTCAAACCTGCAACTTCACAAATTGAAACTTTTTGTTTTCTATAATTAACATTGCTAACTTGCAATACTTAACATAATAATCATGCTCCCAATAACATGATAATTATATCATTATTAGCATAACACTTATGCTCCCATTAGCTTTGACATGTACCCAGAAATCAGTTGGACTTCTAGAAATCAAGACTTTATTAACTTTCTTACCAAAGTTTAGATTTATGATATGAGATGCTTTGATAATAATTTATCTAAGCTTCCCAAAATCATACACCTTTCCTTATATAGCTCACATGTGTGTCTAAACAATTATGAAGAGAGATGTCGTAAACATAATGTTTAGACCTTTTGCCATTTCTCACAATTTGTACTATGAAAAGGGATGTCGTAATCATAAACGAATTTGAGAAATGAAAATATCACATTTGCTAACTATTTAAAATCTACACAGTGAAAGCGTTTCCTCACCATCATTTTCATGAATCGGAGACAAACCTTATGACACTTAGATTTTATGGTGTATGTGTTCCTATCCATGTGAATTTGTCAAAAACATAACCACAAGAGGAGGTTAGTGACAAATCCAAAATCATATGGACTGAACTTGTTCAATCTTAACTTTTTTCCACCTGGCATCACAAGGGTCTTCCATTGCTTCGAAGTAGTTATGCAAACAACTGAGAACTCATGGAACTCAAATGCATAGTCAACTTTAATTGGAATGGGCACAAAAATAAGAATATGTCAACACGATAGGTTATAAACCTCAAGTCGTGTGCTAGTGATAAACAATACCCTTGATCAGTTCTTGAAACTTTTCAAGATCTTTAAGACTCCCACTGACCTCTTGACATATAAGATTCTCTTGTCAAGAACCATTACTTGACAAATCAAATATTCAAGAGTTAGCGCGGATTCTTATCAAGATAAACACTTCACACAATTGGCCTTAGTTGGTCTTTGTTTTATCCAAAACATCACAACTCACCAATTTCAAATGTACAAGAGTAGAAAACATTTTACTCTACATTTGATAAGTGTTTCAAACCTTTTTAACATTATGTCACTCAAGGCTCGATCTTGGAGTATGACTCTAAGACTTGTTTTTGGAACGAAGTATGATTTATCTTTTGATTTAACCATTTCAACAGTTCACGATTCCTCTTCTTATTCAAACAAATGCACTCATATGTCCTTAGAGGATCAACTGTGATATGGTTTCTTAATCAATAAGATAATCATAAAACATGATACTGCAAGTACTCTCCCATCTTTTCAGATTGGAGAAACTTTTATCTTTCTACCTAATTTGATTCTTCTCGTTCGTCCTGTCATACATTGATACTTTTCCAATGTTTTAGAATTATACTTAAACTTGTAAGAACAACAATATTTACTAAACTTTAGTAAATCATGACGACTAGCCTTATCGCTCTTTGTGGTGGACCTGATCAGCGCACAACCAAGTGTACCCGATCTCCTAGTCCTTCACTTGACTCACACATACATGTGAACAAGGAATTAGTCTTAATTTCCCAAAGATGGAAAATTCTCATTCATCACACAATACAAGTTGCATGATTCCAAATTCTTTGACTTTTACCATCCTAGTGAACTTCCAAGTAAATAGGGAAGCTTCGCAACCAATGCTCCTTCTTTTGGAAATACAACATATGGACTCTTTGGTAATGCTACATGGGACTATCTCAGACTTAGCCTTTCTCTTTACCATTGGGTCAAATGACTTGACCATGGCCGATCCCTTTCCATTGGGATGATAAAGCTTTTTTGGACTTCTAATGTTACCATTTTTAATGTCCATGGAAGTTTGGGAAGTAGATCTTCCAATCAAATTTTCTTTACCAGTGCTCCAAATCATCGTTGATTCAGCAACAACAAGAAAATAAGTAAGGTCAATAAGGGTCATGTCGTGATCTGTCATCAGGGAGTGACTAAAGAACCCAAGTCAACAACCATCTTCCTCGAGACTTCGACACCCAACTCTCCCAACTTGTCAATATGTAACTTAATCTCCAAGATGTGAGCACATATAGACATTGCTTGCCAATAGGGATTGAGGGACCTTGAACTTTTCAAGAACTTGTGGGTTAGGGAGAATAATTGGAGGAGGTGGAGGAAGTAAAGTATGATTTCCAGTCCCATTAATGCACAACAAAGGGATTAATCTTTCACCTTGATCGCCACTTAGGATATCATCTTCATTAGAAAGATTTATCCAAAAGGGATAAGGAAGACCATAGTTGTCATAACTAGACATCTATGAGGGAGAAATTCAAGTTTAGTTGATTTAAGTCCTTAATATAACACCCAATATGAAATATTAAGGTTGTTGGATTAGATGTCTAAGCCCATAACTATTATTGGTATGTACTCGACCCGAGAGTAGCATGGTCCATTTGGGTTGCATAACAGCAGGACATTTTGTTAGGATGGACTCTTGAGAGAAGGTTATATATGATTTATTAATATATATTATAAGTTTTAATATATTAATAGGAATCATATATTCTAATTAGTATTAATCAAGAATTAATTTGGAATTAATTTAGTGATCAAAAGAGACTAATTAAATCTATGAGGACTAATTATGGTAATTAGTTATATTTATATGTGTTGGGCTTATGATCCATGTTGGACCAAGTTTATGTATGGATACATAAAGAGTTGGGCCATATGAACCATGGATCATAACACCCATGGGTATGGATTTGGGTTATACCCTTGACCCTTGAAATCCAACATATAAATACATGCTCTTAACCTAAAAAACGCCTACATGCTTGTTCTTGGAGTTCATGGGTGTTTTGGGTGCATGGAATTCTCTCTCAAGTTCCACCTTTGTCCATGATGTGTTGTGACTTCATTTGAGGCTTCCACACTATTGGGGTTAATCTCTTTAAGGCAAAATTCATCAAGTTCTACAAGCTACACAAAGAGGTAAACTTCTAACTAGTATTTTATATAGTTTATATCCTTTGTATGCTATTTGTAGGCTTAAAGCTTTGGAAACCATTTGCATGTATAATTAGTGAAAACATAGATCCAAAGATTCTAGGGTTGTATGGGCTCCATAGGATGTTGTAGTATACAAAACCCATTAAAGGATAGGACCCAACACAATATTTTACAACTTGGAAGAGGGATGCCGTAATCCAAGCTACAAAATATTTGAAGGTAGGTAAATGACGATTTACCAATTTCCACCATGAAAAACGAAATTTAACATTAGGTTTTAAATGAATTGAAACTCCTAGATCTTTTAAGATTCATTGAACTATTCAATGGCATGTTTAAATCTCAATTGTGCCCTTCAAGTTTGTGACTGGGATGTCGAGGATCACAAACAAGAAGTGAATAACCTTGCAAATTAGCTTGGTACACTTAATGTTACAACCACCTAATCAATGTGTCGGTTAACCACACACGCTCCATTGATCTATGATTAACATCAAGTTGTCCTTTGCTACACATTGTCAGTCTCAGATTAGTGTGTCGGTTAACCACATACGCTCCATTAACGACTTAACAAAGTGCAAAGTGCAATTTCATGGGTTAGCACCAAATTCACATTTTCCTAAAGTAACTAAGATTGAGAATTTAATAAAGCTTAGTTACTTTATATTTATCATTATACTTTTAATGAAAGGAGAATTAATGTCCTGTCCTACCTGTTCGGCTAACGACCCTCCACCTATCAAGGAAACGGTGGGTGAGAGTGGACACCCATTAAACTGCCAATTTATAGGCAGTAACCTTATACCCCCCCCCCCTTATAGACCGGCTTCGTGAATGAGGCCTACTAACGGTAAGACTGACTTACTCTTATACATATGTGTGTGTGTGTGTGTGTATATATATATATATATTAAACCTATAATATTTTAATAGTATAAGGGTTGAATTTTAAACTTTAAAAATTCTAGGGGTTGGAATTAAAGTATACATGGGGGGGGGGGGTAACTTTACAAATTCAAAAACTTGAGGGCAAGTTTTGAACAATTCAAAAACTTTTGGTTTCCATAACTTATAAGTTTAAAGTGGTTTAATGAAAAACTCTTCAAGTTCTATAACTTGAGGACAAGTTATAGATGACTTTAAAATCATTTAAGAAAAATAAGACTCTTCATTTTCATAACCTATGGAACTTTTTGAGTTCTAAAAATTCCTTAATGAGACCTTTTATATAACTTGAGGACAAGTTACAAAACTCAAACTTTCAACAATAACTATCATCATACAACTTTCTATGATCAAAACCGACTCATAAATTAAGATAATGCATATCAAACAAATTTCAAAAATTAGCCTAATCATATAAACTAATACAAATCTTGAAACTTTGACAATTATCTAATAATTGAAAGAGAATCAACATTGCCATAACAACAAAATCAAATTTTATGACAAAAACATTTTGTGGCAATGATTCTAATCCAAAATAGGCCAAAAAAATCGAAATTTTGCTGTCTAGATTGCCAACTCGTCGAGCCCATTACTGAACTCGACGAGTCCAAGGAAAAAAAACATGCTACTCAGCGAGTCACCAGTGGACTCGGCGAGTTCACTGGGCAGAAGGCAAAAATTTCGATTTTTTCACTTTGAAAACTTATAAAGCATCAAGTATATTAGAAAACAATGCATGTCTCTGATACCACTGTTGGGTTTTTGTATACTACAACATCCTATGGTGCACATACAACCCTAAATGCCTTGGATCTATGTTTTCTCTAATTATACATGTAATAGTGTTTCCAAAGCATTAAGCCTATAACTAGCATGCAATTGACATAAATAATATGAAATACTAGTTAGGGTGTCATACCTCTTATGTAGCTTGAAACCTTGTTGTATTTGGCCTTAAGAGCTTAGCACCAAAAGTATGAATGCCTCAAATGGCTCACAACTCACATAGGACAAAGGTGGCTCTTAAGAGAGAATCTTCATGCACCAAAAACACCTCCAAGAACTATAAGTGGGCGTTTTTAGGCTATGGAGTATATATTTATATGTAGGATTCCAAGCGTCATGGGTATAACCCAAATCCATACCCATGGGTTTTATGATCCATGGTTCATGTGGCCCAACTTTTTATGTGTCCATACATAAACTTGGTCCAACATGGATCATAAGCCCAACACATATAAATATAACTAATTACCATAATTAGTCCCCATAGATTTAATTAGTCTCTTTTGATCACTAAATTAATTCCAAATTAATTCTTGATCAATACTAATTAAAACATTTGATTTCATATTAATATATTAGAACTTATAAATTATTAATAAATCATATATAACCTTTTCTCAAGAGTCCATCCTAACAAACTGTCCTGGTGTTATGCAACCCAAATGGACCATGCTACTCTCGGGTCGAGTACATACCAATAATAGTTATGGGCTTAGACATCTAATCCAACAACAAAACCCTAAGCTATCAGGCATCATAGAATCATACAATTCTATCATGCAATTCCTGAAGATCTCTATCCTATTACTAGCATGTTGTTCTAACATATCAAAATATCAATAACAGTACGGTATTTTGGGGTCTAATTAGTGGCTCCGGTTGATCATACACATCGCATCCTCCTTTATTACTTGGAAACCATTTGAAAATCTTTTCCTTGGTTTGAGATTGGATTCACACGAGTGTTCCTCCATTTCACTCAAACCAAGGCTCTGATACCAAATTGTAACATCCATAAAATTCATAAAAATTTAAAACTTTTTCAAGCATCCAAAAACCATTATTTGTTTCAAAAATGTTGTCAAAGTAGTTTAATATCAGAGAATCCCAAAAATCAAAATCATAAAATGTGAGAAGGTGCACGATCAAGCCTTCGCCTTCTCACGATAATCCGAAGTACCTGAAACAAAATCCAAAAATGTAAGCCCGAAGCATAGTGAGTTCCCCCAAAATACCGATACATAACAATAGCACACATAATAACAACATGTAATGGGTCCACAGCTTCACAGACTGGATTACCACCGAGCCCACAGTATAAGTCTGGCTTGCCATACAGGCCCACAACTCACATTTGGCTTGCTCCTGAGCCCACAACATAAGTATGGCTTGCTCTCGAGCCCACAACTTATGGTTGGCTTTCCCCTTCAGTCTTAAGATTGGAATCTAAATGGTCAACCCTCAGTGTGAGTCTGGTATGCTCCCCTAGCCCTTAGCTCGCATCTAGAATGCTTATAAGTCCTTAGTATGAGTCTGGCATGCTCTCCCTGGCTATCAACTTATATCTGGCATACTCCAGGGTTTGTTGGTTACCGCATGGAGTAGTACAACCTTAACCCTACCCACACAACAAGTCAACATGTAACAACTAAAACACATACAGATAATCAGATAATATCACAGGTAGTGTTATAGATCTACCAGACTATCATATCAAAGTAGCATGCATATCTAACTCACACTCAACATATCAACAACTACCAGGATATCAATTCAATGGGTCAGACATGGTGCCTTCGACCTCTAAGTATAATGAGGAAAACTCACCTCACAAGTAGTGATAAACGGATAAAATCGAGTCCCAACTCACAGCTCCAAACTCAACTACCTGTAACCACCATATTACTAATTCTATTAAAATCCTAAATTACCAAAATACTCTAAGAAGTCCAAATTGGTCAACCATGGTCAAAGTCAAAGTCAACAGTCAAGGTCAATAGTCCATGTTGACCAAACTCGTCGAGTGCATCTACTAACTCGTCAAGTTCCTTCATATCTCAAAAGATCATGAAAACCTCGAGACAACTCGTCGAGTTACCAGAGCAAATCGTCAAGTTCTTTAGTGTTTAGAAAACCAGGAAAACTTAACCAACTCGTCGAGTTATCTCATCAATTCGCTGAGTTCACTCAGTATCCAGAAAGAGGGAAACCTTATCCAACTTGTCGAGTTGGCTAAGCAACTCCTC
The DNA here is from genome assembly GCF_051521515.1 of Lactuca serriola. Classification (NCBI taxonomy): domain Eukaryota; kingdom Viridiplantae; phylum Streptophyta; class Magnoliopsida; order Asterales; family Asteraceae; genus Lactuca; species Lactuca serriola. Next base: position 127,046,964 of record NC_136411.1, on the reverse strand, counting down.
GAGTTTTCCTGTCTTAACATATTCAGCCATTTCCAGTTGAAACCACGACCCCAAACTACAGATCTAGCCCCTTAGGACTGAGATACCATGTAAAGTTGTTAACTTTACGTACATGCAAGGCATCATAGGGATTAAAACACTCATATTAAGCTTATTATGGTTTTAGAGCATGAAGGAGGGCCAAGAATTAATAAAGTTGGCAACTTTAAGTCCAAGGAGGCCTTAAGATGCTCAAATATAAAATCCTAGCTTCAAAGCATGCTCAAAACCAAGAATGACTCAAGAATAAGCTAGAAATGACCATAAACTCTGTAATGGAGAGATCTAAAAAAGGTGTGATCAAAATGGAGACTTTTTGCCTCTAAATGGTTGCAAAAATAGTGAAGATCCCGGATCTAAGGCCTTCTATGCAATCCAACCTATTCAAGCTTCTAGTTTCCTCCAAAAGAACACAAGATTTACTCTCCAAAGCTCACACACACACACTCAAGAAAGTAATAAATCATATCTAGGGTTTCTCTCTGGACAATAAGGTGGTGAGGGAGGCCGGTGAGGGGACTTAAGGTCCTTTAAATAGGGTGCAAACACTAAAAATTAGGGTTTTCATGCACAGCCTCAACTCGTCGAGTTGGGATCCTCCAACTCATCGAGTAGGTTCCATAATCCATACGGCCTTATTAGTTTCTACACGACAAGTTGGGGCCTCCAACTCGTCGAGTAGGTCTTATGTGATGTACACAAATTCTTAAAATTATACCTGGGAGTCGGAATGTTACAATTCTCCCCCACTTGAACTAGACACCGTCCTCGAAGTCTGTTGCAGTGAACAACTCTGTATAATGCTTCCGCATCTCGGCCTCCAGCTCCCAATTCCACTCGGATCCCCTCTGATGCTCCCATTGTACCTTTACCAAAGGTACCTCCTTGTTACGCAGAATCTTCACCTTCCTTTCCAGAACGGCCACTGGCCTCTCCACGTAATTCAGGTGCTCATCAACTTGAATATCGTCCAATGGCACCGCTACATCCTCATGTAGTATGCATTTTGGCAATTGCGAGACGTGAAAAGTGTTGTGAATCTGACTGAGCTCATCCGAGAGATCCAGTCTATACGCCACCTTGCCAACTCTGGCAATAATCCGAAAGGGTCCAATGTATCGGGGACCCAACTTCCCCCTATTCCTGAAGTGAACCACACCCTTCCAGGGTGAGACCTTCAGTAGTACCATGTCATCAACCTGAAACTCCAATTTAGATTGGCGTCGGTCGGCGTAACTCTTCTGCCGACTCTGAGCACTCTGCAACCGCTGCCTGATCTGTTGAATCATATCGATATTCTGTAGAACCACCTCGATCCGACCCATCACCCTGTGGCCAACCTCACCCAACAGACTGGGGTACGGCATCCCCGTCTAAACAACAACTCAAAAGGCAGAGCACCAATGCTGGAATGAAAGATGTTAATGTATAAGAACTCTGCAAGAAGTAGGTAGGATTTCCAGCTCCCACCAAAGTCAATAACACAAGCACGCAACATATCTTCGAGGGTCTGTATGGCCCGCTCACTCTGGCGTCTGTTTGTGGATTATAAGCTGTACTGAAATGCAGTCGTGTGCCCAATTCTTCGTGAAACTTTTGTCAGAAACAGGAGGTGAACCGAACATCACGATCTGAAACGATAGAGACCGGAACCCCATGGCGAGCAACGATCACACTCCTTGTTCTTTCTCAAAACCCTTAATTTTAAATTTTAGAAAAAAATCATTGTAAAAATTTCTCAAACCGTAGATTTGAGTCCAGACACCCCCGAAGGTGTGCCGAAATCCCTCAAACCAAGGCTCTGATACAAACTTGTAATATCCCAAAATTCGGAACCAAAATTTCATTTTTATTTGCATAATTATAAAAACGGTAGTCAGAAAACATCAATGGTGTCATCCCATATCATAATATAAAAACCAATATCTCAAATATCAAAACATGTCATAAGGAAACAATGATCAGAGTACAACTCCTAAAGATCTCGTGTGCTGAAAATGATAGTGTGATGCGCTGCGATCATGTTGTCTCCTTTCTTTTCGAAGAAGAGGTACCTGAAACCAAAAACTAAAAACCATAAGCACGAAGCTTAGTGAGTACCCCATCACACCACATAACACACAATAACATATTGTCTAGCATATTTGGGTACTGGCCTACCCCTTCGGTCTCTTTCAACCGATAACCACCTAGCATATCAGGGTGCTGGCCTACCCCTTCGGTCTCTTTCAACTGGTTACAAGGACTATTTTACCCCTACCACTACCACATAATAGCAGACATAATCATTCTGTCAGGCATATATGGGTGCCTGACCTACCCTTCGGTATTGTTGACCCGATACGGGGTCTATTTCACCCCTACCTACCACTATCACATAATACCATAGCATACTAGCCCATAAATCATAACAGATAGTGACATACCAGATAATTATCACAAAGACAATCATCTAACTACAAACTCCTACTAGTGGGTCGGCCTTGGTGCCTTAGACCCACGGCTACCGGGAAGGTAACTCACCTCGCAAAGCTTAATGCAGAATCTCATGGTAAGAAATCTCTCATGGTAGCTCCGACGACTCCCCGAGCTATCATCACCACAATAACACTTAATCAAAAACTAATAATCCCTCTTAGGGTAAAATGACCATTTTACCCCTGATCTAATTTGGCCAATGCCTAAGGCCCAACACCATACATGAAAGGCCTAAATCTAAATAGTCTTCCCAAACCCACTAGTGGCCAACCAATGGCCCAATTTTCTAAATTGGGCCCAAATCCTCAAATAGGCCTTATCGTAAGCCCAACAAACTCTTAGCCCAAAATAAATAATTTTTGATGGCCCAATACCATAAATCTCAGTTCTAGGCCCAGAGTCCCTACTCCACAGTAGGCCATAAGGCACAACAATCCAGGCCCAAACTTCTAAGGCCCAAAAACCCATATTTGTTACTCTGTATGCATACGCACGGTGTACTTGGCATGCACGCCCAGCGTATGCTAGCCTTGACTAGAAGCGGGAAGTTGACCCAGTACGTGCAGTGTACCAGGGTGTACAGCCGACGTTCTGGCCAGCTTCCTTAAGACTCCTTTTGTGACTTAATACATTCAGTCCTAACGTCCAAAACATAGATCCAAGTCCTTTAAGACATCCTAATCCATAAAGTTACAAACTTTATGTCTTTGCATGCATATATGGGGGTTAAAACATGATTTAAGTCCTTAAACAAACTTGTGACCATCAAACACTTGCATGGTTGTAGCTTAACCATCAAGGTCCGATTTTTTATGACTCTAAATGCTTCCAAGAGCTCAAAAGGACATCTCTTATGGTCTGGAACTACCAAGACACAGGAAACCTCGACAATGGAGTCAAAATAACCCATAAAACAACCCAACACTACAACTAAGCATGCAAGGTTCAAGTTTGAAGCTTGATACATCATATAAGTCAGAAATGATGTTAATCCCTTGGATCTACAAGCTCTCTTCAAGTCCTTGCTCCTTCTTCAAACTTATTTCTCTTCAAAATCACCAAAACAACACCAAAATACTCAAAGTAAGCTCCAAAATACAAATAAGCGGGTTCAGGTTCGAGTTGGGCACTGGGAGGACAAGGGAGGCTGAGAGGATAGGGGTTTTTGAAGATTATAAGTTGTTTAAATAGGGTGTAAACCCTAAAATTTTGGGTTTGCATCTGGTAACCCTACGCCCAACGTACGCTTGGGTACGCCCAACGTAGGCATCGGAATCCCCCGATTTGCGCCTCATAGGCGTACGCCGTGCGTACACCATGTACGCCCAGTGTACGCTTCGCCCCAAAAATTTCATTATTTTAACAATTATAACTTGAATAAAATCAATACCATACCCGATAAATTCCAGACGTTACAGATACTCACAAAGGTCCAAAAGCAAGAAAAGATGATGATGATGTTGATTCTTTGCCCACACCAACACTAGCGTACTTCTTTCTTCTTCTTTTCTTCTTCCTACAAGATAGAAATGAACCCAAAATACAAAGGATCTTAAGGAGAGATAAGATTAGGGTTTCTGTAGGCTTAGAGAGTGGTAAAGGCTGAGGGTGAGAAACCCTAGCCCTCTCATTCCCTTAAATACCAAAAACTTAGGGTTTTGGTCATCATCTGCCTTCATGTCGTGAGCACTATACTGCTCACATCATGGACTTTTAAATGATGCATGCGTCCGGATCAATCCTCACGACGTGAAAAGGCAATCTTCACGTCGTGTGCATGGCAATAACTGAAACTTATAGCTTCGCACTATTAAAGATAATATATACCTGATATGGGTGTTACAATCTATATATATATATATATATATATATATATATATATCATATCATATCATACTATACTATAAAAGAAGCATTTTTCCTTTCACTACATTCATTTGAAACTCCCATGGTTTTTCAATTTCTTTCTAATAATGATTATAAGTTGGTTAATAAGGTTAAATAAATATCAAACCTAAAGTGTAATCATATATAAACTAAAAAATATCTTTACTTCTACATGTAAAGTTATGTTTTTTAACTTTTAACATATTATACTTAATTTATTAATTTTAATATATTTTTGGATGTAAATCATTATCATTTTAAAGCTATAAATTTTTAACAATTTGTATAAAATATTTAAATTATTAATTTAAATATCATATTACATGATCAACTTAAATATAAATATTAGTTTAATTTAAACAACCCAAAAAAATATTTTGTAAATAATATGTTATTCTATGTAAACCATTATCAGTTTAAAGCTATCACTTTTGAACAGTTTGAACAAAATACTTAAATTGTTAATTTAAATATAACATTACAGTGTCAAATTAAATATAAATTCCAGTTCCACTTAAAAAACTCAATGAATATTTTGTGAATAGTTGAAAGTGATAAATTGTAGTGCTAAATGCAAAAACTAAATTGTAATATCAACTTAACTAAAATATTTCCTAAAGATATTTTTATAATCGTTAAAAGTTTTCAAATAAATAGTTTAAAATAACTTATAATAACAATAGTTAAAAATAACTCTATATAAATAATTATATTGTTTCCTTTAAAATCGAAAAACAATGTTTAATGTTTTAAATAATTATAATGATAGAAATTTAAACGTTAAACAAATAAATTTTAAAAAATTAATTAACAATAACAACAATTATAAATAACATTAAACCATATATTATATTTAATTTTATTCATGACTAACTCGCAGGTAGAAGTCATTCAAACGATTGAGATTATGCAGTTATAATAGATGTATATATTATCATATAATTCAAAATAGTCAATATATTATATCAATTTAGTATACAAATTATTATATCAAATCTAACAACAATGTTATTATTATATTTAGAAAAACATATATTTGTAAAGATTTCAGCTATATAGGTCTTTCTACGCAACGCGCGGGCATTCGCCTAGTCATACATCATACATACTTATAAAGCTAACATTTTTCCTTGAACCTCATGCATTTGAAACCCCCATAAAAATTTGCAAGCACCTCATGCATTTGAAACCTCTCCTATTTTAATGAATATCACTCAAAAGTCTCTTAAGAATGATTAACCATTAATGGATACTCTGCTATAAAAAGGTCAATCTTTTTTAGTTCTTTTTGAGTAGACACACAAATACAAATCACATACAAAATTCACAAAGAAAACAAGTTTAAAGTTTTTTGTGTTGTTTTGAGGGATTTGAACAATTTTTCGAGCCATGTTATTATGTTGAAGTTTTTAATTTGTAAGTTTGTTATATACTAATTCTCTTTGGTATTTTCTTGATTTAAGTATTCTTTTAACAATATCATTGTATGTTGTGGTTGAAATTTTAATGTAATTAGATTAGATTCATGTTATCGATCATATGTTATGGAAGGTGATATATATAATATTTAATTAACTATTGTATACATGTTTGTATGTTCATGTTGCTTCAAAACAATAATTAAATAAAAATCATGGATATGTCATATATCCATATTATCCATGTAAGCATATTTTAAAATGCATATCACTTTATATTTTAGTATATGTTTAACATTTTAATTATAATAATAAGTTTTTTCTTAAAGTTTCTTTCACTTATTAATAATAACAAGCGGTTTTAAAATTAATAAGCAATAATTATAAATAATAAAATTAAATTACATGGATATGTTATATTATCCATGCAAGTCTCTTTTGAAATGCAAATAGCCTATCGTATCACTTTATTATTTAGTATATGTTTCACATTTTAACAATAATATTAAGTGTTTCTTAAAAGTCTTATTTAGCTTATTATTAATAATAAGTGGTTTAAAATTAATGAATAACAAATTTAAATGATAATAACATCAAATTATAAATTACATTTAGCTATAAATAAATTCTATTTTAAATGAACATCATTATTGAAATTAGAAAATGATCGCATAAGTAAAAATATATTTAATCAATAATAATAATTGTTAAAAATAATACTAAATAGATAATTATATTTAATTCTATTAATGAGGAATGTGGGTTGATGTCAATGAATATTATTGTTCAAAATAATAGAGATTATATATATATATATATATATATATATATATATATATATATATATATATATATATGTGTGTGTGTGTGTGTGTAAAAATATTATCTGAGAGTCAACGTCAATAACATAACCATTTTAAACATATATATTTTTAATATTTTAACAGTATATTTTTAATCTTCGTTGCGCAACGCGTGAGAATTCGTCTAGTCATTATCATTATATACTTATAAAGCTTGTATTTTTTCTTGAACCACATTCATTTGAAACTCCCATGACTTTTCAATTTCTTTTTAATAATTATTATAAGCTGGTTAATAAGGTTAATTAAATATCAAACCTAAAGTGTAATCATATATAAACTAACTTTCAATATTAAAAAAATATATTTTCTTCCACTTATAAAGTTTTTTTTTTAACTTTTAACATATTATATTTAATTTATTAGGTCTAATATGTTGTATGTAAACCATTATCATTTTAAAGCTACAACTTTTAATCAATTTGTATAAAATACTTAAATTGTTAATTTAAATAGAACCTTACATGATCAACTTAAATATAAATTTAGTTCAACTTAAACAACTCAAAGAATATTTTGTAAATATTTAAAAATAATAAAGTGCAGTGTCTTTCTAATAATGATTATAAATTGGTTAATAAGGATAAATAAGTATCAAGCCTAAAGTGTAATAAAAAATAAACTGAACTTCAATATTAAAATAATATTTTTACTTCTACTTATAAAGTTACGTCTTTAACATTTAACATATTATACTTAATTTATTAGATTTAATAAGTTGTTGTATGTAAACCATTATCAGTTTAAAACTACAACTTTTGAACTGGATGGACAAAATACTTAAATTGTTAATTTAAATCTAACATTACAGTGTCAACTTCAATATAAATTTCAGTTCCACTTAAAAAAAACTCAAAGAATATTTTGTGAATTGTGAAAAGTGATAAATTGTAGTGCTAAATGCAAAAACTAAATTGTAATATCAATTCACTAAAATGTTTCCTAAAGATATTTTTATAATCGTTAAAAGTTTTGAAATAAATAGCTTAAAATAACATACAATAACAATAGTTAAAAGTAGCTCTATATAAATAATTATATTGTTACCTTTAAAATAAAAAAAATATGTGATGTTTTAAATAATTACACTGATAGAAATTAAAAACGTTAAACAAATAAATTTTAAAAATGAATTAACAATAACAACAACTATAAATAATATTAAACCATATATTATATTTAATTTTATTCATAAGTAACTCGTAGGTAGAGGTCATTCAAAAGATTGAGATTATACAGTTTTAATATATGTGTATATTATCATATAATTCAAAATAATCAATATACTATATCAACTTAGCATACAAATTATTATATCAAATTTAACAACGACATTATTGTTATATTTAAAAAAACATATATTTGTGAAGATTTCAGGCATATAGATGCTTCTGTGCAACGCGCAGGCATTCGCCTAGTATACTTATAAAATAAGCATTTTTCCTTTCACCACATTCATTTGAAACTCCCATGACTTTTCAATTTCTTTACAATAATATTATAAATAAGTTAAATAATGTTCTATAAACAAGAAAGGATGTTTTATTACAATGTTTTCATCCCACATCAATGGTGAGAGTAAACAAGAGAACATTTCCTCTTCTATAAATAGGAAAGGTTGTGAAAAGTTTCAAAGGGACCAAACCATGAGAACTGCTTTATGCCTACCTTTGTAGGATTTTGAGGGTATTATTTGGTGAGATTGTCTATATTGGCAAGTGTCCAGTTAAGTTTTAGAATTTCAAAAATGGTTTTGAACCGGATTTTTTCAGGTTCAAACCGTGTTTCAGTAGAAAAAAGTTATGTAATTAGGTATATTGAGTTGAATCGAAATTGGATGAATTTCACCCGATAAAGGATTCTTTTTCCTTTCACCACATACATTTGAAACTCCCATGATTTTTCAAATTATTTCTTATAATATTATAAATAAGTTACATAATGTTATATAAATATTAAAAAAAAAATCTACCTAAACCTAAAATTATAAATGTTTGAAATATCACTTTGATTCAAAAGCACGAGATATATACAAACCGAGTTTCATTAGAAAAAAAAAGTTATATAATTTGGTATATTGAGTTGAATCGGTCCGAGTTTGATGAATTTGGACCAATAAATGATGCATTTTCCTTTCACCATATACATTTGAAACTCCCATAATTTTTCAAATTGTTTCCAATGATATTGTAAATAAGTTACATAATGTTATATAAATATAAAAAAACATACACCTAAACATAAATTATAATTGTTTGAAAAATCGCTTTGATTCAAAAGCTCGAAATATATATTCGATTATATTTTGTAAATGAATTCATTTTATAATGAACTTTTAAATCATGAAAATACATATAAACAAACTTTTTATATTAAGTACATAACTAAATTTATGATTTTAGAATTTAACAAAAAATTATTTAATAAAAACTAACTTTTTTGGATAGCAATTTACGATATTTTAGAAAAATGGTACTATTGAATAGTAAAGAAAGGGTAAACAAGAGAAATGGTGTTTTATGAAATAAGTTAAATAGTGTTTTATAAACAAGAAACTTGTTTTATTATAATGTCTTCATCCCACATCGATGGTAAGAGTAAACAAGATAACGTTTCCCCTTCTATAAATAGGAAACGTTGTGAAATGTTTCAAAAGGAACAAACCATGAAAACTTCCTTATACCTACCTTTTTAGGATGTTAACGGTATTCTTTGGTGAGATTGTCTTTATTGGCAACTACCCAGTTAAGTTTAGAATTCTGAAAATGGTTTTGAACAAGATTTTTTTAGGTTCAAACCGAGTTTCTGTTGAAAAATTGTTATGTAGTTTGGTATATTTAGTTAAATCGGTTTGAGTTTGATCAGTTTGGACCGATGAAGGAAACATTTTCCTTTCACCACATACATTTGAAACTCCCATGATTTTTCAAATTTTTTCTAATAATATTATAAATAAGTTACCTAAACAAAAAATTATAATTGTTTGAAAAATAAATTTGATTAAAAAACAAGAAATATATACAAACCGAGTTTCAGTAGAAAAAAAATTATGTAGTCTGGTATATTGAGTTGAATCGGTCCAAGTTTGATCAATTTGGACCGATAAAGGAAGCATTTTCCTTTTACCGCATACATTTGAAACTCCCATGATTATTCAAATTGTTTCTAATAATATTATAAATAAGTTACATAATGTTATATAAATATAAAAAAATCCACCTAAATATAAAATTATAATTGTTTGAAAAATCACTTTGATTCAAAAGCATGAAATATATACTTGATTATATTTTATAAATGAATTTATTTTATAATGACCTTTTGAATCATGAAAATACATATAGATAAATTTTCTATATTAAGTACCTAACTGAATTTATAATTTTAGGATTTAACAAAAAGTTATTCAATAAAAACCTACTTTTTTCGATAGCAACTTACGAGATTACTAAGAAATTGAACTATTGAACAATAAATTTTTTGGATAACGTTTTATTTTTATTATTTAATACTTTATTTAACAAAATAAAATTATTGGCAAATAAAGAAATGAGTTTAATTAAAATGTCTTCATTCCATATCGATGGTGAGAGTAAACAAGAGAATGTTTCCTCTTTTATAAATAGGAAAGATTGTGAAATATTTCAAAGGGAGTAAGTCATGAGATCTTCCTTGCGTTTACCTTAGTAGGACGTTGAGAATATTTTTTGTGAGATTGTCTTTGTTAACAAGAGACCAATTAAGTTTCAGAATTTCGAAAATTAACTCGGACTAGATTTTTTAGATTTGGATTAAATTTGATTAATATCCGAGTGTCTTTTGGCTGAGTTAGGCAAACTCGCTTGCATTGGAGGCCGGGTTTATGTAACATGTCGAGTATTTGATTGTGTTAGCCAAGTTTTACAACCCTGTATGTAATACAATTTTATATTCTAACCTTATAAAATACGTCGCCATTATCATATGTTCTACATAATTATAATAAGATTCATGATACAATTTTTTTTAATTTACTATTTAAGATAAAAAGATATCTCTATTATTATATGTTGTACAAAATAATAATATTTAAGATATATCAAAAGATGTCTCTATTATCGTATGTTCTACATAATGATAATATTTAATATAAACGTTTTGATTTAATATGTAATTATTATTTAATAGATAACAATAATGATTTATTTATTTTTTAAAAATTTATATATTTTTTTATATTTTAACCATATAACTTTGTATATGCACAACAACTTCAAATTTCAACCTTATCTCTTATGATATAGTTCAACATAATAATAATATTAAAAATCATTTTTTATATTTTTTATGAAATTATTATTTAATTGTTGATAACAATGATTTAGTTATTTTTCATATAATTTTTTTTTCCTATTTTGCGCAACGCGCGGACATTCGCATTTGTCTATATCTATATATCTATATCTATATATACTTATAAAAGAGACATTTTTTCTTCAACCACATTCATTTGCAACCCCTAACTTTTGAATTTCTTTTTAAATTAGTACATTAAATCCAATATTATTATAATTTCAATATTAATTCTTTAAATGGAAAATCTAAATCAAAATGTCAAATTAACAAAAAAATAGTTAATTTTTTTTTTATAATAATGATATTTTCCTCAAAATAAATTAAATTAAAAATATTAAAAGGTCAAATAAAATATTAAAAGGTTAAATAAAATAAATTAAAAAGGTTAAATAAAAATATTAAATATAAAACATATATCAAAAAATAGTTTTAAAATTCATTAAAAATAATATATATCTATCCAAATTGAGTTTATTTTTATTTCACAGATAGCGGCTATTAAGATGACGCAATTTTAAATAGAATAATATAAGATCTATTATTTGATACTCGTAAATCTATTGCGAAAGTAATTTCGTACACTCATTTTAGATAATGTTTATCATTTATTTAAAATACTTAGAATATTTCATAATAAACTAGTTTAAAAATTATTAATTTAAACTTACTAACAAGTATATATTTATTTTAATAACATATATTTATCAATATTCTAATTATAACTACACGATGCACAAAATATCGCCTATATATATATATATATATATATATATATATATATATATATATATATATATATATTATAAGCACGTATTTTTTCTTGAATTTTATGTATTTGAAATTCCCAAGATAATTCAACTTATAAAATTTAATTTATGATTAACTTAAATGTTGATTTGTAACCCCAAAAACTCTTCAAATTATCTTTTGTAATTTATGGGTTAAATAAAATATTTAGCCTATATAAGAACATTGTAGCTTGCATATTGCATGTATGTCAACACAAAATGATAGATTATTTTGGTAGGGATTGAAGAGTTATGTGAGTGATTCCATGGATGTAAGAGAGCAATTACAATTTTTCCAAATGTAAGTGCAACTAAATTCAATATAATATTAAACGGTTAACTTAAGTCACAAATTTTGTATATTTATGATTTTATAAAATAAATTTAAGTTATTAATTTCAATATAATGTTAAACGGTTAACTTAAATCAAAATTTTAGTTAAACTTGAAAAAAAAAATCGAGAGACTATTTTATAAATAGTTAAAAATTATAAATTATAGTGTTAAACCTAGATTAACAAAACACCATGAAACTATTTTTTATAATCATTAAGAATTTTCAAATAAGTAGCTTAAAAATAATTTACAATAATAATAGTTAAAAGTTATATTATATAAAAAATTATAATGTTATATTTAAGAACGAAAACAATGTTTGTTGTTTTAAATAATTAAAATCAAGTAAACTAACAATATTCACCAAATATTTTTTAAAAATGTTACATTTCTGAAACCAAATTAAAATTACTAAGAGTTTCTAAATATATTATTTTAAAAAACTTACAACAACAATAGCCAAAGTAACATTATATACAAAAATTATATTTTTACCTTTAAAAACAAAAACAATATTTGATGTTTTAAATAATTACAATGATAGAAATTAAAATTTTAAGCAAATAAATTTTTTAAAATTAATTAATCATAACAACAACTATAATTATCATTAAACTATATTTATATATTACTTTATTCAAGAGTAACATGCAAGTAAAGGCCACTGAGATAGTTAAGATTATAAAATTTTAAAAGATGTCTACATTATCATATAATTCAAAATAAACAATGTTTATGCCAACTTATTATAAGATTTATTATATAAGAGTTAACAAAAACGTCATTGATATATTTAAAAAACATATATTTGTAATGATTTCAAATATATTGTTGTATTCTACGCAACGTGTGGGTATTCGCCTAGTATATCATACTATTTATAAAGCTAACATTTTTTCTTGAATCTTATGCATTTGAAACTCCCTTTTTTAACTTACTCAAACCACATTCATTTGAAACCCCCTTTTTTTTAACTAATGCAACTCAAAAGTTTTCTTAATTATGATTTAACACTCAAAAGTTTTATAACTTATATTGTGTTTAATTAGCATTTAGTGAAAAGTTTAGTATAAAAAGACAAATCTTTTGTGTCTTTTGTGTTATATAAAACCTTACATGTAAGAAGGATTTGAAGATATTGTGATTCAAAAGTTTTCATGTAGTTGAAGCATTCACATCCAAATATGATGATTTGTAGAAATGAGTTATGTCGATCCAAATATGATGATTTGAAGAAATGGGTTATGTCACATCGATGAGAATTGTAATATGATTTTTTTCTTTCAACCAAAACAAATGAAGCTTTTCTATTCTTTCTTTATATTCAGTTTCTCATTTAATCTCTATATGTGATTTGTGTACATTACTCAATCTTGAATGTGACTCTCCAAACTTCAATGTTTTGCTTGGAATATCTTTTTGATTCTTCTTTTTCAAGAAAAATATTTTGATTGCAGGTTAGTGAAGAATTGTCATCAAGTTTCTATGGTTGAATGATGTTAAATGAAGAAAGAAGATTCTTAAAATGGATATAGGTTTTTTTTTAGCAAAGTTGACGAATGTTAGTTTTTTCTTTTGATTTAAATGTATGTTTATGTAACATCTTTATTTATATATTCAACTACCCAATGCTCTTATTTATTTGATTGTAGTTTCTCTATTTTGATTATGTTTATTTTCTATTTTATTTTTGTTGGGTTATCCTACATAACATATTTAAAAGATAACATAATTTTTAACATTTGATATGTAATTATGATAGACTTATCATGATATGTTATTCATATGAAATTAATTTATCCATATTACTATGACAAGAATTACATATGACATTTACGAAAATATATATATTATATGTGATTTGGTTAACATGTATATGCACCTATGTATGTTATAAATTTATAATTAAATATCTTTATGTTTAATAATTGAATGGATTAAAATGATGTGTCGAAACCAATTATTTACAGGAATATAATAATAATAATAATAATAATAATAAATATAAATATAAATATACATTTCCAAGTACCGCATTCATTTGAAACTCATACTACAACTCAAGAGTTTTCTAATTTATGTATATTTATTAGTTACAACTCAAGAGTTTTTCACTTATGATTATTAATTAGTAATCACTAATAAAAAAAAATTATTTTCCTTTCTTTTATAAGGTTGTAAATTTTTTCTCATTAAAAACACTAATGTATGAAGAGATTTGTGATTTAAATATGGAGAGTTAATATAAATGTTATAATAGATGTTTTAGTGTTTTTATGTCATTAAAAGTTATAGTGTTTATTTTCCATATTTTTTATTATTCGTTGTATATATATATATATATATATATATATATATATATATATATATATATATATATATATATTAATACAAATGTTATAATAGATGTTTTTCTATTTTTATGTTACTAAAAGTTGCAGTTCATATTTTTGTTCATACGTTTTGTGTGACATCCCCAATTTCACGGCCAGAAAAGACCGATTTGTTTATGCTTTGTTTTATAAAATCAGAGTAATCTTTTGATTAAAAGAGTTGCGGAATTTGTTCCCAAAATAAAATTTGATAAGAATCTATCAAAAACATTTATTAAAGAAAATGTATTTTCCTTAAATAATAAAACATCGGGATGTCATGTTCTGATACAGACCAAAAGCATAAACAGTATAAAATAGATCTTACAACAGTTATTTATGACTACTGATCTATAATCCAAAATCTCTCGTCAAATCCACCAACTTATACTCTTGTGCCATTACCTGTAATGAAAAGAAAACTGAGTGGGTCAGGCTTGGGAGCCTGGTGAGCATATAGGGTTTTCAACCCACAATAATATAATTATTATGTTTAAACAATCAAACAATCAACCAAATTCCCATTCCCATTATCCTTATTTAATCTTCCCTAAAGATATTATCCCTACGGTCATCTCCTATATCATATTTACTTCTCATCTCCTTACATCTTATTTCCTTATATGTTTGTTCCTAAGAACTTTTCCTAAGGATCATCGCCTACATCGCATAGACAATACTAATTCGGGGATCACTCCCTCAATATGTGTCTAGTAAAGGTTAGGGTATCATCACATGATTACGCAGCCACAACATTGCCTGGACTCATAAATTATAATAAGGGTAAGACTATCATCGCATGAATACGTAGCCACAACATCGCTTGGACTCGTAATTCATAATAAGGGTTAAACTATCATCGCATGAATACATAGCCACAACATCACCTAGACTCGTAATTCATAATAAGGATTAAACTATCATCGCATGAATACGTAGCCACAACATCGTCTAGACTCGTAATTCATCACCTAATTATCATCACCATTATTTCCTCACCTATCTCTTATCACATTATTTCATCACACACCAACTATTTCATCTACCCATGTTCTACCCAACATATTTGTAGATATAAATTACATATACGGTTTAAAACTATTTAAAAACTCGTATAAAACATTCATTCAACATCCATCTCAGGTAAACAAAAATGTATAAACACATAGCACGTATTTCATAGCAAATACTTCGTATCTATGTGTTAGAAGAAAGTAACTACACACTCACACATATAAACAACAATATACTTAATAAATTCAAGCAATACTTGTATTATTATCGTGTTTATGAAAGAGACTATACACTCACTTGATCAGAAGATGATCGGACAGCACTACGACTTGTAGAAATAGTATTCTTGGGTAGATCTGGAAGATCTTCACAAAAACCGGGCTTCTCGCGGGCAGAGCTTCGGCTTGGAAATTTCACTTCTCGGGATCTTCGGGGCTTCGGGACTTGCTTCGGGGTCGGGAATGATACCGGGGCTTCGGGATATAATTGGCACGCAAAACGATGCAAAACTTAGAGAGAAAGGAAGAAAAATCGTCAGGAAAATGGCTGATCTCGAGTTCTATTTATAGGCTGATGGGTCTGGGATTACGCTGGGCGTAATTCGACGTCACTGCATTCGTCATTAGGTGGCACTCGAGTATTGGTCGGACAACTTGCACCCCTCTGAGTACGCTGGGCGTACTCAAATTACGCTCGGCGTAATTTTGACTCGTCAAACTTCTAAATTGCGTAACTTTCGCATACGAGCTCTGTTTTCGACGTTCTTTATATCCACGCGTAGGTCAGACCATACTCTACAACTTTCATTTAGACTCCGTCGGCTAATTTTGAATTTTATTTTTATTATTTATTTTTAGTAGGCCGGGACAGGAAAACTCCGTTATAAATTCATAAATTCTTCATCCGACGTCCGTTTTCGCCTATCTTTTTATCGTTTCACTACAATTGACGAGATCTTCGATTCTCATTTAGATTGTTTCAGCTAAAAACCGCTCGATCTCGAATCGAGTTTTCGGGCTGCATACTACTAAGCTGAAACTTAGAAAAATCATAACTTCCTCATACGAAGTTAGATTTGGACGTTCTTTTTTATGCACGCTCACGGTTTAACGAACTCTACAACTTTCATTTAGATCACTAAGACTAAATATCGCTCTAACGTAAATTCACTTTTTACATCATTCAGCGTCATCTCGGTTCTGTCGCGAACTTCGACAGGTCATAACTTCTTCGTTATAACTCGAATTCCGGCGTTCTTTATATGCACGGAAACCTTGTGACATATACTACAACTTAGTTAAGATTATTTATTCTAAATAATCTTCTATAAAAATTTGTTTTTGACGCTTATCGTGTCTAAATTGACTAGCCCTAATCTACGGGCGTTACATTTTGTTACCCGTTATATTATCATTTATTTGATATATAATTAATTTACACAATATGAAATGGTTTATAAAATTATCAAAAAATTGTATATATCACAATGACTTAAAAATTAAACTATAATGTTTAATAAAACTAATATGTTAACTATATGTTTGCTTTACTACTAATATTTTGTTTCAAAGTAGAAATATTAAATTATAATTTGGTAAAAGTTATTATTTTAACTATATATTCTCGTGCAACGCGCAGAGATTCGCCTCGTATACTTATAAACGAAACATTTTTACTTGCACCACATGCATTTGAAACCTCCATGACTTTTTAAATCTCTTTCTAATAATTATTACATATTGGTTAATAATGTTAAATTAATATGAAAACTAAATACTAATAATAATTAACTAAACTACAATATTAAAATATCATATTTTAATTCTATTTATAAAATTATGACTTTAACTTTTTAACATATTATAGTTACCTTATTAGTTTAAATGTGTTGTCATATGTGAACAATTGTCATTTTAAAGTCACAGCTTTTGTATAATTTATGATTTTATGCAATATAGTTAAATTATTAATTTCAATATAATGTTAAACGGTTAACTTAAATCAAAATTTATGTTGAATTTGAAAAAACTCGATAGACTATTTTATAAATAGTTAAAAGCTATAAATTATAGTGGTAAACCTAAATTATAATTCTAAAATAACAAAAAAAAACATGAAACTATTTTTTATTATCATTAAGAATTTCCAAATAAGTAGCTTAAAAATAACTTACAATAAGAATATTTAAAAGTTATATTATATAAAAAATTATAATGTTATCTTAAAAAAAACAATGGTTGTTGTTTTAAGTAATTCTAATCAAAGAAACTAACAATATTCATCAAACAAATTTTAAAAAAGTTAAAATTCTGAAACCAAATTAAAATAATTAAGAATTTTACAAATGCATTATTTTAATAACTTACAACAATAATAATTAAAAGTAAAATTATATACAAAAATTATATTGTTACTTTTAAAAACAAAAACAATGTTTGATGTTATAAATAATTAAAAGGGAAATGACGTAAAAGCCCTTAAGTTTTCAATAAAATATCGGTTTTACCCTTGGACATGTTTTAGGTCCAGTAAAGTTGGATTTTTGTTTAATTTGTTTACTTATACCCTTTTAGCCGGTTTCCAGGTAACCTACCGGTTACCTAATACCAGTAAAACCCTTCAGTTTTCAAAAATGTTCAGATTTAACTTTAAGTTTTCAAAAATATTCAGATTTACCCTTACTTTGATTGTTATTTTGGTTATTATTATTATTATTATTATTAGGAAAATCTTCAGAAAAGTCTCAATATTTACGGAAAAGTTACACTTTAGTCCCAAGATTTTTTTTTTGAACGAAAAAGTCCCAAAAACCGGCAAAAATTTGCAGTTTGACCCTTTTTGACCGGTTGAAACCGGTACCAAATTAATTTGGGACTATTTCGTAAACTAATTCAAAATATTGGGACTTTTCTGTAAACAAAAAATATTATGACTTTTCTGTAAACAAAAATATTGTGACTTTTGTACAAAAAAAACCCTTATTATTATTATTATTATTATTATTATTATTATTATTATTATTATTATTATTATTATTATTATTATTATTATTAAAAATATAAATAAGAATACTTTTTTTTGAACTTGTTATTATTAATATTGTTACTAATACATATAAATGCATTTAAATGAAAAAAAATAATATTAATGACATTGTTTAAGGGTGGAGGTGGAGGAGATGTTGATGGTTTTAGCATTGAAATCATGAATGTTTGCTTGTATATTTTTACTTTATATATGGTCATTTCACATTTGTAAAATTGTTTATAAATAGTGTAAGCTAGAAAGATTTCTCACTTTGTATATAAAAATGTTTAAGGTAGAAGGATTATTTTCCAAATCCAACAGATCCACTACAAACATTTACATAGGTAGCTCATATCAAAATTCAAAAATATTAATTACAATATCTTGTTTAATAAAAAGTAATAGGACATGTTTTTTGGATTAATACTTTTGAATTATTCCTATTACTTTTTATTAAACAAAGTATTGTAATTAATACTTTTGAATTTTGATATGGGTTACCTATGCAGATGTTTGTAGTGGATTTGTTGGATTAGAAAAGTAATTCTTCAACCTTAAACAATTTTATATATACAAAGTCAAAACTCTACTAGCTTAAAATATTAATATGCAACTTCTTTCAAATTGTTAAGTATTAATATTCTGAATTGAAAACAATAATAACAAATATGAAATGACCATATACAAAGTAAAAATATACAAGTAGACATTCACGATTTCAATACTAAAAGCATCACCATCTCCTCCACCTCCACCCTTAAACAATGTCATTAATATTATTTTTTCATTTAATGCATTTATATGTATTAGTAACAATATTAATAATAACAAGTTCAAAAAATAGTATTCTTATTTATATTTTTAATAATAATAATAATAATAATAATAATAATAATAATAAGGGTTCTGTTTGTAGAAAAATCATAATATTTTTGTTTACAGAAAAGTCCTAATATTTTTTGTTTACAGACAAGTCCCAATATTTTGGATTAGTTTACGAAATAGTCCCAAATTAATTTGGTACCGGTTTCAACTGGTCAAAAAGGGTCAAACTGCAAATTTTTGTCGGTTTTCAGGACTTTTTCGTTCAAAAAAGAAATCTTGGGACTAAAGTGTAACTTTTCCGTAAATATTGGGACTTTTCTGAAGAACATGTTTTTTTTATGATATGTATTTATACATATTTATATGGTAAAATACATATAAAGAACATGTTTTTTTAATTCATTGGGTGATTCATCAACCAAAACAAACAAAAAAAAGTTTTTAGTGCTTGCTTACTAAGTATAAATATGTATTTATTTCATTTTTTTGTATATGATAGTTTTTGTACCACCAGGTCCATGGTACGTATTTAAATCAAGTATTTTTCATGTTTTGCCCTGGGACTCGGCGAGTTGGAGGCCCAACTCGTCGAGTAGACTCGACTTTGACCCCGGAGGTTTAGTGACCTACTCGGCGAGTCGGGGGACCGACTAGACGAGTAGGAGCTGTCTGGAGGAAACCCTAATGTTAGGGTTTGCACCCTATTTAAACGACTTATTCTGCCTCAACCCAACCCCCATCGTCCCTCCCAACCTAGAGAAACCCTAACTCGAAACCCTAAGCCCCTTTTGACTGTTCTTGAGATTTTTGGTGACTTTTATGTGAATTTGAAGTTGGAATAGAAGAAGAAAGCTTGGGAGTTCAAGTGGAAGCTAGTAGATCCAGAGGTTTTGCTTCATTCTCAGTTCATTCAAGGTAAAAAAAAACCTGAACATTGACCATCTATCTCCTAAATCTTGTTTTGGGGCTATTTTCTACCTTTTCCAAGCATCTGAGAGGCTATACTTGGATTTGTATGTATATCGGAGTTGCACTTCAGATTTGGAACCACTGAAGGTTCCCATGGCATAAAGGTGCCAACTTTATGGCCTTGGGAGACCCATGCAACATATAAACCCCTTTTTATGGTTTTTGAGCCAAAGGCCCCATGCATGGACATCAAGTTTGTAGCTTTACGTGTAAAATGGACCCTAGGAGGCTAGATCTATGGTTTTGATGCATTAAGACCCATTATAATCGACTAAATAGTTTTGGACAAAGAGGGACTCGGTGAGTCACTTGGGTGACTCAGCGAGTCGGGTCGCATTTTCCCCAAATGCCTTTTGGAAATGGTCTTTGGTTGAGTGAAAGGAACACTCAGGCTGCTAGGAGTTTGTTATGGACTTGAAGATCGAAGGACTTGACGAGTTCAAGGAGGAACTCGGCGAGTTCAAGGCAATGTCCCAACCACATGAAGACGGACTCGACGAGTTCCAGGATGAACTCGACGAGTCATAGACTGAACACCTTCATATGGATGAAGATGAACTCGACGAGTTCAAGGACAAACTCGACGATTCGGTTGAAGATAGTCTGATGTGTTGTTGAAGGCGAACTCGTCGAGCTCTTCTCGACGAGTAGGGACAGGATTACGACATTTTATGATCATGGGGAGTCGGCGATTTAGTGGACCAGATGTTGACTTTGACTGGTATTTGAGTGACCCTTGTAAGGATTATGAGTATGAATTGATAACTTATAAAAGTTGTCGTATATGGATCGAAGAGTCGAGAAGAGTTGTTTTCCGTACCGAGGACAGTGCAGTCACTACACGACATTGAGGTGAGTTACCTTCCAGTAGAAGTGGGTCTAAGGCACCAAGGTCGACCCACTAGTAGTTGATTATAGTAGAGATGATTGTCTATGTGATAATTGGTTGGTTGCTATTATTAAATGTGTTCTATGTGCCAGTATGATATGTTCTATGTGCTAGTGGTAGTAGGAAGGGGATTAGTCCCCGATTCGGTCGTTAGTACCGAAGGGTAGGTTGGACACCCTAGATATGTCTGACAGCATGATTATGATATATGTTGTTATGTGATAGTAGTAGGGGTGAAATGGTCCCCGTGACTGGGTGAGATAGACCGGAGGGTAGGCAGGCACCCCAGAATGGCCTAACACGGGTATGTCAGCACCCCATAATGGCTTGACATGGGTAGCTTAGGACCCCAGAATGGCTTGACACGGGTAGGTCGGGCACCCCAGAACTGCCCGACAATATAGATGGTTGTATGGTATGCGGTATGATGGGGGAACTCACTAAGCTTCGTGCTTACCGTTTTTAGTTTTGGTTTCAGGTACCTCTTCAGCTTAGGGGAAGGAGTCGGCAGGGTAGCAGCGCATTGCACACATATGATTTCCGCTTTGAGAACCTTGGGATCGTACTCTGACCTTTTACTATTTGATGTATGGTTTTCGAGATTTGTGATTTGTGACTTGATGTTTTGAAATGATAACAACGATGTTTTTCGTAAACTATTTTTATAAGTAATGTAATTATATATAAAATTTTGGGTCTCGATTTTGGGATGTTACAAGTTGGTATCAGAGCCTTGGTTTGAGGGATTCGGGCACACCATCGTGGGTGTCTATACTCAAACCGAAGGCTTGAAGGATTTTTACAAGAAAAATAGTTTTCTAAAATTTAAAAATAAGGATTTTGGAAAAAAAACAAGGTGTGTGATGCGTGCGACCGGCCGAGCTCAAGTAAGTTTTCCCCAAGATACCCATACATGTTGTGTTATGTTATATCACATGATTATGAGAACTGCATGCTAGACTAAGTCTAAGGATCTAAGGAGGATGCCTTGTATGCCTGTTATGTGATTATGAGAACTGCATGCTAGATTAGGGCTAAGGATCTAGGAAGGATGCCTTACATGTCTGTTGTATGAGTTTGTTGAGCTATATGCTAGGGCTGGTTAGTCAGCAGTATGGTAGCCTGATTAGGTTATAATTTGTAATGGTTACTTAATGCACGAATGTTGCTTGCTTTGTGCTGATAGGGGTTCCAGCTAGCTTTAACTAACTAGTAAGCGAGTAGGTAATAGTATCCGCAAGCTAGTTAGGGGAAGATGGTAGGGAATCCTTGTGCAGCTGTAGGCGGAGAGTAGGTCGGAGAGTGCCCTAGGACAAGCCTAAGATGAGATGAGCTTGGAAAGCAGTATTAGTAGAAGGGACTTGGTGAAGTTAAAGCAATCCTTGAGGAAAGTACAGATAGATGTGGAAGGTAGTATGGGCCCGTACTACTGGAAGCAGAGGATCCGTACTCGACTCAAGGAGGGTTGAGATAGAACCAGGAAACTTGGAGAGTGCGTGAGACCTCTCGAGAGTATGTATGACCCTGACGTTTATGTGTTTTTTTTAGTATGGCGATTACGCGACATGGAGCAGGAAGTTCAAGGTGTGGATCAAGATCAGGATCAGGCTCGGGTGCGGGATCCAAGCAGGATGATGATGGGCTACGCAAGTTCATAGCGTCGGAGATCATGAAAGGTATTGTAACGCCCGTAGATCCGGGCTATCAATTTAGAGATAATAGGGGTCGAAAACGACTTTTCGGAAAAAGATTATTTAGAATAAATAATCTTAACCAAGATGTAGTATATGTTACAAGGTTTCTGTACATATAAAGAGCGCCGAAATCCGAGTTATAACGAAGAAGTTATGACCCGTCGAAGTTTCGCGACGGAAACGGCACGACACCGGGAAGTGTAAATAGTGAATTTACGATAGAGCGACTTTTAGCCTTAACGATCTAAACAAAAGTCATAGAAAATGTTAAACCAATAGTGTTAATAAAAAGAACGCCCAAATCTGACTTTGTATGAGGAAGTTATGATTTTTCTAAGATTTAGCATAGCAGTGCACAACCCGAAAATTCGAATTTTAGATCGGTCGATTTTCAGCAAAAATAATCTAAACGAGAAATGAAGATATCGTTAATAGGAGTTAAACGATAAAAATACAGTAAAAAACGGAGCTCGTATGCGAAAGTTATGGACGAAGCTTAGTCGCTACTCTTCGAGCGCGATAAATTCGATACAGTTTTATAAATCCGAGATAGAATGAGAATTAGCCAACGGGGTCTAAATGAAAGTTGTAGTACTCGTAAATACCAACGCGTGGATATAAATAAATTCGGAAACGGAGCTCGTATGAGAAAGATATGGACGAAGCTTAATCGCTACTCTTCGAGCGCGATAAATACGATACAGTTTTTGTAAATCTGAGATAGAAGGAGAATTAGCCGACGAGGTCTAAATGAAAGTTGTATTCCTCGTAAATACCAACGCGTGGATATAAATAACGTAGAAAACGGAGCTCGTACGCGGAAGATACGGACGAAACTTAGCGGCTACTTTACTATAAAATCCCTATAAATAAAGGGTGAAACCTTCATTATTTCTTCACACCATAAGCATTTCTTTCTCTCTCTAACTTCTCTCTAGCCTCCCTAAACCCCTCCCAAGTCTAGGGAACCTCCCTAGCACGAGAAGGAAGCCCTGGAGCGCCCGACGGCTCCGAGAAGAAAAGCTTTCGGCTCGGAAACGCTGCTCCAGCGAAGCCTGGTTTTTAATAAAAACCCACTGTTTCGTCGAAGGAAATTATTTTTAAGAAGAGAAGCGCTATTTGAGTTTGGAATCACCATCTTTTCAAGTGAGTGCATAGTTACTTTCATCTTACACATAGATATGAAGTATTTTATATAAATTACGTGCTATGTGTGCATATTACCTGAGTACTTGTTGTCTATGCTGGATGAACGATTATATACACGTTTTAAATGATTTAAACTGTATATGCATTTTATATCTACGAAAATGTTGGGGTAAGACATGGGTAGATGTAATAGAAGAAATATGATTTGGATGATGATTTGAGAGGTGAAATAGACCGTGAGGTGAGGGTGAGAGGTGGACGATGTGAGAAGTCTTTTTCCCAAATGATGGCCCCGTCATTCAGCAGAGTATGGATGAAAAGCACGGACTATTCTAGACATTTCGGTGGAACGCTAGCAGGCTCGCAACCTGTAGGTGTTGTGAACGATGTGTTCACCGGTGTACTCTAAAAACCCATTGATATGTATTGCGAGTGGACTCTCGAAAACGATACTGTCAATAAAACCCTGGAAGATGCGCCCAAAGGACTCTACCGGCAGAAGCGCCTAATAGAGAACCTCATAACCCCGACAGATGCGCCTAAAGGACTATTCCAGCAGATGCGCCCCATTGAGAATGTCACAATTTTGGCAGCTGCGCCTAAGTGACAGAACTAGCAGTTGTGCTTGACAGATGTGTCATTTACAACGATGGAATTCATACATATTCCTTAGGATACTCCTTAGGAATGAATTAACGAGGAGTAGCTGATTCTTAGGATAGACCCTTAAGAGTAAAGAAGATAATGGGGATGGGTAATTAGGTTAACTGTTTGACGATTAAACATAATAATTATATTATTATGGGTTGAAAACCCTATGTACTCACCAGGTTTCCCAACCTGACCCACTCAGTTTATTTATATCACAGGTGTTGATATGAAGTCACATTACACTGAGAGATTAAGGAGATGTAGATCACTAATGATAATGAATGTAAGTTCTGTTTATGCTTATGTTTCTGTATTGACGATGACATCCCAAATGTTTTAAAATGAATAAAATACATTTCTTCAGAAATTCTTTGATAACATATTTATCATGCTTTACTGGGAACGAATTCCGCAACATTTTTATTAAAAGAAGTACTTTGATTTTTATAAAGCATAAACAAAATCGGTCTTTTCTGGCAGTGAAAAATGGGGATGTCACAGGTATCCTTGAGGTGACCCCGGTCATTTTCAGGTCCATCATGGAGGGGTTATTGAGTTGATGGAGGATCGCCTTCGAACATTCAGGAGTGACTTGGCGTCCAGCCAGTCGGGTTCGTGCACAATATCCTTCAAGGACTTCAAGGGAAGTGGTGCGCCAGACTTTCATGGGGCGAAAGACCCCATTGCTGCCAGGAGATGGATCGCAGACATCGAGTCTGCCCAGTTGACGATATTCTGCCCAGAGGGGTCAAAGGTCGGCTTTTTTGCGAGTTGTTTGAGGGATATGGCTAGGGATTGGTGGGAGTTAGTTGGTGACTCACTGGGAGCCCCAGCCATCGAGGCTATGACTTGGTCAGACTTTGTGACCAGGTTCAAGGATGAGTTTGCGCCAGCTGTGGAGCTTCAGCAACTGGCCAGGGAGTTTCTTGACATGAGACAAACTACAGATTCAGTGGCAGAGATCATCGCCAAGTTCCGTGAGAGGGCCTTGTTGGTACCTCAGTATGTCGGGGATGAGGAGATGCGAAAGACCCGCTATCATTATATGCTGAGGGATGATATTCGGGAGCATGTCAGCTACTCAGCCTGCCCGACCATGTAGTCCATTATTGCCAGGGCGAAGGAGAGGGAGATTGATTTGGAGCATCTCAGGAAGAGGAAGGTAGAGGCAGAGCAGGTTACTGGGGTTTCGAGGAAGAAATCCAAGGGATCCGAAACTAGGTCGAAGGGCCAGCCGGGCCAGAGTCGGTGTAGGAAATGCGGTAAGCCACATGAGGGAGCTTCTAGAGCGGGATCATCAGGCTGCTACAAGTGCAGCAATACGGGGCACTTTGGTAGGGATTGTACTGCTCCTGCTCCCACTATTAAGATGTCAGACCTGATTTTCTTTCATTGCAATCAGAGGGGCCATAAAAAGGCCAATTGGCCCAGGTTGACAGCAGCACCAGCAGCGCCAGTGGTGGCGCCAACTCCAGTGATTACATGGGTTACGGATGGCCGGAAGGTCAAGTTAGAGGCTCCAATGGTGAGGAGTCAAGCTTTCTAGTTGACAGCCAAGGAGGCACGCGCCACACCCGATATGGTGATGCGTATGGTTTCTTCTCTCTAACTTTTATTATATGTCGCTTGTGATATTGATATATTATATTATATGTTTTGTTTAGGATCGTTCCATGTGAGCGGTATCCCAGTTTAGGTGTTGTTTGATTCGGGTGCTACCCGATCATTTGTCTCTCTTGCTCTTAGCAAGATGTTCCCTGAGTCTTCAGGCATGTTAGATTGCCCTCTAGAGGTCGAGATTGTGGATGACCGATTAGTGCGAGCATCAGAGGTTTTTAGGGATTTTGTTTTAAGTCTGTTCGAGGAGCGCTACTTGGTAGAATTGGTTCCCATACCGTTGCGGAGCAACAAGGTTATTATAGGCATGGATTGCTTGAGCCCCAATGGGGCGGTGATCGAGTGTGCACGGCAATTGGTCCGGGTCAGGACCCTAAGTGGGGGAGAGCTGGTGATTCAGGGTGAGAGGCCACAACGTGGACCAAATTTATGTTCAGCAGCAAGGGCTAGACGCCACCTCCAGCAGGGGTGCGCAGGGTATGTTGCCTATGTCTTGGATACTCGAGAAACGAGCGAGGAGACGGTGAGTGGCGTGCCGGTGGTACGAGAGTACGCGGATGTATTTCTAGGGGAGCTTCCTGGAATACCTCTGGAGAGGCGGGTAGAGTTCAGGATAGGCCTAGTCCCTAGTGCGGCTCCGATAGCCAAGGCACTGTATCGGCTGGCTCCTCCTCAGATGCAGGAGTTGTCTACACAGCTGCAAGAGCTGTTAGACAAGGGATTCATTAGACCGAGCAGTTCACCTTAGGGAAACCCAATTCTATTTGTGAAGAAGAAGGACGGGTCACATCGGATGTATATAGATTACCGGGAGCTGAATAAGGTAACCGTGAAAAACCGTTACCCACTCCCGAGGATTGATGATCTCTTTGACCAGCTTCAGGGAGCATCTTGGTTCTCCAATATCGATCTGCGTTCAGGTTATCATCATATGATGGTCAGAGAGGAAGATGTGCAGAAGACTGTCTTTTTGACATGATATGGTCACTATGAGTTCGTGGTTACGCCTTTCGGGCTCACCAATGCTCCTGCTGCGTTCATGGATCTCATGAACTGCGTGTGTAGACCGATGTTGGATCGGTCTGTGATAGTTTTCATTGATGACATCTTGGTCTATTCCAAGACTTGGGAGAAGCATGAAGATCACTTACGGGAGGTATTGTATACTCTTAGGAGGGAGAGCTTGTATGCCAAGTTCTCCAAGTGTGAGTTTTGGTTGCGCGAGGAGCAATTTCTTGGGCACCTTGTCAACCAGAACGGGATTTCAGTCAACCCGGACAAAGTGGAGGTCGTGATGAGGTGGGAAGTTCCGAGGTCTCCATCTAAGATTCAGAGCTTCCTGGTATTGGCAGGTTACTATCGGAGATTCATTCAGGACTTCTCCAAGATAGTTGTGCCTTTGACCCGGTTGACAAGGAAAGTCGTGGTCTTTCACTGGGGGCCAGAGCAGCTGGGCGCATTCGAGACGCTGAGACGAAGATTGTGTGAGGCGCCAATCTTATCCCTGTCGAAGGGCGTGGATGATTTTTTAGTGTATTGCGATGCGTCCATCTCGGGTTTGGGCATGATATTGATGCAGATGGGGCATGTTATCGCCTACGCTTCGAGGCAGCTAAAGCCTCATGAGGCGAACTATCCGACACATGACTTGGAGTTGGGGGCAGTTATTTTTTCCCTCAAGATTTGGCGTCATTACCTCTATGGGGTCCGTTGTACTATTTACACGGACCATAAGAGTTTGAGGTACCTTATGGATCAACCGAATCTGAACATGAGACAACGTCGATGGCTTGATGTGGTGAAGGATTACGATTGTGAGATCCTCTACCACCAGGGGAAGTCCAATGTCATGGCCAATGCGCTTAGCCACAAGGCAACGCCGATCAGAGATATTTGTTTGAGGATGATGGTGGTGACCCCGCTGTTGGAGCGAATTCGAGATGCCTAGCGGTAGGCTATGAAGGAGGAACATCGCAAAAGTGAATGTATTGTGGGACAGGTTTCCTCCTTCGATTATGACAACCGTGGATTGTTGACTCTACACCGTAGAGTGTGGGTCCCATATCATGGGGGTGTGTGCCAGGTATTGATGGAGGAGGAACACAGATCCAGGTTCTCTATCCATACCGGGGCGACGAAGATGTACAGGGATCTTCGTCTTGATTATTGGTCAAGGGATGTATCTTGGTTCATTGAGAGATGCCTAACCTGCAGGAAGGTCAAGGCCGAGCACCAGAGGCCTCACGGAAAGACCCAGCCGTTGGATATTCCGCTGTGGAAATGGGAAGATATCACTATGGATTTCATCACGAAGCTTCCCAGGACCGTGCGGGGAGTGAATTCAATTTTGGTCATCGTGGATCGGTTGACCAAGAGCGCCCATTTCATTCCGATTCAGGAGAGCATTTCGCCCGAGAAGTTGGCCGACATCTATATCAGAAAGGTAGTGGCTCGACACGGGGTGCCAGTTTCGGTGATTCCCGAAAGAGATGTGCGGTTTACTTCCAGATTCTGAAAGAAGTTTCACGACAAGCTGGGTACTCGTTTGCACTTTAGCACCGCTTTTCACCCGCAGACGGACGAGCGAACCATCCAGACTCTGGAGGATATGTTGTGGGCGTGTGTTCTAGACTTTGGAGGTAGTTGGGATACTTACCTTCCTTTGGCAGATTTTTCCTATAATAAAAACTATCACGCAAGTAACGATCGTCCCCCCTTCGAGATGTTGTACGGGAAAAAGTGCAGGACCCCGATATGCTGGGGTGAGGTTGGCCATAGGGTCATGGGGAGTACCGAAACTGGTACTCAAGACTATGGAGAGGATCCAGCAGGTGCGGAGCAGGCTTAAGACAACTCAAAGTTGGCAAAAAATCTATGCTGACAGGCGTCGTTCGGACCTGGAGTTCCAGGTCGGGGATATGGTGCTTATGAAGGTGTCGCCTTGGAAAGGTGTCATTCGGTTCAGGAAGCAGCGCAAGTTAGGCCTCAGGTACATTGGACCTTTTAGGGTTGTAGCTCGGGTGGGCAAGGTGGCATATAGACTGGACCTGGCAGCCGAACTCAGTCAGATTCACAGTACTTTTCACGTCTCCTAGTTGCGGAAGTGCCTGGTGGACGACTCGGCAGTGGTGCCTTTGGTGGATATTCAAGTGGATGACAGCCTGAACTGCATCAAGCGGCCAGTGGAAATCCTCGACAGGAAGTCGAAGGATCTGAGGAACAAGAGGGTGGAGCTGGTGAAGGTGCAATGGCAGAACCGTAAGGGATCAGAATAGTCCTGGGAGCCGAAGGACGAGATGAGGGAGCACTACCCTGAGCTTTTTCTAGATTTAGCAGTAGACTTCGAGGACGAAGTCCAAAATAAGTGGTGGAGATTTGTAACACCCGGTCCATGGTACATATTTAATTCAAGTATTTTTCATGTTTTGCCCTGGGACTCGGCGAGTTGGAGGCCTAACTCGTCGATTAGACTCGAATTTGGACCCGGAGGTTTAGTGACATACTCGATGACTTGGGTGACTGACTCGACGAGTAGGAGCTTTCTGGAGGAAACCCTAATGTTAGGGTTTGCACCCTATTTAAACGTCTTATTTTTCCTCAACACAGCCCTCATCGTCCCTCCCAACCCAGAGAAACCCTAACTCAAAACCCTAAGCCCCTTTTGAGTGTTCTTGAGCTTTTTGGTGACTTTTATGTGCATTTGAAGTTAGAAGAGAAGAAGAAAGCTTGGGATTTCAAGTGGAAGCTAGTAGATCCAGAGTTTTTTCTTCATTCTCAATTCATTCAAGGTAAAAAGCTTGAACATTGACCAGCTATCTCCTAGATCTTGTTTTGGGGCTATTTTCTACATTTTCTAAGCTTTTGAGAGGCTATACTCGAATTTGTATGTATATTTGGAGTTGCACTTCAGATCTGGAACCACTGAAGGTTCCCATGGCATAAAGGTGCCAACTTTATGGCCTTGGGAGACTCAAGCAACATATAAACCCCTTTTTATGGCTTTTTGAGCCAAAGGCCCCATGCATAGACATCAAGTTTGTAGCTTTACGTGTAAAATGGACCCTAGGAGGCCAGATCTATGGTTTTGATGCATTAAGACCCATTATAATCGACTGAGTAGTTTTGGACAAAGAGGGACTCAGCGAGTTACTTGGGTGACTCGGCGAGTCGGGTCGCATTTTCCCCAAATCCCTTCTGGAAATGGTCTTTGGTTGAGTGAAAGGAACACTCAGCCTACTAGGAGTTTGTTATGGACTTGAAGATCAAAGGACTCGGCGAGTTCAAGGCAATGTCCCAACCACATGAAGACGGACTCGACGATTTCAAGGATGAACTCGGGGAGTCATAGACTGAACACCTTCATATGGATGAAGATGAAAACAGCGAGTTCAAGGACGAACTCGGTGAGTCGGTTGAAGATAGTCGGATGTGTTGTTGAAGTTGAACTCGTCGAGCTCTTGCTAGACTCGACGAGTAGGGACAGGATTACGAAATTTTTTGGTCATGGGGACTCGACGAGTTTGTGGACCAACTCGGCGAGTCGAGTCCAACAGATGTTGACTTTGACCAAGGTTTTGACATTGACTTTGACTGGGATTTGAGTGACCCTTGTAAGGATTATGAGTATGAATTGATAACTTAGAAAAGTTGTCGTATAGGGATCGAAGAGTCGAGAAGAGTCGTTTTCCGTACCGAGGACAGTACAATCACTACACGACATTGAGGTGAGTTACCTTCCAATAGAAGTGGGTCTAAGGCGCCAAGGCCGACCCACTAGTAGTTGATTACAGTAGAGATGATTGTCTATGTGATAATTGTCTGGTTGCTATTATTAAATGTGTTATATGTGCCAGTATGATATGTTCTATGTGCTAGTGGTAGTAGGAAGGGGAATTGTCCCCGATTCGGTCGTTAGGACCGAAGGGTAGGTCGGACACCCTAGATATGTCTGACAACATGATTATGATATATTATTATGTGATAGTAGTAGGGGTGAAATAGTGAAAT
Source organism: Lactuca serriola (assembly GCF_051521515.1). Lineage (NCBI taxonomy): Eukaryota > Viridiplantae > Streptophyta > Magnoliopsida > Asterales > Asteraceae > Lactuca > Lactuca serriola. The sequence continues at coordinate 127,015,606 of NC_136411.1, read as the reverse complement.
AGTCCCCGTGACTGGGTGAGATAGATCGGAGGGTAGGCAGGCACCCCAGAATGGCCTGACACGGGTATGTCAGCACCCCATAATGGCTTGACATGGGTAGGTCAGCACCCCATAATGGCTTGACACAGGTAGGTCGGGCACCACAGAACTGCCCGGCAGTATGTATAGTTGTATGGTATGCGGTATGATGGGGGAACTCCCTAAGCTTCGTGCTTACCGTTTTTAGTTTTGGTTTCAGGTACCTCTTCAGCTAAGGTGAAGGAGTCGGCATGGCAGCAGCACATCGCACACATATGATTTCCATTTTGAGAACCTTGGGATCGTACTCTGACATTTTACTATTTGATGTATGGTTTTCGAGACTTGTGATTTGTGACTTGATGTTTTGAAATGATAGCAACGATGTTTTCCGTAAACTATTTTTATAAGTAATGTAATTAAACAAAAAAAAATGGGTCTCGATTTTGGGATGTTACAGTTTTTATATAAAATAAATAAATATTTATATTTATTAAATACAATGCAATACAAATAAATATATGTGTTAAATACAAACAAAAACGTATTTATACATTTAAAAACTTATTTATACATTTAAGAATATTTTTATTTTTATTTAGTAGATATAAATATGTATTCATTTTGTATAAAAACTATCATATGCATATAAATATTGAATAAATACATATTTACACTTAGTAATATGTAAAAATACATATAATTATATCTTTTATACAATATAAACCTTATAAATATGTATTTTTATATTTATATATATAATAGATTTTTATATGAAATAAATATATATTTATACCTACTAAATACAAATAATACATTAGGTTATGTGACATTAGGTAACAGGTAGGTTATGTGGAAACAAACTAAAATGGTATAAATGAACGAATTCAACAAAACAATTGACTTTACTGGACCTAAAACAAGTCTAAGGGTAAAACCGATATTTTTGTGAAAACTTAAGGGCTTTTATGTCGTTTTCCCTAATTAAAATGATAAAATTAAAATCTTAAGCAAATAAACTTTTTAAAATTAATTAATCATAACAACTATGAATATCATTAAACTATATTTATATTTAATTTTATTAATGAGTAACATAGAGACCATTGAGACAATTGAGATTATAAAATTTTAAAAAACATTTATTTTATCATATAATTCAAAACAAATAATGTTTATACCAACTTATTATAAGATTTATTATATAAAAGCTAACAACAATGTTATTCATATATTTAAAAATATATATTTATAAATATTTTAAATATAATTTTATATTCTGCACATCGCTTAATATTTTTCATATAATATAGAAAGAAATTTAATCATGGATTTCGTTTATATACTCCTTTTCAATATCTAGTATATATATGACAATACGAAGACTATGAAGTCTGGATGGCTAATTTATTATGTGGGCCGAAACATATGATGCCAAGTTGGATCATTTTGTCCAAAACATTTAAACTATTTATGAATAACTTGGTTAGATATTGTGTTAAAAAGGCCCCGTATTAAATTTTAGCCCTGGGAATTGGTCCTTACAGGTTAAGAAAAGCCCGGCCGATTAGGATTGGTCTAAAGTTTTGAGTTAAGGACGGTTAAGGGTCTTGTTGTTAAAATATTCTTTTTAAATTAAAACCACTAAAAAAAATAATTTAAAAAAAATGTGTAAAATGCACAGGCCCTATAACATGTTACGAAGACCAAATTCTAGGTAATTCTAAGCATGGTTATATTGGTTATTGATTTAATGATTTTCTTAACCATGCATATCGAAGAAGGTCTGATTATATTATTTGACCTGTGTACAAGACCGGTTAAATGCTTAGCCTGGCTTGATTTTTATGCATAGTGTTAGATATGATTAGAAAAGTGATACTTGCAACATAGATACCTCTCATCATTTTTATGATCATAGTATATAATATAATTAAAGAGTTTAAACGAGTCAAATGTAGTCCGAATTTCATTTAATTGTAACAACCCAAAAAACAAGTATGAACCCTACCCTGGGGTATATTTCAACCCGATCATATCATAATGGGCCCCGCTCTGGGGTATATTTCAACCCGATTATATCATAATGGGCCCCGCCCTGGGGTATATTTCAATCCGAACATATCATAATGGGCCCCGCCCTGGGTATATTTCAACCCGTAATGCCATATTGGGCCCCGCCCTGGGTATATTTCAACCTGATCATGCAAACACAACATATATCACATAATAACTAGCATACTACGTAACCGGATAGTGGGTCGACCTTGGTGCCTTCGACCCATGGATACAGGGAAGAGACTCACCTCAGTCTGCTAATAAATACTAACTGTTCGGCTACTGATCCGGGAAATCCCACACCGAACATAAACAAATTACCCTAATTAGGAATGGGTTACAATCATGACTATGGGCCTAAATTCCAATCCAATTCCTAAGGTCAAGGTCCCCTTCTTCACCTTACCCTTAATAGGCGTAATCATTCTTGGCCCAAACACAATAATGGGTCCTACAGCCCAAAGGCCCAACTCATAACACTTAAGGCCCACAAAACAAGTACAAAAACACCCTTAGCCCAAAACAATATTCTGGTTGCCCAAAATTGTAACATCCATAAAAATCATGCGAAATTTAAACTTTTAAAAATATTTCAAAACCAATGATTATTACAACTTGTTTTCAAAATAGTATAACATCAGAGTATCTCAAAATCAAAACATCTAAACATAAGGAGGTGTACGATCACGCCTTCGCCTTCCTGCGATCATCTGAAGTACTTGAAACAATAATTGATAAATGTAAGCTTGAAGGCTTAGTGAGTTACCCACAAAATACCAACGCCATAAAACATATCAACAACAATAAGCAAATAGCATGCATACTGAGCCTTCAGCCTGATTGGACTGCTTTCCGAGCCTTCGGCACATCTGGACCGCCTCGCAGGGCTTACAGCCTATTCGGACCGCTCGTCGGGCCTTCGGCCTGACTGGACCGCCTCGTAGGGCCTTCAATATATCCGGACCATCCTAGGTATGTTGGCCTTCAGCACAAAGCAGCACCGCCTCAACCCAACCCCCAATCAAACAATCATGTACACATAAATATCATACGCTAGCATATATAACAGTCAAACCGATCTAACAGATCACTAATCACAACAACATCCTATAACCAGGATATAGACCTAACCGGTCACTAACATAGCATCATCCTATATACCAGGATACCGACCTAACCAGGTCACTAAGCATATCACCATCCTAACTACCAGGATGTAAATCAATAAGCTTATCATGCAATAACCCATATAAAAATCTAAAAAAGGGTCGGCATTGGTGCCTTATACCCGTTGATATAGTGAGGAGAGCTCACCTCACAAGTAGCTCGAAGTGATAAAGTCAAACTCCACCAAATGCAGCTCCAAGTCCAACACCTACATCCATTAATGATTCACTTCCATAATTCCCAAATTACCAAAATACCCCTAGAAGTCAAACTAGTCAACCCTTGGTCACAGTCAATGGTCAAAGTCAATAGTCCTTGTTGACCCGACTTGTCGAGTGCACCTAGCAACTCGTCGAGTTCCTTAAGAACTCAGAAATCACCAAAACCCTAATTGACTCGCCGAGTTTCCAACCAACTTATCGAGTCCTTGCGTGTCCAGATGTTGGGGACAACCCTAACTGACTCGTCGAGTCCTCTTACCGACTCGCCGAGTTCATGCAGAATCAAATACGAGCAATATTCATCTGACTCGCCGAGTCAGCGATGCGACTCGTCGAGTTTATGCAGTCCATTTCTTATCTACATGTTTTTAAGCCACCTCAAAGCTCCATATTGTAGATCCAACTTCCTAAGGCACATATTCCACGTAAAGTTGCAAACTTTACATGCATGCAAGGCCTTAAAGGCTTAGAACACTAAAACCAAGTCTAGAATGAGGTTTAGGGCATGATGAGGGGTTCATATGAGATAAAGTTGATAGATTTATGAGTTTGAGACCTAGAGGAGTCAAGATCTGAAGTTGCAACTTCAGATCATGGCTAATACCCGAAATGACTCCCAAATATACTAAAGATGGCCCTAAACCTAAGCATGAAGAGATATAGCTAAAGATAAGCCAAGGTAACGACTTGTTACCTTCAAAATGATACCAAGATGAAGTAGAGTCAGATCCACAAGCTCCTCTTTGCTCCAAGCTCCTTATACTTCAATCCTTGTTCACTAAATACACCAAAAGCACTCTTTAATCCTCACAATCACTCAAGAACAAGGTCAATAGCGATTAAGGTTTCTTCTGGCCGGCAAGAGGTGATAAGGGACTGGAGGTAAGGACTTAAGGTCCTTTAAATAGGATGCAAACCCTAAAAATTAGGGTTTCATCTACCAACTCCTACTCGTCGAGTAGGTCCAATAATCCACGCAGGCTAACCCGCCTCTACATGACGAGTTGGGGCAACCAACTCGTCGGGTAGGTCCTTAAACATGTACATAATGTTTTAAAACTCATACTTGGGAGTCGGGGTGTTACAAAAATATTGTCCTAAACTCCTAGGGTCCAAGTTGAAGCTCAATACCGAAGGCCCAAGCATCCGCAACCCATTGTTAAGTACGTGGGGCGTACTCAGCTTGTACGCTAAGTGTACATGCTTAAGGGCTTGTACACGGCATGTACAAGCTTGTACACAGAACATACTCCCCCTAATCGGCCAACTTAACTTTTTAGCTCTTAATCGATTAAGACATTAACCCACAACTCAGATATGACCTCCTTGAGGTGGTTTTGTTGGATTAGATGTCTAAGCCCATAACTATTATTGGTATGTACTCGACCCGAGAGTAGCATGGTCCATTTGGGTTGCATAACACCAGGACAATTTGTTAGGATGGACTCTTGAGAAAAAGTTACATATGATTTATTAATATATTATAAGTTTTAATTTATTAATATGAAATCATATGTTCTAATTAGTATTGATCAAGAATTAATTTGGAATTAATTTAGGGATCAAAAAGAGACTAATTAAATCTATGGGGACTAATTATAGTAATTAGTTATATTTATATGTATTGGGCTTATGATCCATGTTGGACCAAGTTTATGTATGGATACATAAAAAATTCGGCCACATGAACCATGGATCATAAAACCCATGGGTATGGATTTGGGTTATACCATGACCCTTGGAATCCTACATATAAATACATCTCTCCATAGCCAAAATCGCTACTTGTAGTTCTTGGAGCTCATGGAGTTGATTTTGGTGTAGAAGGGATTCTCTCTCAAGAGCAACCTTTGTCCTAGGTGAGTTGTGAGCCATTTGAGGCATTCATACTTTTGGTGTTAAGCTCTTAAGGCCAAATACAACAAGGTTTCAAGCTACATAAGAGGTATGTATCCTAACTAGTATTTCATATTATTTATGTCTATTGCATGCTAGTTATAGGCTTAATACTTTGGAAATATCATTACATGTATAATTGGAGAAAACATAGATCCAAGGCATTAGGGTTGTATGTACACCATAGGATGTTGTAGTATACAAAACCCAACAGGTTTATCATGTAAAGTTGCCAACTTTACGTGCATGCATGGCTTAATGAGGTCTTAGAGCTCAAAAGAGCTTAATAAATGAATTAATACTTGCATGGGGGTCACAGACACCATAAAGCTTGCACCTTTAAGCTTAAGGAACCCACCAAACATCCAGATCCACAAGAGTTAGCATCTCAAATGATTTTAAATCTTCAAGACCAACCAAAAGGACAATAACAAGCTAAAGAAGTAGATCTAAGAGAATAATAGGCAAGGTATGAACTTTATACCGTCAAAAGCTTCCTAAGATGATTTAGATTCAAGATCTTGAAGCTAAACCACATCCAAGGATTGCACACCAAGTACTTCTTCTTGCAAACACACCAAAAAGGCCACCAAAGTCACTTTAAAGCTCAAAGATCACACTCAACAAACTAGGGTTTAAGGGATGATAACTGTAACGCCTGTGTTTCTGGGCCAGCAATTATTATCAATGTAATAATCTAGGTTAACCTTTGAAACCCGTCTTGAAATAATAAAGATGTATTGTTTGACTATTATGTGTTTTATGCTTAATTGTGTGACTTAAATGAATTAAGGATAAAAATAAGCGTCAAAATGAAATGTTAGATAAACACGATATCTATGAAGGATGTGGTAGTGGTCGTGAAGAGTTTTCCGAATATATAAAGAATGCCGAAATCCGAGTTATAACGAAGAAGTTATGACCTGTCGAAGTTTCGCGACAGAACCGAAACGACACTACGCGACATAAATAATGAAATTGCGATAGAGCGATATTTAGCCTTAGTGATTTAAACGAAAATTGTAGAATACGTTAAACCGTGAGCGTGTATAGAAAGAACGTCAAAATATGACTTCGTATGAGGAAGTTATGATTTTTTGAAGTTTTGGCTTAGCAGTACGCATCCCAAAGTTCGAATATGAGATCGAGTGGTTTCTAGTCGGAACAATCTATAAGAGAATCGAAGATCTCGTCGATAGTAGTCCAACGGTGAAAAGATAGACGAAAACGGACGTCAAATGAAGAAGTCATGAATTTCTAACGGAGTTTTCCTGTCCCGGCCCACTAAAAATAATATAATAAAAATAAAGTCAAAATTAGCCGACGGAGTCTAACCGAGAGTTGTAGAGCATAATCTCACCTACGTGTGGATATAAAGAACGTCGAAAATGGAGATCGTATCCGAGAGTTATGATTTTCTGAAGTTTAAGGCACGCATCCTAAAGAGGGAACGCCTAGCGTTCAGAAGTGGAACGCCCCACGTTCGTTGCTAGGCCTCAGATTGGCCACGTCTCTGCTAACTCGGAGCCCTCATCGGATAAGACTTCAACCCCGCTCCTACGCGCAACGTTCAGGGAAGGCGTTGCATTCCTCACTGGAACGCGCAACGTACCGAAGGCCAGCCTCACCCTATAAATAAGATGCGAGGCCAGCCGTTGGTGGTTGCCAAATTTCTCTCTTTCATCCCCTAAAATTTCTTCTAGTTGGCAAGAATTACCCTCGAAGCCACGATATCATTCCCGACACCTGAAGAAAGTCCCAAAGCCTCGAAGATCTCGTGAAAAATAGTTTTCAAGCCGAAACTCTGTCCGCGTAAAGCCCGGTTTTGGGAAAACATCCCGGTTTTATCGGAAAATATTGTTTTAAGAGACGAGTTGTTGTCCGATCATCGTCTTATCAAGTGAGTGTATATTCCTTTTCCTCTAACACATAGATACGAAGTATTCTCTACAAATTACGTGTTATGTGTTTGTATATTATTTGCTTATTTGAAATAATTATTGAATGAATGATTTGTATAGGTTTTAAGCTGTATATAAATGTATATATTTTTATCTACTAATATGTTGGGTAGAACATGGGTAGACAGTTGTTTTGTGATGAAATAAAATGATGAGAGGCCTCGATGTGATTGTGATCTAGTCATTCAGCAGAATATGGATGACGACCACAGACTTTTCTAGACAGTTCTGTGGAATGTTGGCAGGCTCATAACCTGTAGGTGTTAGTGAACTTGGGTGTTCATTCGTTGTATTCTATCCCCCTCATGGTTGCCTTAGGACATTCATTGTCGAGGAAACCCCTCTGCAGTAGTGTCCGTCCCGATGAAAATCCCAGATTAGGTCCCTTGTAATAGTTGTTGTCATAGGGACGTAAAGTGAGGATAACGGGAATGGGTAATCGGGTTCTTATTGGTTGGTGAAATTAAATATAATTATTTATTGTGGGTTGAAAACCCTATATGCTCACCAGGCTCCCAAGCCTGACCCACTTAGTTTCTTTGTATTACAGGTAGTAGCGCGAGAGCATAAGTTGGGGAACTTGTGAAGATGTTTTTGTTTATAGACCAGTAGTTGTATATAACTTTGTAAGGTCTATGTTTTATTTTTATGATTTTGTGTATGTATCGGAACATGACATCCCGAGTTTTGATATCTAATGAAAATACATTTCTTTAATAAATGCTTTGATAAATCTTTTGTTTTATCATGTAATCTTTTGGGGACAAATTCCGCAACTCTTTTAAATCAATTGATTTACTCTGAAATTATTTTAAAAGCATAAATGAAACCAGTATTTTATGGCCATGATTTTAGGGATGTCACAGTTGGTATCAGAGCATTAGTTTAAGCGAACTAGGAATTTGTAGAATTTCTAGACTTAAACTTAGAATGCTAAGTGAGGATTGTGAGATGAGTGTCTGTCATATTTTAAACACGAGCACTAGTTTATTTTAGGAAAGTTGCCTAAAATGTTTTTATGTGCTAAATGTTATATGTTTACCATATATGATATTATTTGTTCGAATCTATGGTTTGTTGCCAACCGGATCTGGAAACCTCACATGTTTAGGATTCTAAGTGTAGGATTACGGTATTAGAACTAGCATGTAAACGTTTCGGAGTGATAACCAAGATTTAATTATCTATCATAATTGAGGATCTAAATTCACCTTATTCGGTGTGTAGATCAAAAATGGTAAGAACCAGAAGTGGAGTTGGAAATGTGAACGGAGACAGGAATCAACCACCTGTGGTTGAGCGAGTACCTGGTGTAGCAACAACACCTGAGCCAATGACAATGGATGTTGTACAATTGATGATTCAGACGATGTTGGGTCGTCAAATAGATGAAACTAGACGTCTGCTTCGGCAGAATCGTGAAGAACTTTCAATGCCGATTGAACAGCCCGAGTTGAATGAAGGGCATTCGGAAGGAGGTAACTTCAGTGCGACTGTTGGTCAAGCCAACCCACCGTTAGTTAGACAAAACCACCATGAGGGAGGGAATGATGGACTTGGATGCAAGTACAAAGACTTTTTGACTTGCAAACCATCGACCTTCACTAGAAAGGAGGATCCGATCAGAGTTATGGATTGGATCTCGGAAATGGAGCTAGCCTTCATGACGTGTGGTTGCAGAGGCAAGTTGCAGACCACTTTCGTAGTACGTCAGTTCAGGGGTGGAGCTATTCGTTGGTGGAACACTCTGAGGAAGACCCTAAGCCCTAATGAGCCACTACAACTGACATGGGCAGAGTTCTTGGTGTAGTTCAAGCTCTGCTCGGCCCAAAATCTATTGCAGTTGGAGAACAAGTTTTTGACGTTGAAAAAAGGCAGCATGTCAGTCGATGATTACACAAATGCCTTTACAGACAAAATGGAGTTTTCTTTGCACATCGTCCCAGATGAGCTGACAAAAGTTGACCGGTACGCAAAAAGACTCCCATGGGAGTACGCTGTGCAAGTACGTTAGGCACCTACTATGGAGGCAGCTATTTGGGCTGCCAAGTCTATTGAGGACATGATCAAGGGAAGAACCGCCAGTAAGGTTGAAGTTGGTGATAAGAGAAAGTTTGAAAGAACTTCAGGTTCCAGCAAGAAAAACAAATCTTCAAAGTCTAATTCGAAGAAGTTTGGAGGCGAATCGAAATGGTGTGAAAGGTGCAAGAAAAAGCACTCTGGGAAATGTAGTGAGGATGTGACCTGCTACAAGTGTGGAAAGACCGGTCATTATGCCAATGAGTTTCTGTCTAACAAAAGAGTGTGCTTTGGGTGTAATGAAGAGGGGCAAATTTTGAAAGACTGTCCTAAAAAGAAGGAGGCAGCAAAACCCAATATTCCACCAAAGCCGAAGGCAAGAGCCTTTGAGATGACACTTGAGGTTGCTAAAGAAGAAGTTGATGTCGCTTCAGGTACCTTTCTCGTAAACAAATTGCCTGCCCAAATTTTATTTGATTCTGGAGCCAACTACTCCTTATTCGCATGAATTTGGTAGAGAACTAGCTTTGCCTGGCGATAGACTAGATAATGCATTATTAGTCGAAGTTGCTAGTGACAAGTTTATACCTGTTAGCCATCGCATGAAAAACATTTTCATTGACTTGAATGGGAATAAGTTCCACGAGGAATTATTGCCTATCGAACTAAACGGTTTCGACATCGTGCTGGGAATGGATTGGCTTAGCGTTAACGATGCCGAGATATTATGCAAGAAGAAGATAGTCAAAGTAAACTCGCCAGGGAAAGAGTCATTTATGGTGTATGGGGACAAACACAGAGTAAATTCTGGAATCATTTCTCTAATGAAAGTCAGAAAATGTTTGGCCAAAGGATGTACATCATATTTGGCATTCGTGATTGATGCTAAGAAGGAGAAAAAGGAGATGCAGAGCATTCCTGTCGTGTGTGATCATCTGGAAGTATTTCCCGAAGATCTTCCCGGATTACCGCCTGATAGACAAGTGGAGTTCAGAATAGACTTGTTACCAGGGACGACGCCAAAAGCAAAAGCACCTTACCGACTAACACCGACGGAGATGAAGGAGCTGATGATGCAACTTCAGGAGTTGTTGGACAATGATTTCATTAGACCTAGTTCATCACCCTGGGGAGCTTCGGTTGTCACACCCCAAAACCGATAACGGCGGAATACGTTCCGGGGTGGAAGACGTCATGTACAATATCATCACAATTGCATAATAGTAAAAGCAAGAAAACAACAACCATTTCATTTACATAGTGAGTTTAATTACAAGCGTGTTCTGTAAAGTTTCAATAGACACCAAAATTATAACAAAAATAAGAGATGGATCTTGTATGCTCCATCTTCTCCAAAATGCTGCACTTGTACCTGTCTATCTTTGACCTGAGGATACAAGTTATTTTGAAAACGAGTATCAGCATAAAGCAGGTGAGTTCATAAGAATTTAGTGTGGTTGATGTATAAAATGTTTTAAAACTTATAGTATGAAAAGCTGCAATTTATGTTTATAAGTAGTAGAAAACCCTAAAAAATCCTATATTTTCCAGAAAGTACATTGTAAGTGAAATCCTTTAAGTTGCGTGTAAGTTTTATCCTTGAAAAACTTTAGTTGTAAAAGTATAGTAGTAATTCTCAAGTCTGTAATGTAGATAAGGAAAGTTATGCCTGTTGACAGTAGTAGTGGTGCAAACTTCCATTAGTAATAGATACTTACTTACTTCGGGATGTTAGCTTAGACTTTAGTCTTAGTGTATTACTGTGGATACAAGTGCATTCCTTTATGTGACCAATAGTGTGAGAAATAGAGAGTCCGATGACCTTCCCGGTCATACGTAGTGTAGTGAAGTAGTGCCACCCCTGAGCCTGGTCGGCTCGAACTGTAGGTAACAGTCGGGATATAATAGTGTGTACCCCGTATAGATCTATACATGTAGTGTCGCCTTCCTTCCGGAAAGCCCTGGTCACAGGATGTAATCGCGGTAGAGCGTCTTATAGAGGGATAGTGTGTTATACTCTGGATTCGTGTTTTCTCTTGTATTATAGAGTAGTAGTCTTTTGTATAATTCATAGAGTGTACTCTTATACATGTATCAACTTGTAATAATAATAGTTATAGTGAGTATAGTAGTAGAAGTAACGAGCAGTAGACTTAACTATACCTATTATAGTTAACTTAGTGTGTATGGTTCTCGATATTTGTATAATCAAAGGTATTGAATAATATGAAGACTTTTATATCTGACACCAATATACATGATATATAATTAAGAAATCAACGACAATCGGACGGATAACAAATACCCTAAGACCACATCAAACAAGAATAGGAAGTAAGGCGAGCTATCGGTCCTAAGTCCTTCAAGTCTTACTTATATAAATATATTAATGTAGATATATTTTTATAAAAAGTAATTTAAACATAGCTTGAAAATAATTTAAGAACAATTTAACTTTGAAAATGCATTTGATAAGTATTTAAAACCTTTATATTGACAAGTAACTAAAAGTATTAAAAAATTCCTTCTTAATGGTAAGTTATCAATCACATATGAATTGTAAATAAAACTTGTAGTATTGTACTTGTATGCCCCCCCTAAAACATGTAAAAACAGTTGAAAAGGTTCATTAAGGGGTATGAACTCACCTGAAATGAGTAAATCGGGTGAATGTGTCGGGTGAGCGTTTGGTGTCAAGTAAGGACTTGTACACCCTTTATGACTCTAGTAACATATGAGGATATATGTTTTACAAGTAATTAGTGATTTAAACCCTTATTAAAACATTAAGACATCCTAATGTGATTAAAGGTCTTATGGTTGAGTGCTAGAAGGTTAATGGGTTGTATGGAAGGAGTGTATGACCTCACATTGGAGTTTACTCTCCTAAAACCCACTCTAAGTGAGTTCACGGTTGGGAGGCCACATCCCCCATGAGTTTACGGCATTAAACTCATGGGAGGAGTGTTTTGAATGATTTCAAGTCTCATGTGGTTCTAGAAATGGTTTAAAGGAATTATACAAGGCTATAGGGGTGTTTAAGGGTCCAAGAGTATACTCCCTTGGAGTTTACGGCCCAAAGGCCACTCCTTGGGAGTTTACGGCCGTAAACCCTATGGTTTATGGTAGTAAACTCTCATACACCCCCATTCCTTGATTTCTAGGCCTTTGGTTTAATTCTAATAAATTCTAGTAAGGGTATAGGGCTCTTTAGGGGGCTTACACTCCCATTTTGCATGATTTAGGGGAGTTTACGGTCTAATCATATGCTTGGGCCGTAAAATCTATTTTTCCCTTCAAATGTTTGTGTTTAATTGTTCCATACCCGAAATAGCGAGTCCCTAATCCATATCTTAAGCCTAAGGGTGGTTTGGAAGTGTTTTTGGACATGTTTTGCATGGTTAGAGGGTGTTTACGGCCTAAGCATGTGCTTGGGCCGTAAACCCTCTTTTATGCCCTAAAAATTGTTGTTTTGAGGTTCAAACACTTCTAGGTTAATTCCACAACTAGTTTCTAAGCTCAAATGAAGGAAAAATGGGACTTTGCGCACCATTTTAGGGGTTCACGGCCTAAGGAGTTTCTTAGGCCGTAAACTCCTTTTTGATGGCCATTTTGTGTGATTTTTGAGCTATTGCAACAAGAAATGATGTTTAGAACAAGTTAGGGTAGAAGATCTTTCGTTTTGGAGTCGGAAACTTGCGGTTTTGAGTTGAAAACGAGCTAGAGAGAGAGAGTGTAGAGAGAGAAAGTGGGTCTAGAGTGGTAAAAGGTTTCCATGGAGTGTCCAACTCCTTATATATAAGTCTTGGGTGTTGTACCCGGTATATGACTATCCAATACTTATGTTTAACGAGGTTTAAACTTTTTACCCGGTTAAATGGTCGTAATAAAAATAACTTTTTCCAATTAAATGGAAATGTAAATTACTAGCTTTTATTTATTTTATCACGACGATAACAACATAAAATTTAAATAAACAAATAAACATTTATTTATTTGACGACCCCAAATTAACGGAACTTTTATAATATAACATATTCCGTTAGCGGAAACGGGTTAATATAACGGAATAAACTTTGGGTTGTCACATCATCCCTCCTGTTAAGGAAATTTCGTCCCGAAATTTAGAATTCAAATAGTTAAGCTATTACAGTACTACTAAGCAAAGAGATGGGGATATTTGAGTTTCGTTCGATCCTCGCGCTCCCATGTGAACTCCAGTCCTCGTTTGGCGTTCCATCGGACCTTCACAATTGGGATGTGGATTTGTTTCGTTCATTTTACTTCTCGATCCATAATCTCCGCAGGCTCTTCCAAGAAGTTGAGGCTCTCGTTGACTTCGATCTCGTCGAGTGGAATGACGAGAGTCTCGTCGGACAGACATTTCTTCAAGTTTGAGACATGGAAGGTAGGATGTATGTTACTTAGCTCGTGGGGTAGGTTGAGTTTGTAAGCTATAGGGTCGATTCTAGTGAGAATCTCAAAAGGCCCTATGTACCTTGGATTCAGCTTTCCACGCTTTCCAAAGCGTATCGTGCCCTTCCAGGGTGAGACCTTCAAAAGGACTCGATCTCCCACCTGGAATTCCAAAGGTTTTCTTCGCTTGTCTGCGTAGCTTTTCTGTCGATCCCTGGTGGCTTTTAATCGTTCGTGAATTTGTACAATCTTCTCGGTCGTTTCTCTGATGATCTCCGGTCCCGTGAGAGCGCTGTCAGGAACTCGTCCTTTAGCCAACTGAGTGTCACCCACCTCAGCCCAGCACAGAGGGGATCTGCACTTCCGGCCGTAGAGGGCTTCAAATGGAGTTGCCTTGATGCTCGTGTGATAACTATTGTTGTAGGAGAACTCAACAAGGGGTAAGTGTGTATCCCACTATTTACCAAAGCCAATCACACAGGCTCGCAGCATATCTTCTAAGGTTTGGATCGTCCTCTCACTTTGTTCGTCAGTCTGCGGATGGTAGGCTGTACTCAGGTCCAGCCTCGTCCCTAATGCTTTTTGTAGTGATTTCCAGAACCTCGAAGTGAACCTACTATCTCTATTAGAGATAATGGATATAGGGACACCATGTAGTCGTACTATCTCCCTAATGTATGTTCTTGTGAGTTTCTCCATCTTGTTTGTTTCCTTGATGGGTAGGAAGTGCGCGGACTTGGTCAATCTGTCGACGATGACCCAAAAGGTATCCAACCCACCCGTTGTCTTGGGTAGCTTGGTTATGAAATCCATAGTGATCCGCTCCCATTTCCATTTAGTATCTCCGGTTGTTGGAGAAGACCCGACGGCTTCTGGTATTCGACCTTGACCTTTGCGCAAGTAAGGCACTTACTCACGAAGTAGCAATTTCTGCTTTCATATTAGGCCACCAGTAAAGATTTTTGAGATCCAGATACATCTTATCTAAACAAGGGTGAACGGAGTATCGAGTGTTGTGCGCTTCCGTCATGACCAAGTCTCTGAAACCTCCGTGGCGCGGAGTCCAGATTCGATCCATAAGATAATAGGCTCCGTCACCCTTTACCTCCAAGTTCTTATCCATTCCACGCAGGGATTCTCCCGTCACATTCTCAGGCTTTAAGGCTTCGAGCTGAGCCTCCTTAATCTGCGCGGATAGATGCGAATGGATAGTCATTGTTAACGACTTGGTTCTCCGACCAAAATACTCTTTTCTACTTAGGGCGTCGGCTACCACATTGGCCTTCCCCGGGTGATAATGAATTTCGCAGTCGCAATCGTTGAGTAGTTCGACCCATCAACGTTGTCTCATGTTGAGCTCTTTCTGGTTCAGTATGTGCTGGAGGCTTTTATGATCAGTGCATACTATGCTCTTCGTTCCATACAAGTAATGTCTCAAGATTTTTAGACCGAAGACAACCACCCCTAACTCAAGGTCGTGAGTGGTGTAGTTTACCTCATGTGGCTTTAGCTGTCTTGAGGCATAGGCAATGACCTTACCTCGTTGCATCAAGACACAACCGAGCCCTTGATTTGATGCATCGCAATATACCACAAAATCTTCTGTCCCTTCGGGAAGGGATAACACTGGTGCGGTGCATAGGGCTCGCTTCAGGGTCTAGAATGCCTTATCCTGTTTCTCTTCCCAGTCGAATGTTATGCCCTTCTGTGTCAACATGGTGGTTTCGCAATCCGAGAGAAGTTTTGAATGAATATGCGGTAGTAGCCAGCGAGGCCTAGAAATTGACGAATTTGTGTAGGCGTCTTCGGTGCTGACCAGTTCTCGATAGCTTTAATTTTAGAGGGATCCACGTGGATTCCTTCTTCACTAACCACGTGTCCTAAGAATTCAACTCTTCGGATCCAAAATTCGCACTTAGAGAACTTCGCATATAACTTCTCTGATCGTAGGGTTTCTAGGACTCGTCGTAGATGATTCCTGTGTTCTTCCTCGCTCCGAGAGTAGACGATTATATCATCAATAAAGACGATGACGAACTGATCTAAGTATGGACGACACACCCTATTCATTAAGTCCATGAACACTGCGGGTGTGTTAGTCAGTCCAAAGGGCATAACCACGAACTCGTAGTGTCCATAACGAGTTCGGAAGGCTATCTTCGGGACATCCTCCTCAAGCACCCGTAACTGGTGGTACCCGGACCTAAGATCAATCTTGGAAAAGTAACTCGCCCCTTGTAGTTGGTCGAATAAGTCGTCGATACGGGGAAGAGTGTAGCGATTTTTGACCGTGAGTTTGTTGAGTTCCCTATAATCGATGCACATACGGAACGATCCGTCCTTCTTCTTTACGAACAAGACCGGAGCTCCCCAAGGTGAGAAGCTTGGTCTTATAAAGCCCTTGCTGAGCAGCTCGTTAAGTTGACCGGATAGTTCTTGCATCTCGGCAGGCGCTAAACGATAGGGCGAATTAGCTACGGGGGTATCTCCTAGGACTAGGTCGATTCTGAACTCTACCTGATGTTTGGGAGGTAGACCTGGAAGGTCCGCTGGGAAGACGTCAGGGAAATCGCATACCACGGGGATGTATTTTGGATCTCTCGCTTTCTGGCTTGTGTCAACGACGTGTGCAAGGAAGGCGCGATATTCTTTACGCAAGTATTTCTGGGCCTGAATACTGGAGATGATACGAAGGCTCGTACCGGGTTTGTCTCCATAGATCAGCAGAGTTTCGTGATTCGGTGGATTTAGGCGAATGGATTTGTCGAAGCATAGGATATCGGCGCGATAAAGACTCAACCAGTCCATGCCAACGATGACATCGAAACTCTTGATTGAGACTGGTATGAGGTCGATTGGGAATGAGTGGTCGTCTAACGTGAGGGTACAACCTATGTAGATTTCGTTAGAGCTTTCGGTCTTCCTGTTAGTCATTTCTATGACGAATGTTTCTTTTAGTGGTTACGGGGATTGTTTAAGTAAGTGTTTAAAGTTTTGGTTTATGAAGCTTCTTTCTGCACCACTATAGAATAAGACACAGGCATAAGAGTTGTTGAGAAGGAACGTACCCGTGACTACTGCGGGATCCGATACTGCTTCGTTGTGTCCAATAGCGAGTAGTCTTCCGGTTCCTCCCGCATTCCCAGCCTTCAGACAGTTTTTCTTGAAATGGCCCGCTTCACCGCATCCATAACAAGTCTGGGTCACTCCCGAACCGGGAACTTGCGAGATAGGTTTGGGTGGGGCTCTGCAAAATCGGACAGTATGGCCCTTCCGGCCGCAGTTGGTGCATTGCAATTCACGGCAGGGGCCGTTGTGGTGGAAGGGGCACTTAGGACACTTGGGCAGGTTCCCAATATAAGCTTTTGCTGGTGCAGGAGTGGATGGAGTGGTGGCAGCATGGACAGCCACAATTTGTTGATCTTTGGAGGAGGTTTGAGTTTTCTTGCCCTTCTTCTCCTAATGCTTTCTCTTTTTGTCAGCTGATTTGTGTGGTACGGTGGCAGTTGTAGTTGTTGTTGCTGGAGTGGAAGAAACCTCATGATTGATTAAACTCTGGGCCAATTCCTTGGCGTTGTCAAAGGTTGTAGGGCGTGAGGCTAGAACGTTTCCTCGATACGGAGGCATTAAACCCCAGATGTATTGTTCAATCTTCTTACTCTCCGAAGGGATCATGTTGGGACACATAGCCGCCAAGTCGCAGAACCTGGCTGTGTAAGCTGTTATGTCAGTCCCTTTCATCTTGAGGTTCCAGAGTTCCTCCTCAAGTTTCTGAATTTCGCCCCTAGGGCAGTACTCCCCTCTCATGAGGTCTTTCAGTGTGTCCCAGCCCATGGCATTGGCTGTTACCAAAGAGAGTGCACTGACATCGCCGTTCCACCATGTCAGGGCCCTGTTAGTGAGGGTGGCAGTAGCGAACTTTATTTTGCTCTCCTCGGGGCATGAGCACATTTCAAAGACAACTTCAGTTCTTTCGAACCACTGAGACAATGCTAGAATTCCTCCGGTACCATCGAATAAGGCAGGTTTGCAGTTCATGAAGTCCTTATAAGTGCATCCCTGCACTCTTTGATGGGCTTCACCAAATCTATAGTTGCCACCGCTCGCATCACCAGACTTCATTTGAGCCATGGCTGCCGTCACAGCTGCAGTCACAGCCGTTTGAAATAGCACTGGATCGAACTGCGGAGGAAGAGGCGGTGGAGGAGGGGTTTGAGTTGCTGGTCTGCCTCTGTTTGGACGTTTTCGTGGAGGCATATTTCACTGGAAAATCATATAAATGATAGAAATAGTAAGGGGTTTGAGTTGCTGGTCTGCCTCTGTTTGAGTTGCGGCTCTTCCCTTGATCATCTCCTCAACCGACTTGGCAGCCCAGATAGCTGCCTCCAAAGTAGGTGCCTGACGCACTAGCACTGCATATTCCCATGGAAGTCCTTTTGCGTACTGGTCAATTTTTGTCAGCTCATCCGGAACAAGACGTAAGGCGAACTCCATCTTCTCTGTGAAGTTGTTGGTGTATTCATCAATAGACATGCTTCCTTTCTTTAAGGTAAGGAATTGGTTTTCTAGCTCGAGCAGATTTTGGGCTGAGCAGTACCTATGTTTGAAATGCACCAGAAATTCTGCCCATGTCAGTTGTAGGGGCTCATTGGGGCTCAGCGTCTTTCCCAAGGTATTCCACCATCGTACAGCGCCTCCTTGAAACTGACGCACTGCAAACGTGGTTTGTTGTTTTCCCTTGCAACCGCACGTCATGAAAGCTAATTCCATCTCCGAGATCCAATCCATGACCCCGATCGGATCCTCCTTTCCAGTGAAAGTCGATGGCTTGCAAGTCAGAAAATCCTTGTACTTGCATCCATTCCTCTCGACTTCGTCATCTTGGTTGTTTTGTCGAACTATTAGTGGGTTGACTTGACCAACAGTCCCACTGTAGTTTCCTTCCTCAGTCTGCCCTTCGTTCAACTTGGGCTGTTCGATCTGAATAGTCGCTTCCTCTCGATTTTGCTGGAGAAAACGTCTGGTTTCCTCCATTTGACGATCCAACATCGCTTGGATCATCGCTTGCACTCCTTCCATCGTTATTGGCTCAGTAGCGGCTACCACAACCGGTATTTGCTCAATCGCTGGGGGTTGATCTCGGTTCCCATTTGCATTCACGTTTCCGCTACGGGTTCTTGCCATCTTGATCTATACACCGAATGAGGTGAATCTAGACCTTTACTTAGGATTGACGTTTAAATCATTCTTATCACTCCAAAACGTTTATATGCTAGTTCTAATATCGTAGTTAAACGCTTAGAATCCTAAACACATAAGGTTTCCAGATCCGGTCGGCAACATACCATAGATCCGAACAAATAACAGCATATCAGGCACAAGCATTTAGCACATAAAAGCATTTTAGGCACAATTCCTAAAATAATCTAGTGCTCACACCTCACAATCATCGCTTAACATTCTAATTTTAAGTCTAGAAATAAATCCATATTCCTAGTTCGCTTAAACTAATGCTCTGATACCAACTGTGACATCCCCATTTTCACGGCCAGAAAAGACCGATGTTGTTTATGCTTTATAAAAATCAGAGTACTTCATTTTATAAAAATATTGCGGAATTTGTTCCCAGAAAAACATGGTAAATACGTTATTAAAACATTTTCGAAGAAACGTATTTATTTCATTTTAAAACGTTTGGGATGTCATCGTTAATACAGAAACATAAGCATAAACAGAACTTACAATTATTTACACTAGTGATCTACATCTCTTTAAATCTCTCAGTGTAATGTCACTTCATATCAACACATGTGATATAAATAAACTGAGTGGGTCAGGTTGGGAAACCTGGTGAGTACATAGGGTTTTCAACCCACAATAATATAATTATTATGTTTAAACAATCAAACAATCAACCCAATTACCCATCCCCATTATCTTCTTTATTCTTAAGGATCTACCCTAAGAATCAGCTATTTCTCATTCATTCATTCCTAAGGATCATCCTAAGGAAACAACATGAAGTCCATTGTTGCCAATGACACATTGGTCAAGCGCAGCTGCTAATATTGTCACTTAGGCTCAGCTGCCAGAATTAGGACATTTTCTATGAGGCGCTTCTGCCGGTATTGACCTTTAAACACTACTGTCATGGTCATAAGGCTCCCTATTAGGCGCAGCTGCCGATACTATCCTTAGAGCGCAGCTGCTAGGACGTTTACCGTAGATCTAAATCATCTACAGGTTGTGGCGCAGCTGCCAGTGCTCATCTATAGGGTACTAGGTCCACTGCTGCCAATGTATACCTATAGGGCACTAGGTCCGTACTACTAATGTTCCTCTATTTCAGCTTTTATCCATCATCATTCATCTACCCATGTTTTACCCAACGTATTTTGTAGATATAAAATACTTTATACAGTTTACATCATTTAAAACATGTATAAAAATCTTTCACCAGCATAGACAACAAGTATTCAGACAATATGCACACATAACACGTAATTTATATTAAAATACTTCATATCTATGTGTAAGATGAAAGAGACCATGCACTCACCTGATTAGGTGGTGATTCCGAACTCAGATAGCACTTTGTTATCTCAAAACAATTTTCCTCAAGAAAACCTAGTATCAATACCACTAGGGTTTAGTTTTAACGTTAACCACGACTAATTAATAGTCTAGCTATTATTACTATTATATAAGCGTTAAATAACACTCAATATAACTCATAATAATAGCCCAAATAATTATTTTAAGGTCCTAATAATGTTACTATAATTAAATAAAATCTATATTAAATATAGTATAGGCGTAGCTCACTTACAGCGAGTTTTTATTAAAAACCGGGCTTCGCTGGAGCAGCGTTTCCAAGCCGAAAGCTTTTCTTCTCGGAGCCGTCGGGCGCTCCGGGGCTTTCTTCTCGTGCTAGGGAGGTTCCGTAGACTTGGGAGGGGTTTAGGGAGGCTAGAGAGAAGTTAGAGAGAGAAAGAGAGGCTTATGGTGTGAAGAAAATATGAGGAGTTCACCCTTGTATTTATAGGAGTTTTATAGTAATGTAGTCTCTAAGCTTCGTCCGTAACTTTTGCATACGAGCTCTGTTTTTGTCTGTCTTTTTACCGTTGAGTTCCTATTAATGGGATCTTCAACTTTCATTTAGACCTCATTGGCTAATTCTCATTCTATCTCGAATTTACAAAACTGTATCGAATTCGCCGCGCTCGAAAAGTAGGGACTAAGCTTCGTCCATAACTTTTGCATACGAGCTCTATTATCGACGTTCTTTATATCTATGCGTTGGTATTTACGAGTACTACAACTTTCATTTAGATTCCGTCGGCTAAAAATCGACCGATCTAAAATTCAGATTTCGGGCTGTGCACGGTTATGCTAAATCTTAGAAAAATCATAACTTCCTCATACGAAGTCAGATTTGGGCGTTCTTTTTATCGATGTTCTTATTTTAACATATTCTACGACTTTCGTTTAGATTTCTAAGGCTAAATCTCGCTCTATCGTAAATTCACTATTTACGCTTCCCGGTATCGTGCCGGTTCCGTCGCGAAACTTCAACGGGTCATAACTTCTTCGTTATAACTCGGTTTTCGGCGTTCTTTATATGTACGAAAACCTTGTAACATAATCTACAACTTGGTTAAGATTATTTATTCTAAATAATCTTTTGTCGAAAAGTCGTTTTCGACCCCTATTGCCTCTAATTTGACTAGCCCAGATTTGCGGGCGTTACACAATAGAGTAGTTAACTGCCAATTTACTGGTATTAATGATGTAATACAAGTTCATGAAAAGTGACCTAACAGTAGGTCTTACATCAAACCATAAGAAAAATGTTGGCAGTCTAGAGGCCTAATTAGAGTACTTCCAAAGCTAGGAATGTTTACAGACAAGTGCTCTACTGAGCATAGAAAGGAAAGGCTAGTCCTTAAACAAAAGAGTGATATAATTAGACATTTTCTATGGGCGACGGGAACTCATTGGGCGAACCCTCAGATCAGCTAGTTGACACATAACTTCCTGAAGATGTTGCTCATGAGCCCTTTGACATGCTCGGAGTTCCCTAACTTCGGCTCGGGATGCAGCTAGTTGTTGCTGCAGAACCTCGTTGGTCCTCCTTGTCCTATCCATAGCTTCTTCAAGTTGGCGGATGCGAACAGTGTTGAGATTCGAGTTGGCATCCATTTCTACAACTCGGCCTATGGCTGCCTGACCCTGCTCGACATTCCTGGCGATCCTTCGGACCATGATGGGCAGAACTCGGTCCGCTGATCCTCCCTCACTTATGTTGTAGAAACCTCGGTCTCCATTGTAAGGTAAAGGCTGGCCCTGCTCCTCGCTCCATCGGTTCAAGGGTATGGCCCACATAGGAGTGGGACCTAGAAATGTCGGACGGGGGTTGGGGTTTGGAGCTTCAGGGGGTAGGTTGTTAACTTCTGGCTCGGAGCTGGAGCTATCCGAGAAGCCTTCAGCATGATGATCGTCCAAAGGGATCAGGTGATCATCATCTGACTCCTCATCGTGCCATCCTCCATTTCCCTGGTTTAGATAGTACGGATCGCCGGGATGGTGGAAGCCAGCCATGCTATCTACGCGAGAAAGGGGGAAGGAAAGTTAATAGACGTACTAATCTAGGATACTTATAAGATGAATCGTTATTAGCCGACCCAATACTTGCGTAGTGCATACCAATTGCATGTAACCGAAGCAAGATAGTCCTTCGCATACGCAACCCTAACTTCAGATCCCCAATCTAACAAGAACAGGAAATGAAGCAAAGGCCACAGATTCTGAGTCTATAGCGCCCTAGTCACATGTAACCGTGGTGTATCCACTAGCAACTATTGTCCTACTAGTAACGACCCTTTTTGTTATCACGTATGTAGTTAGTAGTATACAGAATACTCCTGTAGTATTTCTTGTTCTAATGTTCTTGTGGTAGTGTTGGTAAGTTATTAGACTTGTTGCAACACCACAATCACCCTTAGGCACATGCTAGTCACTCCTGGATAAATGTAGTTGATCAGGATACATCCCCCCAGATGTGACTATATATCTCTAAGCTTAATTGTGTTGTTCAACAATCTTAATACTTTTGTTTTGTTCTAGTATGATACTGACCCTTTTGTAGTAGTGAGTGTATATATATACTTAATTAAATCTTTTAGTATTTAGAAGTATATATTCTTGGTCAGAGTGTTTTAGTTCCAAAGTGGTTATAGTTCGTATATCCTTTTATAGGTTGATATACTTGATTCACTATAAACAAAGCTCTGATACTAATCTGTCACACCCCAAAACCGATAACGGCGGAATACGTTCCATGGTGGAGGACTTCATGTACAGTATCATCACAATTGCATATAGTAAAAGCAAGAAAACAACAACCATTTCATTTACATAGTGAGTCTAATTACAAGCGTGTTCTGTAAAGTTTCAATAGACACCAAAATTATAACAAAAATAAGAGATGGATCTTGTATGCTCCATCTTCTCCAAAATGTTGCATCTGTACCTGTCTATCTTTGACCTGAGGATACAAGTTATTTTGAAAACGAGTATCAGCATAAAGCTGGCGAGTTCATAAGAATTTAGTGTGGTTGATGTATAAAATGTTTTAAAACTTATAGTATGAAAAGCTGCAATTTATGTTTATAAGTAGTAGAAAACCCTAGAAAATCCTATATTTTCCAGAAAGTACATTGTAAGTGAAATCCTTTAAGTTGCGTGTAAGTTTTATCCTTGAAAACCTTTAGTTGGAAAAGTATAGTAGTAATTCTCAAGTCTGTAATGTAGATAAGGAAAGTTATGCCTGTTGACAGTAGTAGTGGTGCAAACTTCCATTAGTAATAGATACTTACTTACTTCGGGATGTTAGCTTAGACTTTAGTCTTAGTGTATTACTGTGGATATGATTGCATTCCTTTATGTGACCAATAGTGTGAGAAATAGAGAGTCTGATGACCTTCCCGGTCATACGTAGTGTAGTGAAGTAGTGCCACCCCTGAGCCTGGTCGGCTCGAACTGTAGGTAACAGTCGGGATATAATAGTGTCTACCCCGTATAGATCTATACATGTAGTGTCGCCTTCCTTCCGGAAAGCCCTGGTCACAGGATGTAAGCGCGGTAGAGCGTCTTATAGAGGGATAGTGTGTTATACTCTGGATTAGTGTTTTCTCTTGTATTATAGAGTAGTAGTCTTTTGTATAATTCATAGAGCGTACTCTTATACATGTATCAACTTGTAATGATAATAGTTATAGTGAGTATAGTAGTAGAAGTAACGAGCAGTAGGCTTAACTATACCTATTATAGTTAACTTAGTGTGTATGGTTCCCGACATTTGTATAATCAAAGGTATTGAATAATATGAAGACTTTTATATCTGACACCAATATACATGATATATAATTAAGAAATCAACGACAATCGGACGGATAACAAATACCCTAAGACCACATCAAACAAGAATAGGAAGTAAGGCGGGCTATCGGTCCTAAGTCCTTCAAGTCTTACTTATATAAATATATTAATGTAGATATATTTTTATAAAAAGTAATTTAAACATAGCTTGAAAACAATTTAAGAACAATTTAACTTTGAAAATGCATTTGATAAGTATTTAAAACCTTTATATTGACAAGTAACTAAAAGTATTGAAAAATTCCTTCTTAATGGTAAGTTATCAATCACATATGAATTGTAAATAAAACTTGTAGTATTGTACTTGTACCCCCCCCCCCCCCTAAAACATGTAAAAACAGTTGAAAAGGTTCATTAAGGGGTATGAACTCACCTGAAATGAGTAAATCGAGTGAATGTGTCGGGTGAGCGTTTGGTGTCAAGTAAGGACTTGTACACCCTTTATGACCCTAGTAACATATGAGGATATATGTTTTACAAGTAATTAGTGATTTAAACCCTTATTAAAACATTTAGACATCCTAATGTGATTATAGGTCTTATGGTTGAGTGCTAGAAGGTTAATGGGTTGTATGGAAGGAGTGTATGACCTCACATTGGAGTTTACTCTCCTAAAACCCACTCTAAGTGAGTTCATGGTTGGGAGGCCACATCCCCCATGAGTTTACGGCCTTAAACTCATGGGAGGAGTGTTTTGAATGATTTCAAGTCTCATGTGGTTCTAGAAATGGTTCAAAGGAATTATACAAGGCTATAGGGGTGTTTAAGGGTCCAAGAGTATACTCCCTTGGAGTTTACGGCCCAAAGGCCACTCCTTGGGAGTTTACGGCCGTAAACCCTATGGTTTATGGTAGTAAACTCTCATACACCCCCATTCCTTGATTTCTAGGCCTTTGGTTTAATTCTAATAAATTCTAGTAAGGGTATAGGGCTCTTTAGGGGGCTTACACAACCATTTTACATGATTTAGGGGAGTTTACGGTCTAAGCATATGCTTGGGCCGTAAACTCTATTTTTCCCTTCAAATGTTTGTGTTTAATTGTTCCATACCCGAAATAGCGAGTCCCTAATCCATATCTTAAGCCTAAGGGTGGTTTGGAAGTGTTTTTGGACATGTTTTGCATGGTTAGAGGGTGTTTACGGCCTAAGCATGTGCTTGGGCCGTAAACCCTCTTTTATGCCCTAAAAATTGTTGTTTTGAGGTTCAAACACTTCTAGTTTAATTCCACAACTAGTTTCTAAGCTCAAATGAAGGAAAAATGGGACTTTGGGCACCATTTTAGGGGTTCACGGCCTAAGGAGGTTCTTAGGCCGTAAACTCCTTTTTGATGGCCATTTTGTATGATTTTTGAGCTATTGAAACAAGAAATGATGTTTAGAACAAGTTAGGGTAGAAGATCTTTCGTTTTGGAGTCAGAAACTTGCGGTTTTGAGTCGAAAACGAGCTAGAGAGAGAGTGTAGAGAGAGAAAGTGGGTCTAGAGTGGTAAAAGGTTTCTATGGAGTGTTCAACTCCCTATATATAAGTCTTGGGTGTTGTACCCAGTATATGACTACCCGATACTTATGTTTAACGAGTTTTAAACTTTTTACCCGGTTAAATGGTCGTAATAAAAATAACTTTTTCCAATTAAATGGAAATGTAAATTACTAGCTTTTATTTATTTTATCACGACGATAACAACATAAAATTTAAATAAACAAATAAACATTTATTTATTTGACGACCCCAAATTAACGGAACTTTTATAATATAACATATTCTGTTAGCGGAAACGGGTTAATATAACGGAATAAACTTTGGGTTGTCACACCGGTGTTATTCGTAAAGAAGAAAGATGGAAGTATGAGAATGTGCATCGATTACAGAGAGCTTAACAAGGCAACAATAAAGAATAGATATCCGTTGCCGAGGATTGATGACATGTTCGATCAACTACAAGGTTCAAGTTATTTTTCAAAGATCGACCTAAGGATCGAAGTGTTGGAAGTCTTGAAGAAGGAGAAGTTGTATGCAAAGTTCTCCAAATGTAATTTTTGGATTCGAGAAGTCCAATTCTTGGGTCACGTAGTCAACCAATAAGGGATAATGGTTGATCCAGCAAATATTGAAGCTATGATGAAGTGGGAGCAACCGAAAAGTCCCACGGAGATCCGAAGCTTTTTAGGATTAGCCGGATATTACCGAAGGTTTATCCAAGGGTTTTTTTTCGATCGCTACTCCATTAACAGCTTTGACTCACAAAGGAGCTACTTTTGCTTGGAGTGATAAACACAAAGAAGCATTCAAGTTGCTAAAGAAGAAGCTATGTGAAGCACCGATTCTTTCTCTACCTGATAGAGTTGAAGACTTCGCTGTCTATAGCGATGTGTCTGGTGTTGGGTTGGGTTGTTTTTAACCCAAAGATAAAAGGTGATAGCATAGGCATCTCGACGGCTGAATGAGCATGAAAAGAACTACCCCACTCAATATTTGGAGCTGGCAGCAGTAGTTTTCGCTCTAAAGATATGGAGGCATTACCTTTATGGCACGAAGTGCAAAATTTTCACTGATCATAAGAGTCTCCAATATCTCTTTACTCAGAAATAATTGAATATGAGGCAACGACGCTGGCTAGAACTACTTAAGGACTATGACTGTGATATACTTTAGCATCCCGTTAAGCAAATGTTGTCGCTGATGCTCTCAGTCGGAAAGTCAATCTTAAGAGAAAAAGGCCAAGAGCGTTGAGAATAGAAGTTGTCTCGACCATTGTGGAAAGTATAAAGAAAGCTCAAGAGGAAGCTTCTGAAAAGAATTACCGGAAGGAGGAACGTTTGGGCAAAACATTGGTGTTTGGTACAAACGGTCATGGACTGAAGGTATTCCAAGATCGAATTTGGGTGACTAAGTCAGGAGGGATAAGAGATCTTTTGATGGAAGAAGCTCACAAAACCATGTACTCAATTCATCATGGCAGCACTAAAATCTATAGGTACCTAAAACCCTATTACTGGTGGCCGATGATGAAGCTTGATATTGCAAAGTACGTGGCAGAGTGTGTGACCTGTGTGCGGGTCAAGGCACAACATCAGAAACCATATGGGAGTTTAGAACCTTTACCTGTGCCTATGGGTAAATGGGAAGACATTGTTATGGATTTTGTAACTAAACTGCCCAGAACAAAGAATGGTCCCGACATGATTTGGGTGGTCGTTGATCGCTTCACTAAGAGTGTACATTTCATAGCAGCCAATGAGAAATGGTCTATGGATAAACTTGTGAATTCTTACGTGAAGGAAATTGTGAGGCTTCACGGTGTTCCATTAACGATTGTGTCAGATCGTGACAGCCGTTTCACCTCGCGATTTTGGAGAAGTCTACAAGAGGAATTAGGTACCAAATTGTGTTTGACTACAGCTTACCATCCACAGACTGATGGTCAGAGCGAACGAACGATACAAATGCTTGAAGATATGCTGAGAGCATGTACCCTGGAATTCTAAGGCAACTGGGATGAACATTTGTCTTTGGTAGAATTTTCCTACAATAATAGTTTCCACTCGAGCATTAAGATGGCACCTTACCAAGCTATATACGGACACAAATGTTGTACGCCGTCTTGTTGGTTTGAGGCGGAGGAAAAGCAGTTTATGGGACCGGAGATAGTCCATCAAACTTCTGAAAAGTTGAAAACAATTAGGGAGAGAATGTTAGCAGCTCAAGATCGTCAAAAGAGCTATGCTGACAACAAGCAAAGATCGATGACTTTTGAAGTTGGAGATTCGGTTTTGCTTAAAGTCTCACCGTGGAAGGGACTTATATGATTTGGTAAAAGGGGAAAGTTAAGTCCGAGATTTATTAGATTGTTTAAAGTTCTTCAGAGGTTTGGGAACCAAGCTTACAAGCTAGAATTACCCGAAGAACTAAATGAAATTCATAACACTTTCCATGTGTGTTATTTGAGGAAGTTCACGGGAGAAGTTCCCGACATGATTCCACTTTCGGAATTTAGAATTGATGAGAACAAGAGGTTAATTGAAGAATCGGAGGCAATCGTTGACCGAAAGACTAAGAAGTTGCGACACAAGATGGTCGAATTAGTGCTTGTCCGATGGAAACATACGAATGGGCCAAATCTCACCTGGGAGACGGAGAGTGACATGATGAGTCACTATCCGCATTTGTTTGTTGATGTGTGATTCTGGAGACGGAATCATCCTAAGGTGGAGAGAATTGTAACGCCTGTGTTTCTGGGCCAGTCATTATTGTCGATGTAATAGTCTAGGTTAACCTTTGTAACCCGTCTTGAAATAATAAAGATGTATTATTTGAGTATTATGTGTTTTGTGCTTAATTGTGTGACTTAAATGAATTAAGGATAAAAATAAGTGTCAAAATGAAATGTTAGATAAACCCGGTATCTATGAAGGATGTGGTAGTGGTCGTGACGAGCTTTCCGAATATATAAAGAATGCCGAAATCCGAGTTATAACGAAGAAGTTATGACCTGTCGAAGTTTCGCGACAGAACCGGCACGACACTGCGCGACGTAAATAATGAAATTGCGATAGAGCGGTATTTAGCCTTAGTGATTTAAACGAAAATTGTAGAATACGTTAAACCGTGAGTGTGCACAGAAAAAACGTCGAAATCTGACTTCGTATGAGGAAGTTATGATTTTTCGAAGTTTCGGCTTAGTAGTATGCAGCCCAAAGTTCGAATATGAGATCGAGTGGTTTCTAGCCGTAACAATCTAAACGAGAATCGAAGATCTCGTCGATAGTAGTCCAACGGTGAAAAGACAGACGGAAACGGACGTCAAATGAAGAAGTTATGAATTTCTATCGGAGTTTTCCTGTCCCGACCTACTAAAAATAATATAATAAAAATAAATTCAAAATTAGCCGACAGAGTCTAAACGAGAGTTGTAGAGCATAATCTCACCTACGCGTTGATATAAAGAACGTCAAAAACGGAGATCGTATGCGAGAGTTATGATTTTCTGAAGTTTGAGGCACGCATCCCAAAGAGGGAACGCCCATCATTCAGAAGGGGAACGCCCTGTGTTCGTTGCTAGGCCTCGGATCGGCCACGTCTCTGCTGACTCAGATCCCTCATCGGATAAGACTTCAACCCCCACTTCTACATGCAGCATTCAGAGAACGCGCTGCGTCTTCGCTGGAACGCGCAGCGTACCGAAGGCCAGCCTCACCCTATAAATAAGATGCGAGGCCATCCGTTGGTGGTTGCCAAATTTCTCTCTTTCATCCCCTAAACTTTCT
The DNA here is from genome assembly GCF_051521515.1 of Lactuca serriola. Lineage (NCBI taxonomy): Eukaryota > Viridiplantae > Streptophyta > Magnoliopsida > Asterales > Asteraceae > Lactuca > Lactuca serriola. Next base: position 126,986,146 of record NC_136411.1, on the reverse strand, counting down.
TCTAGTTGGAAAGAATTACCCCCAAAGCCCCGGTATCATTCCCGACACCCGAAGCAAGTCCCGAAGCCCCGAAGATCCCAAGAAAAATAGTTTTCAAGCCGAAACTCTGTCCGCGTAAAGTCCGGTTTTTGGGAAAACATCCTGGTTTTATCGGAAACGATTGTTTTAAGAGACGAGGTGATGTCCAATCATCGTCTTATCAAGTGAATATATATTCCTTTTCTTCTAACACATAGATACGAAGTATTCTCTACAAATTACGTGTTATGTGTTTGTATATTATTTGCTTATTTGAAATAATTATTGAATGAATGATTTGTACAGGTTTTAAGCTGTATATAAATGTATATATATTTTTATCTACTAATATGTTGGGTAGAACATGGGTAGACAGTTGTTGTGTGATGAAATAAAATGATGAGAGGTCTCGATGTGATTGTGATCTAGTCATTCAGCAGAATATGGATGACGACCACAGACCTTTCTAGACAGTTCTGTGGAATGCTGGCAGGCTCATAACCTGTAGGTGTTGGTGAACTTGGGTGTTCATTCGCTGTATTCTACCCCCTCATGGTTGCCTTAGGACATTCATTGTCGAGGAAACCCCTCTGCAGTAGTGTCCGTCCCGATGAAAATCCTAGATTAGTTCCCTTGTAATAGTTGTTGTCATAGGGACATAAAGTGAGGATAACGGGAATGGGTAATCGGGTTATTGTTGGTTGGTGAAATTAAATATAATTATTTATTGTGGGTTGAAAACCCTATATGCTCACCAGGATCCCAAGTCTGACTCACTCAATTTCTTTGTATTACAGGTAGTGGCGCGAGAGCATAAGTTGGGGAACTTGTGAAGATGTTTTTGTTTATAGACCAATAGTTGTATATAACTATGTAAGGTCTATGTTTTATTGTTTATGCTTTTGTGTCTGTATCGAAACATGACATCCCGAGTTTTGATATATAATGAAAATACATTTCTTTAAGAAATGCTTTTGATAAATCTTATTTTATCATGTAATGTTTTGGGGACAAATTCCGCAACTCTTTTAAATCAATGGATTTACTCTGAAATTATTTTAAAAGCATAAATGAAACCGGTCTTTTTTGGCCGTGATTTTGGGGATGTCACGGTAACAACCAGTGGAGGCTAGTAAGGGTGAGGGTACAAGAGTCACGAGTAAGCTTAAATAGGGTCATGCCCTAAAATTAGGGTTTTGCTTCTAGCCACGTACGCCCCGCATACATGGTTCAAGTCCACGATCAAACCCACCAATGCACACTAAGTGTACATATATGTACGCCCAACGTACGGAGTAAATTATTACCCATCATATAATTTTTGTTACAAGGACTTGGAAATGATACCTGGATTCGATTGCCACATTAACAATGTTATCATTAGGTTGTAAACGAACCAAATGAACACGAACAATGTTTATCCATGTTTGTTTATTGAAGTTTAACCAAACTAACAAATGAACACGAACACATAAACAAGCACATTTTATTGTTTTTGTTTATTTGTTAAAAAACGATTGTTTGTGTGTTCATTAAGGTTACGAGGAGTGGAGTCGTTACCATGCTCGCCAAGCTTCTCGCTAAGACAGGGAACGTCGTCCTCTAGCCCTCGCTATGGGACTCGCCAAGGTAAGATCATTACAGACATAATGAGAGGAAAGAGAAGGAAAAGCTTTGTTGTGATTAGAGGAAATGTGTTTGACCAGATTGCTTACTAGACTTTTGACCATTCAAACCTAACTTCATTTAATTAAAAAAAAAACAAACGTTTTTTCCTCTAAAATTCAAATTTTCAAATCATAATTCACCAAACAAAAATGTCTTCATCTACCTAAAACAAAACCCCAAGAAAAGAAATCTTCAAACCTTCCACCTCCAAACCCTCAATTACCAAACCTTCCATCACCACCATGTTATCGACCTTCATTTGATCAACCAATTCACTCACCCGCTAATTACTACTATCCTACTATGGCTCCACAAATGTTTCCATTTAATCCATACTTTTCTCAACCCATGTCATTTTACCAAAACCAACCCCAAACAATTTTTTAATCCAAACCAATACCTCATCCAAATTTCTATCTTGATTTGTTTGAGACGGTTCAAGAAACCTAGTTTTTTTCAAAACCTCAACCCCAAACAAATTTTCAATCCCAACCATGCCGCCTAGTCGATGAGTTAACTGAGTCTTCCAATGAAGGCCCCGTTCAAGAGTCGTTTCAAGAGTCGGAAAAAGTAAAGGAAAAGGGACGACATGTGACGACCAAGATTCGACAACCTTTAAAAATAGAGTTTGGATTAGTTTTTGGGCCGAATGAAAAAGGAGTACCGCAATGCTAATCAACTTTACTCGAAATGGAGGACCGCCAAAAAGCCTCAATGGAGTTCAATGACACCTACATGAATGCGACACGCAACCCCCAAAGCAGTGCAAATGAGGTGGATATCTTATAAAAAGTTCCTAAGATTTATAAGACGAAAGTCGGAAACCTTTTCGCAATGAGGCGTTTAGGGAGTTGTGAAGGACAAACCAAAATGGTTTAATCTAAAAGCGTTGAAGATTACACGAGCATGTCCAAACGAAGCAAAACTTCTGCTTCAACCCACACTCAATCTTCTGATGCACATATTGGGGGGATTGACCTCAACAACGACGATCCATATGAAGCTCCAACTCGTCCTATGGGACGAGACATAACAAAAAGAAAGTTGAAAGGAGCACAAAGTTCATTGAGTGAAGTTGAGGAGATAATGAGCGACATTAAAGGGTTGGACGCTAAACTTGATGGTTTTTGGAATTAGGAAAGGAAAAAAAAAAGGAACTGTGCGCTAAAACTTTTCTTAAACCCGGGAAAGAACTTATCCAAGGAGGATCGTTAGATTTTCAACAATGTAAAGAATGATATTGTTAAATAATACAATTGGGATAAGTTGTAATATTTTTATGTCTTAGATATAGTTTTAATTTATATTTTAAGTCTAGTAATAAATCGTGTAGTAGGTTTTAAGTCAGGTTTTTAGGTTTTTAAGTAAGTTTTTAGGTAGTACGTCTAGTTTTAGTTTTTTTAGTTGTATTTTATATTTTAAATTGTTGTAATCACTTTTATTAATATTAAGTGTTTGTCTTTTAAAAAAAATATAATCCATGAAATATTAAATGTTTGTGTATTAAAAAAATATAATTTATTTTAATATGAAAAAACATATATATTAATTTAATTTTGAAAAAGAAAGTCGTAAATTAGAAAAACATAATTTATTTAGATTTGAAAAAATCATATAATTAATGTAAATTTGAAAAAGAAAATCATAAATTAAAAAATATAATTTATTATTATTATTTTTTTAAATCATATAATTCTTTAAATTTGAAAAAGTTAAAAATTGAGTGCGAGGAGTGTTACCATTCCCTATGAAATGCTAAAAATAAAATGCCAACGACATGGCGAGTGAAAAATAACATGATAGTAAAAAAATAATGTGACAAGGTGCTAGGAGTGTTATTATTGTCTCTAACCTAAGATGTTAAAAGAACATAAACGAATGAACATAAATAAACATCGACGACACAAACGAACATATATGAACATAAAGAAACGAACATAAATAACATAAACATTCAAACGAGTAACCATACATACATAAAATAATTATACGTAAATCCTATAATGTAAAATGTCCAAAATCCAAAAACAACACAAGAAATAAAGTCAAAATATCATCTTCATCCAAATGTTTTCACGAAAAATTAAACTTGAAAAGTTTCACACTTTAGCCTCGTCGCATCTATATATCTGGTCCAAATTTTAGACTCGTAGAATTTCAACATTTAATCATTCGTAAAAAAACAAACATACAATAAACGAACGTAAACAAACAAATATAAACGAATATTAACAAACGATAAAAACTAATTTTCACGAATTTAAATGCACGAACAAGACCATTGTTCATTTTATTTATTTAATTAAACAAATAAGGAAAATTGTTAGCGTTTATTTGTCTAATAAATATAATATTATTAACAAATGTCTGTCGAACATCGACAGGTCACGAAATATTCGCCGAACATTTGATTTATTTACAACCGTAGCTGCAATATATCAGTTCACGAAAGGTTAATTTATTTATAACCGTAGCTATAAATACCAAGATTGCCGTTCAATGTGGTACTTAGATTGGAATCCCAAATCGACGAATCTCGTATTAAAAGGTATAAAAAGATATTATTTTTTTAACATTAACTCCTTGAATTTATAATTTGAAATTGTATATGAAAAGTCTAAAATATAAAATTTAGACATAGACATGTGGAAGGCGTAAATAGGTTGTTGGGCAGGGAGGAATGGAGGATTAGATTAACGTGGGAAAGCGAGTAAACGTAAACGTGACACCCACGACCGCGGGAGACAAGCCGAAGGCAGAGGCAGGGCCAGGGCCATGGCCATGGCTATGGTGAGTGAGGGTCAGATGATGGGTTGGATTTGGAGTTGGACCCACGAGGAAAGATGCATAGAGTAAGGTGGTGGTCAAACCCAACTGACACCCCTCCCTCTCTCACCATTTATCATTCAATCCACCTTCTTTTCACCTTTTGATACTCAAATCTTTCTTGTAAATAACGAAAAGAATTGTTTATGTCTCTAGTTTTTAGTTTCAACATGGTAAAATGATTTTTTTTTTGGGAACAAATTATAGTATTCATTTGGTCAATGTAGAGTTTTTAACAAGGTATGCACTTTTATTACAAAATTTTAGTTTGAATATGTATTTTTCTAACGGCAAATTATATTAACAAATTATGCTAATTAGTTAGAAAAATAAACAATTTACAAAAGAACCATAGTTAGACTAAGATTGTAAAGCCAACTAACCCACTTACCTTACTTTTTTTTTTGTTCTTATTGTAAATCAATAAAAATAATAATAAATAATTATTAAAAAAACAATTGAATAAAAAATCTCTGTTTTTCTAGCTTACTGTTCCAAAAATGTTCTTGTTGCAAAATTTTCAAATTGTAAAAAAAAAATGCAATAACAACCATGTCAAAACATTTCCACTCTACGCTTACGTTCAGATTACTGCCATGGTCTTCATTAGTTTTTTATTTTATGTCTCAAAAAATATTTGAGTAACAAAATACACCAAAAAAATTAGCAACATACTAGTTTTAAAACAAACCATAGCTACATCATACTTATTCTCCAAAACTCTAAGTCATTCTATGACGAAAAATCACAACGTTGTCTTATTCCATGTTTTATTGTACGATAGCCTAACACTAAGGATGGTTGGAGTGGCTCGGGAAGAGGTGGTTTGAGCTTGTCGTGGGAAATTCTCGTTGCATCGCAGCTACTTAGAGTACATCATCTACTAAATCTTCATGGCTACGTCGTGTCGTGATCTCCACATCGCTACATCGTGATCTCCACCTCGCCACGTCATGAGCTTACACTCGTCACGTCACGAGCTTCATAAATCAACTATAACATCATACTTAAAAGCTCACATTGTGATCACACATGCTCACGTCGTGAGGGTCAAAGTATATTGCTATTTCTTGATATGGCCGCATCGCGTATTTCCAATCACTGCATCGCGTATCTCGAATTGTTGCACCTCGTATTTGCTATGAATCTCGCAGTCATATATCGCAACTCCCTCCAAAGTGTTCCACGACATTATTTTATAGGGAAATAATAAATTATATATAGATATTACTATTTACCTCAAGGTTCTCTAAATGTCTAATAGGCAATTAATTCATAATCATCAAATCAAATCAATTTATCCAACACATTTATCATATTAATCAAATATCATCTCTACTCTTAAGGTTTAAGTTTAGGAATCTACTATAAGAACCTAATTCACTTAAACCTTGGCTCTGATATCAACTTGTAACGCCCAGATTTTTCTACTAAGGTACACCCGAATTTATCAAAAATCATTTAAAAGTCTTACAAATAATCTTAGTGTACAATGACACTCTGGCATACAAGAAGTTATCACACGGATCGTGCTGGCAGCAAACATAGGATCGAGCCAAGCATCACAATAAATCTATGTGCAAAACAAATCACCACAAAAAACATAAGCCTCATGGATTAGTGAATAAGAACTACTAAAACATAATCAAATAAATCATAAATCATACAAATAATGTAAGCCATGTATATTCCACATAATTGTCACATATGTAATTATTTCATCAAAGGATTCATTTCTTCAGTAATAATCTATCTATCAAATACCCATCCAATCAATAATCGACATCTCACTTATATTAAATCTCATGCTTAATGACCAATATATCAAATGTGTTATATCTTCCAATCATAATATATTTATCGATCAAATATTAACCTATTAATATAATCCAATCTCTCATCTATAATCTATTTCTCAACATATCCTCAATCTCTAAATCAATAATTAATATTCTAAATAATAATCAATTATGTAATAATCATCACAATTATCACAACTATGGATATTAGAGTAGTGTTACGCACCTGGTAAGCGACAGGCTTATTCCATTCCCAATTTTACTCTTCCACTATCTATCAGCTCGTCACACGGTGACACCTATTATTAATTAACAAGTCCCTCAAAATCTGTCCAAACTCACTAATAATTATAATATGCGTAACCCGTAAGCCCATGGCTAAATCTCTCTTATCAGGTATTTCTCAGGCAATAGGGTTTATAACCCTTGTCAACCAAACATAATATTAATCATAAGATTTTCTCACTGATCTCACCAATTGGTTCACAACAACTCCATATCACGAATACTCGTAACCTTTACATGGGTCTAATATATCTAATAATAATTAAATATCATAAATACAATTTATCGGGTAAAAGATACCTCATTGTATCCCACAACTCAACTCTGTATTACACGTACGCCAGTATGACATCTCCGGTATAGACTCCTGAGAATGGATCCCGAGTAGCGTCTCTCCACGAGTACACCAAAATACTTCAAATTGACTCAAAACACTCATATTTATACTTTGGGGATGATCATGTCGTGAGCATATACCTCTCACGTCCTAAGAAGTGTTTAAACCGATTTCTGCCACATGTCCTACTCTTTCGCCACGTGTTTTCATTGATTCATGTTGCTCACGTCGTGAGGAAAACATCCCTCACGTCGTGAGGGTCAAAGGTTTGACCGTTGACTTGATATTCATTGACTTTCTCAATATAGAAGCATACTTTCATCAAATCTTCAAACGATCATAACTTCCTCATACAGACTCCGTTTTGATGATCTTTATATGCATGGAATCCTCTCAACGGGATCTATAACATTATTTAATTATCTTTTGTGAAATATCATTTCTAAAAATAAAGCAACTCAAGGCTTTATCTCATTTACGCAACTCATAATATCTATATTTCGTGAAATAACACCTGTTACGAAAAACCAGGTGTTACAATCGAGGTGTAGCTCACTTAACAACCAATGAGAGTATGAGATATTTATAGTAAAATGTACATGCCCAAATTTATTAAATACCAATATTAGTTAATTGATAAGTATAATGAATGTACTAATAATTAAATATACTTACGTAATCAACGATTGTAGGGTTTGAAATGTATTTAGTGAGAAGTCAAAACTCTTTAAGTCTGTTAGGGTGCGAAATCATAATGATTTCGACACTATACGTATTTATGAGGCACATGTCGAATTCGATATTGAACGTTTGGTCCTTGTACTTTTTGTGCGACTGTAACACCCTATAAATATGGTAAGTATTAGTGTAGATGGTATCTTTTTATGTTGTTCATTATTGTAAAATCTCTCAAACACTTGTACTCTTTACAGACATAAATGAGCCAATCAGATCTTATTTACTCGACATGTTCTTTCTAATTTCAATGATTGATTTTGTATTCATTACTCAATTCTAATACACATCAATTGGTATCAAAGCAGGATTCATTCAATCAGTTTCAGTTTTCTCGTGTTTTTTAATATTTTTGAATCGCTCTTTCCGATTCTAAGTTTTCCGCGATATTGAAATAGAAAACTTGTTTCAAGTTATTGTTTTGTTTCGATTATGCACTCTGTTTGTTAGATCGAGTGTTTACTAGTCAATTTCTTTTTGATTCTCCTTTCATATCTCTTTTCTAAATCAAAAATCACTTTTGTCCATACAAAAATGGCGAAATTCAACATGAACACGATGTCGAGTTTTTCACACTTGTTTGGATCATCTACGAAGATTCCAATGCTCATTCCTGAATACTATGAGTAGTGAGCGGACAAAATGGAGGATTATCTCAACGGAATAGATGAAGATCTTTGGAGGTGTGTCACAAGTGGGAACTATCATCCTCGTATGCTTGAACAAGTTTAAATTGCAAGCTAATGATAAGAAATGCCTTCGTGAACTACATGGTGCTATTCCACCAACAATTTACAACTACGTTAGAAGTTGAAAAACATCAAAGGAGATTTGGGACACATTGAAAGAAAAATATCAAGGAAATGAAAAGACAAAGAAAAGCTCTATGAAGGAATGTTTGTTGGAAATGGCTGAGTTCGAGCAGAAAGATAATGAAACCATCGATTTATACTATGATCGCTTGAACAAATTGATATTCAAGTGTACTCGTTATGGTGTTACTTGTTCGACTCTATATTACAATCTAACAACTCTGATGGGATTGTTAAAAGAATGGAGGAAGATTAGTTTGATGATCAAAACTCAACAGAGTTTTGATGGTTATTCATTGGTTGATTTGTATAATGTTCTTCAGAACCATGAAAGTGAGATAAACAAAATTTCTGAAGAAGGAAAGTTGAGCTTAGGAGGACCTTTGGCTCTGATGTCGAAAGTGACTGTCAAGGACTCTGAAGTCAAATATGTTGATCAATATGACCTTTAAGAAGAAGAATTTCTGGTAAAAATCCTGAAGATGAAGCAGTAGCTTTCTATTCAAATAACAAAGTGAAAAAGTTATTCAAAAAGTCGTTCAATCCGTAGTACAAGAACAACAGTGAGTTCAAGGGGAATAGTTCAACTGGAAAAGGTGTTAAGATCGATTTGAAAGAGGAAAAGAAGGAAGTAAAGAATATGGTTGAGAAGAAGCCAATGAAGCTCAAAGGGGTTTCAGGCTATGATTACAATTATTGCAATGGTTCGAATCACTTGGAAAAATACTATATGTTGCAAAAGAAAGAGGAGAAGAAGGAGAGAGTGAAAGATGAAGCGAACTACACTAGAAAGATTGAGGAGTTGAAGGATTGAGCCAAAGGAATCTCCTTGATGGCTAAAGGAGGATATGAGAATGATGGGACATATCAGATCTGGTCTTTAGGGTCTGATGATGAGGAGATGAGGAATCCCACACATAGAGAAATGTACGTTTAGTTTAGAAAGGATGGTTCGGATGATGAGAAGATCTCGGGAAGATGCTTTGTCTCAACTAGTGCTGAAAAATATCCAATGACGTCGAAGGTATGTAATCTTCTTGAATCTCTTAATATTCCTTCAAGTACTTATCATGCATTTATAACAGATTTTGATGATACTCTTTCTTATCTTAATGATATTTTCATTTCCATGAGTAGAGAGGCTAAACAATCGAAATCATTACTACACGATGTTCAAAACAAAATGGAAGTTAAGAAGAGTATGATAGGGAGTTTAGAGCTTCAATTAAGGAGCATTATAGTAGATAAAGATTATGTTAGGACTGATAATATGTTATTAGTTAAGCAGAGGAACATTTACTGTAATTATGCCAAATGTTTGTATGCTAAGCTAACTGAATTGCATCATTCATATGATATTTGCAAAGAACAACATCGAAAATTGCTCCATTTCTTAGCTTATGAGAGAGAAAAAGTATATGTGACTTCGTATGATTGTGAAAAGAGAATTTTTTGAGTTTGATTAAGTACGTACCTAATGATTTGTATGCATGTAGAATAGTTAAGAATTATAAATGCTTAAATGTTGATAATATTATGCATATTTTTAATGAAACTCTCACTAAAAATGAACAAGTTAAAATTTTGAACATGACTGAGAAGTCAACATTTGATTCGCAACAAAATTTTGCTGATATCGAAGATGATTCTGATAATATCAGTGAAATTGAAGCTGAGAAAAGTGTCAATTGTTCTCAATTATCTGTTGTCAATGTCAATTCGATGGCGAAAGGAAAAGAAATATGTCATGATTCAATGGCGAAGGTTAACAGTGATCAAACTTCTACATCCAATGTTTGTGATCCTCTTGATCGAGTTGTAGTGGAAGACTATGTGAGCAACGAGGATGATGTTTCAAATGAAACACCTATTCCTAGAGTCGTTGTCGAATAGGTCGATGAAGAATCCAAAGAGTACACAAAGGTGTTGAAAGACAAAGGACAACATTATCTGGAATCTAATTCAGTAGTCTATCCAACGTTCAAGTGTACATATGAGGTTGTATTTCCAAGTCAAGTATTTGTCACCTCTGGAAATGGTGATAAGGTGAATCTAGAATTGAACAAACTGGTTGAGGAAGACAATAAAGACGTGACAAAATATGGTTTTTATTCGAACCGAACCATAGTTGAAAATGGTTTGAACAAAAACTCAACAACTTTTCAAAGACAGAAACCAAAACGAGTTTGGGAAGTAAAAACAGAAAAATCAAGTGTTGTTACTCAAAACAAAGAAAATGTTTCGAAATCACAAAAGACTAAAGCACAAGTTTTCAAGGAAAATGTTGAAAAATTATTTTGTGAAGAAGGTATTTCAAATACAAAAGCTCAAAACAAATCTTTTTGAAAAAATGTCAAAGCTTTACAAAAACAAAAGGTTTTTAAGCAAAAATCATCTGAATAAGTTAAGACATTTTCTGAAAATAAGACGTCTGTTCAAAACATGCCATCTCAAAAGCAAAATAATTTTTCAAAAAGTCGAACTAATGTTCAAAATCAAGTTCGATCTCATAATGTTCAAAACCAAGGAAATAGAAACTTTGTTTAAAATCAATGTCAAAATGGAAGCTTTTTTCAAAACAAGCATCAAAGGAATTTTGTTCAACATAATGAACGAAGGAATTTTGGTCAAACACATGATCAAAGACGTTTTCAATAAAGTCAGCATGTTTTCCATCGAAATCTTGTTGGTTATCAAAACCAATACCAAAATCGTTTTCAAAATTCACCTAAAGGACTTTTCAAAAATGAAAATTTGAGAAACTGAATGTTCAAGGAAAGCAAAATGAACCTTTTAAACCCAAATATCCCCACTTTCCAAACCCCGATTGGAAGCAGAAGGTGAAAGCTTCATTTTTGAAAAGGGAAAAGTGAGGTGAAAAATATCAATCATTGGTTAGAAGGAAAAAGGAAATACATATCAATCGGGAAAGTATTCTCAAGAGAAAATCAAGTCTTCTTACGAGACATACTTGAATGATTCGATATGTGGAAGTTCTTCGTTACAGGAGTCGAATCCGTCTGTGAAAAAAGTGGAAATAAATTCCTAAGAAGAAAGATGATGGATTTCAGACAAAAGACGAAAGATTGAAAATCAATGATGAACCTTTTCCATCGAATGATTACATTTTGATGCCTAAAGCCAATGAAATTGATTTAGCAGACAATTTAAAGTCCAAGGTTCGAAGTTGGGTTATAGGTTCATCCATTCAATGTCCAAGGACCCAAAAGGTCTTGGGGACCTAAATTATTTTAATTGATCACATGTACTATGTGACGAGCAATATGATGAGCATTGGTACATTGATACTGGGCAAAAGGAGAATTTAAGAGATTTTTGAAAGTTGGATAATGCAGGAGTAGTAAAATTTGGCAATAACAATAAATGAAAAGTAAAAGGATATGGAAAAGTGACAAATGGACAATTCACGACGAATAGGGTGGCATATGTCGAAGGCTTAAAACATAATATGATTAGTGTTTCACAACTTGTTATGGGCACTGGAAATGAAGTTGTGTTTGATGATGTAACAACCCGAAGTTGTCCATCGCCGAAACCCATTTCGTCCGTAAAACACGTCTTTAGCGATTCGTTCCGATTTCGTTTTTGGGCTAAATTATCTAAATTTATATGTTTATTTTAATCGCATGAGTGTCCAAACCCCTTAGGAACTCATGAAATTGGCCCAAATTATTGATTTGAAAATTTTTAGAATCGTTCCTGCCGGATTATGACAACTTAATTGGGTGCGACCAAAAGCCCCGTTTAACGTCGGTATCGGGTAAATTCCACCGTGTCCAAATCTTGAACAATATTTAAAGTGGTCTAAGATCCCATTTGAAGCTTTTTCTCTCTCTCACTACTCTCTCTCTCTCTCTAACCTCTCTCCTCAATCCAAATTCAAGGTCCAAAAACATTGATTTAAGGCTCCAAATCCTTGAGGTAACTTCCCTAACTTGTTGTTCAACCCCTTAGGCCTTCAAATCCGAGATTAAACATTGAAAAAGGACCATCTTCATGAGTTTACGGCCCTGGAGCATGCTTGGGCCGTAAACTCAAGTAATGTGCCTTAAAACCCCTCTAAACCAATTTTGGGACTTAGATATGACTTTATGGCTTACCATTTCGGACTTAGAACACCTTAAACATGATTTTTGAGGAGTAAACATGAGTTTACTGCCCAAGAACATGCTTGGGCCGTAAACTCATCATTCATGGAGAGTAAACTCAAAATCAAGTGTTTAAAAGCCATTTAAACACACCATTAGCCTTGGAATAAATTCTAGAACCAACCACAATCGATTTGGAAGCCTTTAACATGATGAAAACTATCCATTTGAGAGTTTACAGCCATAACCCCCCAAGAATAGGTTCCAGGGCCGTAAACTCATAAGCATAGGTCAAATGGTGCCCAAAATTCATCCTAACGCTTGTAAAAATTGTTTGAATCACATGTGATTAATCTAAGGCCACTAAATCATCAATTTAAGGGGGGTATAGGAGCTTACGGCCGTAAACTCCTTGTTTAGGGCCGTAAACTCCCTTTAAATGTTGTTCTTGGTGATTTAATCCATTTCCATGCCTTAGATAAAATCATACCAACTCTTCCCATGTGTTATAAGGCCATTTAGCACCATAAAACCCTCAACCATGAGTTCACGGTCGTAAAATCATGTGGTTATAGTGTTTAGGGCCGAAAATTCCATAAGGAGTTTACTCTTGAAGAGTAAACACATTATCCAAGTCCCACGTGTCCTTAAATGTCATCCGGGTCACTCCAAACACTTATTTTGAAGTGTTTTCGCGTCTTGGAGTATTTAATCATATCTAATTAGTGATTTAAAATCTAATTAGATATATTTGTATATCATTTCATATTACATAGGAACTTTGCGCGTTATCAAGCCCCGAACCGACACTTAGCATCCGAACCAACACATTTTCTCGTCTGGTGAGTTCATACCCTTACCCTTTTTCAATGGTTTTTCAATGTTTTCAGGGGCGGGAATACAAGCAAAAGTACAAGAATATCTTGTACTTAAATTCATTATTTCATTTGAATGATTTCATAATTTGTACATTTTTAAGAATTGAAAACATATTAACAAACTGTTTTGACTTGCAGAGTTGTTGTTCAAACCAATTTCAATTCTTATTATACTGTATTATACTTTGTACTTAACAATTGATTGATCACACTTTTACAGTTGAAATCATAGATCTTTTGTATTGTCCTTAATAAAACACCCCCTAGATGCGAGTGTGAAGGACAGGTATCATTATAACTTTAGTTAGGTCCTTGATAGTACTCCTACTAGATACGAGAGTAAAGGACTAATAAAAATAGATTTTACCGTATTAATAACCTTCAGTATTAAACTCATTAATCTTAAGATTGGAGACACGTCCTTTGTAACACTTCCCTTAGATACGAGAGTGGAGGACTACCCCCGTAACCAGAATCTCCGGAAAAGGGGAGAGCGTGACTTGAGTGTATAGATCTATACGGGAATGACTATCCCGCACCTGGCTGCTAGCTACAGCCGAACCGAAAGGTTCAAGGGTGACGAAAGTCATAAAAAGATATTGGTCCTGGTCCGAGTCATATCTAGTCTGTAGTATGGTTATGGAACTCGCAATCAAGATTATGAACACTTTACACTTAATTATTAGTTTTATATATGTGTTAAAACTAATGTACATTTAAGGGTAATCAGACTTTTAGGAGACTCCACACACACACTTTAAGTATAGTAGATACCTATACATTACTTTCAGATTCGGTAACAATTCACACACATTTAGGAATATATGGGATTTTCCTGGGATAACATTTGTACATAACCAGAAACATGTAATAACTGAGATAACTAAACTTTACAATTCACAAGGGTAAACATGTTTTTCAGTGTACATCTTTTACATTACATTTTGGATTCGATAACCAACTTTTAAGAAAATATGGCATTTTCTTGGGTGTAACTTTTTCAGAAACAGAAAGGAACTCGTACAATTTCAGAAAACAAAACCGCTTGTGAACTCACCAGCTTTATGCTGATTTTTAAATTGCTTGTATTCTCAGGTCCGCATTAGACAGGTACCCGATGATCCCTTTTGTCGAAGACGGAGTGCGTTGAAGTCACGTCTTACTTTTGTTCATATATACTATGTATCACACTTATACAACTTTACTTTTAAAACAAATGTAAAGTTTTATATGTAATGTAATGGTTGTTTACTTTGCGTACTATGTGCATTGGATTTGATACTCAACGTGGAGTCCGCCCCGGAAATATTTCCGCCTTTGGTTTTCGGGGTGTGACAGATGAAGATGGCATCATTATGTCTAATAAAGAAACAAATGAGATTCTTCTTAATTCGAAAAGAAAAGGAGACATGTTCACGATCGACATGAAACCTATTGTTGGAGTTCCCTTTGTGTGTCTACCACAAAAAGCTTCTTCTGACCTTAGCTAGCTATGGCATCGTCGTCTATCCCATCTTAATTTAAAAAAAAATAACAAATTGGTTTACATGATCTTGTTCGAGGCTTACTAGTCTTAAAAATTGATAACGATTCGTTGTGTGCTGCTTTTGAACAGGGAATGTAACATTGGGAAGGTTATCCAATTGTTTTCAATTCCAAAATCATTGAACATTTGGAACTTCTTCACATTGACCTATGTGGACCTTAGACTGTTGAGACTCTCAATAAGAAGAAGTACATATTAGTCATTGTTGATGATTTTTCAAGGTTTACTTGGGTTCTCTTTCTTCGACAGAAGTTTGAAACTGCTCAAGTGATGATTGATTTCATCAAAAACATCGATTTGAGTTTGAAGAAGAAGGTTCGGAGGATTAAGAGTGACAATGGATCAGAATTCAAGAATCGAATTCTTGATTCATTCTTGACCGAGTTAGGAATTTCACATAAATTTTCGTCTCCTTAGACACCGCAACAAAATGGTGTTGTTGAAAGGAGGAATCATTCTCTATGCGAAGCTGCACAAACAATGCTTACATATACGAACTTGCCTCAATATCTTTGGGCAGAAGCAATTTTAACTGCTTGTTTCACACAAAATTGTTCTTTTATTCATCGTCATTTCAACATCACACCTTATGAGATAATAAACAAAAGAAAACCTAATGTTAAAGCTGATGAAGGAATCTTCTTGGGATATTCACACAACTCTTTTGCCTATAGGGTGTTGAACAAACGAACGAGAAAGATCGAAGAAACATTCAATCTTACTTTTGATGACTATTACGTCAAGAGAGTCGAACAGTCTTTCGTACAAAATCCATCATTTCTGAAACAAATGATGATTCTGAAATCATGAATTTCTATGATATTGATTATGATTTAATTTTTGGAATTCTAGATAGGGCGATTGATGCTGAAAATCATGTTGATGATAATCATATTCCCGGAGCATCGAAACATTCTGATGATTCAACTTTTATAAAGGAAGAAGAGGACACATATTCTACATCAACTTCAAGGGTGAATGTCGAACGAGTATCGGTTTCGATTGATGATCAAGTGGAGGGAGAGCACTTGAGTTCGACATTACATAATGTTAATCAATATTCAAATGGTGAGGGGGATCATGTGCGGACTACAACTCAAGTTGAGGGGGAGCATGTTTTGGACCATGCTGATGTAGAGGGGGAGCATCAGAACAAACAATCGATTGGTTGAGGGGAGCCAAGTGGATCGAATCCTGATAATCTAAACGATCTAACTAATGAGTTTCATGATGTCACTGAAAATCTTTCGGATGCAGGAGAAGGCTTAGAAGTGGATGATGTATTCGAAGATGCAACTTTAGATTTTGATCTTGCATATCCACCAATAGATAAATGGACACAAAATCATCCAAAGGAATAGGTTCTTGGTGATCCACATGTTGGAGTATTGACACGTGCACAAATTCGAGCCAAAAATAAAGTGCTTAATGTTCATCAAGAATATTGTATGTTTAACGTGTTCATTTCGAAACTTGAACAAAAAATAGTAAAGGTTGCATTAGAACAATCTGATTAGGTTGTTGCATTGCAATCTGAACCGACTGAATTTGAACGAAACAAAGTTTGACGGTTAATTCCTAAACCAAAGGATGTTTTGTTTATTGGTTTAAAATGGATTTTCAAAACTAAAACTGATAAAGAAGGTAATATGATTCGAAATAAGGGAAGATTAGTTGTTAAAGGTCACTCTCAACGAGAAGGTATCAATTATAAGTAAACCTTTTCCCCTGTCACAAGAATTAAGGTTGTTCGAATTTTTCTTGCTTACACAGCGGATAAAGATTTCGTTGTGTATCAAATGGATGTCAAGTGTGCATTCCTCAACGGAGTTCTGGAGGAAATGGTCTATGTCAAACAACCACTTTTTTTTATTAATGATACGTATCTTGATCACTGTTATATTATAGATAAGGCGGTCTATGGGTTGAAACAAGCACCTCGTGCCTGGTAGGCAACCTTGACCAATTTTTTGAAAATTGCTAAATTTAAACAAGGATTAGTTGATCCCACATTATTTCGAAAGAAAGTTGGGGATCAACTAATTCTTGTTCAAATTTATGTTGATGATATAGTTTTTGGTTCGACTGACCCTCTATTATCTAAAGAATTTGAGGAGCTTATGAAAAGCCGGTTCGAAATGAGCAGGATGGGAAAAATTAATAATTTTTTGGGTTTACATATTCGTCAAAGCAGAGAAGACATCTTTATTAACCAGGAAAAATATACGTGCAACCTGCTTGAAAGATTTGGGATGATGAATGACACTAAAGTGAAAGTACCTATGGCAGTTGGAACTCCTACATCTGATATGATCCTACCTGGTTATTCCTTATTTTGATCTTGAAGTAGACTTTGGGATTTTGAAAAATCTAAACCCTTAGGATAATAGAATAAGACTTAGCATTATGTGCATCCAGGTCTTTTGGAAAAGGTGTAAGGCAAAGCTCTGCCCGATTCACCAATCACTAGATACTTTTTTTAGGTGAGTGCGTAGTTTCTATCAATATCATAATCTAAAATAAAAGTATTATTTATATGAGATATTAAATGCTTGCCTATATTATCTATGTTATATGCTATTTGTTTGATTAGGATAATAGTATTGAATTATAAACCATATTGGAAATCAATTTCCTTTAAATATAAGTCTTGCCTTAGGTTAAGGATAAGACTTTTAAAGACTACTTAGTTGAGATTAGGTTGGATATCGATTAAGTCTCATGACCAGAGTAGGGTGTGTGAGATTAGAGCATAGTGTTTCTCTTATTTATTGGATGACCAAAAATGATAGGTCCAGATCAGACAACTGGTAAGTATGTCTGGGTCATCGACTAGAGTAGATGACAACACTTGACTATTCTAGGCGGTTTAGTGAATTACATTTCTAGCAAAGACTTATAACCCATGAATGTAGACAAAATGGGATACCATATTTATCAAATCTTTGAACATTGGTTGCCTTATATGACTTACATTGGCCAAGGACACCCCTAGCTGTGTAGTCATATAGTTGCTCAATCGATTCATCAAGTTGGGTGATTCCTATAGATAATCGTTGCTTTAGGATCGATTGGGATGGGTAGTTAGCCTTAGGTCAAATTATATATTATCTGATGAAGTTGTTTGCATGAATGATAATAATTATGATTATCAACTATTATGGGCTTGAAAACCCTATGCATCTCACCAGGTTTTCCCAAACCTGACCCACTCATTTTTATGCATCATAAGTAGTGGAACCAAGGCTGTAGTAGTCTAGTTAGAATTCTGAGTGGAATAAAGAAATGTGTTTGTAATCTATAGTTTCATGACCTTTTATATTTTACGTTGGAACGTATGTTTGTATATAAACGAATGACATCCTCAAGGTTTTAATAAAATAACTTCTGTTATCTTACAAATGTTTTATTTAACTGAGAGTTTTCGTATCTCAATTTATAAAGCGTAAAGGAAATATTTTAATTGGTTTTGAAAAATGGGGGATGTCGTCTAAAAAATAGTTAAGCAATTAGTATGATATATACTCAAAATAATAATACAATATAAATTTAAACATATTTTAAAGGGAAACATAAATCTAAAGACAATATACTCTAATGGTTTTGCAAATTCATTAGTCTTGGCAAAATATTCTATAACCTTAAAATATTGTGCATTTGCTTGTAAGTGTATGTTCATAAACATCTGCCCACGCAAACCTATTGCATAGAAAATAAATTTGAACTTTCATACTAGTTCTACTTATCTAAGTCCTTGACAAGTGAAGCCACTAACGTGTTATCGAGGTATTTTTCTCATGTCTAAGAATTTAATTATACAAAATATGAATCAAAAAGCCCTCATTGTATCCTCGTTGAATATGTGGAAGTAAGCCTCGTTAAATATACTTGTATCCAAAAAAACAAGTTGCAACAAGGTGCCTAATCATTGATGAACACATGGGCCAAAAACATAGACAAAAATGATCAATATTTCTGTTTCAAGGGTTCGAACATGGTCTTTAGAATTTGATCACAAGACAAAATGCAAGAACCTGAAATTTTGAAAGATTTGAATTTGGGTGAATAACATACCAAAAGGACAATTTGGTCATTTAGAGGAATTTCATGAATTGAGAAGGTGTAACTTCATGAAATAAGTCAAGATAATTCTAATTCACTTTTATAAGATGAGATGAGTGAGCTCAAGAAAAGAAAATGCAAGAGATGATGCATTTAGGCCATAAAGGGTAAAATGAGAATTTTATGCTTTTTGGGCCAAGTTTGTGATGTAATGGATTACGACACGTATGTAGTCTATCAGAAGTGACTTAATGGAGTTTTAGAACTCATCCCACCTTTGGGTGGATATAAAAATGATAGAAAACATGTTTAAAATGAAGGAGTTATGAGTGTTAGAAGATTGAAAGGAAATTATCCCAAAGTGGAATGGAATCAGCTAAGGAGTTGTTGAAGGGAAGGCACCATGGTGCAGAAAGGGCCTTGCCACAACGCGATGGGCGAAGCGGTAAAAGGGATGAAAGTCTCATTGTAAGTATAAAGAAATGTACTTTGCATTGTGGTGTGGTATATGGGTACCGCTATGTAGTGGCGAAAGTAGGATGCTATAAGGAAAATTCATCGCGACTCGGTAATAAAGAGATCACAGTCCAATAATGCATACCACGACGCAGTAGACACATTTACGCGATGTGGTTATGCAGTTCAGAGAACAAATTTACATATGTTAAGGGTTCAATCTCTATCAAAAACCTCCCAAATTTGATGAAGAACTAATGGATGGAAATTTTGAACCCAAAAGCATGCAAATAGGAGGTTAGAGATGGAGGATTGAAAGGATTAACATCATTTCCCTCTTAAGATAATGATTTCTTCTCTTTATGAATCTTTTAACTTCAATGGTGAAATTTTTAGTTTGCCTAGATTGTTTGAGTTACTAGGATTATGACTCAATTAGTATGTTATTGAGAGTGTTTAGAAGCTTTGAACAAGCATTGTAAATGATTTCCATGGTGAAATCCATATATGGAAAGTTAGGGTTTCAAATCCTAACTAGTAAGGAAGATGAATTGATGTAATAGAGTTAAGAATTTAATAAATTAGGTAGTATAAGATTCTTAATTCATTGGGTAAAATAAATTTAGAGGTAGAAGATGAGATGCTATAATTATGATCAATTTAGTGATCATTTTGATATAGAGAGTAATTAAGATCTAAATAGGCTAAGACAAGTTATAAGGAGTTTGATATGTTGTATAAATAGGCCTTGAGTCAAGAAGATGGACCAAGATACATCAACAGAAGATCGGAGCCAAGGTTGTTAATTTTCGCTAACTAACAAGGTGAATTGTAACTCCCCCTCTCTCTTTTTCTCACTAGATTATGTATGCAAGTTTAAATGTTAATGATATTATGTATGCATGTTTAAATGTTAGTGGTAGTTTGATAAATGCCTATATTATACTAGATTAAGATAGAGTATGTATATATGAGTATATTTAAATGGGGTTATGTTAAATACCCACAAGATATTAGATATAGATAGAATATAATTATATGAAATATAATCTTGTAAATAAGTATGAATGTATAACTAGATGCTAATGGTATTGTGCTAAATGTTCATAAGATAATAAATGAAGAACGAGTATATATGCATGTTTAGATATTAATGGTATTGTGTTGAATACCTATATGTTAGTGGATGAAGATCTAGATTGAGTACTTAATAAATTAAGTACAATACTGATAGAAAAAAATTCTCTTAATGAGATGATGGGATAAAATGTTATGAGATGTGTGATGTGTAAAACTATAAGGAGACTATAACATTCACATGAAAGATTATGAGAAGAGTAGAAAAGATGATTCCTTCGGGAATGAGATTATGATTCCCATAAGAATGAGATTATGTTTCCTTTTGGAATGAGATGATGATTCCTTCGAGAATGTAGATAGATGATTATTACGGGAATAAGAGTATGTGTTGTTAGAGAAGATTAAGAAAGGTTTCCAAGAGTGGAACAAGGTAAGAGGTTTCTTTGGAGAACCTTGAGAAGTAATCTTGGAGGGATTAAGTTTATATGGTCTGTAAGGGATCATTGTAATCGGTGAGAGATTCAAGAAAAGAAGAGTTGCTAAAGGATCCATGAGGGGGCTAAGTCCAGACGATTGTACACCGGTAAGTTAGAATTATGTTTTCCCTTTATCATGAAGTATCATATGTAATTAGACCGTTTGGGTGTAAATAAAAGTAGAATTGTATTATCATGAAGTATTATATGTAATTAGACCGTTTGGGTGTAAATAAGAGTAGAATGGTAAAGCAAGATGTGACATCCCCAAAATCTCGGCCAGAAAAGACCGATTTTCATTTATGCTTTTAAAATAATTTCAGAGTAAATCCTTTTGATTTGAAAGAGTTGCGGAATTTGTTCCCAAAAACAAAACATGATAAAACAATGTTTACCAAAGCATTTCATAAAAGAAATGTATTTTCATTATATAATCAAAACTTGGGGTGTCATGTTCCGATACAGACCAATAAGCATAAACGATAACATTACAAGTCATTCAACAAATATATACATATACAGACTTGTAAACAAAACAACTTGATGGGTCGTCCATCTTATGCCCTTGCGCCACTTCCTGTAATACAAATAAAACTGAGTGGGTCAGGCTTGGGAGCCTGGTGAGCATATAGGGTTTTCAACCCACAATAAATAATTATATTTAATTTCCACCAACCAACAATAACCCAATTACCCATTCCCGTTATTCTCACTTTATGTCCCTAAAACAACTAACATAAGGGACCTAGTCTAAGAATATTTCATCGGGGCGACAACACATGCTTCGGGGGTTCCTCAGCAATATAAGTCAAATAAGGCAACCATGAGGGGGATGGAGTACAACAAATGAACACCCAAGTTCATTAACACCTACAAGTGGCGAACCTGCTAATGTTTCCACAAGACTGTCTAGAAAAGTCCGTGGTCGTCATCTAAACTCCGCTAGATGACTAAATCAAACAACAACGAGGCCTCTCATCTGTTTATTACACACCAACTATCTACCCATGTTCTACCCAACATATTAGTAGATAAAAATATACATTTTTATACATAGTTTAAAAACCTGTATAGCATGCTTTAATCAATACATATTCCACATAACAGATGAGGCACACACACACATAACACATATTTCACAGAGAAATAATCAGATCTATAAGATAGAAGAAAGTGAATACACATTCACACATATAAACAACAATATACTTAATACACTCAAACCATACTTGTATTATTATCGTGTTTATGAAAGGTAGTATACACTCACTTGATCAGAAGATGATCGGACAGCACTACGACTGACATAAGTAATAATCCTCAGCAGATCTGGAAGATCTTCACAAAAATCGAACTTCTCGTGGGCAGAGCTTCGGCTCGGGAACCGCACTTCTCGGGATCTTCGGGATCTCAGGACTTGCTTCGGGGCTCGAGAATAATACCGGGGCTTCGGGGTATTTCTGGCACGCAAATCGATGCAAAACGGGAGAGAGAAGAGAGAAAAGAGCAAAAGAACTCGGCTGCCCTCGCATCCTATTTATATACGCCTGTACGCGGGGCGTACAGGTCCGAAATCGTCACTGCTTACGTATCCGAAGTGCTCGAGTGCGAGTGTCGACATTCCTCGGTGTACGCGGGGCGTAACTCGGATCAGATCGGTGACTCCTTCGGATAATCATCCGAATTAAAGATTAAATTTAAATACAAATTATTTAATAAACTTCGGAAATTCATATCTTCTTCATACGAACTCAGTTTTCGACGTTCTTTATATCCACGCGAAGGTGAGACTACGCTCTACAACTTTCGTTTAGACTCCTTCGGCTAATTTTAACTTTATTTTTATTATTTATTTTTAATAGGCCGGGACAGAAAAACTTCGTTATAAATTCATAACTTCTTCGTTTGACGTCCGTTCTCGCCTAACTTTTTATCGCTTCGATACCAACAACGAGACCTTCGATCCTCGTTTAGATTGCTTCGGCTAAAAACCCCTCGATCTCAAATCGAGTAAAACAGGCTACACATCGCTAAGTCGAAACTTCAATAAATCATAACTTCCTCATACGAAGTCAGATTTGGGCGTTCTATATATATTTGGAAACCTCGTTTCAACTACTACAACATTAACCAAAGATATCAAGTTTATTTTACCCTTAAATTTTGACGCTTATTTTTATTCTTAATTAATCAAACCACATAATTAAGCAATTAAGCACAAATCACGTAATACTCAAATAATACACTCTTATTATTTCAAAACGGGTTACAAAGGTTAACCTAGACTATTACATTGCTAAAAATGGCAAGCCCGGAAACACAGGCGTTACACAAGATGGGATGATAGCAAATAGGTATAATGCAAGAAAATATGAAAGTAACGTATGAGAACAGGTGAACAGATGAGATGAGGACATAATAAGAGTCTGAGAAGAGGTGCAGTTAGAGAAATAGATGAGTATAGGAAGAGGTGAAGACAAAGTATGAGAAGAGAATGAGGTGGGATGATAAGAGGTGTAAGTAGAGTAAGTGAAGAGCTTGAGATAAGACAAAGATAGAGTAAGAGCATGGGAAGAGGTCAAGATACAGTGAGAGAAGGTATTAGATGAGAAGAAGGAATGAGATGAGAACATGAAGAGGCTAAGATAGAATATGAATAAATCATGAGAAGAGCTTGAGAAGAGATGAAGATAAAACATGTGACAAATATGAGAAGAGATGGTTAGCCATGAGATGGGATAAAGTAAGAGTATGAGACGTAGTCAAAATAGAGTAAAGAGTATGAGAAGAAAAGAGAAGAATGGTAGAGTATGAAAAGAAATAAATAAGAGAAACAAAATATGATTGCATGAAAACAGAGTATGATATAACTCACCTGACTTGGGTCTGATGTTGTAGATTTTTCATGTATTGCAGGTTCAGGTAATAGCAGTTATACGAGAGGAGATAGGAGCACCAATGAATTGGACTAGAAATAGATTTTATTTTAGTATTTCATTGTTGCTTTAAAATTATGGTTATGATTTATTATAAACCCAATTATACCATGTGATGTAAAGTGTTTTTGAAGTTAGAATTTTGCATTTTATAGAAAACTCTGATAATTCACCAGAATATTTAGATGGAAAAATTCGAGTCATTACACAAAACTCGAGTTGTTCGAAAGATAACTCATACCCTCCTATCAAAGATCTTAATTGCTCCTTGATAATTTAAGCTTTCATCCGACCGGGACTTGTGTAGCATCAACCCATGCATAAGTAAGATGCCTATAGTATTAGCGATATATCGAACAAATATCTAAACACTTGGTCTCAAAAATATTGATTGACATTCTTTGGTAGATGGTCTAAAACTCTACGAACATGAGCCACGACTCGGTTAGTCTTCATTTTTCCACCGAAATTCCTTTTAACATGCCTTAACAAAATACTGAAGAATAAAAGTGCGAAAAGACTAACTTTATGATATTTTTGTCGCATGTGACATCTACGAAAATACCATATTTCATATATGAAAAAACTAAAAAGTTACTACGAACTATACAATTTTTGCACCAAGGCATGTGAACATGTTTTTTTCTCTATTTTTTTGTTATTTACATAAGTTTATACAATATATACGACTGATAAAAAAAAGCTTACTTCAGTCGACATTTGTACTTCTTTTTAGTCATATTATTTTTAGAGAGTTTCTTCAAAGAATTAGGCATTTGAAAATGAAAAAACAAGAAAAACAAAATATTTAAATATGAGGCTTTAATGCCTATTTCACACCTCTTACCTGTGAAATTGATGACTAACTTAGGTTATCTTTTAAGTTTTGGTTAAAAAATCTAAAGGTTTTTTTTTTTTTTTAATTGCTGATTGAGTTGGATATGATTGTGTCAAAGTCTGACTGATTAATAAATAACATTGAATTTGACCAAATAAAAGACATATCAGACGAGTCATGGCCGAATAAGATACCTATGGTATCAAATAATCTGAATTTCACCAAATAAGACTCTTATGGTATCAAATAATGCGAATTTCACGGAATCAAACAAGTAAAATACACATAAAAAACTATTAATATATTGGGTTAGATTTGTATTGTTTTTTTTTTGTTACAAATATGTATTTTAATTTAACTTTATATTAAGATGTTATTAAAGTCGTGCATACAATAATTTTACAAGGCCTAGGTTGAATAGGTTAGATATGAGTTAATGGATGAGACCGGATCAAATTTCAAAGATGGAATAGGAAAGAAAAGGCCAAAGCATTAAATAACAACTACATTCTAAAAAAAGAGGAGAGAAATGCAAGAAGAAGATGATGAATGATGATGATGTTTTGAATAAAAAAAAGAGTCAAAGAAAAGTTTGTTGGGGATGTGTGATAATAAAATAGCCGAAAACCCACAAAACAACGAAAAGAGTGATGAGGGAGGGAGGAGATGAAGATTGAAAATCGAAAATTGAAATAGAATAGTCAATAAATCAACACTACAGTCCGCACGTCGGTAACCGTATCGAAGAAAAAACAAAAATTTACTGGTGGGAAAACGAAAACAAAGCTGCCACAAGAGAGAACAATGGAAGAATTCTTCAACAAGTTCTCTCTTTTTACATCAACAACAACACCACAACCACAACAACAACAACAAATGGAATCCTTTTTATCACCATACCATTACCCATCATCATCATCAACCCATTCTTCACCCACTACTACTTGTACCTTCTTCATCATCAACCCCATCTCACCTTCATCATTTTGACTCATCGCCTTCGAATCTCATTGCAAATTCCAAGGTATTCCCTCCAGATCCGCCTCTATTTCTTCCTTTATCTATCAATGTCTTCCGATCGAATCCAAATCTGTTGTTTGGGTGTTGCGTTATTTCGAAAATTTGATTTTGATGTTCGATGTTTTGATGAAATCAGGAGAACTTTGTGTTTTCATGATTTCATCAAATAGATGCGTCATTTGGTATTGAAAATTGTCGCTTAATTTTTACTGGAATTTCTCTTATGACGCACATGATTTATTGAATCCGATTCTATTATTGATCAGTGTTAGAAGCAACAGTAACATGTTTGGGGGTCATTCCGGATACCCTACCTTCCCCGAAGAACACCGATCACACACACAGTACGACATGACTGCATTGCCTCAACTTCAACTCTTCGGAAAATGTAAGTTTTCCGATTTCAAAATTCACCTTCATCTACTCTGTTCGATAATCTTCCATCATTATTAATCTTGATATAATATAAATCCAGTTCCAGTTGGGTGTACGCTGGATAACATAAACTTTGTTGGAAACGATCATGCAACTGCAACTGCTTCAGGTCGAGGGATCAAAAGGGCACGTGAGCAAAAGCTTCACATATCTTTAAACAACAACTTCTTCTGTCAAGATGATGCAGGTTTCATGAATCCCAACCACAACCACCCTGTATCAACTGGCCTGAAATTATCTTATGAAGAAGACGAACGCAACTCTTCTGTCACTTCCATTAGTGAAAACTTTAAAGCTCTTCAACCCCTTTCTCATTCTCTCACAGGCAATATTAAGCTCGAAATGGATCGCCAAAAACAACTTCTTAATCATTATCTTAAACTCCAGGTAAACCACCTCTCCCTCAATTCATATCTTCATCATAAGTCATAGCAACATGCCTTACTTTTTTTTTCCGATAATAGCAATGTACTTATATTCCTTTACCCATAATAGCAACCTACTTACATTTTTTCTTAATTGCAATTTGTAACAAGTAAAGTACATTGCCAATGTAATTATGTTGCTATTATTATGGGTAAAAAATATAAAACATATTGCTATTGCTGACCAAAATTGCAAGAGAATTTTTCGGGACTAAAATTACAAAAACCATCTACACAGGGACCAAAAATGTAATTTACCCAAAAAGTACATTGTCCATATTGTCAGAGAGTTGTAATTGTGTTGATGTTTTCAGGAAGAAAATATGGTGAAGGGTATAAGAGAACTGAACGAGAAGCATACAGTTTCATTGCTAAACACATTGGAGAAAGAAGTATCAAAGAAATTAAGTGAAAAAGAGATGGAAATCGAGAATATGAACAGAAAAAACATGGAATTAGGGTTGAAGATAAAGCAAGAAAGCATGGAAGCTCAATCATGGCATTACAGAGCAAAATACAACGAATCAGTAGTGAATGCTCTCAAGAACAATCTGCAACAAGTGATGATGACACAATCACAGAAGCCTGTTCAAGGGAAAGAAGGATATGGTGATAGTGAGGTTGATGATGCAGCATCTTATACAAATGTAAATTTAAATCCCCAAAAGTGTGATGATATGAAGGCGTTCAATTGCAGGGCTTGCAATGGGAGGGAGGTTTGTGTTTTGTTATTGCCTTGTAGGCACTTGTGTCTGTGTAAAGAGTGTGAGGTGTTTACTCAAAATTGTCCTGTTTGTCAGGTGATGAGAACTGAAAGTGTACATGTTTTCATGTCCTGAAAAAAAAAATGCTGTGTTTTGTTCCAATGTTTTGTGTGATTATGCAAGTTATGCGTAAAAATGGAATGGAATCTTGGCTGATTTAAAATCATGGAAGTTTAGCATTTGGAGTTGTTTGTGATGTTTTGAACTTTTGTTAGCCTTATTCTTAAGGCACAACAGCTTGCTAAGTGGCTTGAATAAGGGTTGAGGCCACATAGCCAATCCATGAGAATATATAATTATCCAATTATCCCTCTTAATATTAGCGAAAATTTTCATTAAATTTTCCAAAAGATCATAGCCAAATATATATATTCGCCTAAAGACAAAACTGCAAAAATGTTCCATTTGGTTTGCGTAAAATTGCCACTTTGGTCCAAAAAGTTTTGAACTAGTACTACAGGTTAAAAGTTTTTATTTTGTTGCGAGTTGGTCCAATTTACTTTAAAATATTTTGTAATGACGATTTTACCCTTCTTTCTTGTTTTTTTAGTTCTTTTATTTATTTAAATATTTTTATAATTAAAAGAAAAATAAAAAAGAAAATAACTCTCTCTCATAAATGACCATTCGTGTTTTTTTTTAAGACCCAAAAGAAGGCAACAACCTCCATTACCCCAACACCACCGAGGACCACTTTGCTCCACCAAATCATCACCGCTACCACCACCTGTTGGACCGCTGCTTTCACCGATCAAGCCCAACACCATTCCCTTCCTTCGTTCGTTGCCGTACAACAAGAAAACAGGAAGCGTCATTGCAAGTAGAGGAGAAATCGAACACCAAGTTCGATTTTGGAGGGTTCGATCCTTAGTTCCTTGCTCGTCATAGGCCAGAAAGGGGACTGAGGGAGGTATCAACAATTGCAGATCGTGAGGAGGGAGAAGTCTTCGGGTCGACGAAAGCTAAGCGACGCAGGTGGGAAGAAGCAGCGAGCAGCTGTGATTTCGGGGCTGCTGGGTCGTGGATGAGCAAGGGGAAACACCCTCGTTGTTTCATCTCCTTCATTATCCAATCCACTTCTAAATCAAACCTTCGATAATCAGATATCAATTTTTGACTATCCGAAAGTCAAACCGGATCAAAATCAATTATTCAATTCGAATCGTTTGTTATCCAAAATCGATTTCAGTCCCGTTTTGCTTCAATCCTTCTTTGTCAATTGGAATTAGAGACCATCGATGAGTTTTTTTTGGTGAGGAACTAAGGAAAGGGAACATATCTGTTTGTGCGTGTGTGTTTTAATTTTTGAAATCAAGTTCCAGAAACCCAACGAAGGAAATACAAAATCAGTTTCATAAATGAAATACAAAATCGATTTCAAAAACGAAATATAAGTGTGCATCTGATGCTTTTGGTCTTGAGTTCTTGAGTTACAAAACCGATTTCAACTGGTGTGTTTTTTTAGAGAGAGAGAAAGAGAGAGATGATATTTTCTTTCTTTTTTTAATTGGAAAAATATTTTTAGTAAATAAATAAACTGAAAAAGAAAAAGGTAAATGCAAAATCGTCATTATAAAAAAGATCAATAAAAGTTGGACCAAAATCGCAACAAAATAAAAAGTTTAGACCTTTAATACTAGTCCAAACTTTTTTGGATACAATTTGTGCAGTTTTGTCTTGCCTAAAAAGATGTTCAAGACAAATATTACCAATATCTTAAAAAGTTCCAAAAAAAAAAAAATCAAATTCAGAAATTCAGAATAGTAACCCTAGCTAAAACAACTTGTACTTCATTCGTCATAGCGTATACACTATACACTATGGGGATTTTATTTACCTAACTACAACACAACCGTTGGGTTGTACTACAAAACAAACCCCACCCGCCTCTTTCACGTTTACGCCAACGCGGAGCCTCCAACGCTTCCTCAACGTCGCCACAACGGACGCCAGAGATGTTGAAAATGCAGAGCAGTGAGTTCACACCCTCCAGTTCAGTTTATCTTTCAAGTTGCGTAATCTAATTTTCTTCCGTTAGCTTATCATCTTATATTCCTCGTATTCACATCTGAAGCTAGGTGAAATAATCGAATGTATGCTGGTTTTGATTCACACTTTGTGTAGTTTAGGCGTAACTATGAAAGAATCAATGTATGGTTATAATAGAACTCTGCGTAATCCATTCATGTATACGCTCTAGCATGTGGAAAAATTGGGCAATTTGATCTTAATTGGCCTAAGGAGGGATAAATCATAAATTGCAATAATAATCATATAAATTGAGTTTCTCCTAGTATGATGTCATCCATTAAACGCTACAATTGGCAGAAATTATGTAAAATGAGTGATACAATACATATTGTACTTGTACTCTTTAGAATTTTGATCCTTTATCATGATTATGTTCACATGTTCTGAAGGTCTTTCCAAATCCAATAACTGTGATTGTTCTTGTTCTTCTAATGTGGACATGAAATCTTTGTAAAGGGCCGAAAATTGGTGGTGCACATGCTTCTCATGCTTATGAAATTATGATCGATCATCTCTCACATGTCTTATTTCTTCATACCACTTCAATTACTTATGTGCACACCTTAGACAATCTTTTTACTAATATGAGTATTATAGGATTCTATTTTAGTTTCTTTCTATTAAAATATTGTACTTTTTTTTTTTTTTTTTTTTTTTTTTTTTTTTTTTTAAAGTTATTGTATATTGAAAAGTTTAAAAATTATGGCTTTGTTTCCAATTCTTTACTTATAAAGGACATTATACTTTGAAAAATATATGCCATTATAGCAGTGATAAATTTCTGTGTATTTGGATGATATTGCTACAGTAGAGTAGATTAAATGTCAAACAAGTTTACATAAGGTCTCTCCTTGTTGCAATTTGCTTCCATGCATATCAACAGGTAAATATCTTTACTATTGTGTTGGTATATGGGTAAAAACATCAAAGATGCATTAGTAGATTGTAGGATAATATAAAGTATTGACTAATTAAAGAAGCTCTATCATACTGATGTTGAAATGAATTCTTAATCCATTAATCTCTTACATCATATTAAACATTACCATGGTTCAAGCCTAGGTAGTAGGTACAACCTTGATTCCTATTTTGCTTGAGCTAATCTACTATTTCCTTAGGAAATCAATTCTTAGTTTATCGATCTCTTACACATCAGCACCTTAAGTATTCTTCGATAGATACATAAAAACTAAGATTCTCATACCAACTCTAGCATCATTCAAATGCGATGATATACCCATACAATACTTTATAAAAATAAACAATGAGCATCAATATGAATGGGAAGTACCGAATACTACAAGTCACCAAGTCCTTTAGGTGTTACTACCTCAAATCACAAATATAATACACATATTTGAGGGTTAAAACTGAACTTATGTAACAAAATAATTTAGTCAATGAAGCTTTTCTTTTTCCCAACATTACGGGTCACTACTATTCATTTTTGTACCCATTTCTATTATTTTAACAAACTATAAGGTTGGATGGTGTGGAGTCGTCATGACTAAGGTGACGTTGTGGTACCAACGGGAACACATCCCCACCCACTTGGTATCAGCCAAATCCATGTCAGATTGGCATGTCTACCACAACCGTGATGACCGTTGATGCCTCTCCAACGGCTGACTCAAAGGGTGGTTGGAAGATTATTTTTAAAAAAAAGTCTATAAAGACCACTTCCATCTTATTATTTTTCACACCAATCTTCTTCACAACCTCCTACATCCTTCAATTTCACACATTTTTCCCATTAAATATGTTTCCATCACCCATGATCGCAAATGAAATAGTGCTACAAAAACATAGGTTCAAGCTGTGACAAAGAAAAAGATACAAGTTTGCTAGATTTTCCACAATTTGATCCCTTACAAACACCATTTAACCCAATGTTTTCACTACAACAGTTTATGATACAACAAACTTATAACGACTTTAACAATCACAAGTGCAGATTCCGTCACAATTTGTTCCAACGAGTCTTTAGATGTACCTCCACCCACAATGACTTCTACTACGAAGAAATCAAGACCATAGACCACCAACGAAGAAGTTGTGTTGGCTTAGGTTTGGATTGACATTTCAGAAAACCTGGTTACCGATAACTAACATCATCATCTTGTAGACATCATGATAGGGAAGAACAACCGCAAAAGATAGCTTCCAAATTTTCCAAAATCATTCATATTAACAAAGAAGATCTCAAAGACAAAAAAACAAAATCGATTAAAGTTAAATGAGATCAAGTTGGAAAAGGTACACATCATGGAGGAGCACTTACAAATAAATCATCAATCTCCACTTAATTACTTTGATTAATACTTAATGGTGTGATTTTATTCAAGACAATTATTGTGCAAGTATAAGAGTATTTATGAGACTGATCCAAATTTCTCTTGCAAAGAGTTTGAGTGTACTAAATAGGAAAATCTTGTACAATACTTTTAAGACTATATAAATGTCTTAAAGATATTTTATTAGTGGATCAACCATCGGTGGGTGGGTAGCCGATAAAGGCGGAGACGGAATCTCTGTTGAAGTAGATTAAATTGTTAGTGTAGAGATCAACCATTATAAATAATTGTGTCCACCTTCTTCCTTTAAACATTTACATATTTTATGCATCTTTGTAATTGTTGGTTGAAAGAAAATATTTTTTCTTCGAACTACTTTTTATTTTATCATTAAATAAAAGAGAGTATTGTATTTATCTTTATAATTTTTTTTGGAAGTTCAAGAATTTATATACTATTTATAAGGGAAAAGTTCGTTTTGTATCATATATGCATTACAATGTTCTTAAACTTCAACTCCTAACTTGATTTACTTCTAAGATGTTTGAAATTTCACTATTATCTTCTTCTTATACACATCTTTATACCGAACACCTACCAAACTATGTATATTATAGTTGCAAATAAAAATTATGTAAGAAGAAGATAATGATGAAATTTCTAAAAATCTTGGAAGTAAATCAAGTTAGGAGTTGAATGTTAAGAACTTTGGATAATTTCAATGCACATATGATACAAAATAACGTAGTATGGTGAGTTTAGGTACCTAAGCTTATATATCTTATAATGTATATTTACTTTCCCTATCATACTATATTATATATGAAGTATTTTTTCTTTCACAACATTCATTTGAAACTTCCAACTATTCATATTTCTATATAATATACTTAATTTATTAACTTAAATATGTTTTTAGTTGTAAACATTATCATAAATGAAAGACTTTTTGACTTACTGATATGATATACTTAATTTGTTAACTTCAATATATTGTTAAATAAATAACCTACATTAATATATCAAATAATCTTAAAAATTTAGTGTAAAATTTAAAACCTAAAGTAGAATATCAAATAAGGTTTTTTTATTTTTTTAATTTTTTTTAATTTTTTTAAATTAAATATATATTTTTTAATAGTTAAAAGTAAAACATTAAATATAAAAAATATAAAAAAACATAAATCTATGAATCGAATTAACTAAAAGGTGTCTGAAAACTAAATTTTATAATAATTAAAATTCAATTCAATAGTTTTTAAATTAATTTATAATAATAATAGTTAAAAATAATAGAAACTTAGAAGTTAAATTATGTTAGATTACAAACAATTGTTGATAATTTAAATAATCATCATGATGAAATTAAAACATCATCATTTTTTTTTTAAATTAATAAATCACAACAGTAGTAAATTAAAATAGTTGACAAATATAACTAATGTTATACACACATAAAACAAGAGTAGAGACCATTAAATTAGTTGATTTTAATAAGCGTTATTTTATCTATTGTTCAAATTAATTATAATTTTATATAAACTAAATGTAATAATTATTATCTTATAGTTAATATAAATGACATAAAATGTTCAATAACATAAGATTACCAAAAGTTTTAGCTTTCAATTTCTTTCTAATAATACTTTATAAGTTTTTTAATAAGGTTAAATAAATATCAAACAAATCATATATAAACTAAATTTCGATATTAAAAGAATATATTTACTTTTACTTATAATTTTATGTTTTTAATTTTTAACATATTATACTTAATTTTTTAGTTTTAATATGTTGTTTTTATGTAAACCATTATCATTTTAATGCTACAACTTTTGAATAATTTGTATAAAATACTTAAATTGTTAATTTCAATATAACATTATAGGGTCAACTTAAATATAAATTTTAGTTCAACTTAAACAACCAAAGAATATATATTGTAAATAGTTAAAAGTGATAAATTGTAGTATCTTTCTAATAATGATTATAAGTTGGTTAATAAAGTTAAATAAAGGGTAATCATAAAAAAATTAAAATTTAATATTAAAATAATATCTCTACTTCTACTTATAAATTAATGTCTTTAACTTTTAACATATTATACTTAATTTATTAGATTTAATATGTTGTTGTATATAAACCATTATCAGTTTAAAGCTACAATTTTTGAATAGTTTGGACAAAATACTTAAATTGTTAATTTAAATATAACATTACAGGGTCAACTTAAATATAAATTTCAGTTGCACTTAAAAACCCAAAGAGTATTTTGTGAATTGTTAAAAGTGATAAATTTTAGTGCTAAATGCAAAAACTAAATTGTAATCTCAATTTAACTAAAATATTTCCTAAAGATATTTTTTATAATCGTTAAAAGTTTTCAAATAAGTAGCTTAAAATAACTTATAATAACAATAGTTAAACATAACTCTATATAAATGATTATATCGTTACGTCTAAAAAAAACAATGTTTGATGTTTTAAATAATTATAATGATAGAAATTAAAATGTTTTAGCAAATAAATTTTAAAAAATTAATTAACAATAACAACAACTATAAATAACATTAAACCATATATTATATTTAATTTTATTCATGAATAACATGTAGGTAGAGGTCATTCAAACAATTGAGATGATGCAGTTTTAATAGATGTATATATTATCATATAATTCAAAATAATCAATATTTCATATCAACTTATTATACGAATTATTATATCAAATTTAACAACAATATTATTTTTATATTTAAAAAAACATATATTTGTAAAAATTTCAACTACATAAATGTTTTTGCGCAACGGACGAACATCCGCCTAGTCTATAATAATAGAGGCACATTTCGAAGCACCAAATCCATTTGAAACCTATATAACTCTTCATATTTCCTCATTAATTTGATATATAATTATTAAGTATTCAAATTAGTATGGTATGATTTCAAAGGTTGTAAAATTTAATTCTTAATAATCTTCTTACAACACACACATACACAAATCACAGACAAATTTATAGAGAAAATGAATATAAAGAAATAATAGAAAGGTTTTTATGTTGATTCAAGGTTTTTCGACCATGTTTGGAGATAAGTTACAATGTTAAAACTTTTCATTTATACGACTGTTATATATTATTAAAGTAGTTTAATAGCTTTAATTATGTTTCATAGATTAAAATTTGACCCACAAGCAACATCAAACTTTAGTATATTAAACTACTTTCGTAATGCATTATTTATGAGTATCAAATAATAACTCTTATATTATTCTATTTAATTACGTTTTTATGTCAATTTTCAAGACAACTTAAAATTTTATGTCTACTTTGTAACTCAAAACCAAACTTATTTAATTGGTTGATGATTTGGATTTTTATTTGAACTTTTGATGTTATTAATGATAATTTATGATATTAACATTTAAAATTTTATGTCTACTTTGTAACTCAAAACCAAACTTATTTAATTGGTTGATGATTTGGATTTTTATTTGAACTTTTGATGTTATTAATGATAATTTATGATATTAACATCTCGATATAATACTCCATATAATACAAGTTTTGATAATTATAACTTTATGCAATTTTTATGATTACACAAAAAAGTTATTATTTATATATTTGGGTGTTTACAAATTTTAAAATAAATGTATGAACGGTTATTTACCCAAAGATTATATTTTATATTTATAGTCAAATTGACATTTGAAAAAAAATGACAAAAAGCTCATGTACTCTTGAAATGTAGATAATTATGTCTTATTGTGAATTATTATATACTTATTTTGTTAATATGTATACAATGTTAAATACAATACTTACATCAAACTATTAAATAACTTTGAAAATTATTAAAAGACTATTTATATTTAAATATTTTTAAAATTTTATATCCATCTGAAACCTACATAACTCTTCAACTTTCCTTAATAATTGTTATAGGATTATTAAATATTCAAATTAATATGGAATAATATATGATGAGGAATTTAATAAATCTTAACTAATTTAATAATATATTTAGCAAAGTTTTACAATTGAAATATTTCTGATTTTTTATTACTATAAAAATGTCAATTGTTTTAAGTAAAAAAACAGATACACAGAGAAAGATAAATCATATAAAAAGTCATAAAGAAAACGGATATAAAGAAGTATTTGAAAAACATTAAAGGCTTTTGTTGGCAAGTTACAATATTAAAACTTTTGATTTGTATGTTTGTTATGTTGGATATATATGCTCAAGAATCATTATTGAGTGATGTTGCTAATAACATATGATCATATAGGGTTACACCTTAATCAAGTTGGTACTTACTAAATATTTATTATACATTCGATATTAATAAATAAATTCAACTCTTGTATTTAATTAGAGAAAAATTATTGTTCTATGAAAATAATATTGTAAGAAGTAGAAAAATGGTCTTTATATGATAAGATATCATATAATAAGTCATGTACAAAGTTTTGGACACTTTGATTAACCATGATTAAATCAAAGGCTTTATCTACCATGATTAAAAAGACTAGTGAACATTTTTTTTGTCCTCTTTTGGGCCTATGGCCGAAAGTTGTAGGAGAATGGAGGTTGCTTGTCAACCTCCATCATATTGTTCCCCATGTCTCTCCTTTATAGCTCATAATTTTGAATATTATATTCAAGAGGCCAAGATTGGGTTATAAATATAGTGTCTTATACATGGAGTAGTTACTAGTTTTTTGGTCTAAAAAACTTCTTTTTCTTTTCTCTCAAAACCGTAAGCACATAAGAGCTTGGAGCTCTTTCATCTTTCGAAGACATTACTTGCTTTTGGTGTTTATTTTGTGTCTTCCTTTAGTGCTTAACTGATTAAGCACTTAAGTCTTAAAGAACAAAGTTGTACAAGAAGAAATCTAACATTTTTGGTACCTTATTCTTGTTGGTGGATTACTTGTAGAGAAGATCAAACTCCTTGTTCTTGCCATCTACTTCAACACCCCAAATCCAAGAGGGTCCAAAGTCTACAAAGGTTGTTATTTCTAAACGCCCTATGGTTGTTGTAACATCATTCTTGCCTCTTAAAAAGGATGCTTTATGGTTTGTTTTGTTGTCACACTCGAAATTTATAAGAAATTTTTAAAGCTTCCGTTGCCGGTTTTTGTGAAAAACTATCTATTTTCTGCAACAAAATCCTTTCAGTGGTATCAGAGTCATCTTGAAAATGTTAGAATGATTTTTATGTTATGATAATCTTTGATATTTGGAAAACAAAGCATGAATTTCTTTTTTGTTAAAGAAATATCCATATTTGTTTTCTTTGGCAACTTGTTGAAAATATTTATTTTTTATATAACCATTTTTTTCATGCATTTTGGTTATATAAAGGTTGCCTTAGAAAAAACAAAGAGTTGTTTGTTGATATGTTTGTTGTGTATAAACAAACCATTAAGACATTTGTGGTTGGTATTTATTTAATTCATATGATGATATAATAGATAAATATGTATTATTTCATTTGTTCATTTTTATATGTAATAAATTAGTTTTTAGACTAGTTGTATTTTATTTTCATAAAAATGTAAAAATATGGAGCATGAAGTTCTTATGAAGACATGGGGCCTTTTTTTGAAGACCTTGAAGTGTCCTAATAAGTCTTTTAGGAAATGACTTAATATTTGTTGTGATAGCTCTTAATAAATATTACTAGAAAATGGCTTTGTATATACATTTTAAATACATGCTTGTAATGTTTATTTTTGTTGTTAAAAAATGTTGTATGTATGAAAATATGTTTTCCATGCTGAAACATTTTTACAAAAAAAAAAAAAAAAAAAAAAACACATCAAACTTGAGGTTTAGAGTTTTATATAAAAGTTTCAACATAAGATGTCAAAATTGAGTTTTCTGTTAAAAAGAGTTTTTGAATATTAAAAAAAAAACTCTAAAGTAGCCAAACTTTTAGATATATTAAAAAGTTTAAAATATTTTAAACTTAATCTAAACTCCATATCTCAATAATAAAAGGTTGTTTTATTAACAAAGTTAGAAACCGGTTCCAATCCGTATAACGTTGAACTAAAATTGAATATAAATTTTAACTGGTAAAATTTTATATGAAATAAATTCAACTTTATGTTTTTTTGGAACACTTTAAATGTACCATGAAATATTTTATTCATGAAATATTCATGATGCAAAATGTTTTAAAGTGCTAGAATAATAAAACATTCATAAAAAAACCCTTATTTACAAAACTTCAAATCTATGCAATTCATTTAAAAATCACTTGGGATTTTTGTGCAATTCATATGGATTTTAGGGTCACCTTATTCATTTGAGTTGTCAAAAATAGTCAATGTGTTTTTGTATTTGCTTATGGGATAAAGGACACCTAACCATTTGTGAAATAAAACTCACATGTTTTTTAAATGGATGAGTTGATCAATTACTTATGTGATAAAGGTCACCTAAGCATAAAAGTTTTGAGGCATAGATGGGACGAACATGCCATTTAAAAACAATGTAATGTTTTTGGATCCCATAAATCTAAGCATTATATAAGAGTTGTAATTGGTTATCGTAACCTACCGATCAACAAAATCACTTGAGTAGTGGGTCATCTCCTCAAGTTATTTTGGGTGATGTGAATCTTAGCTTTTCAAAATTTAATTTGAAGGGTAATTATTTTGAAAATAATTTATATCGAAGATATTAAAATGAATCTTATTATTTTGTAGACGACTACCCCAACTGTAACCACCTCATCACTCACCATCCGATCCATCCTCGAAAAAGAAAAAGTAAGTGGACCCAACTTTCTTGATTGGTTCAGACAACTGAGAATTGTCCTCAAGCTTGAGAAAAAGGACTATGTCCTTGATGAACCTATCCTAGAAGAGCTCCCAACTAATGTTGCCAAAGCATCGAAAGATGCCCGGGAAAAACATGTTAATGATTCAACCGAAATTACTTGCATCTTGCTTGCAACTATGACTCCTGAACTTCAGAAAACTTTTAAGTTTCATGAAGCATTTGAAATGATTGAACAACTGCGAGTCATGTTTCAAGTTCAGGCTAAGCAAGAGAGGTTTGAGGCCTTGAATGCTTTCATTGGTTGCAAGATGGCTGAGGGATCTTCTGTGAGTGCACATGTACTCAAAATGAAAGCTTATGTTGAGTAACTTGCCTGCCTCGGATTCCCATTTGAGGATGAGCTAGCGACCAATGTGATCCTAGCCTCATTGCTTAAGTCATTTAACCAATTTGTGATGAACTTCACAATGAATGACTGGGAGAGGAGCATCAATGAGCTTCATAACATGCTCAAAAATGTTGAGGCAAACATCAAGAAATCTAGGAACAATCAAGTGTTGATGATCCGTGAGGGTTAAATCTCCAAGAAGAAAACTGGTAATAATACCGATAAGTGGAAAGGCAAAGCTGCCAAGAAAGGCAAGTGCAAGGGAAAGGGTAAAGGGAAGCCTCCTTCTACTAACCCAACTCCTAAACCCAAGCCTGCTGCTAACTCTGATTGATTTCACTACAATGAAAAAGGACACTGGAAGCGTAACTGTCCCAAATACCTAGAGGAATTTAAGATGATCAAGGCCAACCAGTTTGGCACCTCAGGTATATATGTGATTGAATTACATGCATTCTGTACTAATTCTTGGGTATTCGATACTGGAAGTGGTACTAACATCTACAATGATTTGCAGGGGCTAAATAATGTTAGAGAACTAAGAGATGGCGATTTGGAACTTCATGTTGGCAATGGCAATTGAGTAGCTGTCAAAGCCATAGGATAATATCATATTTTGCTTCCAAATGGCCTTAATCTTATTTTGAACAATTTTTGTTATGTACCTAGTATAACTAGGAATATTATCTCTACTTCTCGCTTGTATGAACAAGGTTTTCGCTATAAGTTTGACTTTGATTTCGAAAACATTTATGTGTTTAAAGATAATGTGTTCTATTTTGAGACTAGTCCCAAAAAAGGAATATATGAGATCAATTTAAATGGTTCATACAAAAAGGATAATTCAATGTTCAACTTAAATAAGAAAACAAAGTTAGACTCGAATAAAACTTATTTATGGCATTGTTGACTTGGACACATAAGTAAAACTCGCATTGCTAAGCTCCAAAAGGATGGGATCTTAGAGTCAACATGCTCAGAGTCTTTTGATGTATGTGAATCATGTCTTTGTGGCAAGATGACCAAATCTCCTTTTACCAGTGTTGGTGAAAGAGCTTCGGATCTATTAGGACTCATACATACTAATGTATGTGGACCCTTTAGAATAATGACTAGAAACGGTGAAAGATACTTCATTACATTTACTGATGATTACAATAGATTTGGATATGTGTATCTCATGAAACACAAATATGAAGCATTCGATGTCTTCAAGGTTTTCCAAAATGAAGTACATAATCAACTTGGTAAAAATATTAAAACCGTACGATCAGATCGTGTTGGTGAATATCTGAGCTATGAGTTTGATGAACATCTGAAGAATTGTGGCATAGTGTCACAACTCACTCCACTGGGAACACCTCAGCATAATGGTGTCTCGGAAAGGAGAAATCGTACTCTACTTGATATGGTGTGATCGATGATGAGTCTTACTTCCCTTCCTCATTCATTTTGGGGTTATTCCCTTGAAACCACAGCTCGAATTGTAAACATGGTCCCAACTAAAAAGGTTAGTAAGTCTCCTTACGAGTTATGGCATGGAAAGGTTCCATCAATGTCTTACTTAAAGATATAGGGTTGTGAAGCATATGTTAAAAGAGAAACTTCTGACAAGCTTGACCCTAGATCTCAAAAAAGTATCTTTGTGGGACACCCAAAAGAAACCGTGGGTTATTACTTCTTCCCGAAAGATGAAAACCGGGTGTTCATAGCCCGTAAAGCAATGTTTATTGAAACTAACTTTATCTTGCATAAAGAAAGTGGGACCCCATTGGCCTTGAAGAAATTTGAGAGACATAACTTTTAGTTGAGAATGATAATCAACAAAGCATTTTTTAACCTGAAATTATCGTTTAGATGTCGGAAACCTCACCAACTGTACGACGCTCCAGTAGAACTCGTTAGCAACCTGACAGATTTGGATTTGTCATTCATGAAGAGGAAGTCTTATTGATGGATTAGTGTGAGTCCATCGATACAAGGCTGCTAATGCAGACCCAGAGTCTGACAAATGGCTTGAAGCCATGAGAACTAATATTCAATCCATGAATGACAATCAAGTATGGGACTTGGTTGACTTACCTCCTAACAACATGACTGTTGGAAGCAAGTGGATCTTCAAGAAGAAGATCGAAATGGACGGAAATGTACAAACTTTCAAAGAACGACTTGTCACGAAAGGATATACTCAAATTCAAGGTGTTGACTATGAAGATACTTTCTCGCCAGTTGCTAAGATTAAATCTATTAGGATTATCATGGCCATAACTGCATATTATGACTATGAGATATGGAAAATGGATGTCAAAACCTCTTTCCTTTACGGATATCTTGAGGAAGATGTTTATATGGAACAACTTGAAGGTTTTGTCAAGCCGGATAACCTAAAGAAGGTGTGTAAACTAAAGAAGTCCATTTATGGATTAAAACAAGCATTTAGGGTCTGGTATCATCGTTTTGATGAAAACATCAAAAAGTTTGGTTTCTCAAAAAATCCCGATGAACCATGTGTATACATCAAAGCAAGTGGGATCCATATTGTTTTTCTAATTCTATATGTTGATGACATATTACTAATCGAAAAGATATCTCGACATTAAAGGAGGCTAAGGCCTACCTTAGTAAGTCCTTTCAAATGAAAGATCTAGGGGATGCTGCATACATACTCAGTATTAGGAGCTATAGATATAGATCCCAAAGACTCATTGGTTTGAGTAAGAGTACATACATTGAAAAAATCTTAAAACGTTTTTCAATGGATAACTCGAAACGAGGAATTGTTCCCATACTGCCTGGTACCATTCTTTCTAAGGCTTACAACCCTAGTACTGAAGATGAGATCAAAAGAATGAAACACATACAATATGCTTCAACAGTAGGTTCAATTATGTATGATATGACATGTACAAGGCAATATGTAGCTTATGCTATTAGTATAACTAGTAGGTATCAAGTTAATCCTGGCGAAAAACATTGGGTGGCTGTTAAGAACATACTTAAGTACTTAAGAAGAACTAAAGATATGTTTCTGGTCTATGGAGGAGTTGAAGAAAAGCTTACTGTAAGATGTTACACTGATGCGGGTTTCAACACTGATCGAGGTAACTCACGATCACAATTGAGATATGTGTTCACACTTAATGGAGGAGCCATTGCCTGGAAGAGCTCAAATCAAGAAGTGGTTGCACTTTCTACAATAGAATCAGAGTACATAGCTATATGTGAAGCGACTCAAGAAGTTGATTGGATGAAGAAATTCATCGGTGATTTGGATGTTGTTCAAAGCATCAAAAATGCCATTGAGATGCTTTCTGACAACACTGGTGCCATCACTATCGCAAGAGACCCGATGGTTACCAACAAGACTAGACACATTAACTGAAAATTCAATTTCATTTGTCCAGAATTAGAATTGGGAAATGTATGTATTGAAAAGATTCGTATAGATGATAATCTAGCAGATCCGTTCACAAAGGCTCTACCTCAAAGCAAGATTGAAAGTCATGCAAAAGGAATCGGTCTACGATTAGCTAGTGATTGGATTTAAATTTTTACTTACCTAATATCTAGATATTCAGAACTATGTAGCAATGATATGTAATATCCTATGAATATAAGACATCTCTTTGTGTTGAATATTATTATGTTATATATTAGCATGCTATTTAATCCTTGAATAATGTAATTATTCAAAAATTTTCCATAGTCAGTCACTGTTGTGGGAGCAACTGTGAATCTAATATGAATCGTCTTGGTTGATTTCAAGAGGTGAAATAGCAAGGTGTTGCATCCAAATTCATATGTACTTGTTTGAGAACAACTATCTGAAATTACCCGCATCAAGAGTCACTTCATGGATGGATATTATAACTGAATATTGAACACATGTAAATATCTTTATGTCTTTCGACCTGAGATGCATATTGGAGAACTTAAGTATGGAGATTGTTACACTTTGACATGGTTATACGTTGTTCATAACTGTGCAGTTGTAAAAGCCTTCGTTAGGTAGAGCATGAACTATATGAGAGTATGTATGTAGTCAAGATGGGATTTGTTCCTCTTATGTGTTGAGAGTTAGACATCTAAGGCGCCTTTCTTATAAGTTGGATGACAAATAAGGATGATCACGTTCCATGTCTCTTATCTAACATGATGTCTGCAACAAATAGAATATTGATACACTTACCTTTTACTTCAATTGTAGCTAGTGAGTTCTTGGATTTGGATGTTGATTGATGGCACCCCTTCGTGTGTTATTAGGGGCAATAGCCCATTGCTAGACGTCAGCTACTTTCTATGTCAGTTTTTAATGAATCTTGTGCAAGTTGGAGATTGTTGGATCTATATGCTCAAGAATCATTATTGAGTGGTGTCGCTAATAACATATGATCCTATAGGGTCACACCTTAATCAAGTTGCTACTTATTGAATATTTATTATATATTTTATATTAATAAATAAATTCAACTCTTGTATTTAATTTGAGAAAAATTATTGTTCTATGAAAACAATATTGTAAGAAGCAGAAAAATAGTCTTTATATGATAAGGTATCATATAATAAGTCGTGTACAAAGTTTTGGACACTTTGATTAACCATGATTAAATCAAAGGCTTACTCTACCATGGTTAAAAAACTAGTGAACATTTTTTATCCTCTTTAGGGCCAATGGCCGAAAGTTGTGGGAGAATGGAGGTTTCTTGTCAACCTCCATCATATTGTTCCCCATGCCTCTCCTTAACAGCCCATACTTTTGAATATTATATTCAAGAGGCCATGCTTGGATGGGGTTATAAATAGAGGGTTTTATACATGGAGTAGTTTCTAGTTTTTTGGTCTAAAAAGCTTCTTCTTCTTTTCTCTCAAAATCGTAAGCACATAAGAGCTTGGAGCTCTTTCCTCTTTTGAAGACATTACTTGCTTTTGGTGTTCATTTTGTGTCTTTCTTTAGTGCTTAATTGATTAAGCACTTAAGGCTTAAAGAACAAAGTTGTACAAGAAGAAATCTAGCAATTTTGGTACCTTATTCTTGTTGGTGGATTACTTGTAGAGAAGATCAAGCTCCTTGTTCTTGCCATCTACTTCAACACCCCAAATCCAAGAGGGTCCAAAGGCTACAAAGGTTGTTATTTCTAACCACCCTATGGCTGTTGCAACATCATTCTAACCTATTTCAAAGGATCCTTGATGGTTTGTTTTGTTGTCACATTCGAAATTTATAAGAAATTTTTAAATCTTACGTTGCCGGTTTTTGTGAAAAACTATCTATTTTATGCAACAAAATCCCTTCGTGCTATATAATACTGATGGCCAACAATGAAGATCGATGTGGAAACTTACGTGGCTAAATGTGTGACTTGTTCGAGAGTGAAAACACAACATCAAAAGCCATATGAGGACTTGGAACCTTTACCGACATCCCTGGGTAAGTGGGATGACACTACCATGGACTTCATAACCAATTTGCCAAAGACAAGAAAAGGCCACGACATGATCTGGGTTATAGTAGACTGATTGATGAAGAGGGGACACTTTGTAGTCGCACGAGTTTCTATGGAAAAGTTGGCAGAAAACTATGCTAAAGAGATTGTCAAG
The DNA here is from genome assembly GCF_051521515.1 of Lactuca serriola. NCBI lineage: Eukaryota > Viridiplantae > Streptophyta > Magnoliopsida > Asterales > Asteraceae > Lactuca > Lactuca serriola. Next base: position 126,941,527 of record NC_136411.1, on the reverse strand, counting down.
ATTCATGGTGTACCCTTATCGATTGTATCATACAAAGATAGTCTTCCAATTTTCACTTGTTGAGGGTGAAACATGCCCCTTGAAAAATGCTATAAATACTTTCGATTTTCACTAATTTTTTCCCCAATCTTCCAAAAGTCTTATAAAATATCCCAACTCTCTAGGCTCAATTTTAGTAGTTCTTAAGGTGTTAGTATCGAAGCTCTAAAGTGCCAGAGAGCCAGATGAAGTAGAGCTTTCTGTTTTGAAGTTCTGCCTGCATATTTTTCGGTTTTTTGCTAATTAAACAACCTATAAGTTGAGTTATGGTTACCGTCCTTTAAGTATAACTTATATTTATGTTCGTAATCGTTATTATGAAGTTATTAATTAGATTTATCAGCAATACCATACGTTATATAGATCGATCTACTTACGTAGTGATGTCTAGGCTAGATTTGTGTGGTGTTTAAAATGTATTTTCCAAACAGTGTACTCTGTATGCCAAACAGATCCTACCTTCGATACGATCTTACCTAGTTGTTCCTTACCAGTTATAAGTCAGTATTCTTTTGGGATTATTGATAAATCTGAGAAGCTATAATCCTAATTATGACTAAAGTGTAGTGATATTCATATCTATGTCTTTTTAAAGAAAGAATTGAAGTGTTAGTCGGAGCGTATACTTAACCAAAAGTCTTTCGCCTTTCAAAAACATAATCTTAAATAAAAGTATTTATTACATAAACGTTTAAATAGATATTAAATATCTATATTCTGTGCTATTTCCATATCTTGCTTTATGATAGTTTTGCATAATTAGGAACTGTATTGGAATTCGTTTACTATTATTTTAGTCTTGTTTAATTATAAACTAAGGCTAGAAAAGGATGATTAGGTAAGTAAGTTGATTAATCGAACAATCTCATTATGGGGAATAATGTGAGATTAAAGCGAAGCATAGCAGTCCTCTTTTTTCTTGACAGCCAGAAACGGTGTGTTTGATTTGGACAACCGACATATATGTCAATCAGAGTAAGATGATAACACTTTATTATTCTAGACAGTCTTGCGAGTTATGTTGCTAGTGTGGACCTATAACCCATAAATGCAGATAAAATGGGATACCATATTTATCAAATACTTTAAACATTGATTGCCTTTAAATGACTTACACCTGGCCAAGGACTCCCCTACCTGTGTAGTCAAACAGTTGCTCAAACGAGTCATCGGGTAAGGTGATTATTTCAGATAATCAATGAACTAGGATTTGTGAGAATGGGTTGGAATGGTATATATGAGTAAAGTGTATTATACATATTTATGTTGAAGTTATATATAACTATATTGTTTGGAAATGTTTGGTTTGCATGATTATTAATAGGATTGAATATCATAAAATATTATAGGCTTGAAAATCCTATGTATCTCACCTAGTTTTTCCAAACATGACCCATTCAATTTATATGCATAACAGGTAGCGGAACTAAGGGTGTCGGAAACTAATTAGAGTGCCTAGTGAAATAAGAAATGAGCCTGTAATAGTTTTCATAGTTTTCAGGACCTTCAAGTATTTACGATGTAATCTATGTCAGATAATACTTTTAACATCCTTGGTATGTTAATATCATGAAAAAATATTTTTTTCTCATTTTTTTGTTAAACTGGGATTTTCCGCAACAAAGATAACTCATTATTTTAAAGTGTAAAGAAAAAGTTTTAATTGGTTTTGAAAAATAGGGGATGTCGCACACTGCAACGTGGTAGCCTGGTTACCACAACGTAGTTTCGTAGTCAAAGAATATATTTAAATCTTTTAAGGGTTCATTCTTGAACCATTTCTTCCTAAATTTGATTGAGAGTTGTGATGTGGTGATTTTGAAGCAAAGACAAGATTATGATGGAGAATTGAAACGACTAACATCCTATCCCTCTAAAGGTAACAATTATTCTATTTAATGGAACTTTGAGCTTCAATGGTAAAAACATGAGTTTGGTTAGAATGCTTGAGTTAATCGACATATAGTTTGATTAGTATGTTATTGAGATTTTTAGAAGCTCTAAGAAAGCTTTGTATGCGATTTTCCATGGTGAAATCTATGTATAAATAGTTAGGGTTTCAAACCTTAACTTGTTATAGAGATGAAATGATGGAATTGAGTTTAGAGTTTAATTAATTACGTGGTATAGAAGCTTAATAAGTGAAGTATAATTGATTTTGAGATAGAAAGTCAACATGTTAGATTATGATCAAATGAGAGATGATTTTTATATGGATAGTAATTAAGCTTTTAATAAGCTAAGACAAGTTCCAAGAAACTTGATATGTTGTTTGAATAGGCCTTGGGCAAATAATATATGGATCAAGTGCATCAATTGGAGAGTTGGAGTGAAAGGTAGTTAGTTTTCACTAACTACCAAGGTGAGTTATAAGTTTTATTAAAGCATGATTATATGAATTATAATCATATGAATGAGTAAAATGTAACTTTAGATTTTAGTAGTATTATATTAAATACCTACAAGTTATTAAATTAATGCTTATTTTAAGTACTTAGTGAATTAAGTGCTTGCTTGATAGTATAAGATTTGTTAATGAAATGATATGTTAGAATGTTTATGTTTCAAGTGATATGGAAGACTATGGGACGGCCATAACATTTGCGTGGAAGACTATGAGAATGTAGAAAAGGTAATTCCTTTGGGAAACAAAGTATGTGTTTATAGAGAAAATTGATAAAGGTTTCCATGAATGGAACAAAGTAAGAGGTTTCTTCTAGGGAACCTTGATAAGAAATCCACGGGAGATTATATGTAGAGGATTTGTAAGGGATCCTTGTAAATTGTGAGGGATTACATGTAGAGGATCCGTAAAGGATTATTGTAATCCATTAGGGATTATGTGTAGAGGATCCGTAAGGGATCATTGTAATCTAAGAAGGATTATGTGTAGAGGATCCATAAGGGATCATTGTAACCTGTGATAGGTTATATGTAGAGGATCCGTAAGGGATCCTTGTAATCCGCGAGAGATTTATGAAAAGAAATGTTGTCAAAGGATTCTCGAGGGATCAAAGTAACATAGGTAGTTATATTATATGACTAAATAATTTGGGTATTAATGAGAATGGAGTGGTAGATTATGAGAAGATGAGAATAGAATGGTAGAGTAAGAGAAGATGAGAATATAATGGTAGAGTATGACTATATGAGGATAACATGGTAGAGTATGAAAAGATGAGAATAGAGTAGTCGAGTATGAGAAGATGAGAATAAAGTGGTTTATAACTTACCAAACATTATGTCTATTGTTTTTAGTTATTCGTGTGTTGCAGGTTCAGGTAGTTGCCGTGGTATGAGAGGAGATAGTAACACCAAAGACTCATACTAGATGTAGATTTTTATTTGGTATATTATTGTTGCTTTAAATTATGGTTAAGATATGTTGTAAACCCGAATGTATTCTGAGATATAAAATGTTTTTAAACTTTGGTTTTCAAAAATTATAGTAAAACTCAGATAAACTCCCAGAACATTTTCTTGAAAAAATTCGGATCGTTACATTTCATGCTTCACATAGCTATATAATCAAATTTTGAGTGAGATGTATTGTAACGTCCCAAAATACAAGTTACAATTCTTCATTTTTAAATCAACCAAATCATTCATTCATTACTTCCAAAAGATAGTCAGAGTAACGAAAGGTATTTCAAAATAACATCAGACTAATAACAAAATTATAAGTGCGAAATCTCCAGTAGATGTGATGCAATCATTCCGGGCACTTCCCTTTGGAACCAGAAGTACCTGAAATATTTAAATATAAAACTATAAGCACAAAGCTTAGTGAGTTCCCCAAAATATCACATATCATAAATAACATACATAATATATGAAAGCTGTGGTCCACCGAAAATCTTACAATCACCTACTGTTGCACTCCTCTTACAGTCTTTATTGTTACGGTCCTCCCATAGTCTTATATACGTTTGCCATGGTCCTTCCATGGTCTTTCATACATGTGTCATGGTCCTCCCATGTTTTTTCATACAAGTTTCATGGTCCTCTCATGGTATTTCATACAAGTTCCATGGTCCTCCCATGGTCTTTCATGCAAAAGTCACAAAGATAGTCTAGCAACATACATAGTATAGTGAGAAGACTCACCTCGCTGATAGTAACTAGACACAACAACTGCCAAGTAGTGAAGACCGGTATTATGCGACACCTAAAAAACAGTATATGAGTACCCCCTCAATCTACACTTTGAAACCCTTAAGTTGACAAGAGCTCAACAATTGGCAGTGAGTCAACAATAACAATTAGTCCCAACTAAACCCCATGTTGTGACCACCCTTTTGCCACATCGTGGCAGCATCAGGTCTAAACAGTCGCAAATACTACTCGTTGCCACATTGTGGAAACTGATCAGATCAATTTAATGTTTTAAGCTCTTAATCCTTCAAGCCACTCATTCATACTTTCCAAAAGGCTTTCTTACTCTCAATATTTCATAAAAATCATTACTTTATAGACATCATGTCTAATGCATGTCTTGAGCTCAAGATAGGTCAAAAAAATGAAAATGAGGTTAAGATCTCATGCATGGAATCCATAACACAATAACTCTCTAGATCCGGGACAAGAGACCACAAAGGAATCTCATGGACCCATATAACTTCCAACTTTATGGAACCCATACACTCAAATCACCCCAAACATGGAGGAAAGTGGATAAAAACCTAAATCTAGCATGCTTGAACAAAAGGTAGAGGCTTAAGGACTTACAAGAGTCCATAATAGCATAACACGATGATGAGGAGATTTGCTTTCCAGAATAACGCACTAAAGATACCTTCTTCAAAGGACCAAAAACCACCACAAAAAGCTCACAAGATTAAGAATGGAGGCTAAGGTTTTCTCTAGGTCGAAGGGAAGTGATGGAGGCTGAGGGTGTGAAAACCCTATCCCTTACATCCCTTAAATAAGGCACAAAACCTGGAAAATTAGGGTTTTACATACTGACCACCATCGCCTCGTGGCCAGGCACCTGCCACGTCGTGGTGTGTGCAAATGCCACATGTTTTCTTTGGCCATGACCATGCCGGGGTGCATCGTTCACCACGTCGTGGCTACCACAAAACCCACACTTTTAATTCTTTAATTGTCATAAACATAAATGGATTATTTACCTAGAACATGTGTCACATGTTGGAAAATAACCCGTTAAAGTGGCCATTAGACTATTTTGTAATCTTTTATTAGTTGGGTACAATTATATTATGTACCTTAACATTTTCCATAATGACATAACAGGTCTCTAGACTTAAGTATATGTAGTATGATGGATATGATAATTTGTCTATAACTTAAGGGACTAAATATATGTGGTTCTATAATTTACTCATAAGGTATAATTGATAAATTAAACACACAATTGTGAGAGACAATTATGAGAGGCAAATCAATTGATTCATCTTCTCTAATATAAATTATTTCTCTCTATATAAACACCATAATCCTATGTGTGTTATCCATTCATCAAATTGATCAATAAGACACCATTACAGGCAATAAAGAGAATCATGAATTCGTCATCATCAAGATCAAATGGACATCATCTTCAAGATCAAATGGATACGTAAATATTCCTTGTTACGTTTGAGGTTTAAAAAGTTTATGTTGAATTGATCTTGTGATTAACCCATAAATTTTAATATGTGGTATCAGAGCATGGTTTAACATAAGTTTCAAACTTATTTTCAATTTTTTGTTGAATGATTCATGATAATCTATGTTCAAATGAAATCGACATCATTTTAACCCATATTCAAACTATCTTTGATAACATTCATCCTTTTGTTGACATCTACAAATTAATAATGTGTATAGAAGCGATTGGTTTCTTTCGATTTTCCTTTGCTGTTAAGGTTTATCAGATTATTGAGATATAAAACCCCAAAGGATGAGATGTCGATTTTATCATGAAGAACAAAAAGAAACTGATCATGTTCTTTTTTAATTGTTTCTTTTGGTGGAGATAACATCTTACACCTAAAAAAAGGGGCACCTCTTAATTTTAATGTCTAGGAAATCAATTTCCAAGATTATTTTGGCATACAAAATTTTATAACACCTTCCCATGGGTATTTATCAATTTCATGTACTTAGCAAATATAAATTGTCATTAGAATCAACGAATCAATGATTTTTTATGGAAATACATATCGAAGTCATATTTACTCTAATCAAGTATAATGATGGGACAAATTTGTGATATGAGTTGTATTAGTGTTTATTTATTTACTATTAGTTCAACTTATGATATGTAATAAATTTTAAAAAAAAAGTAAATAAAAAAATCAATTATAAATTCCCTACGAATTATGTAAGTAGTTTTATCATAAATTTTGAAGTCTCATCCCACTGTGATGTAAGTATTATTTGCGATTTTGGCATTCCATTTCACTCATGATGCAATTAGTTTATTACTATAATTTATGATGTAATTTAAATATTATCTTATTTTGGTATAACTTGCAAGGTTTAAGAAATTTAAGTGAATTATTTGATGCTTTTGAAAAGCAACAGTGGATGAAATCAATATGGAAAATCTTACATACTTATAAAGCTTGCATTTTCCCTTGATTGTCATGCATTTGAAACCCCCCACAATAATTTGCTAAAACCTCATGCATTTGAAACCCCCAAACCTTTTCACCTTCTTAATAATTAATCACACATAATCAATGGTAATTCATATGAGATAATAATTTGCTAAAACCTCATGCATTTGTATGATACTAAAACATGTTTGAGTTTTTGGGTTTTAGACTTTAGTAAATGGGTAGTCCGTTTGATACGTTGGATTTGAAGCTATCTTATTCGAATTACCCAAAACAAGAGATAAATTAATAATATATGCTCATGCATGTTTTGTACAAGCCCCAATCAAAATACAATATATCATGATCATACAATTAACTGTCTTTTATTCCATTTTTGGCTTTACAACAAAAGTTTGTTTACGTGGCGAAGAAAGAAAACTTGAAGATGAATATTTAGGTTGGATGTTTATATAAGATTTGTTTTAAATATATAATATAGATATAAATACACAAATGTGTGTCAAATACAGCCCATCACAAAATTTAATGTTATAAACTACAATATAACTCAAAGTGGTTTTCCAAATATAATGTTTATACTATAATATAATATATTAGAAGAATACCATATAGTAGACGAATCCCACATGTTGTGCATAAATTTAGTTGCATAGATAACATATTATAATTATATTTCATTTAAAATATGTTAGGGTCATTTGGTTATTACATTGTTGTATTAGGCACTATAGTGTCATATATTTTGAATCACTCTTACAAAAATGATGTCTGTAATTTGAATATAACGTAATATCTTATGATGTTTATTGAATGATATTATCTTTGATTGAGCACTTTTGTGACAACCCAAGTTGTTCCGTTACATTTCCCCGTTACCGTTAACGGAATATTCCAGTTTATAAAAGTCCGTTAATTAGAGGAAATGTTTATTATGCCGTTAGGTCGTGATAAAAGGGAATAAAAACACACAACACACATTTCCATTTATTTGGAAAGTGTTAAGTTTTATTATTACGACCACTAAATCGGGTGCGACCAAAAGCCCCGTCTGACGGCAGTATCGGGTAGAATTCCACTGAGCTCCAACTCCCACCCATATATAAAGGGGAGTAAACTCCATTTGGAGCTTTTCCACCCTCTCTCTCTATACTCTCTCACTAGACTCGTTTTCGCCCCGAATCCGCAACCAAACGCTTCCAAATCGTAAGTCCACTTACCCTAGCTTATTCTAAACGTATTGATTCGTGTTTATAGCTTAAAAATCGGACTTAGAAGCTGTTAAAAAGGAGTTTACGGCCTAAGATCCTCCTTAGGCCGTAAACACCTTATTTGAGACCAAAAAGACCCAAACTTGTCCCTAAAAGCTTGGAATTAAATTGAGGAATTAGCCTAGGAGTGTTTGCTCATTTAAAACATTCAAAATGAGGCATGTATAATTGGGAATAAAGAAAGATCCACAAGAAGCCCATGATTATTAATGTTGATCTTTGCGGCCATTTTTTGGATTTTTCTTGTGGACATATGTGGTCATAAATCATAAATAACTTGTATTGATGATTACTCTTGCTAAATGTATATTTTCTTGATGAATGAAAAGTCTAAATATCCTACAAGGCTTTAAAATCTTAAAAACCCTTTGGGCTAGAGTTGAAAATTAACTTGACCGGAAAATAAAAGTAGTGAGAGTAGAAGTGGGTGATGTATATTATGGTAGGCATACGAACATCGGTAAGGACCCTAATCTTTATTTGAATTTTGTAAATATTAGGGTCCAAACTCTAAAACTTAGGGTTTGCCCTTGGCTTACTTATGCCCAACGTACCATAGATATGTCCAATGTACCATAGGTACGTCCAACGTACCTAGGGGTTAACCACGTGTCCAAGTCTCGTAAGGTATGCCCTGCGTACCTTAATTACGCCAAGCGTACTTAAGATCAATACACCACAATTAGATATTTTAAATTCAATAAATTTATCTGAGAACCCGGGCATTACACTTTGGAGACGATTTCTATTCTTATTTGGACGAAGGAACACAAAATAAAGTGACAAGAGAGGTCAACTTTTCCATTAAATTGGATGATGATCCTAAGACCTTTACTGAATCCATGACGTTCATAGATGCTCCTTTGTGGAAGGAAGCCATCAATGATGAAATGGACTCAATTATGGGTAATAGAACTTGGGAATTAGCTGATCTACCCAAGGGGAGGAGATCCATAGGATCCTAACGGATATGAAAGATCTTGTATGCCCAAGAGTCATTATAGAATGATATTGCTAATAATATATGATCTTATAGGGTCACACCTTATAGCAAGTTCCCATCAATTGATTATTTATTAGTATAATTTGATTATTAATAAATATATCAACACTTGTATTTAATTGGAAAATTATTATTTCATGGAAATAATATTGTACTAATTAGGAATTTATTATTTATAGAAATAATATTTATTGGAGAAATAACAACGTATGAAATATATCATAAAATATGATTATTTATAAGTTATATTTATATCTTAATAAACTAGTTAGAGTTTATTTATATAAAAGGTAGCTTTATAATATATATATATATATATATATATATATATATATATATATATATATATATATATATATATATATATATATAAGGCTTATGAACAACTAATACAAGTGTATACTAGCATGTTTTGATGGTTCTAGTCTTGCTTGGTGGATACTTCTAGAGAGCTCTTAATTTAGAGCTTAAATCCATCTTCATCAAATTCCAACCTCCCATGAGGATCAAAGTCTTCAAAGGTTGTTATGCTTTCTCTTCTATGGTTGTTAATGATTCTTTGGTAGTAATAAAAGTAGTTTTATTTTTGTTCAAATCTTAAGTCTTCCGTTGCATTGTTTGTGTTTTGAAACAATTTTTGAATAAAAAACCAACAATTGGTATGAGAGCCATTTTTGCAAGATTAGTTAGATTTTTTGTTAAGTTGATGAAGCCTTTGTTTTCAGAGAACATGGATGACTTTCTCCTTGCAAGAAAAATCCATATATATTTTCTATGACAACTTTAAAGCGTCTATAATTGTTATTTTTTGACTAAAAGTTTACATGCATCTTTTTAGTCATAAAAGGTGTCTTAGAAAAACAAAGAGTTGTTTTATATAGTTTTGAGTATATAAATGCGTATGATGTGCATAAACTAGCCATGGACATTTGTGTTGTTAAATGTGTTGATTTATTTAAAATGGTTGTAATGATTTATTTATTCATATGATATGTAATAATTAAATAGATAGTTTTTATTTGTTAATTTTTGTAAGTAATAGATTAGTTTTTAGAAATAGTTTATTTTATAAAAATGTAACAAAAATGAAGATGATGGCCATTTTGAAGATCAAAAGTTTATAAAATTGATTTTATTAAAGTTTCTTAAACTTTATAAAATTATTTTATAAACTTGCTACAAAGTGTTGAAGCAAGTGGGAGCACATGAGTACACAAGATGAAGGTCCCTTATGTCCCTTTAGGAATAGACTTAATATTTTTTGTGATGGCTCACAAAAATATTATTAGTTTATGGTTTGGTTTATGCACATTTATGGTTTGGTTTATGCTTGTGATGTTTTATGTTATGTTATTATTATTATGTTATGGTTGATAAATTAGTTTTTCAAATTCAAAATAATATTTGAAAATAAATAAACATCACAAAGGAGTTTGGTTTTAATGAATTTACCTTTTAACATAAGATGGTAAAAATAGTTTTAAAAATAAAAAAAGCTTTATCGTTAAAACTAGTAACCGGTAAAATTTCAGGATTAAAATTGTATAAGGTTAAAATAAAGATTTGTAAACTTATCAAACTCCAAACCTTATTTTATAAAAGGAAGTTTTATTAAAAGATTTACAAATGTTCTAAAGCGCTCAAACATTGACTTAATACTAGCTATTAAAATTTGATCGCTTCAATTTTATAATATTGGGTTTTATAAAAGAACATTGTTAAAATGTGATTTTTTTTTCATAAAATAAGATTTTTTAAAGTATATCATGGTTTATTGAATGCATGCAATCACCATGATATAATAATTTTTTTAAACTAGAATTATAGAAGCATTAAATACCACTTTCAAAACACAAATCTATGCAATTGTTTTTGAAGAACACTCGCACATCTCTTGTATGCACTAGTGAGATAAATGTCACCTAGTGTTTTCTTTTGATGGCCGGGGTGTTTTTGTGATTTCTATAACCAAGTTATAGGCCGATTACACAAATTTTCAAATTAGATGGTTTGATTGGAAATCTATTGTGATAAAGGATACCAAAACAAGAGAGTTCCGAGGCATAGATAAGATCAAACATGTCTAATCAAATTTCTTATTAGCGATCCCATAAATCTAGGAATTATATAGTAAGATATCGTTTCAAAAAAAATATAGTAAGATATAATTGATAATCGATATCTACCAAGTTGAATTCAAATGGATGGGATAAAGGATATCTAACCATTTGTTTGATTTGCAACTTGGATCCTAGATTTTGATAATTAATGTTTTTGGAAACTAAAAGGTATTAATTATTAAAGATTAAATATTGAAAATACTAAATGAATTTTGTTAAAAAATTGTAGATATATAATCCGATGTCATTACCATGAATTGTCATTTTCTTTAATGAAACAATTACATTCGATAGATAGAACTTCAATGAATGGGTTCATATCTTGAGAGACAATATCGTGAGAGATGTGAAATTATATACACTTAAATGTCCTAGTCCTAAAAAACTTGCTTTGAGCAATAGACCTTCAGATGATACATAGTAAAGACATCACTGTGATGCTCAATATGCTTCTAACATCACACTATGAATAGTTATTCCTGACTTCCATGAAGTCTTGGATAATTTAGATGCATGTATATATGATGATATAACAAGTTAAACAATATTCTGATAAATTCAGTGATATTTGTTTCAAACTTTTTTAAACAATGGAATGATGCAAGGATAAAAGGAGTCACCTTATGTGATCTAAGAAGCCTATGTTTTATGAACTAAACATCTTTAAGCCCAAGAAATCCAAGAAGGTCCATATAGATGGATCATGTCTCTTTTATGGAGAAACTGGATATTGGAAGAGAAACTACTTATCTTATCTGAAAAGGAAAGTCTGGAAGAGACTAGTACTTCATGTATCTACTAGATAGAACTTATACTTTTCATATAGCACTCAAGTACTTGGTACTTAAATTTTAAGCTAATATTTGTAACTTGTTTGCAGATATTTACAGAAAAATAACCAACTGAGCACAAGCAAGTTGAAACTACACTCTTGGGGTTTACTTCATGATTACTTGTAATATAAAACAATATTTTTTTGGAACAATGTATGTTTTAAATTTAGCATGTCTAAATATTTATGTCTCGGTTATTTTATTTAAATGTTTGATTATTTACTTAATTGTTTTTCATAACGATAATACCCATATTCTGAAATGATTAACTTCTATTTATGAGACTAGATCTCTTAATATAATATAAAGTAAATAAATAAAATTAAGTTCTATATGCAAGCAATTTTGACTTAGACTTGTTTTAAATCAGACTTATCTGTGACGTTGTTATCTTTATTGTATAAATAAAATTCACATATTCCAACTTCAAGAAAAAGATCTTTGAAGACAAATAATGTAGTTTATTTGACATATGTGAATCTTATTTATATATAAAGGATTATTAATCATATTTTCACTAATCTGTAAATAATTATTAAGGAACTATACATTGTGTTGTATGGCTTCGTTTCTAATGAATGTCTAAGATTAAGCAAAAAATACCAATAAATCCAGCAACACCATCTAAAGCATTAGGTGATCATAAAATAATGAATTAGACCTTACTGGATAAAGTTTACTCTCTTATCAGTAGAAATTATATTCCTTTATGCTCTTTGGATTATACCTTAATCACTATTAATTGTATCTTAAATACAAATACCAACAAATTACATATCTGTACAATATTCTAAAAGGGAATTTAGATTATTAATAAAAACCCACAAATAATAAGTTCTATTATTCTTCTGAATGTCGAGTCAGCAGAAAGCAAGCTTCTAGTAACAAAGCAAGTAGGAGTCATATGGAATTGAAGTAGCTCAAGAACCATACCCGGATGTAACAGTTGTTAGCACTAGTTTCAACAAGTAGTTGTTGAAGTTGAATAATAGCTATTCACAAACATAAACTGTTCGCATTAATGGTAGAAATCATCTTTGACTTGAGAAATGTGGAATCTCTCATTGATAAGTTCTTCTTGATGGTTTTCTGGCAAATCCATCAACTACCAAAATACTAGATAAAATCTTGAATTTGATAAATGACTTTGATTCATAAACATTGAGATGTAATTCATGTATAGTAATCAAGTATGGTCTTGATTAATCTTCCTCTCTATAGCAAGGGTAGAAGGAGTAAAAGATTCTTTTAGAAAGAATGTATACATGGATATCACACACATTTAGCAAGGCTTGTCATAAAATGATTTTATCATACTCGTGTCATTGATTATGGTCCTTATCGTACTCATGACATTGACTATGATCGAACCTTTTAACAAGTATCTATGATTAGATCAACAAGGATATTATTTACTATAACTTCATATTCTTAGTATGAGATATATCAAGTAGATTTCAAGAAATAATGCTTTTCTTAATATACATCTACTAGAATATATCTATATAGCTTAGCCTGGAGGTTTTCTTAATCCATGTTATCCTAATCAAATGCGTAATGCTTAAGATCCACTTGTGGATATAAAGTAAAAATATCAAAATTGGAATAGTTATTTTAATATAAAGATATAAGGTATGGTTTTATATCAAAATGAATGAGGAAGTGTGTGTTTATTAAGAATTAGTGGGAGGATAGTGATATTCTTAATCTTGTATGAATAAGACATACTTAATCATTTAAAATAACATTCCAAATATGCAAGGTTGTTTAATCTTGTCTCAGAAAGTATTTCTAAAATGAAAGACGTAGGAATGACAAAATATATTCTTGGATTGTAAAATCTATAGAAATAGATAAATATGAATGTTGAAAGTTTTAAACTCTTTTGCATGAATTAACAATATCTTGAATGAGGTCAAGATATAAGATTTCTTTAATTGGAGGATTCTTGGCATTGTCACATTACACCTTTTTGATTCTATCTCAAAAAGGACCTAAGACATAGGTTTGAGCTAGATGAAATGAAATGATTTATATTTTATTGGAAAATAAATCCATAAATTATGTCATATCATACATGGTTAAGTCATTGGATGACTATGAGAACATTCTAAGAGTACTTAAGAAGAACTAAGAGAATATATAAGAGATAATTAGTTTAGAATAAGATCTTCATGTAAAGAGCTACATATGATTATGATTTCTAAAAAAATACAAATAATTATGAATTATAAATGGATTATTACTTCATTGTGGAATGAAGAGGAAGTTTAGCTGGAACGAGGTCCAATCAAAACATAATGACTCAATCTACTACAAAATAAGAATACAATACTTTTGAAGTTGAAGTCAAATATGATTGGATGAATGAGTTCATTGAAAAAACCATGTTGATTTCTACCATTCAAAAATCACATAGAAATCTTTGTGACTTTATGAGTATACTTAATCAAGCTAAGAGACACTATGTCATGAAAGAACACCAATCATATACTCCAAAATATTTAATTATACCTAGAGTAAAGTCAAAATATGGAGATGATAGTATTCATAAAATTCGCACAAATTAAATCTAGTCAAACCCATTAATAAAGTTTCTCTTCTTAAGCTAAGTATGAGTGGTCACACTTCAGCTATGGGACTTTATTATTCTAGAAATGGGATTTTGATTTTGATTTAGTATTTGGATATGGGAACATTATAACAACAAATATTACATAATTTTTTTGATATACTAGGATATGATCATCACATTAATACTTGTTGTGTTCTATATTAACATGTTTAATCCATGAATAATCTTATTATTCTAAGAGTTCATAGTCGGTTGTAATTATAGGAGAAGTTATGAAGTAAGAATAATACCAATTGGATTGGTTGAATCTCACTAGATGAAAGTAGGCAAGTGGTTGTGACCAAGTTTCATAGGTACTTGTCAAAGAATTAGTACTAAATGGGCCCGCATCAAGATCAACTCACAGATCGCAGTCATGAGTGATATCTGATTAAAAGGTACCATCTTTGTGTCCATAACACCTGAGATACATAGTGGCACTTAAGTATAGGGAGTAATGTGCTTTGCTATAGTCAAATGATGATCCTTAACATGGCAGTTATAAAAGCCATTTCAGGTATGGTATGAACTATGCAAGAGGCTTATGTAGTAAATATGGGATTTGTTCCTCTTATGTGTTGAGAGTTAGACATGTAACGCACGTTACCTAAAGTTGAATTACAAATGAGACTGATGCGATCCAAGGCTCATGTTCAACATGATGTCTGTAACAAAGGGATAATTGATAAACTTACCTTAATACATCAATTGGGGCTTTGAGCTTTTAGGAATTGGATGTTGATGAATGAAATAATTCATCAAATCTTATTGGGGGCAGTGAAATGTTGCTATACATTCATCACTGTCTATATCAATCTATGATCAGTCTTGTACAAGTAGGAGATTAAAATATCTTGTATGCCAAAGAGTCATTATAGAATGATGTTGCTAATAATATATGATTTTATAGGGTCACACCATATAGCAAGTTACCATCAATTGATTATTTATTAGTATAATTTGATTATTAATAAATATATCAACACTTATATTTAATTCGAAAATCATTATTTCATGGAAATAATATTTTACTAGTTAGGAATTTATTATTTATTGGAGAAATATCAACTTATGAGATATATCATAAAATATGATTATTTATAAGTTATGTTTATATCGTAATAAACTAGTTAGAGTTTATTTATATAAAATGTAGTTTTATAATACATATATATATATATATATATATATATATATATATATATATAGGTTCAAATGAAAACATAAATATGTTGCGAAAATCCGAAAACATATTTTATCTCTTATAAAAATCAAACACATGTACTTTAGAAATTAATTTTTATTACCAATAAATTAAAGATAATAAGTTTATATTGGAGGGTGTTATGGTAATATAGATTTAAATATCATTTTAACAACCGTTACTGTTTTTTTTTTTCATGTCCACAACCTCTTTTAAATTCAAGTTTTCATGATAAAAATGTCAAAAAAACATGCTTTGCTAATATGAAACAATTTCTCCTGTATGATCGATTATCATCATGTAGTTTAAAGTTTAGATGAATTCTTAACCAAAATATAAGGTTGAGATGACACAATCTCATCGGTATTCCTTGTTTTCACGTTTTCGCAAATTATTTGCATTTTCGCATGAGTATATATATATATATATATATATATATATATATATATATATATATATATATATATATAGACACACACACACACACACACACATATATATATATATATATATATATATATATATATATACACACACATATATATACATCTGGTTATATAAAGTAAAGGATGGGACAAAGCATGTGTTTCTTTAAATTGTTTAATAAGCTACACTATGCTTGTAAGAGACATGCTCTTTTATTTATTTATTATTTGTTCCATGCATGTAAGAGACATGCTTTTACTTTTGCTTTTTAGTCTAAGGATATAAGCTAGAGTATGGAGGGTTGGAAGATACTTCTTGCACTTCTTTTTCTTCTTCTTTTGACCTTATGGCCGAGAGCTCTTTAGCTCGCTTTAGGGATGAAACTTTTTGAAGAAATAAGCTATTATTCTCCATATTTCTTGTGAATTATGATGCTAGATAAAAGTCCTTTAGTTGCTACACCTTAGAACATATATTTGGTATATATATCTAAGGCTTATAAACAACTAATACAAGTGTATACTAGCTTGTTTTGATGGTTCTACACTTGCTTTGTGGATACTTCTAGAGAGCGCTTAATTCTTCAAAGTTGTTATGCATTCTCTTCTATGGTTGTTTTAATCTTTCTAACTCTTGCAAAATGTTTTCTTGGTGGGAATAAAAGTAGTTTTATTTTTGTTCAAATCTTAAGTCTTCCGTTGCATTGTTTATGTTTTTGAAACAATTTTTGAATAAAAACCCAACATGATATTTAAGAGAAAATATCATCCAAATGGATCCATATCTGCCTATACAGCAAGATTAATTTCTAAAGGCTAAAAGCACGGAGAAGGGATTGATTATTTTGATACTTATGTACTAGTTGCTAGGAGTAGTTCTATTAGAACTCTCATAGCAATATCAACTTTTAAAGGATTGTACATTCATCAAATGGATGTGAAGGTAGATTTTCTGAACGGTAATCTCAAGGAGGAGATCTACTTAGAGTAACTTGAAGTTTTCATGATACGTGGATAGGAAAACAAAGTTTGTAAACTTTTTAAATCCTTGTACGGGTTGAAGTAAGCTCCTAAATAGTGACATGATAGATTTGACACCGATATGAATGCTTTTAGATTTCAACATAATAGTGTTAACAAGTGTATTTATTCCAAATGATCGACTTTATGTTGATGATATGTTGATCATTAGCACTCACCTAGAAGGTATTCTTGAGACGAAGAAATACCTATCCTCGAACTTAAATATCAAAGATGTTAGAGAAGTTGATACAACTCTTGGTATCAATGTGAAAAGGATAGGCGGTCATGTTTCTCTGATTCAATCTCATTACATAGAGAAAATTAAAACAAAGTTTCAAAATTTGAATATTAAGGAATTCAACGCTCATTTTGATTCAAGTGTGAAATAAAATGTGAGTTCTAGTCGCTCAGTGGCTCAACTAGAATATGAAAGTGAAATTGGGAGCATGATGTACACTACCATTGCACTCGACCTGACATCGCATTCGCTGTAAGCAAACTGAGTCAGTATACTGTCAATCAAGGGACAGAGCACTGGAAAACAGTGGGTAGAGTATTGATATTTCTTGGGCGAGCAAGAAACAGACATACATAGCTCATTCAATGATTGAAGCGGAGCTAATTGCCTTAGTAACAACTGGCAAACATGTAACGCTCTGTTCCGAATTGACTCCTAGTCTGGGCGGTGGCTCAAAGGTCGGTAATTATAAGGATTATAGCTCTTGGGAAAGTAAGATCTAGGTCCTTTTAGGTGTGGGTGATGTATTAGAAGTGATCCGGGTGTTTGGTTCGGGTTTTAGAGCCGAGGGATATTTCGGTAAAGTGGCAGTTCAGGCTTTTGTGGAAAATGGAATTTTGTTCGGAAGACATTAAGAAAGGTTTAAGTTGTTACAATTGTAGGGCTTCTCGTTACCTTTCCGTGGATATAAGGATTGTCAGAATCAGGGTTATAACGAAGAAGTTATGGCCTTCAGAAGTTTTGTGGTTTTCAGGCTTAGCCGAGTACACGGGGGGGGGGGGGGGGGGGGGGCATACACAAAGTGTACGCGGGGCATACTAGCAAAGAAGGTAGTACGCTGGGCGTACCTAGGAGTATGTTTGGCGTATTGACCAGGAAGATCGCGAATGTTCCCCGGAGTAAGCTGGGCGTACCATATGTACGTTGGGCGTACTCCAGTCAGATCTGAACCCTATTTTAGGGTATTGGACCTTATTTAATATCCTTATCTCAGAACCTAACCCTAATATCTTCAGCCTCCACCCCTCTAAACCCTAGAAATTGTCTTATACCATTCATGGTAGCATTTTGGAGCTTATGGAGTCCATTTTTGGAGTGTTTGGCCCATTTTCAAGAAGGTGGAGTTAGATGTAAAGATGGAGATCAAGAAGAAGCTTATGGATCTGGCTTTTGTGACTCATTTTCAGCTTGATGAATGTATAAAGTTTTGAAGTTGACCATTGAATGCTTAGATCTATTATGTTGAGTTTTTGGATCTTTTTGGTCCCAAGAATGGAGCTTTATGGGTTTTTGGATCTTTTTGGTCCCAAGAATGGAGCTTTATGGTTCCAAATCCGTTTTTAGGCTTAGGGTTGCCACCGTTGGTGCTAACTAAGTCCCTAAGGCAGAAAGTTGCCATCTTGGAGGTCTTAATGGATTCATGCAAGAGTTATGGTCATTTTCAAGGAAGTAGATTGTTATACTTTGATTTTGGGTTCATGTGGGTCATATAAGTCACCAACTCAGTGACTTTATGGATTAGGACGTTAGGTAGAGCTCAGATATGTAATTTGGTCCCTTGGTTTGAAGCATTAAGCACTTAATGGATTTTGTGCATCATTCGTTTATACGCTGGGCGTACAATGTAGTACGCTACACGTACAACCCTTTTGCCCAGTACACTAAGCGTACAGAAGAGGTATGTTGGGCGTACGCTCTCAGTAGATCTTGGACCTTTGTGGACTTCGGACCTTTAGGCCCTAATGGTTTTGGGCCTGGATTTGCTGATAGTTGGGCCTGAATGTATCTTTGGGCCAATAATGGAATAGTTGGGCCCATTGGGCCTTGTGGACCAATATAAAAATGGACTTCGCATTATGGGACTCGGTTTGGGCCAATTCTTGGACTAGGTTGTTGTGGGCCTTCGTGGGCCAATTGGGTTAGGATTATTGACTAAGGAGAATATTGGGATTTAGTATAAGGTACATTAGAAAGCTCCAGGCCTAATTTGGAAAAGTGGCCATTAATGGTTTTTATGGACATTATAATGTTGGGCTTTTTTTGGGTTTGGGCCTTAGTTTTGGATCATATTGGGCAGGGATAAAATGGTTATTTTACCACTTGCATGGATTAAGGATTATGATACGGGACCCAATTTCTATTTGGGGTATACTGATTGGTAGTAACAGCTCGGGAAGCTAGCGGGGCAACAACTAATGCGAAAAGCTTCTGCAGTGCAAGGTGAGTCTTCTCACCATGCCAATGGGTCTAAGGCACCAAGGCTGGCCTATTTTATGTTATGTGGTATACTAGATGTATTAGAGATATGTAGCATGATAGTTAGCTTTATGCTAAGTGGTATGCTAGTGATTATATGATATGTGTTATGCTAGTTGTCTTTGTGATACTTGCATGGAAGACCTCGGGGGGAGCCTGTGGCATTGGATGTAAGACCATGTGGGGTAGCCCATGGCAGTCCTAGGTAAAGACCATGTGGGATAGCCCATGACATTGGATGTAAGACCATTTGGGGTAGCCCATGGAAGTCCTAGGTAAAGACCATGTGGTCTAGTCCATGACATTGGATGTAAGACCATGTAGGGGTAGCCCATGGTAGTCCTAGGTAAAGACCATTTGGGGTAGCCCATGGCATTCTTACATGTTTATGTATGAATGGCTTATGTGATATATGTAGCTTTTATAGCTAATATGGTATGTGTTATGTGGATTGTGTGTGGGGTATGCTGTGGGGGACTCACTAAGCTTTGTGTTTACGGTTTATAGTTTTGGTTTCAGGTATCATCGATTTGGAAATGAAGAGCTTGGATTGATCGCAGTGCACACACCTATGATTTCCGCAATGAATGATTTTGGGATGAACTCTGATAAATGTTTTACTTAATGACGATTTGAAATATTTTGAATAAATGGTATCAATGTTTTAATTTGGAATGTTTTGGAATGATGGGAATAAATGATATCTATGCTTGGGTAATATTAAAAATGAAAATTTTACCCCTGATTTTTGGGTCGTTACAAGCTGGTATCAGAGCCTTGGTTTAAGGGATTCGGGGATACCTTCAGGTGTGTCTGAACTCAAACTGAGGATTTGTAAAGTTTTCAAAAAAATTTCAAAAGAAATTTTTTTCAAGGAAAAGGTTTTCCAAGACAAGAAAGGGTGTGGTGCATGCAATCAACCGAGCTCAAGTAAGTTTCCCCAGAATACCCATATATGTTGTCTGTTATGATATGATTATGAATCTGTGAATCGCATGCTAGTTAGGGCTAGGGGAGATGCTTGTATATGTTGTATGAGGTAGTAGACTTGCATGCTAGTGTTGAGTAGTCAGCAATAGGTTCGCATGTTATGTGGTGCTTGTAGCCATGAGGATATTGGATGTCATCCTAGAATAAGAATGATAATTGGTATTTGTAACTACAATGTGTATGTTTTCAAAATTGTATATGGTTAGGATCTTATAGCCTTAGAATAGCTGATTTGACCTTATTTCCTGTGGTCTTAGGGTAGAGTTTATTATTCGACAGCCTATTAGATCCTATTGTGTGTATAATTTGCATGCATAAGGCAGTCGACAACGAGGGTGGATGTGGACAGCATGGGTTGTGGTATATGGGCCGAATGTTCTATTATAGTTTGTGGGCTGGAGATTACCCTAGGGTGAGCCCAGGATGAGACTAGTGTCTTGAGTCACCTGATTGTGAATTGGACATATAGATAGAATTGTTTGACTGGAATATGTTGGTTAGTTTTCCGTTATCTGAATGCTGCTTGCTTTGTGCTTTGTGGGACTTCTAGCAATGTGAGCTAACTACTAAGTGAATTTTCTAGGTCATATGTGGCACAGGCCGGATAATCTCAAAGTGATGGAGTTGGCCCTATTGCGCAGCTCTTGTCTAAGTCTAACTGTTCTAGTATTAAGCCTATTACTCGAAGGATTATCTGATCTCTGTTGCATGTGGCCATATTCATAAGGTAGCTAGTTGACATTACTGAGAATCTTTCAGCAACTAAGTACTGGGCGAGGTTGGGAACCTAGGAAAGCCTAGGATATGCTCCAGTGATTTTAGTGGAGCAATTCGGTGAAGTTGGGTACCTAGAGGGAGCCTAGGAGGTGCTACGGTAGAGATCGTCTTGCTTGTTAGCAGACATTTAGTGTATCATGGGAGTAGGTGACTTAGAGGATTCGGGATGATTTCGTAGGAAAGTATGGATAGGTGTGGAAGGTAGTATTGGGCCCGTACTACTGAAAGCACATGATCCATACTCGAATCAGGGAAAGTCTTGGAGAATCTAAGATAGGGATGGCAAAAAAACCCGAACCCGACGGGGAAACCCGAAACCCGATTATTTTGGGTCGTGTAACGGGTCGTTATCGGGTTTTTTATCGGGTTCGGGGCAGGGAGTGGGTTATCATCGCCCCGACCCGACCCGCCCCGATTACACACACACACACACACACACACATATATATATATATATATATATATATATATATATATATATATAAGTTGTACGCATTCAAAGATAAAATACTTACTGTGGACAATCTTTTTAATTATTAACAATCCAGTGTGAATGATTATTTTTTATGTTTTGACGTAATACACTAAAATTAAATCAAATAATTTTTAATATAACGTTGAGTTAATTTTATTAAAGTGATTTATCATATTTTTAATTTAAAAGGGAGGCTAGAACACGTATTTTTTATAAGACATCGGGGTACACTAAAACGGAATAAAGATTTCATTATGAATTGTTGTAAACCCGATAAGATACCCGAAACCCGACGGGAAAACCCGAACCCAATGGGGCGCCCCGATAAGATACCCGAAAGATATCGGGGCGGGTTTGGGAAACCATGCCCCGCCCCGAACCCGCCCCATTGCCATTCCTAATCTAAGAAGCCTGGGAAGGAGAATTCTTTGTTATGCCTTGAGCATGGGAATAGCTGCTTTGCAGAATGAGGATGAGCACGCATGGGCGGGATCATGGTTTGGTCCCAGCTCCGGTGGTGAGCCAGTTTGTGGAAGGACTGCTAGGATTTCGAGTTTTCCTTGGATCTCTTGTATCAAGCGGCAAGGGTTGATTGTGCTATTTATTGCGCTTTGGGATTTGAAACAATGTCTTGGGAATAGTTTATAGTCGGTTTAGAGCAGAGGTTGGTCCAGCTACTGTAGTTCAGCCGTTGGCGACTGAGCTGGTGAGTGTGTCAGGGTGCGAGACCCTAGATGACATGGATCTCAGAACCAAGGACGGAAGATTGATTAGGAGTACATCAATGAGAGAGGTTCAGGTTAGGTGAATTTATTGGAGGGTTTCGGGCGGAGACCCAAGGGTTTGGATCAGCTTTTGAGAGGCCAACATGGTCGGATCCAGTGCAACGTTTATAGAAACTGTGCGATGAAGTTTCGTTCCAAGGGTTTGAATTGTCATTGGGATTAGAATGAGGTGTACATCATGCTCTCAGGGTGGTCGAGGTATCACAGGGGGAGGTGGTCAGGATTCCTTCGGATGTTTGTGGATATGCTTTCTTCAGCCATTTCCGGTGGATACCGGGTATTTGTATCGCTTGGGAATTATGATAAGTTGGATCTCAGGTTGGTTTTCTACTATCTTATGAGTTAACAAGGGTTTTCAGATTCCATTCAGCATGTCAAGGAATCTTTGAGAGATCTTTAGACGAATGTATCTTGCGGAGCGGATTCGGTGTGTACCGTGATTGCTTCGAGTCATTGTCGGAATCTGTTCAGTGAACTGGGTTGCTACGGGTGTAGCAGGTTTGGCCACGTCTTCAGGGATTGCCCATAGGGAGCAAGCCGATATATTTTCGTTGTATTCAGGTGGACAACAAGGAGGTTGACTGTCTGACGATCAGGGAGGAGCGGTGAGTGCACCTGCTCCAGTCATTTTCAGGGTTGGTTCAAGGGATTGAATGAGGGAGTTATGACTAGTTTCAGTAGACTTAGTATTTATGTTTGGAAGATCCATCGGGATTGCCGAGGGAAGAGAGAGTTGTCGCTGAGGTTTGGTTAGACTATCCGTTCGTTGGACTCCGAGATCTGAGTGTAATATCGTTTTTTTAAGTGTTTGAAGTCATTGATGTTGTTGGGATACAAGAAGTGTTAGCTGGATTTCAGGTAGTGTGCTATTTGGGCAGGGATATTTTTGGTATGCTAGCTTTGGTAAGCACCGGCCGTTAGCATGGTGAACATTGGAATGTAATGAGGATTGGGAATCCTTCAATTTTCGTGTGCCGAGCGAACTTAGTTGAATCTAAGTGGAAGAGAACCGTCCATGTATCCACGACAGAAGCAAGGGTGAAAGTGATGTAAGACTACGGAGGAGCCGTAACATTCACTAATGGTCAGTTAGGGTAAAGTGATGTAAGACTACGGGGAGCCATATCATTCACTAGAAGTAGAGAGTGTTGTAAGACTGCGGGGGTGACGTAGCGTTCATAGATTCTTTAGGGTGATTTGGACTAGGGCAGGCTAGTTCGCAGGGTTGTGGGGGAGCCACAACTTAGTTAGGATCAGGACCAGAGGTGATTGACCGATTAGTTATCCGGGGGCGAGCCCGAATGGTTATGAGAATTTAGGATGGAACTGGTAGAGACTGCGAATCTAAGGGTTGGACCTTGTAATATAGGATCTTATGATCGATTAGTGCATGTTTTTGTAGGGCTACGGCTGGGTAGCCCTGTTATTGGATCTCATAAGAACCTGGTGGTTGGACCGGTTGCGATACTGGAAGTCTTAGGGAATCGTCTAAGGGTATTTATTAATCAGTCGAGTAAAGGATGAATGGAAGTCATGGTACATTATGCAAATGCCGATTCAAGGATCTTTGGATAGGACCGGAGTCACAATTTGGATTTGGATAGGAACCCGAATCGGAATTCGTGCGAGATTTTGTTTCAGTGAGTTGGGATGTGAGGAATCTATATGCCAAGGCCATCAAGGGCAGAATTCCAGGGTGGTGAACAGGTTGGTTTGATGGTAGTTTAAGTCAAAGTGATGTGTCTCGGGTGGCTCTGTCCGTAATAGAGCCATGACATGTCAGAATCAGGAAACGGTGGATCAAAGGAGGCCAGGTATGATGTAAGACTATAGCTATTCTGGTAGTATTCACCTTTTTGCGACGGATTCAGTGGCGACAGGTTGTCAGCCTATCTCGATCGGATGGATCAATGGTTTGAAGTAGATAGGGCTGTTATGGTTAGACGAGGTATCCATCGGAGGTCACAGGGGACTGTTGAGTGTGTTTTGGCTCAGCAATCGGGTATGTGTGAGGTGTTCCGGACAGTTGGCAGACAGGTTGGGACCAGGGAGGTCCCCGGGTGTTCTCCAGGAAAGCAGCCATGTGGCAGCAAGAGGAGTAGGAGCGACTTCAGTGATTTGGGTACTGTTTGTGGAATTGCTGGTTATTCGATAGTTGCAGTTGACCGGTGATTTTTTTCTTTAGGAAGCCTCAAGGTATTACGAGTGGGAAGTATTCTATCTAGACTGGTTTCTTGTGAAATCAGTTAGATAGAACATGTGTGATCAGGTTTCAAGGAATTCGTTCATCTCTGTGTTCTAGAACCCTTTGAGGATTGGTTTCAGTTGCCTTGGGTATGCTGTGGTATTCACGGTTTTGTGGCCATGTTGCTCAGGTTGTCTGGTATGTCGGGGACGGTGATGCATGATTTTGATGACGAAATCTAATTTAAGTGGGGGAGAGTTGTAACGCTCTGTTCCGAATTGACTCTTAGTCTAAGGCGGTTGCTCAAAGGTCGGTCATTATAAGGATTATGGCACTTGGGAAGGTAAGATGTAGGCCCTTTTGGGTGTGGGTGATGTATTAGAAGTGATCTGGGTGTTCGGTTCGTGTTTTGGAGCAGCAAGGTATTTCGGTAAAGTGGCAGTTTGGGCTTTTGTGGAAAATGGAATTTTGTTCGGAAGGTCTTAAGAGAGGTTTGAGTTGTTAGAATTGTAGGGCTTCTCTTCACCTTCCCGTGGATATAAGGATCATCAGAATCGAGGTTATAACGAAGAGGTTATGGCCTTCGGAAGTTTCGTGGTTTTCAGGCTTAGCCGAGTACACAGGGCATACACAAAGTGTATGCGGGGCGTACAAGCAAAGAAGGTAGTACGTTGGGTGTACCTTGGAGTATGTTGGGCGTACTGACCAGGAGGATCGCGAATGTTCCCCGGAGTACGCTGGGCGTACCATATGTACGTTGGGCATACTCCAGTCAGATCTTAACCCTATTTTAGGGTCTTGGACCCTTTTTAAACTCCATTTCTCATAACCTAACCCTAATATCTTCATCCTCCACCCCTCTAAACCCTAGAAATCGTTTTATACCATTCATGGTAGCATTTTGAGCTTATGGAGTCCATTTTTGGAGTGTTTGGCCCATTTTCAAGAAGGTGGAGTTAGATGTAAAGACGGAGATCAAGAAGAAGCTTATGGATCTGGCTTTTGTGACTTATTTTCAGCTTGATGAAGTTATAAAGTTTTGAACTTGACCATTGAATGCTTAGATCTATTATGCTGAGTTTTTGGATCTTTTTGGTCCCAAGAATGGAGCTTTATGGTTCCAAATCCGTTTTTAGGCTTAGGGTTGGCACCCTTGGTGCTAACTAAGTCCCTAAGGCAGAAAGTTTCCATCTTGGAGGTCTTAATGGATTCATGCAATAGTTATGGTCATTTTCAAGGAAGTAGATTGTTATACTTTGATTTTGGGTTCATGTGGGTCATATAAGTCACCAAGTTAGTGGCTTTATGGATTAAGACGTTAGGTAGAGCTCAGATATGTAATTTGGTCCCTTGGTTTGAAGCATTAAGCACTTAATGGATTTTGTGCATCATTCGTTTGTATGTTGGGCGTACAATGTAGTACGCTACACGTACAAACCTTTTGCCCAGTACGCTAAGCGTACAGAAGATGTATGTTGGGCGTACGCTCTCAGTAGGTCTTGGGCCTTTGTAGACTTCGGACCTTTAGGCCCTAATGGTTTTGGGCCTGGATTTGCTGATAGTTGGGCCTGAATGTATCTTTGGGCCAATAATGGAATAGTTGGGCCCATTGGGCCTTGTGGACCAATATAGAAATGGACTTCGCATTATGGGCCTCGGTTTGGGCCAATTCTTGGACTAGGTTGTTATGGGCCTTCGTGGGCCAATTGGGTCAGGCTTATTGACTAAGGAGAATATTGGGATTTAGTATAAGGTCCATTAGAATGGTCCAGGCCCAATTTGGAAAATTGGGCCATTGATGGTTTTTATGGACATTATAACGTTGGGCTTTTGTTTTGGGTTTGGGCCTTAGTTTTGGATCATATTGGGCAAGGGTAAAATGGTCATTTTACCCTATGTATGGATTAAGGATTATTGTATGGGACCCAATATCTAATTGGGGTATATTGATTGGTAGTGACAGCTCGCGAAGCTGGCGGGGTAGCAGCTAAGGAATTCATGCGGAAGGCTTCTGCAGTGCGAGGTGAGTCTTCTCACCATGCCAATGGGTCTAAGTCACCAAAGCCGACCCATTTTATGTTATGTGGTATACTAGTTGTGGTAGAGATATGTGGTATCATAGTTAGCTTTATGCTAAGCGGTATGCTAGTGATTATATGATATGTGTTATGCTAGTTGTCTTTGTGATACTTGCATGGAAGACCCCGGGGGGAGCCTGTGGCATTGGACGTAAGACCATGTGGGGTAGCCCATGGCAGTCCTAGGTAAAGACCATGTGGGATAGCCCATGACATTGGATGTAAGACCATTTGGGGTAGCCCATGGCAGTCCTAGGTAAAGACCATGTGGGGTAGCCCATGGCATTCTTACATGTTTATGTATGAATGGCTTATGTGATATATGTAGCTTTTATAGCTAATATGGTATGTGTTATGTGGATTGTGTGTGGGGTATGCTGTGGGGGGCTCACTAAGCTTTGTGCTTACGGTTTATAGTTTTGGTTTCAGGTATCATCGATTTGGAAATGAAGAGCTCGGATTGATCGCAGTGCACACACCTGTGATTTCCGCAATGAATGATTTTGGGATGAATTCTGATAAATGTTTTACTTAATGATGATTTGAAATGTTTGGAATAAATGGTATCAATGTTTTAAATAACAATGTTTTGGAATGATTGGAATAAATGATATCTATGTTTGGGTTATATTAAAAATGAAATTTTTACCCCTCATTTTTGGGTCGTTACAAAAGAGGCAGAGTGGATTTGAGATCTATTCATGGGTATCCGTTTGTGGGATATTCCAATGCCATTTATACCTATGTAATGTGACAGTGAGGCCACACTGTCTAAAGTTTACAATTCAGTATATAATGGGAAGTCGAGACATGTAGGTCTGAGACACAATTTTGTGAGACAACTAACTGATAGTACCATCAAAGTTTTCTATGTCAAGACAAGTAGGAACTTGGCAGATCCATTTACCAAACCTCTGACGAGAGATTTGGTTACATCTACCATGAGAGTCATGGATCTAAAACCAGAATAAAGTTGCTTTGCGATGGAAACCCAACTTGGCATTAGTGCTCCTAATTCTCAAGTTTAAAGGTTAACAACGAAGTCACTAATGATAGAAGGTACTATCATTAATGATAGATCCATGTGAGGTAGGATAGTACATCGCTGCCGAGAACGAGGTTGAGTTACGACTCTTAACAAAGTTTTGGAGACATCTAAGAAATGAAGATGTTGTAGAACTTTTCGTATATGATCTAGAGGTGGTGCTGTCTCAAATGAAGATTTGTGGTTTATCTTCTAATGGGTGATGAAAAGGATTTATATGTCATGGCCATATTAACACTCAGGGAGAATGCAAAGCCGACATGTGATGTGTGGGGGTAAACCGGAGATGTCACAAGGTTCATAGTTTAAACCTATAAGGATAACATTGAATTGGTCTCTTCTTGTTTCTCTCATTAAACTAGGGTTTACTCTTCGTGACACCCAAGTGACATCATGTGTTAGAGTGAAAAAAGACTTTCCAACTTGGTGGGGGATTGTTGGAAATTATAGAGGAAATATTTCAAGATGGCAAGTGACACCCAAGTGACATCATATGTTAGAGTGAAAGGAAACTTTCTAACTTCGTGGGGGTTGGAAATTATAGAGGAAATATTGCAAGTTGGTAAGTTTCCTATATCCCACATTGGTGGGGGAAAAAACATTTAGTGGGTTTATAAGGTTTTTCCCTTGATAGGCCTTCATAGTTTTAGTGGATTAAAGGAATGGGCGAAGCCCACATACCCCCACTTAGCCTAACCTAGCACTAGACGACGTCGTGAGTGAGTGAAATGGTGAGATTTAGGCGCATTTTGCACTTCACATTATGCATCAATCCGGTCAAACAATTGATTTCATGTGACAGAATGTTCTAGAAGGCTCAAAAAACGGCTTTCTTGGAGAGCAAGTCGTTGCCCTAGGGTTTCTATGGGCCGGCCTATGAGGGCCCTTTTCTTCCTTCTAGTATGTTTCCACACCTATAAATACATCTCCCTAGGATCCGTATTACACACACAAATTTTGAAGTTATCTCCATCTCTTGGCGATTTCTTCCAGCTTTCTGAGTATTCTCTTTGCATTTATCGTTTTTCCATTGTTGTTGGAAACTCGGTAAATCTGCATTAAATCCTAGGGTTTTACTATGTCGCTTAAAACCGATATAAGCGTAGTAAAAACCTTTAAGGACAAGAGTTAGATCCGTGCAATTATTCCAAATTCAAGACCAGCCGTTAAAAGTTCAGTTTTACATTTGATATGTGCATAATTAACTATATATCTAATGCATATTTCTAATAATTTTAGCTACAATTATTCTTAATATGGAACAAAAGATACTTATTATGTCTAAAATTTGTGTTGTAGAGACAAAGAGTTGCTTGGGACAAAACGGAAGCATACGAGGATCTGGAAGCATGAAACGGGAGCAAAAACAAAAAAAGAAGATGACTGAAGACCACATCGAATGGAATATTCTCAATCATCATGCTGACCTGGCAGACATGGGATTTACTCGAAGACCACGTCGTGGTGGCGGTCAACCGCGAAGTGGTGGTCAGATTTCTAGAATTATAAAACCCAGACATTAGGTCGAAATCAAAGAGTTGGATTTGGTTTTATGAGGTTAATTGCGACTAAGAACTCTTAAAAACCCAAAAGAAGATCAAAATTGAAGTGAAGGTGAAGGATTGAAGAATATTTAGAAGAATTCAACATTGATATAGTTGGTTTGCTTATTAAACTTAGGTCTAGCTAATTTTACTTAGATCTAATGTGTTTTTCTGCTATAATGAGAGGCTAAAAACCTTTTACTTATGTTTGGTGAAGATGAACTTGATACATATGTGTTGATTTTGATATCGGATGATTATATTTGATTTTACTTGTGTTTGATATATATAAACACTAGCATGTTTTAGTTCTAGTTGATATTGCTTATAAATAAGATTTTGTGTGTTAATTGATCATATTAATTGCATGAATCTATCTCCTAGTTGTTTATGATCATTAAATCGTTAGATCTAGGATTAATCGGATCTTAGTTTAATTAATTAAAGCTAGTAACATTAACTGTGTTAGAGAGCATAATTAGTCTTAATTAGTGCTTGGTTGCTTAACTTGATCATAGGAGAGTAACTAATATCATTCATAGTCCAATTTTTCTATTAGCAATTTGGTGTTTAACTTGTGCATGATCATTGCTATGTCATTCATAAATTGGTAGGCCTAGATATTTGATCATAATAGCTAGATAGTTGGTAATCAATATAATTTGTCCATTAGAAATAAACCATAGTGGGCTGATCATTAGGGAGTAAGGCAAGGTTTTCGGATTTCGGATTTTGGACAGAGTAGTAATGGTTATTCTACAGGGGTGAACACTAGTGGAGTGAGGATTTGTTCATCGTTAGGATTTGCTAAGGATGGGTTCGGTTACACTTTTGGAAAACTGTTGTATGCTTGAGTTGTCTCATCAGTCTGAATCAAGATTTTGGAAGAAGTGTCCCGACTATCTGGTGTTTCTGGAAAATAGTAAGGAGTGATTTCGAGGACGAAATCTAATTTAAGTTGGGAGAGTTTTAACACCCGTTTTTCCAGAACAAATCAAATTAGGGTTTCAAGGAGTCAAAGTTTGGATTTTGGAGGAAAAAGGATCCTCACAACGTGAGGCATGGAGGCTCACGACGTGAGATGAGATGCATGAAGCTTTTTTCCAGGACCGATCTCATGACGTGAGAAATAAGAGCTCACAACGTGAGGAGCGATGCAGCCCAAGCCCATGATATTTTAGGGTTTCCTTTGTATTTAAGCATCTCTAACCTCATTTTAGGGTTTCTTATCATCCCCAAACCCTCTTTCACCTCAAAAAAACCCTAGTGCCCATCCTTGGTTAAACTTTGGTGGTTTTGGAGCTTTTCTAGGATTGGAAGGAGGAAAGAATAAGAAGAAGGTGGTATTGTGATGTGGCTTGTAAGGAATCGTCATCAACATCACCTTACATTTTTTATGGACCATTGTAAGTGAAAAAGCTCATACCTTTTATGGTTATATAAGGCTAGATCTAAGTTTTGTCCCACTTTTCCTCTTGATTGGGCATGTTGAATGAATGGAAACCATAAAGTTGGTATGTTTATGGGTTTTAAGGGCCTTAAGAGTGTCTTGGAGTTCAAATCTAGGGAATGGTTGAGTTTTGGAGCATTGTTTGAAAGTTGAATGTCTTTTCTTCAACTTTGGACCTAAATGAGATCTAGACATGTATTGGACATATACGTCTTAAAAGCATCAACTTTCTTCTGTATTAAGAAATTATAAGACCCTCTGGATAGTTGGAGAGCAAGGCTTAATGGATCGAGGACATAAAATATGGACTTTTCGCTTCAAAATGTTCTCATGATGTGAGACATGGGGGGTATGACAACGTGAGGGATGAGCGACCCCATTTATGGTTTGTTGGAGCATGAAAATGCTCTACAATGTTGAGTGTTTATTAGGTTAGAATATTTCCTTGTATGAAAAGCATATTTCCTCCACTAGTATATAAAGTGGAGGTTATGGTCATTTTATTTTAAGTGTTCACTATGTAGACTTTGTAGTTTAGAGAGAGTGTGGTGGGATCTCTCCCATCATGGGAGAGTTATCTCTCCCAACCATGAGTGTTCTTGTAATATTTTATATCTCTCTATTTATCTACTACAGTTTTACTCACATATATTGTTCATCATGTCTATACACGATTATCTTCTTGGTAATATCTTCCGCACCTATCCAATCGATAAAATGGGAACCTACAAGTTGTATCAGAACAAGGTCTTGGAGATCTCACGATTATTTCAAGGGAACGATCCCGATTGGTTGATTATCTTGAAGATTTTCGTCATTCTTGAAGATTTTCTCAGCCTTCGCAACTGAAAAATTTTATGTGAGTTATTTACTGTTTTATTGGTGATGTTGTTAGAAAAATAAATATTTCGTTGCTACTGTTCATTACATTTTGCTGTTGTTGAATTTGAGTTTATGGAAAAATATGTTTGCTGAAGAAGATGAAGTTCTCTTTTAAAAAGTGGTGTTTGATCTTATTATCCCATGCAAAAAGGTGTTTAGAAAAAGACAAAAATATGATTTTGGGGTAAGAGATTGAACAATTGGTCATAAGTTCGGAGTATGTGCTTTTTAGACTGTTGGGATATTTATTTCGGAATGTACAAGTTAATTGTGCCATGTTACAATGCTTAGATGCATTCTATTTCCGAAATGAAATTAGTTGTTGGTGTATGTGGATAAGATTTTCCGAGATGCTGTGATTTTTGGTATGTTTGGTTTATAACAGGGAATGACTTATTTGATTTATAGTTAATTGCTTTTAGTTATTCGATCCTTTTTATGGGGTAAAAGCAGTGTTGTAAAAAGCGGCCTACTCGGCTGAGTACTCGGAATCGACCCTCCACTGAGGCGAGTTTTGTGAACTCGGCAAAAAAAACTCGGATTAAGTCAAACTCGGTCAAAATTCGGTTAACCTCGGTCAATATCTCACTAACTCGGGCCTACTCGGTCTTACTCGGTTAAAGTCAGTCAAACTTGGTCAAAGGGTCAAAATTGTCATAAAAAGAGAAAAAAAATCAAGAATTTCAAGATTAATATGTATAATACACTTAATGATTTATTATTTAATACACACATGTGATTATATATATATATATATATATATATATATATATATATATATATATATATATATATATATATATATATATATCTTAAATTTTCAGTAATTATTCACGAATTGAGACACATGTGTGTATTTCAAGTTTTATGTATTCACATGTATCTAATTTTGTTATATATTTCAATCAAATTAAGATTTTAACTTATGATTTTGACATATAAAATTTTCTTTAAAATATTTCTACATGAATTAACGAATCCGAGTACTCCCCGAGTACTCGCTACTCGGTAGTCGGTCAAGCAGGTACCGAGTAGCGAGTTCTGCAACCTTGGGTAAAACCACAAATAGTTACTTTATTTGCATTTGTTTTATTCTAGTTTTTCTCTGAGACGCAACCACATCGTGGTATCACTTCATTTAGTTTATTATTTTAGTGTTTTTTATTCCTTTTATGTGTTTTTGTTTTGTTTCACTGATTTATGACCCGAGGATCTAAAACTCCTATTGTTCCTCTACTTCAAGACCCAGAATATGCTTTTCACAAAAAGAAGAAGGACAAGAAAGTCAACGAGTCAATAAACACTTTTCAATCAAACAAAGGATTTGAAAGCTTTGAGAGGATGCCGCAGAAAAAAGGAATTGGATACTAGCTAGAATCCTCTACCAAAGGAAGTTCAGACAAGGAAGAGATAAAGATTTAGGTTAAATTGATGGCAAGCATTATGAGAATGACGATGGGTGATTACAAGACGAGGATATGTGAAGAACATGGGTCAGGTCTAGTTCCACCCAAGATACTAGCCGATAGAAGTTTCGAGCTCAAATGACACATTGTATCCATGCTCAAGGACATACCTTTCACCGAGAAAGAGTATGAAGATGCTTTCAAGCACATTGATGAGGTTAAAGACATTACCAACTACTTTCATGTTCCTAATGTGCCAAGAGAATCCGTGTTACTAAGGATGCTTCCGGTAACTTTTACCGGTGAAGCCAAGGTTTGGCTGAAGTCTCTTGCACCCGGATCCATGACCACATGGGAAAACCTTCGTGATGATTTTATTGAGAAATTTAGTCCACCTTCGAAGATTTCAAAGCTTAAAAAGAAGATTTCTAACTTTCAATAGGAGGTTGGAGAATCATTGTGTGATGCATATGAGAGATACACGTGTTTGCTTAGAAGTTTCCCTCAACATGATCTTAATGTTTAACAAGAAGTTTCCATTTTCTATGATGGAGTCAATGTAATCACTAGGAAACTTCTTGACTCACAAGGGTCAATGATAAAGAAGGAGTTGGCAACTATAAAAGAGTTGATTGAAGAATTTGCAAAGCACTCTCGTGAGTACCACAACCCACCAGACGATGTTACTAGAGGAAAAGGAGATGAGGGAATGAGATAACTAAACTAGATTTTATGGATAGGCAAATGACAACATTAGATCAATCCATTCATGCCACTAGAGTTGGGTGTGATACTTGTAGTGGTCCACATCTAACCAAGGATTATGATTTGAATGAAAATGGGAACAAGAAAGCACAAGAGTTCTATTCAAGCGGTGACAAGTATGATGAAGATTGGAGAAAACCCAAGAAGGAGTGGTTACCATATGAATAGTATAAGAAGCAAAATGATGAGAAGTATAGACAAACCGGTAGAAGTTTCTATAAAAAAGATCAATCACCACCCGAAAGAAGATGGATTTTGAGTCGGTACTTCATAGATTTATGGAAGCATCTGAAAAGAGACATGATACTAATGATGCTAATGTGAGGAATCATCAAGCTTCCATCTAGAACATAAAGACTCAACTTGGGTAATTAACCACACTTTTCAATGAAAGATTTCCACCTAAAATTCAAGACCCAAAGTCACAACCTCATGTCATGGCGATATACACTGAAGAAGAGGTCTGTTCTGAGCCAATAATGACCCATGAAGGAGATACAATACAGCCTAAGTCGTGTTTGGAACAAGAGAAGCCCGAAGCTAAAAGTCCAAAAAGTGAAGTGCACTCTAATGCTTCACCACGTCGTGGTCTCGAGCGGATGAAGAATTTTCATCTTTTCGTTCATATCAGCCTCCTTTTCCATTCCCATCTCGACCAATCAAACATTCTCTAGATCCCAAACAAAGGAAATTTATGAAACAAGTGCTCTGACTCTCAATTAACGCCTCATTACTCAAATCAATGGTGAAACTTCCAAAGTTTGCAAAAGATGTGATGACCAATAAAAAGGAGTTGGAAAAGGCCTCAACAATAGTTTTTAATGAGTTGTGTTTAGCCACGATTATCAAAGGATTACCAATCAAGATGGGAGATCCAGGTCAAATCACATTTCCTTGTGAATTTGGAAATTCAAATTCTATTAATGCTTTAGCCGATTTGGGTGAGTCTTTCTACCAAAAGCTCATATTACCAAAGCTCCAAGACACAAGGATGACCATTCGAATGGCGGATCAATCGAACATATACCCACGAAGAATCATTGAAGATTTATTATTAAAAGTGGGAAGGTTTGTTTTTCCAGTTGACTATGTGGTTCTCAACATGAAGGAGGATGAAGAACTTCCGATTATTTTGGGAAGACCATTTTTGAGTACCGCAAGAGAATTAGTGTACATCCATGAATCAAAGCTTACACTTCGTGTGGAAGATGGTGTTCTTACCATTCAGATGAGTCCAAAAGTAAATCATGAAGAACAAAGAGATGAAGTGTCAAAGATGGAGGCTATGGAACAAGATTTTTATGAGCTAGTTGTAATTAAAAAAAATGATGCAAGAAGAGTTGAGGGTTTGGGAGGAGCATCATGGTGAAAAAGTCAAACGATCGAAACCAAGATCCTCGATTTTCATGGTCTTTGAGGTGATTGCATTTACTACACATAAGGTTCAAGAGGAAGAAGTTGATAAAATAGAAGATTATTTGTATAAAGAAGTGGGGATAATCGCTGAATACATGGGTAGGAAACTAGAGGAGCCAACTATAATCAAGATGGAGGAAGACAAGGAAGATCCTAATGAAGATGGCAATAAGGTAAACAAGGCAAATAAGCAAGGCAAAGGGGTAAAACACAAATATGAAGACAATGAAAGTAAAAAGAAGAAGGAGAATTCAAAGAAGGCATACAAGAGAAGAGTTCAAGCTTACAAGAGAAAATGGAAGGAGAAAAAGGAGAAAAGGGAGATCTCACTCCCAACCACAACAACATAGAGTGGGAAGGAGTACAGATCATGACTCCCCAAAAAGAAGCACTTTGCGAGAGGCAACCACATGTTTTTAAAGTTTTCATTTTTCTTTTCACTTTAATTTCTTTTTCGTCTTTAGTTTATTTTGGTTTAGTGTTTTTAGTCTAACCAATTGATCATGTATTTCTCTAGTCTTCTAAATTTATATCATGGTATTAGAAAGGAAGTATGTGAAGCGGTGAAGGAGCTTAATGGATGAAGAAGTCGTGCAATTTTTGAAGATCACAATCGAAGACCATGTTTTTAGATAAGTGTGGGGATCCCACATGATGAAGAGAAGAGAATTTTGAAGAATATTTACTAGAAAAGAAAGATCGGGAATGGTTTTAACCATTAAGAAGAGTCGATGCATTACTTTGGTTCTTAAAAGACTCTCTGAGAAGACACCACGACGTGGCCATCATCACCGCGTCATGGCAATTTATTTTATCACGACTGCATCTGACTGAACCACGACGTGACATGCTTAGACCATGTCGTGGCTATCTTATTTTGCTCAACCATTTACGACTTCGAGTTCTACACCACGTAGTGGCGTTGCTTTCCCAAGACATGTTTAAGTTTCACCACACACTTTATTTGATGATTGGTTCTTTGATTTATTCCAATTTGGCACATTTGCATTCACAAGAAGTCCAAGCTTTCCCAATAGGAGTCTGTTTCAATTCCCTCAATTATATGTTCTTTAATTGTTTAAATATGCAATGGGGACATTGTATCATTTAAGTGTGGGGTAGGGTTAAATATAGGAAAACAAGTATTCTGATTAAAAATTTAAAAAAAAAATGACTTGGAATTTTAAAATTATTAAAAATATTTGAAATAATAATCTAAAATTGAACCTAGTTTAAAAACTTGTTATGTGGTGATCTATGTTGCTAGCGTTGTGTGGGACGATCCGATGAGAGTTTCAATGTTTATTTGAGCCAATAGATGTTATAGTATATTTATGGCTTCCCTACCCTAGTGAAGTAAGGGAACAATAACACTACCTTGCTTAGTTTGAGGGCTGCAATATGTTTAACATCGTGTACCAGAAATGTATGCAGGAGAGCTTATGTAGTTATTGCACCTTAGACTAATACCTCTAACCAATAAGGGTTGAAGTTAAGTTCCCTTGCTTAAGCATATGTTTTTATAGGATTTTTAGTTTTGGATAACTAAAAAAATAGAAAAAAAGTTGCAAAAGTTGAAAGAATAAGAGTCTACAAAGCTATGAAGATCAAGAAATATTATGAAGAAAAGTTCAAAAATTGAAGACTCAAGAATAAGGCAATTTGCCTAGTTATTATTATTTAATGTAATTTTATTTTGTAGGTTATTTGTCCATATTTATGCTTGAAATCTTAACCGAAAATACCTTAAGGTTAAGAAAGTTTTATGGGGATAGATTTAGAGGGATGCATAAAATGAGCGTTGTTCAAAAGAAGTGGGGAGGTGTTTATGAAGATTGTCAGTATTTAGGATTGGGGAAGTTCTTAGGAAAAATATATACAATTATACATGCATTGTGGTCTTGGAGTATCGGAGAGGCTCAAAGTGGATTGTCTTGTGCGATGTTGGTAGCTAAAGTCTTGATGTGATGATAATAAAAAAAAACCAGTTTTGCATGGGGGCAAGCAACAACCACGTGTGGGTTATTTTGATATGTGCATAATTAACAACATATTTAATACATATTTCTAATAATTTTAGCTACAAGTATGCTTAATATGGAACAAAAGATACTTATTATGTCTAAAATATGTTTTGTAGCAGCAAACACTTGCTCGGGACAAAAAAGGAGCATACGAGGAGTTGGAAGTAGGAAAACAGAGCAAAAACAAAAGAAGAAAAGAAGATGACTAAAGACCACATCGTGGTTGTAACATCCATAAAAATCATGCCAAATTTAAACTTTTTAAAATATTCAAAAAACGATAATTATTACAAATATGTTTTCAAAATGGTTTAATATCAGAGTTTCCCAGAAACAAGTCATAAATATGAGGAGTTGTATGATCACGCCTTCGCCTTCCCGTGATCATCTAATGTACCTGAAACCAAAAAAGAAACTGTAAGACCGAAGCTTAGTGAGTTCCCGCAAAATACTCATATACACAACAATATACATATAATCACGAACAACATATTATGGGTCCAGTCAACCATCGGGTTGGAATACCCCAGTCCCTCAACCATCTGGTTGGAATGCCATAATACTATGGGCCCAATCATCCTCGGGATGGAATACCCCAGGCCCACAACCAACAGGTTGGAATGCCCACATACTACGAGTCCAATCATCCTCGGGATGGAATACTCACGACCCACAACCATCGGCTTAGAATGCCTAGGTCTATTGGCTTTCGCACAAAGTATATAAGCCTCAACCACCAATCAAACATGTGCACATATAACAGATAACCACATAATAGTCTATAGACAAACAAACCGATCTAACCGATTATAACCGCATATAACATCCTATCTACCAGGGTACTGATCTAACAGATCATACAATACTCAAGCATATAACATATCATATTAACAATCCAAAATGGCTG
Source organism: Lactuca serriola (assembly GCF_051521515.1). Classification (NCBI taxonomy): domain Eukaryota; kingdom Viridiplantae; phylum Streptophyta; class Magnoliopsida; order Asterales; family Asteraceae; genus Lactuca; species Lactuca serriola. Next base: position 126,903,206 of record NC_136411.1, on the reverse strand, counting down.
GCCTTGGTGCCTTAGACCCTTGAGTATAGTGAGGAAAACTCACCTCACAACTATCGAACTGTAGTAAGGAATGAAACTCCTAAATCAATGTCTCACCACAAATCCCGAACTATTCAAAATAACGAATATTAAATCAATAAATGGGAATACTAATATTGACTAAGAATCCACATAGTCTATACGCCTTTTTCTCTAATTTGGGCCAAGGCCCAATATCAAATTCACTATCTAAAAGTCCATATACATAAGCCTATTAATGGCCCAATTTTCGAAATTGGTCCCCACTCCCTGGCTGGGCTTTATTCTAGAATCCATTACCAAAACTGGCCCAAAACATCATTGCTCAGAAAGTCCAGCAAGGCCCATGTCAAAATGGCCCAAGAGTGGCCCAACCCCGAAGCCCAAAGTATCAAAAGCCCAACAGAGGGCGTGCGCGGGGCGTACTCCTCTGGTACGCTGGGCGTACTTCCATTTGCGTTGAACACCATCGGGGTGGTTGACTCAGTATGCTGGGTGTACAGAAACTACGCGGGGCGTACGCGAGGTTTTGCCAAACCTCTATTAAGTGCTTAATGACTTAAGAACTTAAGCCCAAAATTAAGATCCATTGACCAAATATGCATAAGAATCATGAGACACATTTAGCTATTGGGACATCATTTTTATCACTTAGGACCTCTTCAAGAGTTTAGAAGGATAGTTTATTTCGTCCAAATCATATCATGCACCAACTTGGGACTTTTGGGACAAGAAATGTTTCCTTAAAGCTAAAATGGCAAGATCTATAACATACATGCATAAATTTTGAAGCTTTTTACCTTCTGGAGCTTCTAGGGCACCAAAAAACTTCAGATCTACTAGCTTGTTCTCCTTCTCCAACTCCTTGATGCAACACCTTCTTCTCCAACTACTCAAAATACACTCTATAAGCTCACACACTTAAGGAAACGATTAGGGTTTGGGGAAAACAACTCTAAACAATGGAGGCTGGGGTAAGGGAGGGTTATGAGCTCATAAGGTTGTTTATATAGCACTCAAACCCTAAATATTAAGGTTTCCACCTGACGTGAGTATGCCCAGCGTACACAAGTGTATGCCTAGCATACTCGGGCGCGCCTAGTACACTCAGCGTACTCTCTTGATCCCAAAGTTGCAACTTTAGCCCTTAGGCTTCTCATGGGTCGACTCCTTTAACCCCCAGGGACTACAAATGACAAAATAATAATAGAAGAGTAGCTTCAGAAATACCTTCAAAAATCTCAGGATGTTACAGTGGTAACATGACCACAACGTTGCGAGTGGAATATTCACGATCTTCATGCCTACTTGGCCGACACGGGATTTAGTCGAAGACCACATCGTGGTGGCGGTCAACTACGACATGGTGTTAATATTTCTATAATTATAAAAACCCAGACATTATGTCGAAATCAAAGAGTTGCATTCGGTTTTCTATGGTCAGTTATGACTAAGAACTCATAGAAACCCCATAGAAGATCGAAATTGAAGTGACGTTGAAGGAACGAAGAAGATTTAGAAGAATTCAACTTTGATCTAGTTGGTTTGCTGATCAAACTTATGTCTATCTTATTTTAATTAGATCTAATGTGTTTTTCTGCTATAATGAGAGGCTAATGTAATGCCCGTAGATTCGAGATAGTCAATTTAAAGATAATAAGTGTTAAAAATGACTTTTTGATAGAAGATTATTTAGGATAAATAATCTTAACCAAGTTATAGTACGTCTCACAAGGATTCTGTAATTATAAAGAACGCTGAAATCCGACTTATAACGAAGAAGTTATGACATGTCGAAGTTTTACAACTTAACTGGCACGACGCCGTGTATCGTAAAAACTAAAAAGTAAATTTTTGATAAACTACTTTTTAGTGTAAGTGGCAAATTCGCTTTGATCAATCTGATCCACTTGATGGTGTGGAATCCCAATCAAGTGGATGATGCAAGATAGAATACACAAGAAGAAGAAGAACAACAAGATAAATCTTCAATGCACATAATAATATTCAATGATGATCCAATACACAAGATTTACACACACACACACATTCTCTCCTTGTTTCTCTCTCTAGAACACGTTAATATGACAATAACATTCCCTTAATCATGATCCTTCCTCTCTTTTCTATTGTCTGACCACTAAACACGCCTGATAACACACTATGTATACATATGGACAAAACCCAAGCCCAAAACCTGAAGGCCAGACGAAATCACATGTGATTTTGGTCCAACCAACCGAAAACCCAAGACTGATTTCGGTCCTAGACCGAAAACTATAAATTCCAAGAAAATAAAAGTATAAACCATAAATTTAGACCTAACAATCTCCCCCTTGGTTTATAGCTTTCTTTTCTTATGACCTAACAAACTCCCCCTGGGTTTGTAGCTTGCTTTTCTTCTCAATCTTCGCTTTGTGCTTGGCTTCAACGTTTATCTCCGATTTCTTCACAACTTCAAGATGAACATATGAATCTTCTATATGAATGACTTCATCTGGAACAGTTGTGTTTTTCTTCAAAAATTTGACTTTAAACGCACGTTGGTTGTGGAGGCTTCTTGTAAGGATTCTTGAAATTCAGCACTTTCAGCTTTGAGAATCTTCTGAGAAAATTACAGAGAGACTGATTCTTCTGAATCACATAAGCAACTTCACTTCTTGTTCTTTCGAATGAGTATTCTTCAATGATCACCGTTGCCCCTTGAAAAGTATCCGTTAACTAGAAAGTCCTTGTGGATCATAGAGTTATGAAAAAACCTTCTCACCATAGTTGTTCAAGGATGTAACCTTGGCTTAGAAAGTTCCGCTACAGTCTCCTTGAGTCTCTTCTTCCTTTAAGTTCTCCGATTTTTAAATTCGCTTTTCAAGACAAAGAAATTTTTTGAGATAAAAACAAAACTAAAAGTAAACTTACCACATAATAGAAATCACTAAGAAGTAAAAAAAACAAAAATAAAATACACTCAAAAGTAAAACAAAAATATTTTTTGGGATTTTTTGATTTTTCTAAAAAAGAAATAAAAACAGAAATAAACATATTTTTGGATTTTTTTTATTTTATGATTTTATTTTTATTTTTTTTTTATTCTCCCCCTAAATTTTTGCATACAGGAAAACTATGAACAAATTTAACAAAAACAAAAATAATGACTAAATTTAAGACTTTTGGGATCAAAGTTGTCAAGCAGTTCAATTATCGTTTATCAGCACACACCTGCATGTTTAGCTCTGGTCAATCACCGGTATTGTGATCCACTTAAATACAAATGATATTGCCAAATTTGACAGATTATATTATATGTCCCAAATTCACTTTGATGTATCAATCTGATCCACTTGATGGTGTGGAATCCTAATCAAGTGGATGATGCAAGATAGAATACACAAGAAGAAGAAGAAGAACAAGATGAATCTTCAATGCACACAATAATATTCAATAATGATCCAGTACACAAGATTCACACACATACACATTCTCTCCTTGTTTCTCTCTCTAGAACACGTTAATATGACAATAGCAGCCCCTTAATCACGATCCCTCCTCTCTTCTCTATTGTTTGACCACTAAACACGCCTAATAACACACTATTTATAAATATGGACAAAACCCAAGACCAAAACCCAAAGGCCAGACCGAAATCACATGTGATTTCGGTCCAACCAACCGAAAACCTAAGACTGATTTCGGTCCTAGACCGAAAACTATAAATGCCTAAAAAAGCAAAGTATAAACCATAATTTAGACCTAACATTTAGCCTTACGATCTAACGAAATTCGTATTATTTGTTAAGCTAAGAGCGTACATATAGAGAACGTTTAAATCTGACTTTGATAGAGGAAGTTATGATTTTTCTAAGATTTTGCATAGCGGTACACAACTCGGAAATCGAATTTTATATCGATCGATTATTAGCCGACACAACCTAAACGAGAATTTAGTGTCTCGTTAATAAGAGCTCAACAATATAAAGACAACCAAAAACGGACGTCGGATGACAAAGTTATGATTTTTTAACGAACTTTAACTGTATAATCCTGTTAAAATGTAACTTTAAAAATAAACTAAAAATTAGCTGACGGAGTCTAAGAGAAAGTTGTAGATCACGTCGCTACCTACGTGTCGATATAAAGAACGTCAAAAACGGAGCTCGTATGCGAAAGTTACGGAATTTAAAAGATAATTAATTTATGGGTTAAATTCCAAAGCTGACAAGTGGCACCATCTCAGCCACAACTTCCTCCCCACAACTCACCACCAGATGGTGACACTTGGCACCCTAACACGTCGTGTAGGGCTCATAACACATTGTTTAGGTCAGTTTCCCAACCTATAAATAGAGGCGCAAATCACCTCATTTCTCACACCATTCTTATCCCATTCTCTCTCAAACACCCCCATAGCCACTTTTCCTTCCCTAACACTTCCTAAGTGTTAGAGGCGAGTACCGGAGTGTCAGAAGGCTCCGAGAAGAAGAGTTTTTAGCTCAGAAGTTCTACCCGGGCAGAGCCCATTTCCTCGCTAAAACTCCCAGTAAGTGAGTTATGCTTACCATACTTTAAGTATAACTTATATTTATCTTCATTGTCGTTATTATGAACCTATAAACAAGATTTATTAATAATTCCAAGTCGTTATACCGAGTGATCTACTTACGGCGATGATGTCTAGGAGGTGATTTAGTGAGGTGTTTAAAGTGGGATTTCCAAACAGCATACTTCGTATAACAAACGGACCCTACCTCCGATATGATCCTACCTGATTGTTCCTTACTTGATAGATCATGAATTAGACTTTGAGGTAATGATGAATCTAGACTAATAATTAGTCGCAGTAAATATTAGACTAAAATCTAGTAATAATGATACTAGGTTTCGTCAAAGGAAAAGAAAATTGTTAGAAGCGAAGCGCTTCCAGAATTTCGAGACATCACTTTAACAAGTGAGTGCATAGTTACTTTCATTTTGGAGCTCTTGGACCCATATTGGGCCTTAGGGTCTTTTAGTTGGGCTTGGAATGTCGTTTGGGCTAGTTTGGATTTTGGCCTTATAGCCCCAATGAGGCAAGGGTTCAGCAACCCTTTGCTTTTAAAGTCAAGATTTAGGGTTTGGACTATCGGGTTAGATTATTGACCTAATTTCTAATTAGGACTTTATAGTTGTGATTTAGTGAGTGGATTCCGTGAGTCAGCAGCTTGAGTGTGATTTGATATCTTCAGTCTGAGGTGAGTTTGATTCACTGTATTTGTGGGTCGAAAGCACCAATGTGAGCCCACTCGTTTATGCTTGTAGTATGATGATTGTCTTCGTGAAAATTGTCCGTTATGCATGTATTTGCTTGATGTTTATGTGACTCTGTTGTTATGATATTATGTGGTAGTGGTAGGGGTGAAATAGATCCGATACTGGTTGAAATAGACCGAAGGAGTTGAAATATACCTAGTACCGATTGAAAGAGGCTGAAAGGGTTGAAATATACCCAATACCGGTTGAAAGGGACTGAAAGGGGTTGGAAGCACCCATATATGCTTAACTATTATGTATGTGTGGTATGAAGTATTTTGGGGGAACACACTAAACTTTGTGCTTACGGTTTTCAGTTTATGTTTCAGGTACTTCCAGTTCGAAGGGGAAGTGTCTGACCTAATCACACCACATCTACCTATGATTTTTACCATCAAGTGATTTTGGGATTCTGTACTCTGATAATATGTTATTATGATATACTACCGACTGTTTTTATATGATTACCGTATGATTGAAATGAATTTAAAAGCGAAAATTTTATTTAAAAATTTGGGCTCTTATACCTAACCTATGCATACAAATGAAGAACAAAAGTTTTAATTTTTCTTTTTTCATTTCATGCTTGCTTTTTGATGTTCTATTCGATATGATTTTGTCATCTAACTTTTCTTTTAAAAGGAAAATTGTCATCTAACTTTTAGGATTATTAAAGAACGATTTCAATGAGATAAATGGCTATAATTATAATTTATATGAACTTCCCGATTGGATCATTAGACAACCAAAAGATGAAAAAGATACAAAATTGTCATTTTGGTGACTATCCACACAATATAATATAGTTAGAGTCCATATCCATCATTTACTTAGGAAATTATTTTATGTAATCTAATGAAACGTGTCAATGACATTTAAATCATCTTTTATCCACTAAGGGACCAACCCATTTGATAAACATGAAAAGATAATTCAAACTAACACCCAAAACATAGTCTTAATTTTACTTATATATATATATATATATATATATATATATATATATATATATATATATATATATATATATATATATATATATATATATATATATATATATATATATATATATATATATATATATTGAGATGCTTTCGTTGTCCAAACTCCAAAACATTTTATAAGCTATAATACTTTGGGTGTATCTACAATTAAGATCGTACTTTTATTATGGCCACATTTTTTATTTTATATCTCTTTATTAATATCTAAGTTATGTATTTTAAATTATCATAAAGAAAAAGTCTTAACTAATTGAATATCATATCTTCATTCATATTTCTATAAACCGTATACAAGATAAAGTTTACAATGACCGAAACAAATATTGTATTTTACATTTTTTGTAACATTAAAGAGAAACATGGTATACTATAGGGACAAACTATATGGTAGGGTCCCAAAAAGTGATTATAGATGGTCACTTAGCGATTTGTTTCACAAAAAAGAAGCCACGAATATATATTAAAGAACATAAGGGTACAAGTTGAGCTAGTTGATAATATGTAGTGGAATGAATCCTTTGTATTCCACTAACAAATGTACCCTCATTTATCAAATCATTCAACTAAAACTTTTGGTGGGGATTGAATGGTATTATTCATTATGATGCACAAGGGGTTCAATCAAAGATAAATCATAGTACAGTTTTGTTGAAAAGAACATCGATCAAAAACATTACATTTTGTTATAGCAACAAAAGAATGGTAAAGTACATACCATTGCACCTTTCAATTCATCCCAAGCCACTTGAAGGGCCACCCCATGTCCCTTTTCCAAGTTCATCATTTCAATAGATGATGATGTTACATTTTGTATCTTTCTGTCTGCTTTTAGTGATATGAAATAAAAAAAAGAAAACCTATTATCTTGAGATAAAGTTCGGTTTAATGAAAAGGAAATGTAGTAGTACAAGCTTTTAACTAGTTGTGTAGTGTCTTCCCTTTTGTATATAACCGGACTTTGATGTTATTCCTCTTAAGGTAACAAAACACCATTTATCTTGAAATAAACGAGTATTTATGATCTTTTATTGGCATGTCGATGTTTAACAAGTCACTAAACCTATAATGTATTTTCAGTTATTCACTTCTACATGGCATCTACTGAACATGTTTTGCTAGCAAGATGCCATATGATTGAATACATGTTTACCCTTTTAAAATTTTCTTTAATCATGTAATTGAAAACACTTTATATGTTTAGTGACCTATGATTGGCTACTCAAGCAACAACATTTGAATAGTTGATGGGTATTACATGACTTTAGCCCTTTTTTTTAGCTTCAAGAAGGTCATAACATGAATCTTGATCCAAGTATATATAAAAGTTTTATTCCATTATAAATTTGGTAATATGTTTTCTGCCCACCTATGCATACTTACATGAAATTAGATAATAAAGAGAAAATGTACACTCTTTCCACAAAGTACATACATTATAAAGAGACATAACACCTACAAAATCATGATTTGAACATAAGCACACAACTATTTTTTTAGCAAGACGATGAACCATTACTGGTTTGACCAAGGATACATGAACGTGGACTTGGAGTTTTCTTGATTTGTAGCCCTTTCCCAGGCGAGTTAGGGTTCTTAACCCCCCTTAACTCGTTTAAATGTGGACTATAAACCCTTTGTGAGAGACGAGGACTATACATAGGCTTCATATCTTGTATTGGAGTTTGGGTCAAACTTGTTATCTTTAGACTGCTTGTGTGGCGTATCTCTCCTCGGCTTCTTGTTATAATTCCATCCAGTACTTCTGCACTATCCACTTGGGTAGTTCTTGTTGGAGTCTCATCGTCCTGCAACCATTTGGCATAAATTAGTTGTTAAACTCAAGAAAAGTAGATTTTTGTTTACATCTTTTTATGATTTTATTATTGTTTAGTTGACTTACACCGAAGGCCATATTGTAAGGTGTGGCTGAGGCTTCTTCATATTCAGCTGCATCTAAATCCTGAAGATGAGCACCTTTAAAAAACTTAGGAAGCAAATATTGCCTCGCAGGAACAAGAAGCATGATCAAAAGTGGGAAAAGAACACCAGCAATCGGAATCCACGTTATGCCAAAACACGCAAATAAGTAAGCCGTCTGAAACAATGTGAAAGCAGCAACAGTCTTGAAAGGTACAGTTTCCACAAACGTCGCATGATGTTCTTCCAAAACCCTAATCCAAATTTTTCATTTCCCAAATTGCTAATCAATCGCAAAATCATAATTACAGCAATAAAATCCGTTGAAAAACTTACTTGTATCTTCGACTTGGAGCAGTGAAAAGCAATAAAATCCGCTCCCAAAATTGATTCCCCGGTAAACTTTCGATCGCCATGAAAGCAAAATACCCCCAAAGAACTGAAGTCGGGATCTTTTTAAGAACAGGCATCGCAGCAACACACGCACCTACCATTAACGCTTGTAGCACATTGCTAAGTCGTTGTTCTTTCACTTCAACATGTAAAAGATCATCAACATCTTTATCGACATCAAATACAGTCTCATCGATCGGTGCGTTTATGTAACCACTACTCGATGCTTGCTGAATTGTCGACTCTTTTAGCTCTTTCAGTCCCTGTTTGAAATGAAATTATTCAAATTAATGAAAGCAGAACATACAAGAAGACTCTGTTTACAACTGTAATTGATAAAGATTGTTTACCAGACTTGATGGATTTTGATAAACGAGTGGAGTCTGCATTTCGTTGTATGCTTGTTGCATGTCCTCGTATAGCTCACTCAAGTTTGAACTTTTGTTTATACTTTTTCGAGCAGTGTCCACAAGTTTCCTTCGTAGAAGCTGTTTCAAATGGACATTAAGTATTATGAAAATTTCAACATTTTCTTTAGTTTGAATAATAATAATAATAAGATGTACCTGATGTTTTAGAGTGGCTAAGCTCTTTGTATGCATTGGAGATTGTGGAATAACTCCATTTGCAGGAGGAATGCCAATAAGCCCACATAGAATAGTCTGATTCACACACAAAAAAAAAAACAGTAAAAAACAATGTTTTATGATCTTGGACAATTAAAGCAATGATGTTTACCAGAAAGCCCAAAAGAAGGAGATCATAATGATACGAAGAAGGTTTCTTCAAATTGAACTCTTTTTGTTGAGCAAGTTGAGATGCAACACTATGATCAAAATAGTAAAGCACTGCAATCATGGTTGCTGGAATAAAAGCTCCAACAATATAAACAGGAGGCACCTTCAACATTTCCTGCAGGAAATTTAAGCATCAAAGTATAAAATACTATAAACTTTATAAAGAAAAAAAAGATAATTTTTTTTTAATACCTTGGCAACTGTCCAGTTTGTATAAGCACCAGGAGACCATGGATTGGGACTAAAAAGCCGCCTTGGGATCCCTTTTGGGACATCATTAACCGGCATATATGAAACACCAGTCCAAACAACCACCATAAAAGGAACACCATAATCCGCAATCAATCCACGTAACCACCCTTTAAACATTAATTAAAACGGAAGGTGAAATACATAAACAGTGAAAGCAGATACTAGCAATAAAGCAGACTGACCTGTTCCATAACGCCATGACCTTGCTTTGCGACTCTTCAAAGCAGTAATAAGAAGACCGAAAGACAAAACCAGTGCAAACATTCCATTCCCAAATCGCCAAGAAGGTTGAAAAGCAAGTTGATTTGGATCCTCACTTTTTGGAATACCAAACTCCTCCACAACTCCCTATCAAATACAAATTGTGTGTATCATATTAGCAAATTTTATTCGAAAAAGTTTGTGACTTTGTGTAAGATGAATGGAAGAATAGTGATACTCACTTTAATAGCTTGTTGCATGAATAGCATTGCGATTAGAAGACCAAACAACTCACCAGCCACACGTGTGAATCTATTGATAATTGAGCAGGCACCCAGAATAGAAAGCAAAATCAGCAAAAAAGCAGTCCAAACGCAAACCCTGTTCTCATTCAGATTACGCAACTTAAATTATATATTTTTTAAGTTAAGTGATAAAAAGTGGATAATAGTTAGAAAGTACCATCCAGACCAAGCTAGAAAAAGGGGTTGCCCTAAATCCTTTTGATCTTTTGCAAACTTGAACATAAACGTGTACATCAACACTGTTGGCTCTGCAACTCCTAGAATAAGCAGTGGTTGTCCTCCAACTATAGCATGTATGATGCCACATATTGCTGTTGATGCTAGAGTTTGAACTGCAGTTAGGCTTCCCTCTGTAACAATATCAGCAATCATAAAGATTTACTATCATGTTAACAAAATCAGAAAATTTTTCACACTAGAAAAAGTTTCCAAACCCGTGTCTCTTTCTAGTTGTTCCCCAAAAGATATAACAGGAATTGCTGAAGCAAAGAAGATGTATGTTGTTGGAGCTAATATCCTGATCATGAAAATGTAAGAATCATCTTTTTAGAGCTACCACATCAAATGTAAGCTATATATTCACAAGAATTTAAAATGTAACAATAAAATGAATAACAAACCTGATTCCTGCACGGATGCCACCTGTCCAGTCTTGCTTGTAGCACAATAGTCTGGCTTTGAGATCTTTCTTGATTCCACGAAAGGGAACAAATGTTTCTTCCATGATGAATGTTTCTCTTTTTTGAAAGACAAACTTGAAATAGGAATGGCGACAATAAAAAGCACAAGGCTGATACTATTACTAATAACTCAAAACAAACGAATGCGTCTAGAAATGGGCAGAAACACTAGGAGTTTTACTTCATTGTGATGGTTGAATTCTTTTGTTGAGTTAGTAAGTTTGTGGTATATGACTATAAGGACCCCTGATGAAGCTCATGAAAGTAAAAATCTATGTACACTTGCTGATGATTACATCTTGGGGGTTCATAAAAAGAATGAATATAAAAGGTTTTGGTAAGAATATCAGAAGAATCAATTAGTGATGAATGTGAACTAGATGAAGGTGGACTTCCCTATTTGAACTCCATAGGCAAATGAGAGGGAAAGTTACTAACGAAAAGAATTCATCAGCATATCCTCCATTCACAAAAATCTCAATTTAAGTTTGATCCATCGGAAGAACATAATCCATCATCTTTCTAAACTCTTGTTCTTGGAGGCAAATCATCGAACAGTAACAATGCGATATCAACCAGCGTACGAATTACATGTCTGTAAATCAAATCGCGGGATATCTGAAACCTCAAAGAAGTTCAAAAACTGACGACTGCCAAAACCCGAATTTAGCGTACACCCATTTATCAAAGAGGAACGCAAACTGATCTAAAGCTGTTTGAAGCAAATGGGTATTGCCAAAATTGAAGTAGGCTCTATTCTTGGGGTGAAATTAGCGAGAACTCATGATGAAAATACGGAAAAGGAAGATTCACATGAGTATTGCTAATGGACAATAGCTAAAGAGAGAAAATGATGAACAAATTACTTACTTTGCTCTTACATTATAATACGAAGAAGAAAAGACGAGTTTAAGTTGAACAGGCAAGTTCACGAACAGAAAAGCATGCGTTCACATAACTTTCGAATCTACATGAATTTGAAATGTACCCAACTGAATTAAACAGGTAGAGAGAGAGATTAGAGGTAGTTTGGGGAAGAAATTGAGAGAAAGAGAGAGAATGAGATCGATTTTGGCGTGAATGAGAGATATAGTGTGTGGTGAGTAAGCATAAATAAACACTTCGTCCTGCTCAAGACAAAATAAACTACACAAAAACACATAACTCGTACATGAGAACGAAAGGGACACAAGAAAAATATGTATAGACTAAAAAGAATATTGTATTCCAAATTTTCAAAAATATAGTATTTTTCTAGGACCATTTAATTTCAAAAGACCAAAAAAAAATATCTTAAGATATTAAGAAGATTTAGACCAACTTTAAAATATCAAAGAAAAAATGTTTCAATCATTTTAATAATCTACTCATTTATGATTTATATGTGAAAGTTAAAATCATACAAAGTGTTTTTATCATTTCTCTATGTCTATGTTTTAAATTAAGTTTTCAAGTTGATATGATATGATGTATTTATATTAAAGTTATGTTCAGTGTACCATAGTCAGCAGAAAAACTAATTTATTTATTTTTATCTTTTTCACTAATTATGTTTGAGAAACAAAAAAAATAAATTATAAGCTAGATTTTTAAAAAGATATTTAGACTAGTTTTTTTCATAAGTTTTATAAAAAATTTCAAATATAACCTTTAATTAATTGTAAAAATCATATATATATATATATATATATATATATATATATATATATATATATATATATATATATATATATATATATTTCTCAAAAAATAAATTATAAGCTAGATTTTTAAAAAGATATTTAGACTAGTTTTTTTCATAAGTTTTATAAAAAATTTCAAATATAACCTTTAATTAATTGTAAAAATCATATATATATATATATATATATATATATATATATATATATATATATATATATATATATATATAATTTCAGTTTATGTCAATTTAGATTTTTCAGCTATCTTATCAGTTATTTTACAAAACGTTTTTTTTACCAACTAGTTTTTTAGTCATTAGTTAGTTTTTCATATAACACCCTGCCTTTCACCTATTAGCTAACATTTTAGCTAACAACTAATTTTTCAGCCATAAACTTTATTAATATCATGGGTAAAGTATCGTATTTTCGTAAGGTTGTGTAATTACAAGACATGCATTTTGTAAGGCCATATAATTACATGACATACATGCAAGGTGCATGCTGCTAACTTGGACACCCTCAAGGTTTGGTGATAGCTTGTGGCGTAAAGGTGTGGCTATATATATATATATATATATATATATATATATATATATATATATATATATATATATATATATATATATATATATATATATATATATATATATATATATATATATATATATATATATATAGTGTGAGGATAATTCAAACAAAAACAGTAAATAATATGAAAATATAAAAACACTATTTTTATGTTATTATTTTAGAATGAATTTTGTATCCACAACTTTATGTCATTATTCAGCAGTGAATAAATGAATAGCTACATGTTAAAACTAAAATTAGAATTTACTACAAAAATACAAAAATATAAATTTATAATAGAATAATAACATTCTAATGAATATATGAATAATCAAACGTTAATATTCATATTAGAATTACTTCAACAATACACATATACAACATTTATTACAAAATAACAACATAAACATAAATTTACAATAGAATAATAACATTCTAATGAATATATATGAATAATCAAACGTTAAGATTCATATTAGAATTACTTCAACAATACACATATACAACATTTATTACAGAATAACAACATAAACATAGTGTTTTTACGTTTTCACATTATTTACTGTTTTTATATGAACTTACTTCTATATATATATATATATATATATATATATATATATATATATATATATATATATATATATATATATATATATATATAGGTTCTATGGAAAACAAAAAACCCTAAAAATACATAAAAAATATTTAGAGATCACAAACTTTTTTTTTTTAAATCGCACATTTTAACACAAAATCGTTGAATTTTTTTTTTGAAAAACTAAATTATAAAAAAAATTGATTTTTTATTTTTTATTTTCAGCGAAATTTTAAAAAAAGTTGCGTTTTTTTGATGTGTAAAGTAAATAAAAGTTTTATGATGTCTAGATATTTTTTTATAAATTTTTATGATTTTTATGGTTTTTTTGTTTTCCATATAACTCTTGTATATATATATATATATATATATATATATATATATATATATATATATATATATATATATATATATATATATATAAAAACATGATCATGCGAGGACTCTTTTTTCGGTGAGAACTCTTGGGGACACCTTAGAAAAATTGAAAAAATACAAATCATAAAATCAAACATAGTACTATATTGGTGTAACAGCCCGGATTTCCAGGTATCTTTTATTCATATATTTTTGGTGTTTTGTGAGGGGACTCGGCGAATTGGAGCTCAAACTCGCCGAGTAGGATCGCGGTTCTGGACGCGGGTTCGCGCCTGGACTCGACGAGTCCAAGGAATGGACTCGGCCAGTCCGCGCTGTTTAATGAAACCCTAATTTCCCGGTCCTAAGCCCTATTTAAAGGACCTTATGGCCCTTCATTGCGGCTACCTTGACCTTGAGAGCACCAAAACAGCTGAGAGTTCTTGTGAGTGAGATAAGAGGCCATTATTCACCAATTTTGTGTGTGTTTGCAAGAAAGGAAGGGGAAAGTCAAGCTAGAAGAGTTGGGGAGCTTGGATCTACTTCCATTTCGTCAGAGGAAGCTTCTTGAGGTATCATTCAGAGCTTATTCTCGTGTTTTTGTTGATATGGTCAAATCTAGGGTTTCTTCATGCCTTGTTTGCCTTGTATTTGGAGTGTGAGAGGTCCCATGGGGATATGGTACCTAGATCTGGACCTTAGTAGGTCCAGAGAGTCCCAAATGCCATGCTTTATGTCCTTCCTTTTGGGTTGGAGACTTAGGTTGCCATTTTAGAGGTCATTTCTTCAAAAGAAGCCTTGTAGGCGTTGCATGGTAGCCAAGACTGTGACTTTACGTGATGAATGTGCTTAGGAGGGCCAGATCTATGAGTTGATGGAGCGGATCTGACCTCAGAAGCAAGATTAAGTTGATGCATGGCATGGACTCGCCGAGTCCGAAGAACAGACTCGGCAAGTAGCATGAAGATTGTCCTTGACCACTCAGCGAGTGGTCTTGCCGAGTTAAGGGTTGACTCAGTGAGTCAGGGAGAGTTAGAGAGGGTTGACAGGTGGACTGAGTCGAGCTGGAACTCGCCGAGTTGTTCTTGAGACTCGGCGAGTTGAGTCGTGGTGGCCCCGCGATTCATGCCAGGTGGGACTCGTCGAGTTGGGGGTGTACTCGACGTGTCAGGAGAGGATCCTAGAGAGTCAGTGAACACGTATAGACTCGCCGAGTCGCCCTAGTGCACTCGCCGAGTCCGGTCAAAGTTGACCGTTGACTGTTGACCAGAGTTGACCAGTGTTGACTTGATAGGGGTAGTCAACCTTAGTGGTAAAAGTGTTAATTAGAGATATATGATGTTATAGGAGGATTATAGCTCGGAGGATCGAGCACGAGTGATTTCTAGGATTTGCGAGTTATCGAGATATACGAGGTGAGTCTTCTCACTATACTTTACCTTGAGTAGGTAATCAGAGTTATGTGACAGAGTATTTGTATGCTATATGTATTTTATGTGTTGTAGTGCATTATTCCTATGTGATTTATGTTGTGCATGTTTACAGAGTTGGAACCGGAAGGTTCCTAGAGATAGAACCAGTGAGTTCACAGAGTAGGGTCTACGGACCCACAGAGTTATAGCCTCGAGTGGCTAATATGTGTTATGTGTGGTATTTTTGGGAACTCACTAAGCTTTGTGCTTACAGTGTTAGTGTTTTTTGTTTCAGGTACTAGTGATGACCGTGGGAAGGCGCCGGCTTGATCTGTACACACGCATGAGATTTTTATGATATGTGATCTTGGGATTTTGTATGATATGGATTGGAGTTTTAAACTTGATGTTTTATGAAAATTAAATGAAAATGTTTTATATTATGCGAAAAATTATTTTGAAATTCACGGTGTTACAATTTGGTATCAGAGCCAGGGCACGGGTCGATGTGTTCGACGGGGACGTCGAACCCTATAATGGGGGGTGAAAGTGGGTTAGATCTGATCCCACATCGGCTGTGAAGGAGAACTAAGCATTCCTTATAAGGGGTGTGGATACCCTCCCTATCACAACGCGTTTTAAAGCCGTGAGGGCAGCAGATCCCATAAGAACTCTGCAGTTAAGCATGCTCGGGCGGGAGTAGTACCAGGATGGGTGACCCTTGGGAAGTCCTCGTGCCGAGTGGCCCAAAGCGGACAATATTGTGATACGTGCCAGAGGGGGATGTTACAAATGGTATCAGAGCCTTGGTTTGAGGGATTCGAGTACACCTTCGGGCGTATTTGAACTCAAACTGAGGATTTGAGAAGTATTTTCAAAAAGAGTAAAAGATTTTGGAAAAACGCAGAGCAGAGTGTGTGTACGATCGGCCCGCGCCCGAACGGTGATTTCCCGAAATACCCTCATGTTATGTGATATTGATATTGATATGATGTATTCGCATGCTAGAGTAGGCTAGGTATTCCTATTAGGACTAGAGTGGCCTGATTTATGATGCCTTAGCCTAGGAAGAGGTGAGCTGCTATGAGATGCTTGAGAGTGAGTAGGTAGCAGCGAGGGGTTTATGAGAGATCTATTAGAGAGTAGCCTATGCATGATAGAGTACTTGGAATTTGGGATCCGAAGAGGAGGACTTGGGGTGTATTCTGATACGGTGCGGACAGTAGTATTGGGCCCGTACTACTGAAAGCACCGGAGCGGTGTACAGCCCAAGTAAGAATCTTTGGAATACCAAGGATCAAGGAGGGATGAGTTGTCGAGTGTGAGTATGCTCGAATGGAATCTAATTTATCGTATGTTGCATTTCAGAGGTAGATCATGGTGAGGACACGTTTGATGCTTGAGAGCAGTGATACCAATGATGAGGAGATCCGCCGGATCATCCACGAGGAGGTGGCTGCGGCCATCAGGGCAGAGATACCAGAGATGTTCGGGTCTATTAAGACCACGCTGATTGAGACCTTTGACGAGCGTTATGCCGCTCTTTCTGAGGCTGCTATTGCAGCGGCCACCGCAGCTATTGCTGCCGTGAGGCCGCAAGGTGGTGATGCGTTGCTGTTCCAGGAGTTCAGTAACACAAAACCACCAGAGTTTGATGGGACCTAGGACCCGGTGGCAGCTATGAGGTGGATTTCTGACATAGAGGGGTGTTTCTTCACTTGCTCATCTCCTGAGCATTTGAAGGTTCGGTTCGCGCTGAACCAGCTTCGCTTGGGAGCGAAGGACTGGTGGAAGTTTGTGACGGCGCACTTTACGCCTGCTGAGCTTGCGGCAGTGACCTGGGAGAGGTTCACTGCCATGTTCCGAGATGAGTACGTTCCCCAGGTGGAGAAGGAGCGTTTGGCCTAGGAGTTTCTGACCCTCAAGCAGGGTACTGAGTCGGTTACAGTGATTACCAGGATGTTCCATGAGAGGGCGATGTTCTGCCCTGAGCACGTGTCCACCGAGCAGGCACGCATGAGCCGATATCTGAGTATCTTGAGGCGAGACATTCGGGAGTTCACGGCGAACTCCTCGTACCGGACATTTGCTGAGCTTCAGGCAAATGCCCGGAAGAGGGAGATTGAGCTAGAGACTCAGGCCAGGGAGGAGGCGGAGTCTCAGGGGAGGGATCGGCGACCGGCACAGTCTCAGCCGGCAGCCAAGCGGGCCAAGCCCGCTGATCCCAAACCAGGGAGCCAGAAGGGCCGCACTTGTGGGAAGTGCGGCAAGGGTCATGATGGAGTCTGTAGAGCGGGATCTTGCTACAAGTGTGGCAAGGAGGGGAACATGGCCAAGGACTGCCCCAAGGGGTTTGCGGTGTGTTTTCACTGCAATTAGACCGGACACCGGAAGGCAGAGTGTCCGCAGTTGCGAGGATCATCTCAGGGAGCACCTCAGGGATCTGCCCCTGCTGCCATCAGAGCTACAGAGAGTCGGCCAGTGAAGGCCGAGGCGCCGAGGGCACGAGGGAAAGCTTTTCAGCTGACCGCGGAGGAGGTCCGCGCATCGCCCGATGTCGTGGCTGGTATGTATTCTTTCGTATATTTATTTTGATGTTGAGATATTATGCTTATATTATGTTGTGCGTAGGTACTTTTCTTGTGAATTCTGTACCTGCCTTGGTGTTATTTGACTCGGGTGTGAGTCGGTCTTTTGTATCTTTGGCCTTTAGTCAACATATCAGTGTTAGTCTTGAGGCGTTGAGTCGGCCTCTGAGAGTGTCCATAGCTGATGAGAGGGTGATATATGCCACGGAGGTTCTCCGAGGGTGCGTAGTCGAGATTTTCGGTGTTGAGTTCCCGATTGATCTAGTTCCTATTGCGATGGGTGATGTCTGTGTCATTGTGGGCATGGACTGGTTGAGTCGATTCGGTGCGGTTATCGACTGCGAGCGACAGCTGGTGACCATACGAGACCCTAGTGGGGGAGTTCTTTCGGTGTACGACGAGGGTACACGTTCAGGATCAACGTTTTGTTCGGCCGCTAGGGCGAGGCAGTGTCTACAGCAGGGCTGTAAGGGTTTTGTGGCGTATGTGATGGATACGCGGGTGGATTCCGAGAGGCCGAGTTCAGTTGAGGAGGTTCCGGTGGTGCGTGAGTTCCCGGATGTATTTCCCGAGGAGTTGTCGGGTGTGCCTCCTGTGAGGCAAGTGGAGTTCAGTATCGATTTGGTTCCGGGGGCCGCGCCTATCGCTAAGGTGCCTTTTCATCTTGCACCTCCAGAGATGCAAGAGTTATCCTCGCAGCTTCAGGAGCTGCTGGGAAAGGGGTTTATTCGGCCGAGCAGCTCTCCGTGCGGAGCGCCTATCCTGTTTGTCAAAAAGAATGATGGTTCACACCGGATGTGCATTGACTACCGGGAGTTGAACAAGCTGACGGTCAAGAACCGTTACCCGTTGCCAAGGATCGACGATTTGTTTGATCAGTTGCAGGGAGCATCTTGGTTCTCCAAGATCGACTTGAGGTCTGGATATCATCAGGTGAGGGTGCGAGATGAGGACGTCCAGAAGACAGCGTTCAGGACGCGTTATGGGCATTATGAGTTTGTGGTGATGCCTTTCGGGCTCACCAATGCCCCGGCAGTGTTCATGGATCTCATGAACCGAGTGTGTAGGCCGATGCTGGATCGGTCGGTGATTGTATTTATCGATGACATTCTGGTATATTCGAGATCTAGAGAGCAGCATGAGGAGCATTTGAGAGAGGTTCTCGGAGTTCTGAGATCGGAGAGGCTTTATGCCAAATTCTCCAAGTGTGATTTCTGGTTGCTGGAGGTCCAGTTCTTAGGACATCTCGTTAAACAGGAAGGGATATTGGTCGATTCGGCCAAGGTTGAGGCGGTGATGAGTTGGGAGGTGCCGAGGTCACCCTCCGAGATCAGGAGTTTCCTGGGGTTGGCAGGGTATTATCGGAGGTTTATCAAGGATTTCTCTAAGATCGCAGTGCCACTCACCAGATTGAACCAGAAGGGTGTTGCTTTTTCATGGGGTCCCGAGCAGCAGGCCTCCTTTGAGACACTTCGCCAAAGGTTGTGCGAAGCCCCGGTGTTAGCCCTCCCGGAAGGCATGGAGGACTTTGTGGTATACTGTGATGCATCGATTTTGGGGTTGGGAGCGATGCTGATGCGGCGAGGGCATGTGATAGCATATGCATCGAGGCAGCTGAAGCCTCATGAGACGAGATATCCCACCCATGATCTAGAGTTGGGGGCGGTAGTGTTCGCCCTCAAGATTTGGCGTCACTACTTGTATGGGGTTCGGTGTACGATATACACGAACCATAAGAGCTTGAAGTATTTGATGGATCAGCCCAACCTAAATATGCGTCAGAGAAGGTGGTTGGATGTGGTCAAGGATTATGATTGTGAGATCCTGTACCACCCAGGTAAGGCTAATGTGGTAGCCGATGCATTGAGCTGCAGGGCGGAGAGCACCCCGCTGTGGGATGTATGTTTGAGATTGACCGTGATAGCTCCAGTGTTGGACACCATTCGTGGGGCACCGGCCGAGGCTGTGCAACCTGAGATGCAGAAGAGGGAACGAGTTGTTGGTTTGGTTTCAGAGTTCGTTACCAATGGTCGGGGGCTTATGACATTTTAGGGGCGTATCTGGGTACCGTTTGTGGGAGGAACGCGTACCATTTTGATGGAGGAGGCGCATCGGTCGAAATTTTCGATCCATCCGGGGGCCACTAAGATGTATTTGGATCTGAAAAAGGAGTATTGGTGGCCCTGTATGAAGAGGGATGTCGCGTGGTTTGTTGAGAGGTGCTTGACCTGCCGTAGGGTTAAGGCCGAGCACCAGAGGCCGCATGGTAAGTTGCAGCCATTGGAGGTTCCCGAATGGAAGTGGGAACATATCACTATGGATTTCATCACCAAATTGCCAAGGACTGCCAGAGGAGTTGATGCAATTTGGGTGATTGTGGACAGATTGACGAAGAGCGCTCACTTCCTTGCTATCAGCGAGAGTTCTTCAGCAGAGAAATTGGCGGAGGTGTATGTGAGGGAAGTGGTATCTCGGCATGGGGTGCCGATCTCGATTGTTTCAGACCGTGATGTGCGCTTCACTTCCAGATTCTGGAAGAAGTTTCATGAGGAGTTGGGCACTAGACTGCATTTTAGTACCGCATATCATCCCTAGACAGACGGTCAGAGTGAGCGGACGATTCAGACGCTCGAGGACATGCTCCGGGCATGTGTGTTGGATTTCGGGGGTAGCTGGGATACATATTTGCCCTTGAGTTTTCCTACAACAACAGCCATCATTCGAGCATTGGTATGCCACCCTTTGAGCTGTTGTATGGGAGAAGGTGTCGGAACCCCATTTGTTGGGGAGAGGTTGGACAGCGGGTAATGGGCAGTACAGAGATCGTGCTTCAGATGTCAGAGCAGATCCAACAGGTTAGACAGAGGTTGTTGACCGCTCAGAGCCGACAGAAGAGTTACGCAGACAGGCGCCGGTCCGAGCTTGAGTTCCAGGTCGGCGACCTTGTACTCCTGAAGGTCTCTCCTTGGAAAGGAGGGATTCGATTCAGGAAGATGGGCAAGTTGGGGCCCCGATATATTGGTCCTTTCCGTGTGATCACGAGGGTAGGCCGGGTAGCCTATTGTTTGGATTTTCCAGCAGAGTTGGGGCAGATTCACGACACTTTTCATGTGTCGCAGCTGATGAAGTGTATAGCCGACGAGTCGGCAGTGGTTCCATTAGAGGATATTCAGGTGGATGCGAGCCTGAATTATGCTGAGAGACCAGTGGCCATCAGAGATCGGAAAATCAAGGTTCTGAGGAACAAGGAGGTACCCCTGGTGTTGGTTCAATGGCAACATCGGAAGGGGTCAGAGATGACCTGGGAGCCGGAGCGTGAGATGTGTGAGCAGCATCCGGAGCTATTTGCAGAGCGAGACTTCGAGGGCGAAGTCTAGTTCTAGTGGGGGAGAATTGTAACAGCCCAGATTTCCAGGTATCTTTTATTCATATATTTTTGGTGTTTTGTGAGGGGACTCGGCGAGTTGGAGCTCAAACTCGCCGAGTAGGAACGCGGTTCTGGACGCAGGTTCGCGCCTGGACTCGGCGAGTCCGCGCTGTTTAATGAAACCCTAATTTCCCGGTCCTAAGCCCTATTTAAAGGACCTTATGGCCCTTCATTGCGGCTACCTTGACCTTGAGAGCACCAAAACAGCTGAGAGTTCTTGTGAGTGAGATAAGAGGCCATTATTCACCAATTTTGTGTGTGTTTGCAAGAAAGGAAGGGGAAAGTCAAGCTAGAAGAGTTGGGGAGCTTGGATCTACTTCCATTTCGTCAGAGGAAGCTTCTTGAGGTATCATTCAGAGCTTATTCTCGTGTTTTTGTTGATATGGTCAAATCTAGGGTTTCTTCATGCCTTGTTTGCCTTGTATTTGGAGTGTGAGAGGTCCTATGGGGATATGGTACCTAGATCTGGACCTTAGTAGGTCCAGAGAGTCCCAAATGCCATGCTTTATGTCCTTCCTTTTGGGTTGGAGACTTAGGTTGCCATTTTAGAGGTCATTTCTTCAAAAGAAGCCTTGTAGGCGTTTCATGGTAGCCAAGACTGTGACTTTATGTGATGAATGTGCTTAGGAGGGCCAGATCTATGAGTTGATGGAGCGGATCTGACCTCAGAAGCGAGATTGAGTTGATGCATGGCATGGACTCGCCGAGTCCGAAGAACAGACTCGGCGAGTAGCATGAAGATTATCCTTGACCACTCAGCGAGTGGTCTTGCCGAGTTAAGGGTTGACTCAGTGAGTCAGGGAGAGTTAGAGAGGGTTGACAGGTGGACTGAGTCGAGCTGGAACTCGCCGAGTTGTTCTTGAGACTCGGCGAGTTGAGTCGTGGTGGCCCCGTGATTCATGCCAGGTGGGACTTGTCGAGTTGGGGGTGTACTCGACGTGTCAGGAGAGGATCCTAGAGAGTCAGTGAACACGTATAGACTCGCCGAGTCGCCCTAGTGCACTCGCCGAGTCCGATCAAAGTTGACCGTTGACTGTTGACCAGAGTTGACCAGTGTTGACTTGATAGGGGTAGTCAACCTTAGTGGTAAAAGTGTTAATTAGAGATATATGATGTTATAGGAGGATTATAGCTCGGAGGATTGAGCACGAGTGATTTCCAGGATTTGCGAGTTATCGAGATATACGAGGTGAGTCTTCTCACTATACTTTACCTTGAGTAGGTAATCAGAGTTATGTGACAGAGTATTTGTATGCTATATGTATTTTATGTGTTGTAGTGCATTATTCCTATGTGGTTTATACTGTGCATGTTTACAGAGTTGGAACCGGAAGGTTCCTAGAGATAGAACCAGTGGGTTCACAGAGTAGGGTCTACGGACCCACAGAGTTATAGCCTCGAGTGGCTAATATGTGTTATGTGTGGTATTTTTGGGAACTCACTAAGCTTTGTGCTTACAGTGTTAGTGTTGTTTGTTTCAGGTACTAGTGATGACCGTGGGAAGGCGCCGGCTTGATCTGTACACACGCATGGGATTTTTATGATATGTGATCTTGGGATTTTGTATGATATGGATTGGAGTTTTAAACTTGATGTTTTATGAAAATTAAATGAAAATGTTTTATATTATGCGAAAAATTATTTTGAAATTCACGGTGTTACAATTGGAGAGAAAAAAACTTGGATCATTAAAATTGAATTATGGATCATTTTTATGATCTACGATTCACTTTTTATAACCCATGATTCAATTTTAATGATTCAAAAAAAATCAATTTTTATTTTCTCTCCAATATAATACTATGTTTGATTTTATAATTTGTAATTTTTTTTCAGTTTTTTAAGGTGTTCTCACGAGTCATCACCGAATAAAGAGTTCTCACCGGAACCAAACCATATATATATATATATATATATATATATATATATATATATATATATATATATATATATATATATATATAGGTTCAGGTGTTTAAAGTAAGTATTGTGTTATTGTATGTATAAATGCGAGCCAATCAAAATTTAAAATAAAAATAAATAATTAAATAAATAAATAAGGGTAAATAGGGAATTTGATAATTACTTTCCACAGATAATATCCTATAATTAAGGTAACAATTGACTTAGTTTTCTCCACCCATCGTCTTTTAAAACCGTAACCCTAATCAACCCTTTTTGACAATGAACCCATGGACACTCTCTGTAATGCTCTTACTTGAAGTGCTAGAACAAGTGGCAAGGACAGAAACCTTAGCAACTGAATTGATGCACACTTCATCTTCGTTCTCACTCATGCTTTCTTCAATTGTTCTTCTCTAGCTGCGAGATGCGAAGGAAGGAGGTCTGATGGCTGCTGATCTTATCGATTCGCAATCGGTGATGGCCTCCAGGGTTCGACTTAGGCGGAAGAAGAGGAAGGGGAAAGAAGCAGAGACGCTGCTCAACACTGGCGTTTCCTCCACGCTGCTTACCTCCGACCACAGGAGACGACCCTCATCCCCGATTCAGGTTCCTCGTGAATCTTCATTAAAAACGTGTGTACATCAAGGCACTATTCCATTGCAGTTTTCTAGGTCAACATGCCATGTTTGGAGATAACATGCCTTGTTCCTCTCTAATTTCTTATTTTTCTTCAACATCCAAGATCCAAGCTTCTAATTGCCAATTCCACTTGCTTTTCCTTCCTCACATGTCTTTGTTGCTGCAAAAGAAATTTTAAACTAATTAAGTACCTTTTGTTCAATATTTGAAACAAATACAACATAAAATATTATGATAATGCATGAATTATATGATTAATTATGCCAATATCATGATATATGTTTCAGATTTGGACTCACATCTTGTTATGGTGCCATGTATGGGGTTTTGATCCTATTTTTCACTAGTTTAACCTAGTTTGGTGAAGGACATGCATTGGATACGCATGTCTACAAAGTTACAATTTTTATGGACCACTAGTTTGCCATGAAGCTTTCTGGAAAGTATTAGAAACGGACTTAACAGATTAAGAGATAAATAAGCATTTGAATATGTCAGGTAGACTTCGATATGGTCAAGGAGGGAATTTTTGTCATAGATTATCACCAGCAACAACAACCCCCACAGCAGGGCACTCGAGTTTGTTATCACTGTGATCAGATTGGCTATATGAAGGCCAACTGTTCGTTGCTTGCTGTTAGGCCTGTGCAAGCACCTATTCTTCATATAATTGATAGCCGTCAGGGGAGAGCTGATACCCTGACAAAACTACAAAAAATTGTTACTGTGGTATGGATTTTTTCTGAGATTTAGTCCAAACCTCAACTTTTTTGGCTTCATGGTCCTTTTCGCCATGTTTCTATATGGAAATGGTCCATTCGAAAACTAAAATGACTAAATTTCCCTATTCATATATATTTTTTATGTTTTTTCTATTTAATTTAATATTTTATTAATAATAAAATAGGCCTACACCCCATTCTCTCTCTCTCTCTCTCTCTCTCTCTCTCTCTCTCTCGTTTCTACACCATCGATGACAAAAAGGGGAACCGAAACCCTTCTCCACCCCTCCTTCCTGTCGATCAGAAACAACCAAACACCCCATGAGCATCGCCGCTTGCCTCCATTGCTACCTCGGTGTTTCTTTCCCCTCATCCCTCATGTTTTTCCAATGGAACAGAAGGAGAACATCCAAGGAGGCCACTGGAGTAGCCCCTTTCGCTATAATAGTCACTCGGTAGCGTAAGTTGTCTTTGTTTTCTTCTTTCATTTTGGAGATGAAACCAAACCTCCACTGAATCACCTCTGTTCTGCTTTCATTCTACTTCCTTCTCCATTCGATCCATTTGTTGGTGCATGTAAATGCTCCACAAATAATGAGTGATAGTTAGGTTGTATTTTTCCCTTTATTGTATTTTAGGTGTATTTACTCTCCCTCATATATAAAGGGAGAGGTGATCACTTTTCTTGTAATTCTTTTCTAATTCCACACTTCTTACTTTTCCAATGTAATCTCTAGAGAGAGAAAGTGGTGGGTTCTCCCCACCTAGGGAGAGTTTCTCTCCCAGCATGTTCTTCATGAAATATATTAGTATCTCTCTTTGTTCTTAGCCTTCTTCCATGAACTCATAATATGTTCTTCGTGTTCATACTTACAAAAACACGATTAATCTCGAGATATCTTACTTCCGCATTCACCGTTCATTGTAAAGATGGGTTCCTACAATTGGTATCAAAGCCGTACCTTGAAGATCTCACGACTAGTTCAAGGGAACGACTCCCGTTCGGTGATTATCTTATGATTTTTCCGTGTTTCTGCAAGAAAAATTTTCGGGTTTCAAACCAGAATTTTTTTATGAGTTTGTTCTTAGTTTTATCTTCTGGGTGATTCTATCTTAGTAAAATAAATTGTTGCTGCTGCTGCTCGTTCTATTTGTTGCTGGAAAATGATATTCTTGAAGTTCTTAGTATTTCTCTGTTGAAGAAGTGTAGAAAAAATGGGAGAAGAATTAACTTTGTGGTCTCTTAAAAAGGTTGAAGATGTATTCCAGGGAGTTCTTTTTTCCTTGGATGAGAAGACACAAGATTATGGGCTTATTTTTCTTGAAGAAAGTGGAGAAAAGTATTTCTTATTGCAAATTTTTCTTTCCCAGCAACTTTCATCATCATGAGGTATGAAGATTTTGATTCTCATGTATTAGTTGCTGTAGATCTCAAAATTGAATTATTTTGGACATAATATTTGTTTGCAAAAAACATATTGTCCTTGTTACTCTTTTGGGTAAGAGTACTCCACTATTTACTCCCTCAAAAAGACAAAAACCATGTGACATTGTCCAATCCCATTAGCTTTTGTCCCTAAAACACACCTGTACACTCTTCTTTTTACCTTACCAATACCCACTTTTGACTTAGAATGCTTTATAAAAGGATTCCCACATTAAAATATGAATAAGTGGCCTTTGCGGTACCATTTTTTCATGAAAAAATAGCATTTTTCATCACCTGTTCAGCCCTTCTCGGAGCCCAGAACCGCAGCCAAAAACTGCCTACCGGAGCCTCCTAAGAAGCCTCCCCGCAGCCCCTTCTTAGCCTTGATCCGAGATCCTCTCAGGTCCCGTCCGCAGCCTCGGTCAGTAGCCCTAGAACCGCAAGCCTACCCTTCACTGTTGATCGCCTCTTGCTCGAACTGCAGCCTCAGTCCGCAGGCGTTCCCTTTCGGTTCGCACCGCAACTTAGCTGTTACCTCGCCTACCGCAGCCAGTTCCTTGCGTCCGCACCCAATCACGCCATCCGCAACCAACCTCCATCCGAAGTCTAATCCCAAACCCGCAATCAGCCTACATCCGGAACCTCCATGACTCTGGTTCCTCCTCTTGCCTCCGGTTCATCAGCAGACTTCGCCCCCCTCTCTCTCCAGCGCCCATCTCCCCCTTCCTTCATCCTTCTTCCTTCCATCTCCTCCCCTCCCCTCCTCTCCTCCTTTTCCCTACCTTTTTTTTTAAAAAAAAACCCTCTTTTTTTTCAAAACTTTATTTTTTTATTTATTCAGTTTTTTTCTGCATTAATGTTTTTTCAATTAATTTTTTTTCAGCAAATTGTTTTTTATTTCGTCAATTATTTTTTTAACAACAATTTTTTTTATTTAGCCATTTTTTTTATATAACCAATTTTTATTAAAACCAATTTTTTTAACACCAATTTTTGCCACAACCAAACCTTGGTTTGTCACATTGGTTACTTCATGTCGGTTATTATTTTTGGAAGAATACTCATACCGCAGTCGGACTTCATATCATTCTTTGTGATGTTTGCACCGCAACAGCGATTGATCAACAAAGTTGTTTCGCATTCTTCACTTTATGGGATTTTATGACTTGTTGCTTATGATTTTTGGTTAACGAATCATGTATCTTGAGCATGTGGACTTTATTTTCTTTGAAGCCACTACGAGAGTTCCAGCATCGTAGTTTGGATATTTGGATATATATTTTTGGCACAACAGATTATTTTCTCAGCACAACTTCAGCAACTATGTCACCCTCCTTCTCATGACTGCAAGAGTATCTCTTTACTCTATTTCTCGTGTCTTATCGAGACCCTTCAAACATCTAGGGAGAGCTATCTTAGCTCTTGGTATCCGACACTCTCCATCCGATAATTTGTTGATTTTTGATATCCGGTCATTGGTTATCAAACACTTGATTTCATTATATTACCATACTTGCTAGTTGGATTACTGTATTATAGCCTTGTATCACTTGTTGTATTTCTCATCATTTGTAAGCATTTAGGGAGAGAATGTTGATGCATGTAAATGCTCCACAAATAATGAGTGATAGTTAGATTTTATTTTTCCCTTTATTGAATTTTAGGTGTATTTACTCTCCCTCATATATAAAAGGAGAGGTGGTCACTTTTCTTGTAATTCTTTTCTAATTTCACACTTCTTACTTTTCCAATGTAATCTCTAGAGAGAGAAAGTGGTGGGTTCTCCCCACCTAGGGAGAGTTTCTCTCCCACCATGTTCTTCATGAAATATATTAGTATCTCTCTTTGTTCTTAGCCTTCTTCCATGAACTCATAATATGTTCTTCGTGTTCATACTTACAAAAACACGATTAATCTCGAGATATATTACTTCCGCATTCACCGTTCATTATAAAGATGGGTTTCTACACCATTCATTTCCCTTTTCCCCTCGATTTGTAGCCACCGACGACGAGCGAAGAGCCTAAGGGAGTTTGTTGGAGATTGACTCCTTCTCACGATCTGTTCGACCACCGAATCACCATTTTGACTGATTCCATTCATGTTCCTTCTTCCCTCTCCCGATCAGTGAAGACAAAGAGTAAACCCACAAACGGTCTTCGGTCTCGAGGGACCCCTTTGCCCCTTCTCGCGATTTCCCATATGCACCGCAGCTCCCGTCGTTTTGCCTTTCGTCCGTCTGTTCCTGTTCCTTGTCCAGTTTGATGGAGACGATGATTATTCAAGGTCAAAGTGGGTTTGGCTTTTTACGAAAGATGAAGCTATAAGAATACGTATTGTACAAGTCTCAAAGCAAAGGAGAGAGAGAGGTGGGTCCTCTCTTGTCTTTTAATTAATAAAATATAAAAATAAGTACTAAAAAATGTAAAAATAAAAGGGTATTTTAGTCTTTTTAGTTGTTCAAGGACCAAGACCAAAAAAAAAAACCTAACTTAAAAGGACCTCAATCCAAAAAAATTGAGATTTTGGCTTAACCTCAGAAAAAAATTATACCATAGGGATCACTTTTGCATATTTGTATAATTTCAAAGTTTTATTTTGGTGGAATATTTGTTAATTGTTTAAATTTCCTTCAAGCCTATTATTTCATAACGTAACATAATAATGTCGTATGATTAAATGATAACATTAGTTACATAAAATAAAAAATAAGTACAATTGCCCATTCTTTCAAGAATTTAATTCTTTTGTTAGACAAAATTGCAAAAATAGTCCCTGTGTTATGTATTTTTTCCGAAGTTTAGTCCAAACTTCGACAGTTTTGGCTTCATGGTCCTTTTGGGCTAGTTTTGCTGCGTTTCTAGTCTCTCAGTAAACTGAAATGACTGTAATGCCTCTCATGTATTTATTTTTCATTTTCTTTAATTTTTTAATATATATATATATATATATATATATATATTAATTAATTAAGAAATAAAGAGGGTCTCTCTCTCTCTCTCTCTAGATCATAAGCCTTCATTGTCTTCCTTTTAACCACCATCATCCATAGACCAAGAATGTTGAACCCAAGCTTCATTCTTTAACCGCTCAATCTACACCAACAAACACCTTATGTGACCATCTCTAACCCTGGTCTTCATCTTGCCATCAAAGATCATCTCCGAAGAGACCTTCATCAGCTATAATTATTACCATCCCAACCTGCAATTTGAGAACTAGAAGGAAAAAGAGGGAAATCCATATCCATTGCAAAATTGGATCTCAAGGAAATCAGCCCTTGTCACCACCTAATCCTCCAAAAACGAAACCCATCTTCTTCGTCTTCTCCATCAACCTATACTACAAGGTGCCAATCATTAAAAAAACATTATGAGTGATGAATTGGAGTGTATTAGGAAGGAGTACATTGATTTGGAGCTCTTTTCAGAACAAAGATCCCCTTTTTGTGATTTTTTAATCTCCTAAGTTTGATTTGTACAGCCTTTTCATTTCTCTAATCATTTACTGTATTTGAAAATCGAAACCACTTATCACTTCAGATTCGATAAATGGGTTCCTTTCAGTTTTGAAGCTTTGAAGTTTTCCTTATCTGGGTTTTGTTGGAATTTCTTATTCTTCGATCATGATCTGGAAGATGAGGTTTGGATTTAGACATCTTATCAGTGAAAGGGTCCTAAACGTTTGAGGTGTCGGTGAAGGTTATGTCGGAGTCAATGACATGATTGAGGAGTTTAATCATATCAGATTCCTTTTTCGGGGGTCCGTGACTCCCAGTCATACCCATACAGTCCAATCCCTGTGCTAAAACGACTTAGACCCTATGAACCTAATTTCAATTTTGGCACCTCCGACACCATTGTTGTTTGTTGATCGAAATTTGGTTAAACCGAATGAGTTTGTTTGCAGTTTGAATGTAGTAATGCACCATAAAATCGAAAGGTCCAGTTTCTTTTAGGTTGTGGGAAATATCACCTCTTGGTGTTATGTGTGCCCAAAGTCGAAATCGAAATTGTGTGTGTGCCTAGAAACGAAATCGAAAATGATTTACCCTAAAATCTGTCTAGGACCTCGATGAGTTTGTGGAAAATTTTCAGAAACACAAAGTCATTTTGCATGCATGTGTGTGTCAAGAACCCATAAATTAGATAGGTTTGTTCATGGGTGTCTGTGTGTGTATGAATTTAGACAAAAAAAAAACTCAAATTTATGTTTCTTCAAGAAAATCATTTTTTCCATATCTCTACTACAATTCGTCGAGGTGTTTTGCTCTTACCAGTTTCTGTAGAATCATTTTTCAGTATGTGTATGTATGAGTGATGTACGTGTATTTGAAAGAAGGTTCAGTGTGTGTATGTATGAGTGATGTACGTGTATTTGAAAGAAGGAAGAAGACGATTGATAGATGGGTTGGGGTGGGGAGAGTGAGAGAGAGAGAGAGATGTGGGCCCAAATTCAATATTTATTTTCGTTTTCATTTAAATTAATTAAAAAAACATTAAAAAATATTATATGGACATTACAGTCATTTCAGTTTATAGAGGGACCAAAACCATAAAAAAACTACATCAAAAGGACCATGAAGCCAAAAAAGTCGAGATTTGGACTAAATCTTGGTAAAAATGCTTACCACAAGGACCATTTTTGCAATTTTGTCTAATCGTTATTAACCAACATTTTAAATAAATATGACAATAATAATTGTTTTTATTTTTTATTTTTATGTTTTTGAAAAGGGAAAATTGCAAGAAAGTCATTATATTACCATAAAATTTCGATTTTGACTCCAATTTTTTTTCTCAAGTTGCAATATCAACCAAATTACTGGTTCCACTACTAGAAATATAGCCTTTTACGACGCGCGAACCATGACACGCAGTGATTTATGATACGCAAAGGTGAGTGTCTAAAAAATAATGTCATCTCTTCCAAAATTTAAAGGATTTCAGACGCGCATTTTTGCGTGCCCTAAAATTAGTGTCTAAACAAAAAAAAAACATGGAGGGCACCTGCGTGTCATCTACGACCGTTGCTTTATAAATTTTAATAGAACGCGCACGTTCCATCCGGGGAAAATGAAATCCCAAAAACTTAAAATCCCCGCCTTCCTTTTTTTTCTCCCTCCACTTTAATTTCCCTAGTAGCTAGGGCTTTTTTTTCAAGAACTTGCCCCGATTATGCCCTCCTGTACTGCTCATTCTCTCTTCAACTTCCCTTTCTCTCCTTCTCACTTCGACAAACCCTTTATCTTCTTCTCGGTTCTCGACGTCGACAGCTTCTCCCACCTCCGACGTTTCTCTTGGTGTTGGCGCATCCCACCTCTGACCTCCGTCTAGCCCTGCCCCACCGTCCAACGCTTTCCAGCGTCACCCAGCCGATGGAGCCCCTCATCTCCAGCAATCTCACCTCGCCTGCCCTTGCCAGCAACATTAGGTCTGGTGACCTAGACCGAGAAAACTCAGAGCCTTCGGAGGAGTGGTGGCACTACTCAAATCCCAGCGATGGAAGGAAACTCTCTATCACAGCAACAGAAAGTCGGAGACTGGAATGGGAGAAAGAGAAATAGAAATCGAGAAATCGACTTATACAGTAAATGGGGAAGAACCGATGATGCACGCAACATGTTTGATAAAATGCCTCATCCGCCACTGGAACAAAACTGTACGGACAATTCCAATCTCTCGTAAGTTTTGTTAATTTGAATATTTGATTTGTTGTGATGCGGCTTAGATCTTAATTACACTCGGATGCTCGCTTAGAAATAGATAATTTTTACAATTCGATTCACCCTTAATCTGTCATTTCGTTTTTGAAATCATTGATCCATCGTGATTGGGCTTTATGTGAGCATCTTCGTTTTCTAGATTTGGAATTTGTGGAATATCTAATATTACGTTAGATTTGCCATTGATTCGATAATTGTTTGAAATTTCAATTAGGCTTAGCATTTTAGGGCATGACCGTTTGGAATCTGTGTTTATGTTTGGTGTTTTGGTTTCGTTGCCTTTATTTGTTTCGTGTTTTCATGATGCATCTGAACTGTACTGGTTTTAGGTGTCTGATAATATACTGTACATATGAAGTGATATAGCTGTATTTTTCTTTAGCATGCCAGATGTGGCGTCTAATTTTATATCTAACTGTAACTTCTGTAATTGTGATTGATGATTTTGGGATTTTAGGCTTACCATCCGGGTTGATTACTAGATATGGGGGTTTACCTAAGCACACCTAAAACTGATAAAACATCCGACGATGGTGAGAATGAGAAACTGAGATATGGAGTCTCATCCATGCAAGGATGGCGCACATCAATGGAAGATGTTGTAAGTCCCTAGTATAGGCTACTTGTTAGTTATATAAGCTATTGTTCCTGTTTGGATTTTCTATATTCTAAAAAGGTATGATAGTTTAATGCTCTTGTAATCTTGTTGAATTTTCTCTATATCTCTCTATGATACAACTTTCAGTCAGCCCAAACATTGATCACTATAGTAATTAACCAAGATTTTATGTGTCAATATGAGGTGTTTGGTAGCATGTTGCTTTACTTGACTTGGACAACTCCACATCTTTCTTTGGCGTTTATGATGGCCATGGAGGTAAGCATATGGATATAGATTATATACACACATGTTTGTTTCTTCATATATAAGGTGTCCTTGTTGGGTAATCTTGATTCAGGATATGGATATGGGTATCAGAGCAGGTTGAAGAGAGCTAGTTTGAGAGTCGACTTTCGGATGGAGGAGCTTTTGGCTGCAGGGCAACAAGAGCAGTAGAAGCAGCAGCAGGTCGACAAGAGAAAGAATGTTTGATTGGCAACAATCAGAAGAAAGAAAGAAAGACAAGAAGAAAGAAGAATGAAGAAAGTAGAAAGAAGAAAGAAGAAAGAGAAAAGACATGAAGAAAGAAGAATGAAGAAAGTAGAAAGAAGAAAGAAGAGAGACAGGAGAGAAGAGGTCGATCATTGTTGGAGCCGATCACCTCCATTGCCGAGAGATAGATTCATTGTAGAGAGTGAAGCAGGAAAAAGGACTCGGTGGTGCTAGGTCTTTGTGATCAGAAGAAAGAAGAAGAAGAAGAAAAAAACAACACAACTGTGTGACATGTTAGCAGGCAAGAAAGAAGAAAGAAGCAGCAAGCGATCACTTTTGATCGAGAAGGAAAGAAAATTGAAGCAAGGTACAGCAAGAGTCTAAGCAAGATAGAGCAAGATTAAAGCAAGATAGCAAGATCAAACCTAAGTGGTTTGAATAGCAAGTAATAAGATTCGAAGTGACCAAACAAGAAAGTTCGAATCAAGGAAGAAAATAGTAAGTTTAGCAAGATCAAGAGATAAGAACCTTGTGTTCTTAAAGCAAGTAGCAAGAATGATTTGGATAGCAAGAGAAATGTTAGCAAGCATGAAGCAAGAAAAACAAGTCTGTAGCAAGTAGCAGACAAGAAAGCAAGATAGGTTCTCAGCAAAAGAAGATTGAGAGAGCAAGAAAGAAAGCAAGCAAGAAGCAAGAAGAAAATACGCAGGAACGAGATCAAGACATGTTTTTTTTGGAACTCAAAAATTTAGCAAGAGATGGCAGAAAATACAGAAGCTATCCATAAGCAAGGAGGAACTGTGGAAGAGGTTTGGATAATCAAGATTAGGGGGTGAATGTTGGGTAATCTTGATTCAGGATATGGATATGGGTATGGGTTAATGGTTAGTATTTGTTTGATTTATTTAGTTTAAATAAATGGTGCTTGACTAGTTCATTAGAAGTGCATGTGGGTATACTTGGTCTTTAAAGCATCCTAGTCTTAAGGAGTAGTTAGCTAGTTTGTAGACTGTTTTAGTTTGTTTCCATTGGATATGTACTACAGGCTATATATATAGCCTTTGCTTTCTGAATATGAGAAGTCAGTGTGCAGCAGCTTTGAGTCCAAAGTACTTTCGTATCTCTATATTTGCTTTCTGCATACATATATATCTGTGTTGTGTGAGTGAGAAGGTTGGGACCTGTTCCAACAGTCCTCACTAAGCTTTTTTTTTATCTTTCAGTTCAGGCAGTCTCTAAGTTCTGTGCCAAGTATCTTCACCAGCAAGTCCTGAAGCAGGAAGCTTATGCTGCTGGTGATATTGGAACTGCTGCCCAGAAATCTTTTCTCAGGTTACTCTTCTATGTTATCTATTCACACTAACCAAATACATGGCTGTTTTAAATTGTCTGTTATCTGAAGAAATTGGTATCATTATGCAGAATGGATGAGATGATGTGTGGACAACGTGGCTGGAGAGAGTTGGCTATATTGGGAAATAAAATGGATCAATTCAGTGGCATGATAGAGGGACTAATCTGGTCACCAAAGGGTAACGATTTAAAATGTCTAAATGATAATTGGTCTAATGAGGAGGTACTTTCTTTCTTCCTTCATACACACCAAATATACTGATGTCTGGATGAAATGAGTTGTTTCAATGAATTGATGTATGTATGTAAGAGCTGTTAAAGGCATAACAATGAAGGGGGCATGAAATTTAATAAATTAGCTTTATTATAAATTTAAGTTGATTTTTAGTTAAAAAAACAAGACTTAAGGAATGATTAGTTTGGATCCAATCCTCTCACCACTGTACTTATGAGGCTTTGTAATATTTTACTATTAATTTCTTGATTGTCTTCAATGTTGGTCCACTTTGCTTGGTTTTTAGTTAGTTCTTTGTTGATAGGATTATAATACTCTTAGAAATTAAGATGGAGTATTAATTTGAATCTTTATATGGATTGAAGATCAAAAGGATTTGGGCTATTTTGTTTCATTTTTATTTGGTTATTCACTAATGGGATTAGTGTATTTTGTTTAGCTAATAGGATTAAGGTCATTTTAATTATATGTTTTCTTTTAGTTTTTGAGTCAAATTTATTAATTATCATCCAACTTCAAATATGTTTGGTTTTTATTAATCATCATCCAACTTCAAATATGTTTGGTTTTTGAGTCAAATTTATTAATCATCTCCGCTATATTGTTGTTAAAAGACAACAATACCCTTTGGTAGATGTTGAAGCACAATATAAAATATAACATGTATGTTTACTTTGAAGTTTATGCAGGTTTCTTGGACTTGCTCCTCTGAGAGGTTTCTTCACAATCTCTTGTTTCTGGTGTGCAACATCAACAACAATAATTTCTTCTCTTGGGCTAAAGAGATAATGACACATGCCAAGGTTATCTCTCTCTCTCTCTATCTCTCTCTCTCTCTCTCTCTCTCTCTCTCTCTCTCTCTCTCTTTCTCTCTGTATGTGTGTGTATACCTGCAGTTGCACATGTAGTTTGTGATCAACTGATTTCTTATAGGAATACAAGATGATGACTTGTCTTCCATCATTATCTCAAAAGGAAATACTTGTTAAGCTCTTTCAATCTGCTGGGACATACAACACCTATCCAGGCTGGATCCCTTTTACTTGTGGGCCCATTTCTTGATTACTGGTTAATAGAAAAGAGAGTCAACTTGTTTAAATATGATATTTCCTCTATGGTGAGTAAGAGTATATTTATACAACTATAAACCAGTAATTGTTAACAGAATCATGGTTTTATCTGTGTAGGATTTCTTGGTGTTATTGATAGAGGATAAGGAATTGGTCAAAAATCCTATGATTGATGCTTGGTTGCTGAAGAATAGAAAAAGTCCCTGGGTTGGGAAGAAAGAAGGGTTACAGGGATGTTGGATCTTTTATTGAACTCACTCCTGATGCATCTGAAGTGGTAAGCCATTGTATCTAGTAGTTTTGGAGGAAACGAGACTCAAACAAAAAGCAAACACACGGAGAGTTGTTGGCAGATAGTAAGCTAGATAATGCAATTGTATATTCTGCTTCTCTTGAGTTCATTTTTTTATAACATTTAGTCACTATTGGAATAATTATTTGTATTTGACATATTAGTGAAATGAATTATCTTTGTTATTTATGGTATTTTATTTGTATGACATTAAATTTTATGAAATGGATTATATTTTTTGTATATGATATTTTATTTTATATTGTGAGGCATTAAATGCAAATTTAATTTGAAAATTAGTAAATCTATAAAAAATAATTTTTTTTTTAACATTTAAAATTATGATACGCAAACATGCGTGTCATCTTCATTTATGACATGACCTTTCTTGATA
Organism: Lactuca serriola; assembly: GCF_051521515.1. Classification (NCBI taxonomy): domain Eukaryota; kingdom Viridiplantae; phylum Streptophyta; class Magnoliopsida; order Asterales; family Asteraceae; genus Lactuca; species Lactuca serriola. The sequence goes on along the minus strand of NC_136411.1, from coordinate 126,866,865 downwards.
CGCATTGCGTGTCATTAACACGCGCGTCGTAAGGTTACGACACGCGAATGCGTATCGTCTTCCTTTATGACAGGGCCTTCCTTGATACGCATTGCGTGTCGTAACTGCGCGTCGTAAATGCGCGTCATAAATGCGCGTCGTCTATAGACGACGCGCAAAAGCGCGTCGTCTCTCTTTATGACAGGGCCTTCCTTGACACGCATTTGCGCGTCGTCTGAGCGTTTTACGACGCGCAATGAGCGTCGTAAAATGCCTTTTTTCTAGTAGTGTTCTCAATACTCTCACGATAACCATTTTTCCGGAATTGCAATAAAGTCACTAAGTTTACCAAAATTTCGATTTTAACATTGAGTTTCAAATTGTAAAAAAGGCTCTATAAATGAAGGTCGGTCTAATGGTTCAAACTCACTTAAACGTCAGCGAAAAATGTATAGTTATCCTTTCAAAAGATGTTATTGTGGTTTAGAAGCTCTATTTGTAAAACAAATAAATGAAGACTCCTTCAATGTCGATTTAGTGGTTTAAACTCACTAAACATCTCCCGGATTGACCTTATTGGGGTCTTCATTTACTTGTTGTAGAAATCGAGATTTTAAACCATAATAACATCTCTTAAGATGGTGAGTATGTCATTTTCACTGATTTTTAAATGAGTTTAAACCACTAGATTGACATTCAGACGTCATTTATGAAGAAATATTCTGACGAGAAGTAAACATCAAACATTATAATATAAGTGATATAAAATGGTGAGGATATATATTTTTGTTGACTTTTAAATGAGTTTGAACCACTAGATCAACCTAAAAAGACATACAAAATTGGGTTTCGATGTAAATCTTATATTTGAAACTCAATCCTACAACATAATAATAATCTTGTATCTCCTTATGTTTTAGCATTGGGCTATCAATATATAATGCACATTAATTGTTAAATTTGTCATTGATGTTTGTTAATTTATCACGATGAAAATACTAAAAAGACTTTAAAACTATTCTCGTATAATTGACTTCAAAAAGATTAATATGTTATTTCATTCATATCATCATTAATAAATGAAAATAATTTTGTCACATGCAACTCTCTTATTAACTTGGACACATGTCATTTTTTGGTATTTTTGAATAAATGTTTTTTCTATTTGTCATTTTCTCATTTTTTTTTTTTTATCTTTTCTTAATTAACACATCATATTTACATCTCTTAATTAAAAATAACTAATAAATTGCAATATTAATACTCATATAGTATTTAATATGGTTCCTTTTAAATTTTAAATTTAAATTTTAAATTTCAAATTTAAATAAGTTTTTGTTTAAACTTTTATATTTAATTTTTTTGTTTTATCAAATTCGTATAACATATGGGTCTCACACCTAGTTTATAATAGAGAACATTATTATTGATCCATGAATTGTGATTATATATTTAGATTGATCCACAATATGATTTTTGATTATATTTATAATAAATCTGATATATATAGATCAAAATGTTTCAAGTTTATAAATAGTGTTTCAAATGCTTTAGTGATACGATTTTAATTCTACTTTAATGAGAATAAAAAATTTGGTTCCTTCATAATTTTAGGTCTTTTATATTCTTAGGCATTTTTGGAGATCACGATCAAATCTTTGTGATGCAATCAAGGATATTTTTCATGCCAAGTTTATCATGGGAAGATATGGTCTTGGAGAAAGAAATGGAGGATAAAGAATATCCCAGTTGTTTAAAATTGAAGATATCGATATTTATAATATTGTTCGATGATGTATTTGAACAATTAAAACAAGGGAATCTAAAAGTACAAATATTTATTTTGAGTGATTATTTATTTGAACTTAAGTTTTTTAAATTATTTTAAACAAGTTATATCATTCTAAACAAATTTCATAAAACGAAAAATAACAACGGTTTCCCCAAATTCTTTCTATTTAATTGGACAATATATACCTATTCAGTTACTTTAAAATTTAATTAAAAACATCTCAAAAGAGAAAAGGTGCACTACCAAACTTAATTATAACTACCAATAACATAAAGCTGCGTTACCAAAAAGGGCAAGGCATATTTCGTTTTGCAGTAGAAAATTATTTTATTAAACTTTTTTTTATACCTAACTTATTTTCACCACCATATTATCGACGACACGAAACGGGTATTTTTCCCTTTCACTTCACAAAATTGATTTCAAATTAGATATCTTAATTTTTAAAGTTTCATTTACGTAACATGATATAACTTTTTTAAAATTATTATAATTGATTCTGTTGACATACCGAGTATTACTGTTTATTACCTTTTAATAAATAATAATAGTAACATCCACACGTGTCACTTGCTGAGGCTTTCAATTAGTTATTAACTAAATCGAGTGTTTAATAAATCATTAAATCTGCAGAAAAGCTAAAGGTGGTTATAAATCTTGTCCTTAAAGAGAAAGTTGCATGACCTAACTAAATTTTACCAAGACAAAACATAAGAACGTTCGAAATAACATTGTAGAAGAACAAGGAAAAATGACATAAAACCTACGGTTTTAAGAGGGGCCATAGTACCACTTTTATTTTATTTTTTTATTTTTTTTTAATTTTTATTATTTTTTTTTGTAGAGTTTATACCTTTGTGGAGCATTTTCTTAAAATGGCAAATTGCTTTTTTTTGTCAACTAGAGTGTGCGGGCTGTGATAAATAAGAGTAAATAAGAGGTGGAGACTATATGATATATTTTATTGTAGGGTCATGGTAAACATTACGAATTAGGTACAGTTATTTCAAACATATTTTGGGTTTAAGGTGAGAGAAAAAAATGGACCTTTAAAATACACAAATTTCATCATTTTTTTTAATAACTCAATAATTAAAATAAAATTATTTGTATTATATTCTAAACATAACAATTTCCATAAAAATTTGGGCCCCTAAGATGGGTCATTGACTATCACCCCTTTCGCTCACCCTTTAGAACGGGCCTGATCACGCATGGTTTTAACCGTATGACAACCAAAATCAACAACATCCGCCTTATTCGGTCACCACTCCTGACAAACCACAAATGAAATTTTAGGCTGAGCTATCTCAACATACAAACACGACATACATCCGGACCGATTAAGAGTTATTTTTTTGTATTTAATCTCATTCGAGTCATACATCATGATATAATCTGCTGAAATTATAACTAAACAAGAAAAGGAGAATTACACAGGACACACTCTCAAAAAAAAATACATCGATGCCTTAACCATCTATATGTAATTTTACAATTATTAACCAAATATATTTTGTACTTAACAGTGTATTGATGCCCCCCCTCCCATATATATATATATATATATATATATATATATATATATATATATATATATATATATATATATATATATATATATATATATATATATATATATATATATATATATATATATATATATAGTATTAAGTTCATGTGAAATAGCTTAATTTTGTGAGACCGTGAGTCGCAATTCTAGTCACTCATTTTGTAGATAAAAAATATTTTTAAAATGCAAAATAATTGAAAATTCCGAAAGAAAAAATTCAAATATGATTTTCGTCATTTATATTTTTCAAAAAAAAAAATTAAAAAAAAATACTAAAATAAATAAATAATAAATAAATAAAATACTGTTTTTTTTACATATTCTAGTAGAATATTAGAATAATTTAGTAGAATATTAGAATATATTTTACATATCTGACAAATCTAATAGAATATTCTAACATTCTAAAAATCACATTAGAATATTTACAGTGTAATATTCTATTAGAATATTTCATGTATTTTTGAATATATATATATATATATATATATATATATATATATATATATATATATATATATATATATATATTTTAATTTTTTAGGTAAAAAAAAGTCACGAAAATAATAATTAAAAAAGAATTTTTGGATTTTTCCATTTATTTTGCATTTTAAAATTAATTTTAGATTGCGTCTCACGTTCTCCCAAAATTAGTATGGTCTCAAATGAACCTGAATGTAACATCCTAAAAACCGAGACCATAAATTTTTGTTTTTAATTATATTACTTGTAAAATTGTTTGACAAAAAACATTACTAATATCACATCAAACTACAAAACCATAGTTACATGTCTCGAAAATCATAATGTCAAATAGTATAATGTCAGAGTACAATCTCAGGGTTCTCAAATGCGGAAGCATGTGTGTGCGATGCGTTTCTACCCTGTCGGCTCCTTCCCCTTAGATGAAGAGGTACCTGAAACCAAAATTGAAAACTGTAAGCACAAAGCTTAGTGAGTTCCTCCATCATACCACATACCATACAACATACATACTGTCGGTCAATTTTGGGGTTCCCGACCTACCCATGTCAAGCCATTCTGGGGTGCTGACCTACCCATGTCAATCCATTCTGGGGTACTGAACTATCCATGTCAGGTCGTTCTGGGGTGCCGACCTACCCTTCGGTCTATCTCAACGGGCAACGGGGACTATTTCACCCCTACTACTACCACACAATAACATATTATAATCATACGGCCATACATATCCGGGGTATTGACCTACCCTTTGGTCCCAATGACCGATTCAGGGGACTATTCCCCTCCTACTACCACTATCACATATAACATATCATGTCGGCACATAAGACACATCAGGTAGTAGCAAACCTAGACAATTATCACAAAGACAATCATCTAAAGACAGCTCCTGTTAGTAGGCCGAAATTGTGGCCGTAGACCCACCTCTAATGGAAGGTAACTCACCTTAATGTCGTGTAGTGTCTGCACTGTCCTCGGTATGGAAATCAAAGCTTCTCGACTCCTCGATCCCTACACAACATCCTTTCTAAATTACCATTTCATACTTATAACTCCTACAAGGGTCAACTCACGTACAAGTCAAAGTCAAGGTCAAAACCTTGGTCAAAGTCAACTTTGGTCAAAGTCAACATTCGATTGACTCGACTCACCGAGTTGGTCCACCAACTCGTCGAGTCCCCACGTCCACAAAATGTTACAGCTCGATCCTTACTCGTCGAGTCTAGCAAGAGCTCGACAAGTTCCCTTTCAACAAAACATTGGGACCTTCTTCAACCGACTCGCCGAGTTCATCCTTGAACTCGTCGAGTCCAACTTCATCTGTATGAAGGAATTTAGTCTATGACTCGCTGAGTTCTCCTTGAACTCGTCGAGTCCGTCTTCATATGGTTGGGACATTGCCTTGAACTCGCCGGGTTAGCTCATACAATCGCCGAGTTCTATGATTTCCAGGTCCCTAATGAGCCTAGACAACTGAGGGACCTTCAATCTTAGCATCTAGTCCATCAACAGAAAGGATTTGATGGAAAATACGTCCCGACTCGCCGAGTCCCATGAACGAATCGTCGAGTCCCTCTTTGTCCCAAACTATACAGTCGACTTTAATCAGTCAAAATGCATCCAAACCATAGATCTGACCTCCTAGGGTCCATATTATACGTAAAGCTACGAACTTGATGTCCATGCATGGGGTTTTTGGCTCAAAAAGCCATAAAAAGGGGTTTATCTGTTGCATGAGTCTCCCATGGCCATAAAGTTGGCACCTTTATGCCATGGGAACCCTCAATAGTTCCAAATCTGAAGTGTGTAAATCCGAGTATAGCTTCACTAAAGCTTAGAAATAGGTAGAAAATAGCCCAAAATCAAGATTTAAGTATTGAAAAGCCAAGGTATTAGCTTTATACCTCAAATGAGCAGGAAATGTGCCAAAACTTCTGGATCTACTTGCTCTCTCTTGATCTCCCAAGCTTCCTTCTCCTTTTGCAACTTCAAATACACACAAAAGGCACTAAAAAGCAAAAGAACACTCAATAAAGGCTTAGGGTTTCGATTTAGGGTTTCTCTGGGTTGGGAGGGACGATGGAGGCTGGTTTGGGACGAGATGACTCGTTTAAATAGGGTGCAAACCCTAAATATTAAGGTTTCATCCAGAAAGCTTCTACTCGTTGAGTCGATCAGTAAAGCTCCCGCACAATGTCGAGTCTACTCGACGAGTTGGGCCTCCAACTCGCCGAGTCCAAGAGTAAAATACAAATTACTCATAAATGATATTGCATATAATTTTCAATGCAATTTTGAGAACAGGGTGCACGATACTAGTCTGTACGGATGAGGCTGAATCATAAGAGGCCAAACCAGTGATGGAGTACCAAAACTCGCGTACGTCAAAAGCGGGGGTGGGCTGGAATAAACTGGTGATGGGGGTATGGAAGATAGTACATAACTGGTGCACGTGAATAGTGTGAGGGGTAATAAAAATGTGAAAAGCTAGGTTTCCCTCATGATTTATCTCACTAAACTTGGCTAAAAAATCTCGGGTCAGTAGGGGACAAGTGGCAAAATCCGCAGATAATAGGCGCTCCCAGCCAATATTGGAAAAAAGAGCGTGAACACCATCATAAATATGGAGTTCTCGCATTAGTGTGCGGCTAGGGGCCCAGGCTTGTGGTATAATCTCGCGGTCGAGAAGCCGCTGGTAACAGTCAAGTGCGGCCTGTGAACCTAAATCTACCGTGATATTGTCCGCCTGGACAGTGTATTACGGCTATGGAGCGTCACCCTGTCTGCGTGAACGAAGATACCTGACTGTGCGCTGAGCAGCAGTATATTTTTCGTGCCGAATTTTTTTTTTGATTTTTGAAATATCGTCCGGATGAATCTCTTTTAAATTGCGTCGTGAGCATACGTTTCTACTTTTTGTGGTCTGCGGATCACTAACGAAGCATAGATCTGAAAAAGAAACTCACAAAAATACAAATTTCAAAATGAACAAAATGAGATGTTTTGAGAATTTCAACCACGAAAACATGATTTCGTTACCGTAAAGATGTTGTAGGAGTAAACATCAGAGATTGATACCTTATTTGCTTGATTTGGACGAAAAACGAGTGATTTGGGTGTTTGTTGGTAGAAGAACTCTAAATGTAGTGGATTTCAGAGGGAACTTTTGAAGTGTGGTGGTAACAAATGAGGATGCGATCGGTATTTATAGCAAAAACACAACCTGCGACCGCAAGGGGGAACCTGCGATCGCAGGTTTTTAAAAAATGACCGTTGGTATGTTTTTCGTGGCAGGTAACGGTTATATGAAAAGAATTTGATACATGCGATCGCAAGTAGGGAGCCTGCGATTGCAGGTTTTGAAAAATTGCCTTTAATCGATTTTTAAATGTTCAAACGTGCTGCTCGGAACAAAAACGAGATACATGTGATCGCAAGGGGGGAACCTGCGATCGCATGTATGCTTTTTTCGTGAAAACAATTCCAAAAAAACTCGATGACCACCTGCGACTAAAAAAATCATACCCTGCGATCGCAAAGACAGGACATTCGATTGCAGGTTCCACAAAAACTGCGTTTTTCAACCTTTTTTTTTTTTTTTTTTTTTTAAAATTCTCTCTGTTCCTTTTATTTTAAAAAACACAATTCAGTTAAAAAAAAAAGACGATTTAAGTAGCTAAAAACACACAAAAATTAAAAAGAAGTCGAACAAAAACCAAAACAAACGCCCGGGTTGCCTCCCGGCAAGCTACCCTTTTTATTGTCGTTGGCTCGACATTGTTACTTGGTTTCCTCAATTACGGTAAGTCAGGACCTCGAATACCTCCACTTCTTCATTTGTAACTTGAAACCCTTCATAAAATGGTTTGAGACGATGACCATTTACCTTAAAAATCTTTCCTGTTTGTTCGCTCTTAATTTCTATGGCACCATGATCAAACATGTTATTAACAAAAAAAAGGTCCCACCCAATGAGACCTCAATTTACCGGATATAAGTTTGAAACGAGAGTGATATAAGAGTACCTTTTGACCAGTAGTGAATACCTTTCGCGAGATCATCTTGTCGTGAAATGCTTTCGTCTTCTCCTTATAGATTGCTTCGTTCTCGTAAGCAGAATTTCTGATTTCTTCTAACTCTTAGATATCCACTCTTCTTTTCTTACCAGCTTCACCCATTCTCATATTTATATTTTTGACAGCCCAATATGCTCGATGCCCTAATTCAACCGGTAATCAACAAGGTTTGCCAAAAACAATTCTATATGGTGACATACCAATAGAAGTTTTGTATGTTGTCCGGTGAGCCCATAATGCATCATTCAATCGAATACTCCAATTTTTTTTGACTGGATTGATGGTTTTGTCTATAATACCCTTGATCTGTCTGTTTGAAGCTTCATCCTGCCCATTGGTTTGCGGGTGATATGTTGTGGATACCCGATGTGTGACACCATACTTCTTGAGTACTACTTCGAGGGTGCGGTTGCAGAAATGCGTACCCCGATCACTAATAATGGCTTTTGGTGTCCCAAACCTAGCAAATATATTTTTCTTGACAAAATCAACCACAACCTTGTCATCGTCTGTTCGTGTAGCTTTTGCCTCGACCCATTTGGACATGTAATCCACATCAAGTAAGATGTATACAAACCCGAAAGAAGGCGGAAACGGACCCATGAAATCTATACCCCAAATGTAAAAAATTTCACAACCCAAGATCGGAGTAAGTGACATTTGATTACGAGATGTCAAAGACCCAGTCATTTGGCACCTTTCACAAGTTTTGCAAAATAGAAAAGAGTCACGAAATGAGGCCAATAAAGACCACTGTCCAAGACCTTGCGTGCGGTTCGTTGTGGACCATAAGCCCTCCACAAGCTTCTGAATGGCAGAAATTCAGGATTGAATGGACTTCATCTTGAGGCACACATCTTCTAATCACCTTATCAGCACAGTGTTTCCATAGATACGGCTCGTCCCAAGCATATCTTTTCGCATCCTTCTTTATTTTATCTTTTTGGGCTCGAGTGAGATCTGAAGGGAGTTCTTTGGAGACCAAGTAGTTCAAAATATTAGCAAACCAAGGAGGATTCTGAACAGTGAATGGATGCTCGTCAGGAAATGTTTCGCGGATCAGTGTCGGGTCTTCAGGTGGGGTGAGTCGGCTCAAATGATCAGCTACCAAATATTCTCTCCCACTTTTGTCCCTAATCTCTATATCAAATTCCTGTAGCAGCAAAATCCATCTAATCAACCTTGGCTTTGAGTCTTTTTTGGCAGCAAGGTACCAAATGGCTGCGTGATCCGAAAAGATTATAACTTTCGTGCCCAAAAAATATTGTCTAAATTTTTCCAATGCAAAAACAATTGACAACAACTCTTTTTCTGTGGTGGAGTAGTTTGTTTGGGCGTTGTCCAAAGTTTTTGATGCATAGTATATAACATGGGGAACCCGGTCTTTTTTCTGTCCTAGAATAGCTCCAACGGCAGTGTTACTGGCGTCACACATTATCTCGAATGGTAAACTCCAATCTGGGGGCTGAATGATGGGGGTAGAAGTAAGAAGATTTTTCAGCACATCAAAATCCTTCTTGAAACCTTCATTGAAGTCAAATTCAATGTCTTTTTGCAACAGCTGGCACATGGGAACTGATATCTTTGAAAAATCTTTTATAAACCTCCTGCAAAACCTTGCATGACCAAGAAAGGAATGCACTTCCCGAGCATTCTTCGGGTAGGGTAAGCTCTTTATAACATCTATTTTTGCTTTATCAACTTCTAAACCTCTTTTTGAAACAATATGTCCAAGAATCGGACCTTGGTCAACCATAAAGTGACATTTTTCAAAATTTAAGATCAGGTCTGTTTCTATACATCTTTGTAAAATTTTTGTAAGGTTTTTCAAACAAATATCAAAGGATTCTCCATAGACGGTAAAATCATCCATGAAGACTTCTATGATATTTTCGATGTACTCAGAAAAGATACTAACCATACACCTTTGAAAGGTAGCGGGTGCGTTGCAGAGTCCAAAGGGCATACGCCTATACGCAAATGTCTCGAAAGGGCAGGTGAAAGTAGTTTTCTCCTAGTCTTTTGGAGCAACTGGAATTTGATGGAAAGCTGAAAATCCATCCAAGCAGCAGTAGTGAGATTTTCCATCAAGCCTCTCTAGCATCTGATCTATGAATGGGAGAGGAAAATGATCATTCTGGGAGGCTGCGTTTAATTTTCTGTAGTCAATACAAACGTGCCATCCATTCTGAACCCGAGTTGGAACCAACTCTCCTTCTTTTTTCTCTACCATTGTCACCCTAGCCTTCTTGGGAACAACTTGAACTGGGGTGACCCACTTGCTGTCAGAAATTGGGTATATCATCCCAGCATCCAGTAACTTCATAACTTCTTTTTTAACCACCTCCATCATTGGTGGGTTTAATCTGCGTTGGGCTTGTCGCGATGGCTTATAATCCTCTTCCGTCAAAATTTTGTGCATGCAAAGAGATGGGCTGAGTCCTTTGATGTCTGCAATAGTCCACCCAATTGCGGTTTTATACTCCTTCAAAATTCTGATTAGCTCAAACTCTTCTTTTTCTGACAGCTTGTTGGATATGATAACTGGTAATGTTTATTTTTCTCCTAGATATGCATATTTTAGGTGTTTTGGAAGTGTCTTCAGCTCCAAGATGGGAGCTTGCACTATAGAAGGAAAAATCAATGAGTTAGAAATTGGTAATTTAAGAGTGTGGGTACCATACCTCAACTTTCTTTGTTTATCCATATGAGCTACCATCTCTTGAACTTCTCTATCAACCACATAATTTTTTGATATAACCTGAGTTGCATTAATAGATAAATTTCTGTGGAGCACTAATGCTAGTGACTCACGGTTAGCAATCTCAAAATATTCTATAGTTAGTGGTTCAATTACATCAATAAAATTGAGGACTGAAATATCGTAAGGATAATGCATGACATCATAGATATTGAAGTTGATAACTTCACCATCAAATTCCATTGAAAGGGTACCATCATACTCATCTATTTTGGTTATGGCAGTTTTTAAAAATGGTCTCCCCAAAAGAATGGAACCTGAGTTTGGTGAGTCGTCATCTCCCATATCCAAAACATAGAAATCAGCTGGGAATATGAGTTCATTCACTTGAACCAAAACGTCTTCCAGCACACCTTTTGGGTGCACCAAAGAACAATCAGCTGACTAAATGATGACTCCTGTTCTTTTTAAAGGCCCTACCCCGATAGTTTTAAAAGTTGAATGTGGTAAAACATTTATAGAAGCTCCTAAGTCCAACATAGCTCGTGGCACTGAAAGGTTCCCCAACTTGCAAGGAACAGTAAATACTCCTGGATCCTTACACTTTGGGGGTAGCCTTTTTTGTAAAACTGTTGAAACATTCTTGCTTACTTTAACTGTTTCGTTTCCTTTTAATTTTCTTTTTGAAGTACATAACTTTTAAAAATTTAGCATATCGGGGTAGTTGTTTAATTGCATCAAGAAGGGGAATATTTAACTCAACCTTTCTAAAGAAATCCATAATCTCTTTATCTTCCTTTTCTTTTTTCGTGTTTTTTAGTCTTGAGGGAAAAGGAGGAGGGGTAATTTTCACTTCAGCTTCAGCAGGTCCATCTTTTTCTGCACCTCTTCAGTTGTCTCAGATTCTTACTCAACCACGATCTCTTCTTCCTCATCTTCTTGCTGATCTGGTCCTTTGTAGTATTTACCACTTCTGTGGGTGACAACACAAGCATTGTGCTTCAGGTTCTTCTCAGTCTGAGATGGGAATTTTCCTTGTGTGTGTGCTCTAATTTGCTCATGGAGTTCATGAGTTGCGATACCTATTGCTCCAGATTTTTTATGCTAAACATTGTTTCATTCTGGAAGGCTTGGGTACTAGTTGCAAGACTTTTAACTATGTCTTCCAAACACACGCTGGAACTACTAGCTTATGATTGAACAGGTGGTTGCTAAAAATTGCTTTGGTGCTGATTTTGCTGAAAAGATTGCTGAAACCCGGGTGGAGCTTGGTATTCGTTTCTTTGCTGAAAGTTCTATTGAGGTCTTGGCTGGAAATTGTTATTTTGACGCCCTCCCAAGCTTGGTTGTTGCGATACTGATCAAATGGCCTTTGCTGAAATCCTCCCATAGCTTGTACATAGTCATTATCTTCTTGAAGTAGTGGGCAGATATCAGTTGGGTGCTCGGTTTTGCAGCAGATCCCACAAGGTTTGACCTTTGGCTCAATACATTTTTCTTTTGTCAACAAAAGGATAGCTTTGGTCAATTCTGAATTCTGGGATTCCAGGTGGGTGTTACTCATCTCCTTGACTCCTATTGGGTGGTCTGGGTACCACTCTTCCTCAGTTGCTGAATGTTTTAATTCATTGGCCAGCTTCTTTATTAGTGCCCCGATCTCTGTTGGTGTCATGTTTGAAAGTGACCATCCACTAGATGCATTTATTACTCGCCTCTCCATGGGTATCAATCCTTCACAGAAACACTTATATAGCTGATAATCACTAAAGCCATGTTGTGGGCATCAAACTAATATCTTCTTGAATCGCTCCCAATAAGTGTGGAGAGCTTCTCTTTTGTCTTGCTTTATATCTAGAATCTCTCTGCGTAGATTTGACACTTTCTCCTCGGGAAAATATTATTATAGAAATAGTTTGGCGAGTTCATTCCAGCTTGTTATTGAACCAGATGGAAGGTCTTATAACCACTCCTTTGCTGCATCTTGAATTGAGAAGGGAAACACCCTTAGTTTGATCTGGTCTTCAGTAACTCCATGCGGTTTCATTCCAGAGCAGACAACATGGAATTCCTTGAGAAATTTATGAGGATCTTCATTCTCAAGGCCTCGAAACGGGGGCAGCAGATGGATTAAGCCGGATTTGAGCTCAAAATTTTGAGCTTCTTGAAAGGTGTTACACAAGGGATGTTGGGTAACCTCTTGTGTTGCCGACTCGCAGAGAGTCTTTTTAGCTTCATCGAGAGTCTTTTCAGCTTCATCTCCGTTCTCGCTCATGATGGATTCTGTTTCAGTTTCAGAAGAATCTGTGAGTTTGGGTTTGTCTAAAGATGATGATGAGTATGTTTTGAACGTACTGTTAATGGGTGAGGTAGGTGGTGCTTTTGGAAAAGGTTGAAATGAGGGTTCAGGTTCGTTCCACAAGGGAGTGCCTTGTGGTGTGAGTGAGGTTGAGGTTCCTATTTGTTGCTTTTGAAGTTTTGCCACCTTCTTTAGCTTCCTAGCACTCTTCTCAATCTTTGGATTAAAAATCAGATTACCTGTACGTGAAGATCTTGGCATAAAACTATTAGTGTTTTACCGTGTCCCTGGCAATGACGCCAATATGTTAAGACCATTGTCGTACACGATTTAACGAATAAAAATATAAAATAAACTGCTTTACTGCACTAACAGGTAGTACAGGTAAGCAGGGTTGGATCCTCAGGGACACGTCCTAACGTTTACACCTCTTTGCGTAAGGTATGAACTAATTCTTGATGAATGCAATAAACATAAAAAGGGGGGGTTTTATTTCTGAAAATTAAAATAATAGAAATTGAAAATGACAAGAAAATGACTAAATTTAAAGTGATGAAAATATAATTAAGAGAAAGCAATTCCAGTTTCGCGGTGACTCCCCTAAGCGTGTAATTAACCTTCAACACAATATTTGACTATGCACTTGTTTAAACTAGTACTAAGGTTCATTAACAAGCTCTAATGACCTTTATTACAAAAATCATTTAATCAAAATAAGTTATTCGAATAAAGTATATCTTTTTTACTAAATTAACCAAACAAGCTCTTGACTAACACAGAAAAGTTGCATTAGACACAGTGTAATTCCAGTAAAGTTCAATACCTTTCATAAGCTCGAAGGCGTTAAAACTTGTTTGATCATTTCATATTAGAGTTAACCCTAAATGTAGAATTAATCTAATATATGTCACTTTTTATTAATTAATCTAGACAATTATGGATCTAAACAATTAGACGACTAGAATGATTCACAAACAATTTAAGTGGGCAACGGAAATTGAAATCAAAATCAAACACTCAATTTAACACATAATTGATCAAACTAAACAATAATAATAGTAAAAAAATGCCTAATGATTAATCATACGAAAAGGTTACGTCTTGCGAAACTGAAATTTGAGTTTTTAGCATGACATGGCTAAAAACGGATTACAAACAGTGGAAATAGAATCTAAACGATAAATCTTACTAAACTATGAATAGGAATCGAATCGTCTCCTTTAGATTTGCGTTCTTCACTTGAAACCCTCTAAAAATCGCCTCTGAATCGCTAGGAATCGCAATTAGGGTTATTGGAAGAGTATGGGCCTGTATTTATACGTCTAGCTGTCAAAACATCATACCTACGATCGCAAAGGGTATACCTGCGATCGCATGTATCACCCAAAAGGAGTTACGAGACTTTTTAATGAAGCACGTTGCCATTTCGACGCAAATTGACCAACCTGCGATCGCAAGGGCACAACCTGTGATCGCATGTATCACTTTTCCTAAGCTGATGATTTTTTTTGGCTCGACAAAACCTCGAAGGCAACTTGCGACCCAACCTGCGATCACATGTTCCTTTTTTTTGGCTCTTTTGATCGTCGTTCACCCTTCCAAGCAGTTCTTGATCATTTCCCTGCATCCCTACTTGGTCTAGACTCCAATTAAGCTCGAAAGCATCCATAAACGCATCCCGAACTTGCGCAATCATCCATGTGCTCCAAATGGCCCTGAAAAGTCGTAACAAACGTAAGTAGTACATGCATTCTTCAAAATAATCATGTTACACGAAATACATAAGAATAATCGGGAGTTAGTTAGCTTTTTATAATGAAATACATAGGAAATTGTGCTAAAAGATGCATATAAAATGCATATAACAGTATGCCTTAGAGACTACCGCCCATATTCTTAATCTAGTCCCTACCAAAAAGGTTGCCAAAACACCTCACGAGATGTGGACTGGAAAAGTTCCCAATCTAGATCACATCAGGATTTGGGGTTGCGAGGCTTTTGTGAGGTGTGAGACTCACGATAAGCTCGAACCTCGGAGTGAGAGGTGTATTTTCATCGGCTACCCACAAAAATCCTTTGGTTACCTCTTCTACAGACCCATCGATAATGTGGTCTTTATAGCAAGGAGAGGATTGAGAGAGAGAGAGAGAGAGAGAGAGTTCATAAGCCAAGGAAACAGTGGGAGGAAAATTGACCTTGAAGAAATTCAAGTGTCAAGTGGTGAAGGAACCTCAAACCCTAGCAATCAACCTGAGGAGGAAACTACTGTTTGTCCGACTGACGAGTCTGTACCTCTGAGGCGTTCCACGAGAGTTAGGAATGCACCTGAGCATTACTTTTGTTTCCATATTACTGCGGAAGGTAATATACTTATTAGTTAATGGTAAGTCTAGATGAACCTAACAGCTACACAGAAGTCATGGCAGGCCCTGAGGCTGCTAAATGGAAAGAGGTTATGGACAGCGAGATACAGTCCATGTATGACAATCAAGTTTGGAACTTGGTTGACAATGTACCAGGTCGTAAGACAGTCAGGTGCAAATGGATCTTCAAGAAGAAGACCGACATGGATGGTAATGTACACACTTATAAGGCGCGACTGGTTGCAAAGAGCTTTTCTTAAACTCCGGGAGTTGATTATGATGTGACCTTTTCACTAGTAGCAAAGATTAAGTCTATTAGGGTTATGTTAGCCATTGCTGTATTTCATGATTATGAAATATGGCAAATGGATGTCAAAACCGCTTTCCTTAATGGAAAGTTGGCCGAGGATGTTTACATGAGTCAACCAGAGGTTTTTGTCAGTACAGAGTACCCTAATAGAGTGTGTAAGCTTGAGAAATCCATTTATGGATTGAAACAAGCACCTCGCAGATGGAATCTTTGTTTCGATGAGAAAGTCAAAGAGTTTGGTTTTTTGAGGATCGAAGATGAATCTTGTGTATATGTCAAGGCTAGTGGGAGTATAGTTAGCTTTTTGGTATTGTATGTAGATGACATACTACTCATAGGAAATGACATCCCAACTCTGCAAGAAGTAAAGTCCTGGCTTAGGAAGTGTTTTGCTATGAAGGACCTTGGAGAAGCTGCCTATATCCTAGGGATAATGATTTTGAGAGACAGGAGTAAGAGACTAATTGGACTTAGTCAAAGTACCTACATGGATAAGGTGCCGAATAGGTTCAGCATGCAGGATTCCAAGAAAGGAGAGTTACCGATCCAGGGTAACGCCAGACTGAGTAAAACTCAGAGCCCGAGTGCAGAGGATGAGATAGCTGAGATGATTCGAGTACCGTATGCTTCCGTTGTAGGCTCGCTCGTGTATGCTATGACTTGTACTCGTCCTGATGTGGCCTTTGCCTTAAGCATGGTCAGCAGATATCAGGGGAACCTTGGAAAGGCTCACTAGATTGCGGTAAGAAAAATCTCAAGTACATGTGGAGGACTAAGGAATGGGTCCTTACCCTCGGTGGGAGTGATGACTTGAGAGTAGTAGGGTATAGTGATGCTAGCTTCTAGACTGATATGGATAATTTCCGCTCTCAGTTAGTCTGGGTCTTTACCTTAAACGGAGGAGCAATTACTTGGAAAAGCTCCAAGCAGGAGACAATGGCTGATTCAACTTGCGAATCAGAGTATATAGCAGCAAGCGAGGCAACAAAAGAGGCTATATGGCTAAATAAATTCATTGGAGACCTTGGAGTTGTACCATCTATAAAGGAGCCTATGTAGATTTTCTGTGATAGTGAAAGTGAAGTTGCCTTAGCCAAGGAACCAAGGTATCACGGAAGATCCAGACACATCGACAGAAAATACCATTTCATCTTACATCGAATAGAATAAGGACTCCTCGTGGCAAAGAGGGTATCATTGGATGTGAACCCAACATAACCCCTCACGAAGGGACTGGGTAGGGTTAAGCATCTTCAACATGCGAGGCGCATAGTGCTAAAGGATGATATTAGTTTTGGAAATTAGATAGTTTTTGAAATTTGTAAAGTGTAATTGACATTTGATGATAAATAAAAGTTGTTCTTTATTTATGAGTAAAGTGTTGCTATGTTTTGTTAATCGTTTACTATCATTTCATTTTGCATGTTTTGACTTCCAGAATAATTATGTTATGGTATATCATATTATTTAAATTCTCCACAGTCGGTCATGTGTTGGAAGTAGATATGAATGAAGACTGTCATGAAGTTGGCTTGTAGATGTCTAAGGTGTTGGACATAGCAAGACTTGCTACAACATTCATGAGTGCTCATAAGTTCTGAGTATTAGATTCAACCCATGCTCACTTGTATCACTTCATGGAATTTATCTCGAGTGATCGTGAGATGGTAATATCATATAAGTCTTCAAACCTAGAGATATGAGTTATTGAATATGAGTTGGTTATACATTGATTGCACAAAACCGCATTGGTATCTCCATGTTATAAAAAGTGCCTTTGTGTATAATTCAACAAGTAGTAGAACAAGCATATGAGTCGAAGTTTATCTGTTCCTTCTTGGATTAGAAGAGATATCTGGGCCCCTCGATGATTTTGTTTTGACCTATGTACGGGGCCCATTCAGAACTAAATTGATGTGTTTGATTAAGTTCTATCTCAAACAAATCGGAAATCGGGAAACAAACTGCTGGAAAATAAGTAAGACATTGTTCCATGTATTTGCCCGACTGATATCATGAGAGTAGAGGATTGTATGATCACTTATTTTAAATGGCATATCATCATCATCTCAGTTCCGTGAGACTTTGAAAGAGCTATGATTGTTGATCGGTTCCTGAAGTCATTCTTGCAGTTATAGTTATTAGACTTATCCAAGTGGGAGACTATTGGATTAGGTGTCTAAGTTCATAAGTATTTCTGGAATGTACTTGACTTGATTGGCATGGTCCATTTAGGTTGCATGGCATCATGACACTTGGATAGACTAAATGAGTGAAGGACACTTATGGTTTATTAATATATTATAATTTCTAGTATATTAATAATATTATTTAAGTAGTATTGATCAAGAATTAATTTAAAATTAATTTGGTGATCAAAAGGAGAGAAATTAAATATATGGGGTTGATTGTGTAAATCATCCATTCTTATGTAGTGGGCTAATGATCCATGGTTTATTGAATTGGGCTAAAACCCATAAGGTGCTCCATGGATAGTCCATGGAGGTTATAAACCCATGGATCAAGGAAAATGAAAAGCCATTTCAATTACATGGTGTAACCCTACTTGTGACACCACTATAAAAGGACCCCATGGGCTACCAAAATCGGCACTATGTGTAGAACATGAGGGCTAGCCGATTTTGAGTGATAATGTACTTCTCTCAAAGTTATTGCAAGAGTTGTGGTGTTGTGTGAAACATTTGAGGCATCATATTTGGGGTGCTAGGATAATAAAGTTCTCAAGGAATCCAAGCAACAAGAAAGGTATGTTTTTCCTACTATCTTTTATGTTTCAAGTTCCCCATGCCATGCTAGATAGGTTAAGAACCTTGGAAAATAAAATTTGCATGTATCTTAGTAAAGCATAGATCCAAGGTTTCTAGGGTTGCATGTACACTTTAGGAGTGTTAGAATGATCAAAACCCTTCAAAGTTCTCATCATAGTCAACTCCCGGAGTTTGAGTAAAGCCCTTTGCAACTAGTCGCGCCTTATAAGTGTGTACCTTTCCATCCATGTCGGTCTTCTTCTTGAAGATCCATTTGCATCCGACTGTCAAATGACCCGATACATTGTCAACCAAGTTCCAAACTTGATTGTCATACATGGACCGAATCTCGTTGTCCATAGCCTCTTTCCATTTGACAAATTCAAGGCCTGCCATGGCTGCCTAGAAGTTGTTAGGTTCATCCAATCTACCAGTGTATTATAACTGATAAATGCATCACCTTCCGTAGTAATATGGAAACCATAATAAAAATCAGGTGTGCTCCTAACTCTTGTGGAATGCCTCAGAGGTACAGACTCATAAGTTGGTTCAACATGAGTTTCCTCCTCAGGTTGATTGCTAGTGTTTGAGGTTCCTTCACCGCTTGACTCTTGAAGTTCCTCAAGGTCAATTTTCCGCCCACTGTTTCCTTGGCTTATGAATTCTCTCTCACGAAAGACTCCTCTCCTCGCCACGAAGACAATATTGTCACTCGGTCTGTAGAAGAGATAACCAAAGGATTTTTGTGGGTAGCCGATGAAAATAAACTGCTCACTTTGAGGTTTGAGCTTGTCGCGAGTCTTGCGCCTCACGAAAGCCTTGCAACCCCAAATCTTGATGCGGTCTAAAGTGGGAACTTTCCCAGTCCACATCTTGTGAGGTGTTTTGACAACCTTTTTGGTAGGGACTAAATTAAGGATATGGGTGGCAGTCTCTAAGGCATACCCCCAAAATGAGATTGGTAACGAAGCTCGACTCATCATGGAACGAACCATGTCTAACAAGGTTCGATTGCGCCTCTCAGCCATAACATTCAGCTATGGTGTCCTAGGAGGTGTCAATTGTGAAACAATTCCACATTCCTTAAGGTAGTCAAGGAACTCGATACTAAGATACTCACCACCCTGACTGGATTGGAGCATCTTTATCTTCTCGCCGAGCTGATTCTCCACTTCTTGTTTAAACTATTTGAATTTCTCAAAGGTTTTTGACCTATGCTTGATTAAGTAGATATAGCCATACCTACTGTAATCATCAGTAAACTATTTGAATTTCTCAAAGGTTTCTGACTTATGCTTGTTTAAACTATTTGAATTTCTCAAAGGTTTCTGACTTATTCTCCACTTCTTGTTTAAACTATCTGAAGGGTCCACACACATCTATGTGTATGAGGTCTAACAAACCTTCACCCCTTGCACAAGTACCAGTGAAGGGTGACTTAGTCATTTTTCCAAGTAAACAAGATTCACAACTATCGTCTGCCTTTAAATCAAATGAATCCAAAACTCCAGCCTTTTTGAGTTGTCCTACACGCTTCTTGTTGACATGTCCAAGACGACAATGCCACAAGGATGCCTTATCCAAACTAGTGGAAGAATCAATATGCAATACATTATTTCCTATGGTGTCAACAACCGACACAGTTTCATATACACCATCACAAGGTAATGCTTTAAAATAAAAAAAACACCATTATAAAAAGCATTAATACCACCACATTAATTATCAAATGAAAAGTAAATCCGTGTTTGTAAAAACCATGAAAGGAAATAATATTTCTTGTCCTTTCAGATGAGTAACAACATTTATTCAAATCTAATATTAACCCACTACAAAGCAATAAAGAATAAACTCTAATCTTGGTGACAGGTGAAGCTTTCCTATTCCCCATTATCAAGTTTATCTTCCCGTGCTCCACATCTTCACTTCATTTTAGGCCCTACAAATCAGAACAGATGTGAATTCAACAACCTGTATCAAGTACCCAAGAATAAGTATGTGGTGAGTTATTTGACAATATAGTGTAAATACCTGCATGGGTGGGTTTCACTTTCCCATCCTTAACGTCCTACAAGTACTTGGGGCAGATTCGCTTCCAGTGCCCTTTTTCATGACAATAGAAGCATTTTGCATCCTTCGGGTTAGAAGAGGGAGTGGTAGAACCACCTTTGGTTCCAATCGAAGAGGAGCCATCAAGAGACTTTCCCTTGGTACCCTTCGAAGGGGTCTTCCTCTTTTTCCATTTACCTTGACCGATTGCCAGAACAGGGGCGGTAGTAGGAGTGGTAACAACATTCTTAACTTTGAGACTACTTTCAGCAGTCCTCAAAAGTCCTTGAAGTTTGCTAAGTGTGACCTACTCCTTGTTCATATGATAGGTCATGCACAACTGATCATAACAGGAGGGTAAGGAGTGTAGAATGATATCTATTACTAACTCCTCATCAAAGTTCACATTTAACTTTAGCAATCAGTCTACAAATCTTTTCATTTTCTACAGGTGGCCCGTGATGGACTCTCCATTCTTCATTTTTGTTGTTATCATGGAGGTGATGATTTCATACCTTTCATGACGAGCACTCTGATGGTAGCTTTCCATCATGTCTTGGTGCATCTCATAAGGGTAGATATCTTCATAGGATTTCTGGAGTTCTGCTGTCATGGTAGCCAACATGATACAAGATAGCTTAGTGGCATCCTTCTCATGGGTAGTGTACTCAAGAATTTCATCGGGTGTAGCAGATGACTCATCAATGACCTTAAGCTGCTTGTCAAGGACACATTCCTTGTCCTCATAACGAGTGACCATACGTATGTTCCTAATCCAATCATTGAAATTAGTTCCATCAAAGATGACTCTCCCACAAAGGTTCATGAGAAAGAAGGAGTCGGTAGGGTTTGAGCCAGAAGCATTGTTCGAAGACATCCGAAAAGGAAGAAAGACAAGTTTAGATTAGATAAAGAGTCCTCAATAATACACCCAAATGAAATATTAAGGATAGGACCCAACACAATATTTTATAACTTGGAAGAGGGATGTTGTAATCCAAGCTACAAAATATTTGAAGGTAGGTAAATGATGATTTACCAATTTCCACCATGAAAAATGAAACATATTATTAAGTTATAATTGGATTGAAACTCCTAGATCTTTTAAGATTCAATGAAGAATTCAATGGCATGTTTAAATCTTGATTATTCCCTTCAAGTTTGTGACTGGGATACCGAGGATCACAAACAAGGTGTGAATAACCATGCAAATTAGCTTGGTACTCTTAATTTTATCACCTAATCGATATGCCGGTTAAATACACATGCTCCAACGATCTAAGATAAACCTTAAGCCACCCTTTTCCACCCTTATTAGTATATGTTAGTGTGCCGGTTAACCACATACGCTCCACTAACGACTTAGGAAGGTGCCAAGTGTAATTTCATGGGTTAGCATTAATTTCCATTTTCCTAAAGTAACTAAGATTGGGAATTTATAAAAGGTTTAGTTACTTATAATTATCATTATACTTAACGAGAAATAGTGTCCTATCCTACCCGTTCGGCTAACGACCCTCCACCAGTCAAGGAAGCGGTGGTTGAGAGTGGACACCCATTAAGCTGCCATTTTATAGGCAACAACCTTATACCCCCTTTATAGACCGACTTCGTGAATGAGGCCGACTAATGGTAAGATTGACTTATTCTTATACATAAATATAATTATTAGACTTTTAATAATATAATAGTATAAGGGTTGAATTTTAAACTTTTAAAATTCTTGGGTTTGGAATTAAAGTATTCTAAAGTGACTTTACAAATTCCAAAACTTGAGGGCAAATTTTGAGACTGTTCAAAACCTATCATTTCTATAACTTATGAGTTTTAATGATTTTAGTGGAAAAAACTCTTGGAATTCCATAACTTGCGGACACGTTATGGAGTCCATTAAAAAGCATTTAGATCAACAATTAAACTAACAAGCATGTTAAATAATTTCCATGATCTAAGAAAACTCATAAGCATGCATAATTTATATCAACAATTTTCAAGAATCATATAAACATAATATAAAACTTGAAACTTTGACAATTATCTTTGAAATTGGATAAGCACAATTCCAACATTAAAACTCGAAATTCTGCACTCAGGGCCTTCAACTCTTTGAGTTCAAGAACCAAGTCAACGAATTTTATGAATTTCAACATGGACTCATCGAGTCCCCCAATGGACTCGGCGAGTTCACTTAGCAATGAATAGAAAATCGATTTCTTTAGCAAGTTGCATCAAGTATAATTGAAAACAAGCCTAGGCTCTGATACCACTGATGGGTTTTCAGCATTCTAACACTCCTATGGTGTGCATGTAACCCTAGAAACCATGGATCTATGTTTTACATGCAAACTTTCATTTTTCCAAGTTTTCATCCTAACTAGCATATCGTGGAGTATATGTAATACAAAAGCTAGTAGAATGATATACCTTTCTTGTAGATTTGATTCCTTAAGACTTTGTGAGCCTAGCACCCCAAATGTGATACCTCAAATACTTCACACAACACCACCAACAATTGGAATAACTTGAGAGAAGATTATATTGCACCAAAATCGGCTAGCCCTCACTTGTGTATCTTAAGTGTCGATTTTGCTAGTACGAGGCTTCTTTATATAGTGTGAACATTAGGGTTACACCATGTAACTCATGACTTTCCACATTCCTCATGATCCATGGGTTTTAAACTCCATGGAGTATCCATGGGTCACCACGTGGGTTTAGCACAACATGAAGAATCATGGATCATAAGTCCACCATATAAGACTGAATGATTTACCAGATCAATCCCCATTTATTTAATTAGTCTTTTTTTATCACAAAATTAATTCCAAACTAACTCTTGATCAATAGTAATTAAATAATACAATTTCATATTAATATATTAGAGCTTATAATATATTAATAAATCATAAATATCTTATTCTCACAAAAGTCTATCCAAATTGTTCTAATGCCATGCAACCCAAATGGACCATGCTAAATCGGGTAAAGTACATACCAAATATAGTTATGGACTTAGACACCTTATCCAACACTAATATCAAACATAACTTTCTCCACCAAAAGTAATTCAAACTTTAGTCATCTTCTGAATTAGCTATGTAGAACCTTAAACTACATACCTCTTAGTGTTCGCAAAAGTAATTCAAACTTCACGTTCAACATTTAGTATTAGGTGATTAGTAATTTCACTCTACTTCTTAAGTTTTCTTCCAGGTCAATATGTGATATGATGAATTACTACAAATGAATAAAAACTTATAACATGAAATAGAAAAAGAAGACCGGAAATTCACTGCCTTTAATTTCGGAAATACCTATAGATCAGCGTAGTTGTGATTCAAACTTGAAGCTCAACTCGAAATGACTAGAATAATGTACGAAATGATCACAACTTCAAAAACGACCGGATTGTGATCAAGCACTAAGTTCTACAAAATCAACAAGTTACAATATAAATTGAACTTAATTGACATGATACGAGAAGCTTGAATCAGTGAACTCGAAATTTCAAGGCTATCAAACATGTTGATGCTGTCGATTTTCTTATCAGAAACTGGATGAGCCTTAAAGCATATCGAAAAAAGGTAAAATATAAATATGGGAGTTTTAGACAACCTCAAGAAAAGAAAAAGAAGACAATAGATTACTATATCACAATCATCAATCCATATCAAAGATTATTCTTTCCAAAACCCAAAATAGAAAAGAAATTAGGACACAAATCAAGGAATTGGTCAACATCTTGAGTTTTAGACAACCTCAATAAAGGAACATGAACAAATAAAATGATTTAGTTAGTCAACTAATTGTTTCCTCCCTTTGAAACTCT
The DNA here is from genome assembly GCF_051521515.1 of Lactuca serriola. NCBI lineage: Eukaryota > Viridiplantae > Streptophyta > Magnoliopsida > Asterales > Asteraceae > Lactuca > Lactuca serriola. Next base: position 126,842,646 of record NC_136411.1, on the reverse strand, counting down.
TGGAGACCTAATGAATATGAAAATGGTGAATTTCCATTTTCAGTGACCTATGTCATGAGAGAACATTTGTTACAACCCATTCGAGCCTAGATTGTCCTTATATCTCTCAGGAATTCCTAGCCCGATAATGATCTTGATTCCTAATCCTTTGAACACTTTTGAGAACTTCATGATCGTCGTCGTAGATTGCAAGAAATAAGCAGGGGTGATGATATTAGGGTTTTTTAGGTATTGATAAGTGAGAGAGAAGAACTATGGAAATAAGGTAGAGGATAAAATGACGGCCTTTCAAACTTTTGGGATTTTCATTTCCCCCCAAGTTGCGAAGAAGAAAACACAGGTTTCATTAAATAAAATATAAAGCGACATCTCTACACGACACTCATTTTAACATAGGTGCCCTCTGTGTTTTTAATTTTTTATTTAGGGCACGCAAAAATGCGTGTTCTCTATCCTTCATTTTTTTAAACAGACGTTATTTTTAGGACGCATAAAAATGCGTATCGTAAATCATTGTGTGTCATTAAAGGGCAATTTTCTAGTACTGCAGGAAGCCTCTAGGGTTGCTGATAATCCATAGTTGTTTATTTGTGCGATGTTGTGTGTGGTATTTTGGGAAACTTACTAATCTTTGTGCTTACAATTTATGGTTTAAATTTTTTCAGGTTTTCTTGTAATAAGGAGGGTTATGGCTCAATTACATCACATCAATGGGGAACTTGTGTACATGATAACTTTTAATGATACTTTGATAAATGTTATAAGATCTTCTAGTTGTGATTCAGATAAGCACTTAAAGTTTTAATCAAAAAATATGGGTTGAAATTTTGGGCATTACAAGTTAGTATCAGAGCCCTGGTTTGAGGGTTTCAGGCATACTCTCGGGTGTGTTTGAACTCAAACTAAGGAGTTGGTAAATTTTTCTACAAGAAAATGATTTTCTAAGAAAGATTTTTTAAAATAAAAAGGGGTGTGATGCGTGTAATCAACCGAGCTCAAGTAAGTACTTCCCGAAATACCCATGTATGTTTTATGATTGATGTTTGATGTTACTATATGAGAATTTCATGTTAGATCAAGGCTAAGGATATGCTCAGTGTTGCATGGTAGGATGCCTGGTGAGGAGAGATGCCTTTATGCGTGTTGTGTGAGTTGGTAGTGATGCATGCTAGTGACTAGAGATCTTTAGGAGCTTCTTGAGATATGACTTCCTATTTATGTGATATTATTAGTTCTTGAGGCTCGAATGGTGCTTGCTTTGTGCGTTGTAGGACTCATATTGATGTAAGTTAGTTATTTCATTAATATGTTAAGTTACATGTATTTAGGGTTAATTAATCTTAGAGTAGTTGACTTGGCCTTATTGTGCAACTCTCGTTTGAGTCTATCGTTGTAGGGTTGAGTCTTTTTGTCGAAGGATTATCAAAGCTTTTGTTGCATGTAATTGTATTCGTGAAGTAGTGAACTGACATTAGTATAGGTCCTTCAATAGCTGATGGCAGGGTAAGGTGGGAATCGTAGGAGATCCTAGGAAGAGCTTTAGTTCAAGTGATGCGTTGTTTATCGGATTTTGGAGGGTATTACTATATTGAGGTGACTTAGAGGATTTGGGATGATTCTGAGGAATGTAAGAATATGTGTGGAAGGCAGTAATGGGCCCGTACTGCTGAAAACACATGATCCGTATTTAAATCAAGGAAATTCCCGGAAAGTCTAAGGAGCTAGTGGAGGGTAGGAAAATGGTTTGACACCATGAATCCATTACAACATTTTGGTATTTATCATCCTTACGGTTATGGATGCTGAGGAATAAGATGGGTCTGGTGATTATAGCCATGTCAGTTTGGGGTGAATAGTGTAGACATTGATGAGTAGTTGATTTCAAGGTCTTGGGGCCCTTCTTGAGGTAGTGTCAGTATGAGTCGTGGGACTCAATGAAGGAGCAGTTGGGATGAGCAGATTGAGGATTGAAGTCTTTAGATTGAGCGTTCATCCGATGGCTTATAATGTCATTTTCTATGATAAGGATTCTGTTCTTCCAGTTTTCTATGTTAGGGGAAGAGAGAACGAGCATATGATTGTAGAGATCAGATGATGACCCAATGGGGGAAACCGGATGGTTACGGTATCCACAACAAAGGTGGAAATGCATGAGAGGATTCCTGTGTTTTAATCGCCTCGATAAAATTTCATATGTGGAAAAAGAGTCATTTTCATGGAGACTGTACAAGATGAGGACCAGGGGTATGCCTTCCTTGAGTTCAGTTAGAGCATGTTTTGGAAGGTTGTTCCAGGTGATTAGGAAAAGTGAATCAAGAACAAAAACTTTCATTGTCTATATTGTATCATGACTTTGAGGATGATGCCTCATGTTTTATGATTGTGTCTTGTGATGGAGTGAAGGTCATTTAGAGGCGAAGTATGTGGTATCTTAATTGTTCTTAGATGGAGAATCGGTGCTATGAATCGGTTATCAGAATTATGGATTGTGTATTTATATGGAATTCTTGATGATAGAAGTAGTTATGACTAGGAAGTTTTTGAGGTCTCCATCTGAGATTCAGAATATCTTTGAGTGGGTCTTTATTAGGGAGATTATCTTGCATTGTGTTACACATTCCAAGAGTCAAGGATGTATGTATCTGGTTGAGTCTGTTTGAAGTGTGGTTTGTCTACAACGTCAGTTAGTGATAGTTTGAACTCATTTGGGGGAGAATTAGGTATACCACATAGAAAAAACATTGATCTATTGAGTTCATAGTTTTAGAAGAAAGGGTTATTGGGCTTTGCGGTCTGGATAGGCGAGGCTTTGGTTCAAGATGTGACCAAGAAGAGGTGAAAAGTAAGTTTACATTTATTGTATGAGCTCATGAATGCACGAGTTGTTTTCATAGCAGGAAGTTGTTGGTTAGGGAGCTCGTTGTAGTCAGTGGATCTTTTGGGGTCGCTGATGTTTAGGTCATGATCCATTTGGGTCTGTAACATCCCAAATTTTAGAAGTATGATTGAAGGGTCTAAAGTGTACATTGAAGGAGCTACTCGATGAGTAGGTGCGGTTACTCGTCGAGTCGGAGCTGGGTTTGGTCGCGAGTTGAGTGACCAACTCGCCGAGTCGGCAACTGGACTCGACGAGTTGGTGTTGGGAAGAGAAAACCCTAATCTTAGGGTTTGCACCCTATTTAAAGGACTTAATGTCCTCCCCTCCGCCTCCTTATTGCCCTTGAGAGTCAGTGAACCCTAAAATCGTAAGAGCTTCCATTGTTAAAGAGATTTGAGCTTTGGAGGAGGAATATTGAGGAGGGAGCTTGAAGAACAAGAGGCTAGCATCAAGGGTTTGGTGTAGATCCAACATCTACTTCAGATTGGCACATTTTGGAGGTAACAAGCTGTTACCTTGACTCTTTTGCATCTAGATCTATTCTTGAATGAGATTTGGGGCCATTTTGGCATGTTAAGGATCTATTTCGGGTTAGGGGTCTAGATCTGAGGTTGCTACTTCAGATCTAGACTTGTCTTGGTCCAGAAACTCATAAAGTATCAGCCTTTATAGCTCCTTGTTTTCATGTAAAGTTGGCAACTTTACGTAAGAGACATGCCCTAGAAGGATGGATCTACAGTTTGGAGGCCCTACATGGCTAAAAAAGGGTTTGTATGAATGAAGGACTGCAGAGACTCGACGAGTCGCATGGGTGGACTCGGCGATTCATATGATGATGAGCTTGGACTCGACGAGTTGGAAGAACAACTCGGCGAGTCTGATGAAGATTGTCGTGGACTCGGCGAGTCTATTCTTGGACTTGGGGAGTCACACCACAGAACCCCCAACATCTTCTGGTTAAGACTCAGAGTAGTGAGTTGAGTGGTGACTCAGTGAGTTGGATAGGATATGACTCGGAGATTGTTGAACATGACGAGTCATGGGGTGACTTGGCAAGTCGAGTGTAAGAGTTTTCTAAGTTTAAGAACTCGGCGAGTCAGTGGGTTGATTTGGTGAGCAGAGTCAATCAGGAATGTTGACTTAAGCTAGGACTTTAACTTTGACCAATTTGACCTTCAGGGGCATTATGGTAATTTGGATATTTATGTCAATGGATCATTAATGGCTATAGGTGTTGGATTTGGAGGCAGTGCTTCGGGATTGTGCTTTCGTGGTTCTGTTCGGAAGTTGCAGGTGAGTTATCCTCACTATATCAACATGGTCTAAGGCACCAAGGTCGGCCCTTTATCGGATGGGAATCCAGGTATTTGTTTGATATGTTATTGATTTTCTAGATCTACATCCTGGTAATTAGGATGGTATTATGTTAGTAACCTGGTTGGTGTATAGGGTAAGGTTATGTTAATGACCGGTTAGGTCGGTATCCTGGTTAGGATGTTGTTATGTTGTATGATCTGATAGAACCATTTGTTTGGCTAAGGATTGTTATGTGATTAACTGTTATATGTGCACATGGTTTTTTGACTGGGGTTGGGTTGAGGCGGGTCCTACTTTGTGCAGTAGGACAACATACCCAGGGCGGACCGGATAGACCGTAGGCCCAGCGTGCGGTCCGGATAGACTGAAGGCCCCAAGAGGGCGGTCCAGACGTGCCGAGGCTCGGAGAGTGGACCAGACCGACTGAAGGCCCGGTGTGTTGGATTAATGTCTAAGTCCATAACTATAATTGGTAAGACTTGACCCGACCCGGCATGGTCCATTTGGGTTGCATGACATCATGCACTTGGATAGACTAAATGAGAGAAATAAGACACTTATGGTTATTAATATATTATAAGTTCTAGTATATTAATAATAAGAATAATAAGATTATTTAATTAGTATTGATCAAGAATTAATCTAGGATTAATTAAGTGATCAAAAGAAGACTAATTAAATATATGGGTTGATTGTGTAAATCATCCATACTTATATAGTGAGCTATTGCTCAATGGATTATCTAGTTGGGCTAAAACCCATATAATGCTTCATGGATGCTCCATGGTGTTTTTGTACCCATGGATCATGGATATGAAAGGCCATGTCAACTAGGGTTTACATGGTGTAACCCTAACTATATATGCATCTTATTCTTGACCAAAATCGGCCACTAGTGTGTGTAATAGAAGGGCTAGCCGATTTCATGAAGTGAAGATTTATCTCAAGTCATTCCATGTGTATTTGGTGTTGTGTGAACCATTTGAGGTGTCACACTTGAGGCACTAGGCACTCAAGCTTCATGAAGACATTCTACATCAAAGAGGTATGCATTCTATCTTGTTATATTCATTGTTTTGTATGCTAGATTAGGATAATACCTTGGGTGTTCATATTTGTATGTATAATGGAGAAAACATAGATCCAAGGTATTTAGGGTTGCATGTACACATAGGAGTGTTAGAATGCTCATAATCCAACAGTGGTATCAGAGCCTAGACTTGTTTTCTTGTTATACTTGCAAAATTGGCTGAAAAATAGAATTTTTTATGCTGTCTGCTCAGCAGACTCGCCGAGTCCATGAAGGGACTCGATGAGTCCAAGGCAAAAAGCATCCAACTCGTCGAGTTGGTTCGTGCACTCGACGAGTTGGACCCCCAGACAGCATACATTCGAGTTTTTTGGCTGGAATTGGACTAGGAACATTACCCTAAGATGTTTTTGAACGTATAAACTTGTTTTTGATGTGGTAATGTTCATACTAATCCAATTTCAAAGATAATTGTCAATAGATTCATGTTTCGTATTAGTTTAAGGTTTAGACTAATTACATGAAAAGGTTTTATTTGAATTATCTTGTTCTTATATTAATAGAAAAGTTGTGTGAAATAGTTGATTTCAATCCATTTTAATCTAAGAGTTGATTCCAAAGTGTGCTTTTGTAACTTGTCCTCAAGTTATATGAAAAGTCACATTTAAGAATCATAAAACTCATAAAAGTTGGCAAAGGTTACAAAATGAAGAGTCTAGTTCTAATTAAATGGTTTTATGACTCCATAATTTGTCCTCAAGTTATGGAGGTTCAAAAGTCTCTTCATTAAATAATTAATAAAATAAAGGGTAACCTTAATTAATTCCATAAGTTATAAAATAAAGATAAGTTAATTCTTTTATTAGTTTAAAGTCTTCCATAACTTGTCCTCAAGTTATGGAACTTGAAGAGTCTTTGGATTTAAACTACTTTAAACTCATAAGTTATGGAATTAATTAGTTTTGAATAGTTTCAAAACTTGCCCTCAAGTTTTGGAATTTGAAAAGTTTTCACTTATGAATACTTTGATTCCAAGTTAGCCCTTAGAGTTTTAAAAGTTAAAATTCAACCCTTATACTTTATAATATTATAAGTTAATAATATATATATATATATATATATATATATATATATATATATATATATATATATATATATATGTATGTATAGGAGTAAAGTCAGCCTTACCGTTAGTAGGCCTCATTCACGAAGCCGGTCTATAAGGGGGGTATAAGGTTACTGCCTATAAAATGGCAGTTTAATGGGTGTCCACTCTCACCCACTGCTTCCTTGACTGGTGGAGGGTCGTTAGCCGAACGGATAGGACAAGGACTATAATTCTCCCTTCATTAAAAGTATTAATGATAAATACTAAGTAACTAAACTCTTAATAATACCCAATCTTAGTTACTTAGGAAAATGTGAATAAGGTGCTAATCCATGAAATTACACTTTGCACTTTGTTTAACTCGGTTAGTGGAGCGTGTGTGGTTAGCCGACACACTAACTCGTATTTAACAAGGTAGGCAAAGGGTAACTTAATGTTTATCATAGTATCGATGGAGCGTGCGTGGTTAACCGGCACATCGATTGAGGGGTAAACACTTAAGGGTACCAAGTAATTTGCATGGTTACTTCACACCTTGTTTTGTAATCCTCGGCATCCCAGTCACAAAACCTGAAGGGCACACTCGAGATTGAAACATGTCATTGAACAGTTCAATGAATCTCAAAAGATCTAGGAGTTTCAAATCCAATTAAAACCTAATAATACATTTCGTTTATCTTGGTGGAAATTGGTGAATCGTCTTTCACCTACCTTCAAATATTTTATAGCTTGGATTACGACATCTCTCTTCTATGTTATAAAATAGTTTGTAGGGTCCTAGCCTTAATATTTCATATTGGGTGTTATATTAAGGACTTTAAATCAACTATCTTGAATATCTCCCAAAACATGTCTGGTTTAGACATTTATGATCTTCCCAAATCTCTTGAAACAAGCTTCCCTAAATGAAGATGATGTCCCATGGAAATCATACTTCTTTCACCTCCTCCAATTATTCTCCCTAACCCACAAGTCCCTGAAAAGTTTAAGGTCACTCGAGCCCTATTGCCAAGTAAAGGTCTATGTGTGGTCACATCTTGGAGATGTAGTCACATATTGACAAGCCGGGAGAGTTGGGTGTCAAAGTCTTGAGAAAGTTGGTGGTTCAACTACTTTCTAAGTCACATAGTGAGTTCTTTTGGGACTCCTATGAAAAATACTATGACAAGACCCTTAATGATCTTATCTATTTTCTAAGATCAACTTCCTAAAACTCTATGGACATTGACAATGAGGACACTGGAAATCCAGAAAAAGCATTCTCTTCCCAATGGAAAGGGATCGGCCATAGTCAACTCGGTTGACCAAATGGTAAAGAGAAAAGTTAAGTCTGTGATAGTACCGGTACCATTACCAAAGGGTTCATATGTTTATATTGCCAAAGGAAGGGGCATTAGTTGCGAAGCTGCCAATTTTACCTAAGGATGTTAAAGTCAATATGTTTGACCCTACTTCAGATAAAATCCACTATCTAACTCTGCTAAGTTTCTATACTAAGATTCTTGATACATGATGTGACTGGGTCACATATTGATGTTTGTAAGAATCAAAGAAAAGTGAAGAAACTTAAAGAAAGAATATGTTGAATCTGATTGTGTAGATGGATTTCTATCGCATAGTTTGAAGATCGAATTCTTGAGCTACTTCTTAGGAGTTATGATACATTGCTTAGGAATAGATAACAACAAAGTTTTCATGCTCTTTTGCATTGTAAGGATAGTTTTTCCGCAAGGTTTTAAAATAAAAGGAAAATCCCTGATTTTATTTATTTTAAAATATCCTTACAATGACATCTGTGAAAATTTTTGTTGCTTATAAGATTCCATTAATAGAAAGAGTGGAAATATGAAATTGATTCTTTCATTTGTGGTAATGTCTAAATTTACCAAATAAGGAAAGATTCTCACCACCCAAGTTTCAATTGGACCGGAACTTGGAATCATGCCAGTTGTATAGCATGATGAATGAGAACCTTCAAGTATTGGAAAGTTAAGACTAACTACTTGTTCACATGGATGTGTGAGTCAAGTAAAGGATCGAATACACATTCTTGTGCACTGATTAAGTCCACCACAAAAGATCGATAAGACTATTCGTCATAGTTTACTAAAGCTCAGTAAATATGATTATACTTACAAGCTTAAGTGTAACTCTAAGACATTGGAAAAGGTTCCAATGTATGGCAGAGCGAATACGAAGAATCAATTTAGGCAGAAAGATAAAAGTTTCTCAAATCTGAAACGATGGGAGAGTACTTTAGAATCATGTCATATGATCATCTTAATGATTAAGAGACCTTATCGCAATTCATCCTCTAAGTGCATTTTGATAGCTAAGAAGAGGAGCTATGAATTGTTGAAGTGGTCAAATCAAGAAGATGAGTCATACTTCATTCCAAAACAAGTCTTAGAGTCATACTCCAAGACTGTAAGTTGAGTGACATATCCTAGAGGAAGGTTTAAAACACTTGTCAAATGTAAGAGTAAAAGTTTTCTACTCATGTACATTTGAAATTGGTAAGTTGTGATGTTTTGGATAAACCAAAGACCAACTTAGGCCAATTGTGTTAAGTGTTTGTCTTGATTAAGAATCCACACTATCTCTTGAATATTTGGCAAGAAAGTCTTATAGGTCAAGGGGACAGTGGGAGTCTTAAAGGTCTTGAAAGTCTCAAGAACTAATCAAGAATAAAACTTGAAGTTCTTCACTAGCACACGACTTGAGGTTTATAACCTATCGTGTTGACATATTCTGTGCCCATTCTGGTTAAATTTGGCTTTGCATATGAGTTCTTAGAGTTCTCAATTGGTTGCATAACAACTTGGAACCAATGGTAGGCCCTTGAGCTGCCAGGTGGCAAGAAATTAAGATTGAGTTCAGTCCATATGAGCTTGGATTTGTCATTATCCTCGTCTTGTGACTATGGTTTTGACAATTCACATGGATAAGAACACATACACCATTAAATCTAAGTGTCATAAGGTTTCTCTCCGATACATGAAAATGATGGTGAGGAAACACTTTCACTAAGTAGATTTTAGTTAGATAGCAATTGTGATATTTGCATTCTCAAAGTCGTTAGTGGAGCTGTGTGGTTAACCAGCACACTAACATGGACTTGTGAGAAGTGGAAAAGGTCTAAACAATTGAGACTATGATTACGACATCCCTTTTCATAGTTATAAAATTGTTTAGACACACCTGTGAGCTATCTAAAAGAGGTGTATGATTTTGATAAAGTTTTATCAAAACAATCTAGTAACAGAAATCTGAACTTTGGTAAGAAAGTCAGCTAATTTCTGAATACATGTCAAAGCTAGTGGGAGCATAAGTTTTATGCTAATAATCATCATGTTAGTGGGAGCATGATAATTATGATACAGGTTGCAAGTTAGCAACGTTAATTATAGAAAACAAAAGTTTCAATTCGTGAGGCTGCAGGGGTTGAAAAAGAGTTGTTTTGCTATAATTAAGGGAGAGGAAATTATACTTCAATTCAATTCTAAAAGCTTAGATTGAGGTTTTAATCATTTAGTCAAGGATATATATATATATATATATATATATATATATATATATATATATATATATATATATATATATGAATTTCATGTTGGAATGGCTCAACATAAGGAAATTCTGTATATGGGTCCATTATTTGCGTTCTAAAATTTGATTGTGATTACGGCATCCCTTTTCATAGTCTGAATTATGAGAACATGGCAAATTGAGATGGAAATATTATAGCAAAAGACTAGTTTAGTGTTTATGTGAGACATCATGAATCATGTCCCATATGCTTCGGATATAGGATTGATTACATGTGCTATATTCATCCTTTCTAAAATTTTCCAAATGTCAGGGGCATTAAGAAGGGAAAAGGTCTAGAATTGGATATGACTAAAAGGATTAAACAATTGTCGAGGACAATCTAAGGCTTACCAAAGATTGGTTGCTCAAGGACAGTTGGAAGTATAATGATAATTCTAGAAGGACCATATTGACATAATTTGTAAGGAGGCAACTCTTGTTTAGAAGCGATAGTCAAAATGGAATCTGGAAATGTTTCAAAGTTAGAAATTATTCAATCTGTTTAAGATTAGGAAACTTAATGCAAGAAGGATGTTTCCAAGGAGCTGATCTCCTTTGGAATGCTCTGTAATGATTGTTGTCAAGACTTTCTGAATTTGTGCGTAATCATTACAAGAGGATCAATGTATATAGGTTTAGAATCTAACAGATTTCAGTAAATGGCATGAATTTGGAATTCTTGCATTTGCAGTAAGGATTTGGAACTGTGAAAGGGATCATTGGGGTTACGTTCAATTGATCTAATTCACAAAGTAAAGATCATAGACAAACATAGTATGCATACTTGGTGTGTGGCATGACTAGTGTTTAGAAAACATAGTGTACATGCTTGGAGCATGGGACTACTATTGTTTTAATTCAAGAATAAAGTTGATAGCTGAAACAGTATACAATGAATAATGTGTAATCATATGGTGATAAATAAAAGGTGTTTTATTTATATTCATAAGTTCTGAGACCATATTTTCGATTATTATTGTGTTTCACTTTGCATGTTTTGACTTCCAGAATAACTAGGTCGTTGTTCTGAATGACTAAGTTATTTAAACCATCCATAGTCAGTCATATGTTGGAAGTAGATATGAATCAAGACTGTCATGGGTTGGCTTGTAGAGGTCTAAGATGTTGGACAAAGGGCTACAACACTCATGAGTACTCATAAGTTCTGAGTATTGGATTCAACCCGTGCTCATTGGAATCACTTCATGGATTTTATCACGAGTGATCATGAGACGATAATATCTTATATTCTTCAAACCTAGAGATATGAGTTGTTACTATGAGTTGATAGTACATTGATTGCACGAAAACGCATTGGTAACTAGATGTTATAAAACGCGCCTTTGTGTATGATTCAACAAGTAGTAGAACAAGCCATATGAGTCGAAGTTTATCCATTCCTTTTACCTTCGGGATAAAAGTGATATCTGTGGGCCCCTTGATGATTTGATGATGAAAAATGGAAGTGCTCGGCCGGGCTAGGACTAATTTGATTTGTTCAATTAGTTAGTCATCATGAATCAGAAATCGGGAAACAACAGAAGGACAGAGAGAATGATTTATAATCCATGTCTCAGTCCTTATGATATCTAGAATGGAGGAATATATGATCCTTTATCTAATGGACAAGTCATTGACAAAGGTCAGAGTTCATCTACAAGGTCAGAGTTCGACGGAAGCTTTTGAGAGCTATGATTGCCAGTCGGTTCTTGAAGTCATTCGCAATAATAGTTTTAGACTTATCCAAGTGGGAGACTATTGGATTAATGTCTAAGTCCATAACTATAATTGGTAAGACTTGACCCGACCCGACATGGTCCATTTGGGTTGCATGGCATCATGCACTTGGATAGACTAAATGAGAGAAATAAGACACTTATGGTTATTAATATATTATAAGTTCTAGTATATTAATAATAAGAATAATACGATTATTTAATTAGTATTGATCAAGAATTAATCTAGGATTAATTAAGTGATCAAAAGAAGACTAATTAAATATATGGGTTGATTGTGTAAATCATCATCCATACTTATATAGTGGGCTATTGCTCAATGGATTATCTAGTTGGGCTAAAACCCATATGATGCTTCATGGATGCTCCATGGTGTTTTTGTACCCATGGATCATGGAAATGAAAGGCCATGTCAATTAGGGTTTACATGGTGTAACCCTAACTATATATGCATCTTATTCTTGACCAAAATCGGCCACTAGTGTGTGTAATAGAAGGGCTAGCCGATTTCATGAAGTGAAGATTTCTCTCAAGTCATTCCATGTGTATTTGGTGTTGTGTGAAACATTTGAGGTGTCACACTTGAGGCACTAGGCACTCAAGCTTCATGAAGACATTCTACATCAAAGAGGTATGTATTCTATCTTGTTATATTCATTGTTTTGTATGCTAGATTAGGATAATACCTTGGATGTTCATATTTGTATGTATAATAGAGAAAACATAGATCCAAGGTATTTAGGAGTGTTAGAATGCTCATAACCCAACACGGTGTGGGCGGACCAGTCATACTGTAGACTTAGAGAGTGGACCAGGTGGATTGAAGGCCCGGTGCGGGCGGACCAGTCACACTGTAGACTCGATATGCATGGTTGATCTGTATTGCGATATGATATGAGTATGGTTATATATGGTTGGTATTTTGGGGGTAACTTACTAAGCTTTCGGGCTTACAGTTTCAGTGTTTTGTTTCAGGTACTTCAGGAGATCATGGCAAGGCGAAGACGTGATCGTACCGCTCCTCATTTTTACACTGATGTTTTTGGGATACTTTGATAATAAACAAACCGAAAACCTTTTTGTAATAATTAATGGATTTGGGTTGTTATTGAAAAGTTTAAATTGGTTGGAAAAAATTTTGTTGTTACAAGTTGGTATCAGAGCCTTGGTTTGAGTGAATTGGAGGAACATTTGTGTGAATCCAGTCTCAAATCAAGGAAAGATTTTCAAAATGGTTTTCAAAATAAGTAAAGGAGGATGCAATGGGCATGGTCAGCCGGAGCCAGTAAGTAGACCCCAAGATACCATACAAGTTATTTGATTATGTGATATGTCAGAACAATATGCTAGTACTAGGCTATGGATCTTTAGGAATTGCATGATAGAATCACCTGATTATGTGATGACTACTAGCCTAGGGTTTCCTTATATGCGATATTCATCATTCCTCTAGGAGTGAGGATTGAGTGCTCGCTGTGCGTGCATATATGGTTAGGGTGTTGTGGTGATACTTGAGACAAATATGGGTAGGTGTGGAAGGTAGTATGAGCCTGTACTACTAAAAGCACATGACCCATACGCGTATCAAGGAATTCACAACTCCCTAGGGTGTCGGTTATAATTTAGTTCTCGGGCGGGTATGTGATGTATGTAAGGGTCTTGTTGGTGTGTTGCAATATGGTGGTTACAAGACGCTTTGGGGTAGGATCCGGTTTTGGATTGGGATTAGGAGACGGTGGTCAGGGTGGATCAACACCACCCGAGGTCATTCGTCAGATGAGTACGGATGAGTTGGATGTAACGATTCGTGAGATCCTGCATGATGAGGTTGCTGCTATGTTTTGGGCTCAGTTTCCGGAGATGTTTGGGTCGATCAAGACCGCCATGGTTGAGTACTTTGATGAGCGCTATGCAGCTCTTGCGAAGACGGCTGCTGCGGAAGCTACAACGGCTGTAGCAGCAGCAGGGGAGGAGCCAGTCGAGGTTTTCAGTATCGGGACTTCGATAATACGAATCCCTACCTTTGATGGAGTTCAAGATCCGATCATTGCTATGAGATGGTTGTCATATGTGGAGGGTTGTTTCTTCACGTGTCCATGCCATGCGGATCAGAGGGTGAGGTGTGCTCTGAACCTTTTGAGGCTCGGAGCGAAGGATTGGTGGAGGTTGACTACGGGATCTTATTCTAATGCGCAGCGGGCTGCGGTTACTTGGGATCAATTTCAGGAGATGTTCAGTACTCGTTATGTTCCACGGGTTGAGAGAGAGACAGAGGTTGGCTTAGGAGTTCTTGGCGATGAAGTAGGATTCAGAGTCGGTGATGGAGATCACCAGGATGTTCACGGAGAGGGCGATGTTTTTCCCTGAGTTTGCTTTGGAGCAAGCTCAGATGTCCCGGTATCTGAGTATGCTCAAGAGGGATATCCGGCAGTTTGTGTCCACGCAGAGATGTGATACCTTGTTAGTGTTGCAGGAGGCCACTAGGCGGCGTGATTTGGAGATTGAATTGCAGTTGCGAGAGCAAAGGCAGGCCTCGGTGCAGTCGCAGTCGACGCCGAAACGGTCCAAAACCGTCGACTCTAGGATTGGAGGTCAGAGCAGCCACACTTTTGAGAAGCGTGGGAAGGGTCATGTCGGGGTTTGTAGGTCTGGTGGTGCGTGTCTCAAGTGCGGGAGATAGGGGAATTATGCGAGGGATTGTCATCAGTTGGCCCCGGTCAACTGTCCACAGCTTGTGGCAAGACCGATGCAGGCTCCAACACCGACCAATTTGAGGATTACGGGTGGGGGTCAGGGTGGAGCGGAGCTTCCAAGGGCTCAGGGACGCGCTTTCCAGCTTACAACAGAAGAGGTCAGGGCAGATCCAGATGCAGCTGCGGGTATGTTTCCATCTTGTTATCTTGTTATTTGTGTGGTATTGTAAACCTGTCTGTCTTTCCGCATGATTCGTAGTATGATTGAGGATCTTAGTAGTTAAGAGCTGTAGTCAGTTAGCATCCAGGAGGATTGATGATCGGAAGATAAGATATATGATCTCTTTGCTAGGAATAGCAACTACGATATGAGAAGTGTTCAGTTGAGATTCGAACTTCCTTGGAGTTCGGGATGTGCGATGACGGGAGAATTATTCTGTGGAGGTTGCTCGCTCCAGAGGGAATCAGTTCATGGAGAAGGGGGACTATATCAAGTAGGGTCAATCGATCCATGCCGGTTTCGCCATCAGTAGTTAGTAGTTGGTGCACTAAGTGGGGAGAATTAGAAAATTCTCAGGTAAATCAGCAAACATCTAGGGTCGGTTAGCTGTTTGGATTTAGCAGTGTCTTTAGCCAAGAGTGTGGACTGGTTAGAGCAGGGAACAGACCATGGTTTCAGATAAGGTAGTTGATCGACGTGAGGCCTGGGATTAGGTCGGGTTAAAAAAATTCATTGGATGGATCTGGAGTTCGAAACCCCAAGAGGGCTAGAACAGACTGCATGGGAGAGATTCTCGGGAAGAATGGTTCAGGGTGATGTACAACAGTTTTGAGCGGTTCGGAGAGACTGAAGGCCGGTGGGCGTACCAGTCAGGCCGAAGGCTCGAAGAACGGTCCAAACAGGCTCAAGGCCCAGAAGGGCGGTGCAGACATGATGAAGATTCTAAGGGTGGTCCAGATAGGCTGAAGTCTTGGTAAGGCGGTCCAGTCATGCTGAAGACTCTGTATGTGTTAGTAGACCTGTATGCAGAGAATGAGTGAGTATGTCGCCATGCAATAGCAATCAATAGGTCTGGCCCCAAGTATTGATCATGATAATGGAGTTAGCTAAAGGCCATGTATAGGCTTTGTTAGTTATGTGATCAGATTCGGAGTATATGGGAGTTATGGAGTAGCAGTTGCTCTACAATGGGTAGTGTAGAGTGGAGTTTCAGCACCGTGGCACTTGATGATGTGGTAAAGGTCGTCGAGTAGACTTCGTTGAATAATGGAAGGGAAAGCAGTAGTGTGAATGGATGATCGAAAGTATTTCAATTATGTTACAGACCTTGTATGTAGTATGGATCTATGAGCAAGCATGGAGGATACTACTATGATATAGCAGACAGTGGGATTATCCCCAAGTGTCGAAAATGTTGAGAGGTATGCGGAAGACTCTGTATGGACTGATAGTTATGCGATTAGTTTCAATGTATGTATACGTATTATGGGATAACGGCGTGTTCCCATTGGTATTGGGAGTAGCGGGGTTGATAGAATCGGTAGCAAGCTAGACCTGTGCTGAGAAGCATGTGAGGGTATTCCAATCGAAGGTCATGGGCTTAAAAATCGTGATGGATATGTTCCTACTGTGGCAGTGCTGGAGTAGACGCATTGTCGAGGTTGGACGAGACGTACTCGGTTATGTCGACTCAGAGAAGTTTGAGGGAGCTACAAGGTTTGATCCTTGGGTTCCAAGTATGGTTATAGGCTTGGGTTATGTAAGTGGTGGTATTCCAATCTAGGGTATTCCGTCACAAGGATGATCGTACCCTATGATTGATTGGACTCGGTATGTTTGGTATTCCAGCCTGAGGCTGATTGGGCCAGGTGAAAATGGTTATGAGATTTAGCTGGCTAATTCATGGGGGTTGCTAGAAGCTGAAGGATGCATCATCCCGTCGGCACATTCAGGGAGGGGACATGATGAGTCCCAATATTGCGAGTTACCCGGGTTCTTGCCAGTTTTGAAAGGGAAGGTTAGTTTTGCATTGTGAGAGGACCCAGGGAATTATTGTGATATCTGACTTCAGCTAGTCACGAGAGTGTGTTCATGTCAGGAACGTGGCAGTATCATCGGGTGATACTGGATTGATGTGTGTTGTCATTAAGTAGAAAAGCCGATGGTTGGCTTGGAATATTTACAGGATACCGCAGGAGAGGAAGTTGATTTAAAAAAAAGGGGTACAGTGGTAGGGTCTAGAAGGACCAGAGCTGATTGGGAAATCAGAGTCTACAGTGCAAGAGGTTTATCCAGAATCGTATACTGCAGTAGGCTTCGAGGACGAAGCCTAATTTAAGTGGGGGAGAGTTGTAACATCCCAAATTTCAGAAGTACGATTGAAGGGTCTAGAGTGTACATTGAGGGAGCTACTCGACGAGTGGGTGCGGTTACTTGTCGAGTCGGAGCGGGATTTGGTTGCGAGTTAAGTGACCAACTCGCCGAGTCGGCAGCTGGACTCGACGAGTTGGTGCTGGGAAGAGAAAACCCTAATCTTAGGGTTTGCACCCTATTTAAAGGAGTTAATTTCCTCCCCTCCGCCTCCTTATTTCCCTTGAGAGTCAGTGAACCCTACAATCGTAAGAGCTTCCATTGTTAAAGAGATTTGAGCTTTGGAGGTGGAATATTGAGGAGGGAGCTTGATGAACAAGAGGCTAACATCAAGGGTTTGGTGTAGATCCAGCATCTACTTTAGCTTGGGCACATTTTGGAGGTAACAAGTTGTTACCTTGACTCTTTTGCATCTAGGTCTATTCTTGAATGAGATTTGGGGCCATTTTGGCATGTTTAGGATCTATTTCGGGTTAGGGGTCTAGGTCTGAGGTTGCTACTTTAGATCTAGACTTGTCTTAGTCCAGAAACTCATAAAGTATCAGTCCTTGGTTTGTTGGTGAAGCATCTTTGCCTTAAACCTTAGCCCTAGGATGATTTGGGCCTATAACTCCTTGTTTTCACGTAAAGGTGGCAACTTTACGTAAGCGACATGCCCTAGAAAGATGGATCTATAGTTTGGAGCCCTTGCATGGATCAAAAAGGGTCTGTATGGATGAAGAAATGAAGAGACTCGGCGATTCGCATAGGTGGACTCGGTGAGTCATATGAAGATGAGCTTGGACTCAACGAGTTGGAAGAACAACACGGTGAGTCTGATGAAGATTGTCATGGACTCGTTGAGTCTTTTCTTGGACTCAGCGAGTCACAACGCAGAACCCCCAACCTCTTCGGGTTAAGACTCAGAGTAGTGAGCTGAGTGGTGACTCAGTGAGTTGGACATGATAGGACTCGGAGATTGTTGAACTCGATGAGTCATGGGGTGACTCGGCGATTCGAGTCGTGATATGAGAGTTTTCTGAGTTTAAGAACTCGGCGAGTCAGTGGGTTGACTTGGCGAGTAGAGTCAATCAGAAAGGTTGACTTAAGCCAGGACTTTGACTTTGACGAATTTGACCTTTAGGGGTAATATGGTAATTTGGATATTTATGTCAATAGATCACTGATGGCTATAGGTGTTGGAGTTGGAGGCAGTGCTTCAGGATTTTGCTTTCGTGGTTCGGTTCGGCAGTTGCAGGTGAGTTATCCTCACTATATCAACAGGGTCTAACGCGCCAAGGTCGGCCCATTATCGGATGGGAATCCGGGTATTTGTTTGATATGTTATTGATTTGCTAGATCTACATCCTGGTAATTAGGATGGTATTATGTTAGTGACCTGGTTATGGTCGGTATCCTAGTATATAGGGTAAGGTTATGTTAGTGACCGGTTAGGTCGGTATCCTGGATAGGATGTTGTTATTTTATATGATCTAATAGAACCGTTTGTTTGGCTGAGGATTGTTATGTGATTAACTGTTTTATGTGCACATGGTTGTTTGTTTTTGGGGTTGGGTTGAGGCGGGTCCTACTTTATGCTGTAGGCCAACATACCCAGGGCGGACCGGATAGACCGTAGGCCCAACGAGCGGTCCGGATAGACTAAAGGCCCCAAGAGGGCGGTCCAGACGTGCCGAGGCTCGGAGAGTGGACCAGACCGACTGAAGGCCCGGTGCGAGCGGACCAGTCATACTGTAGACTCAGAGAGTGGACTAGGTGGATTGAAGGCTCGGTGCGGGCGGACCAGTCACACTGTAGACTCGATATGCATGGCTGATCTGTATTGCGATATGATATGAGTATGGTTATATGTGGTTGGTATTTTGGTTGTAACTCACTAAGCTTTCGGGCTTACAGTTTCAGTGTTTTGTTTCAGGTACTTTAGGAGATCGTGGCAAGGCGAAGGCGTGATCGTACCGCTCCTCATTTTTACATTGATGTTTCTGGGATACTCTGATAATAAACAAACTGAAAACCTTTTTGTAATAATTAATGGATTTGGGTTGTTTTTGAAAAGTTTAAATTGGTTGGAAAAATTTTGGTTGTTACAGGGTCGCTCGGGTTGAATATCGATGTTTGGAGGATTCGTCAACAGGTTATAAGTTGCTACCTATAGTCCAAGATAATCAGTGGTTGATCTGTCAATTAACTTTTGGTTGGGTTATATGTAGATCTACATAGGTTTTGTCAGCAGTGTATTGGTTTATTGGGTTAGTTGGCAATGCATTCTCAATTGTTGGTTGTTCTCGTTCATTGTCAATAGTTGGGATGTTTCGAAGGTGTCGAGCTACATAAGTTGGAGGTCACTATATATAACAACCTATTGTCATGCTCTTTTTATGGTATATCATAGCTTCTGGGTACGTTTTCCCTAATTTGCTGGATTATGGAATTATTGTCTATATCAAACTCGATTTTGATTCGGTAGTAAGTAAAGCAACGAAGTGAGTATCATTTTGTTTCAAATTGTAGGTATTTTAGGTTCCTTGGCATTAATTCGGATTGTAAAAGGATGTGGAATTGTATCGAAGGAAGGTAATTTGGATACGAGAATCTTTGTCGAGAGTAGTTAAGTGCTCATCTGGTTTGTGGTGTGAGTATCTGATATCTTTTAATTGTGGGCTCTTAGTCTAGTAAGCTTAGTGAGGTACCGTTTGGGTACAAAGATTTTGGGAAGGCTCTGTAATCTAATGATTATGAGGTTATCAGAATGCAGATGAATCCAAGTGAGGGATGGTCACTTGGAACCGTCAGGGGATAGTTCTAAGTGCGAGCCATTTTAGAACTTGTGACCATGTCAGGGTTTTAAATCGTTATGTATAGAGGGAGCACTAGGGTTCCTTGAGGTTGGGAAGAATCCAATAATGGTTTGGAGTGTGAGTGTGGAGCATACTAGCATTTAGCCCGCGGGGCCTTAAAAAGATAATTGGATGGTGCGAATAAGATATTGTTTGATTAAGGATTAACTAGGAAGGCCAGTCAGCATGGTATCATCCTATGTTAACTTGTGATCTAGTTCAGGTTGTGGGAGTGATGCAATATTGTGGAGCATCCATAGAATTCACTAGGTTAGTATGCGGTTGTGGCAGTGTTGTAAGACCGTGGAGCAACCGTAGCATTCACTAGGTTAGTATACGGTTGTGGGAGTGATGTAAGACCACGGAGAAGCCATAGCATTCACTGGGTTAGTATGCGGTTGTGGGAGTGATGTAAGACTGTGGAGTAGCCGTAGCATTCACTAGGTTAGTATGTGGTTGTAGGAGTGATGTAAGACTAGCAGCCATAGAATTTACTAGGTTAGTATGCATATTGTGGAAGTGTTGTAAGAATTCGGAGTAGCTGTAGCATTCGCTAGGTAGGTAGGCAATTGTGATAGTGATGAAAGTCTATGACTTGACTCGTGGCATTCACTATGTTAGTATGCATTTGCGGGAGTGATGTAAGACTGTGGAGCAGCCATACCATTCGCTAGGTGGGTAGCAGTTGTGATAGTGATGAAAGACTATGACTTGGCTTGTGGCATTATATCACAGATTTGGGTGAAGGGTTGTGAGTGGGCCTCAACATTTGTAATACTTGGGTAAACCGTAGGCTAGGATGGGGCCAAATGTTATGTGAGAACTCAGTTTAGTTTGTAGCCATCACTAGGGTGAAATGGACTTGATGATTGTTGGAGCATTGGTTGGTTGAGTTGTCCTTGATTGGGAGTGAATAACTAATGGAGTCGTGTTAGTGGATAGACCAGGACCATCCGTACCCATTCATTTTTTGATTTTGGAGCTGACATTGTTTTCGATCAAGATTTTTTGGTACTGGTAAGTGGTCGGGGCGTATATGTTTCGGGTATCTATAAATTTGTTCAGGAGGGATAGGTTTGTATGGTTCAGGTTATTAAGTTGAGTCATTGTAGGAATGGTTTGGAATGGTTCTGTCTTCCTGGGAGTCAGACATCGATTATGGTTTTTAGTTTTAGTCGTAACGGTTGGACATTCGTGGGCTTAGAGCAAAGTTAGGATTCATTCTTCGTTAGGGCTTGTGATTTATACTATTTTGGGTTAGAAATTAGTAAGGGTGGGTGTTATTGGACTGAGGTAACTTACCCAGTAAACTTCGTGATTCAGGATTTCATCCAAGATCGTTTGGTACAGTAGAGGAGATAGTAAGGAATAATTTCGAGGATGAAATCTAATTTAAGTGGGGGAGAGTTGTAACACCCTATTTTAAATTGTTTCATAATTTAGGTCGTGAACGTTAGAATAAGGCTTTGGGCTTTGGGAAAGAGAGGTTTAGACCCATTCAGATGTGGGTAAAATAGATTATGTGATCTAATAGGTCGTTTGTGCTTTGGAGCCCAATGTTACAATTGTAAACTGATAGTTCGAGCCTTTTATGAATCTTGGATTTATGTTTGGAAAGTTCTAAGGCTAAAGAGATATAATAGAATTGTAGAGCTTCTCATTACCTTTTCTGTGGATATAAGGATCGTCGAAATCAGACTTAGAACGAAGAAGTTATGGTCTTCAGAAGTTTGGTGGTTTTAGGGTTGATCCTAGTAGTTGGGCATACAGGGAGCACGTCGGGCGTATTAGGATGGATGATCGATGATAGTCCTTAGAGTATGTTGGGCATACCAGGAGTACCCAAGGAGTACCCAGTCAGGTACAAATCCTAATTTAGCGTCTTGGGCCCTATTTAAAGGGCATAACTTATGACTAAACCCTACTATCTTTAGCTTCCATCAACTTTAACCCTAAAATCGAAACCCTAGCCTTCATTTGAACATTATTGGGGCTTTTGAGTGATTTGGAATGTTTTTGGTACACATTGAAGAGGAAGGAGCTCACTGGAGAAGTGTTGGGTAGTTAGGAACTTGTCAATCTAGAATTTGTGCATCTTGATCTATCTTATGGAGGTATAAAGTCTTAACCTTGGTGACTTCTCTTGTAGATCTAGTTTGGGTGGTATTGTTATGTTTTGGTCCCAATATTATAGTTCTTGTGAATAGAAGTTACTCCAGAACCTTTGAGCCTTATATTTGGTCCTTTTTGAGGTCATAAGGTCATAAAGTTTGGACCTTGAGAAGTATTATCCTCTCATGCAGGAATTGGTGACCTTTTATGAAGTTAGGAAGCTTGGATTGTGAGTTGAACGCCATTTAGCCATGCAAAGTCATAAAGTTGGGAACTTTATGACTTAAGACACCCCATAAGGGTTAGATTCGTGTTTTGAGGTTTTGGTATTAACCATTAAGATATTAATCTGAGTTTTGGCCCTTTGATGAGTATATCAACGCAATACATGGATTCCTTGAGGTAGGTTCATCTACAACATCTAGTGGTGCCCTCGTGGGTACGTTCCTCTCTGGGTCGGCCTTTACGCTTCAGTGACTTGTACGTTGTGCAACGGCGGGCAGTACGTGGGGCGTATGGTATTGGTATGTGGGGTGTACTCTCGAGAAGTTCATTTTGGCCTTTTGGGCCTTGGGCCTTTTGGAGGTTGGGCCATGGAATATTGGACCAAATATGGGAAGGGTAAAATGGTCTTTTACCCATTGGTAAAATAAAATATAGATTGGACCTTGGATTTTCACAGTTATCTTAATTATTGATTAAGGATAATTTGTTATATATATTCAGTGTAAGGCTTTCGGTAACAACAGAGCGTGTATCTCGTTTATCTCAGATTGAAGTTAGTCTTCTCCATGTGCTTGTGAATCGAAGGCACCAATACCAACTCACTAAATTATGTATGTAGGGTGCTAGTTTTCTTTGTGACTCTTGTATGTTAGTATGAACCTGTGTGGTAATATATATGTGTGCTGACCGGTTGGGTCTTGTTTGTTGTTAGTGTGATATGTGTTATTGTGCACTGAGACTTTAGGTAGTCTCTAGGGTTGCTGATAACCCATCGGGCGTGCTATTTGCCCACTAAGACTTTGGGTAGTCTCCATGGTTGCTGATAACCCACAGGGCATGCTGTTTGCTCACTGAGACTTCGGGAGTCTCTAGTGTTGCTGATAACCCATAGTTGTTTATTTGTGATGTGCTATGTGTGGTAATTTTGGGAACTAACTAAGCTTTGTGCTTACGATTTGTAGTTTAAATGTTTTCAGGTTTTTATGTAATAAAGGAGGGGCACGACTCGACTGTATTGCATTAATAGGGGAACTTGTGTACATGATAACTTTTAATCATACTCTGATAAATGTTTTAAGATCTTGTAATTGTGATTCTAATAAACATTTAAAGTGTTAATAAAAAATTTTGGGTTGAAATTTGCGGTGTTACAGTTTCAGGCATTTTCGTCTTTGGAACGAGACACATTTTGGACAAACCAACTACATAAGTTCGCAAATTTGCTTAACAGGAACTAAAAAAAACCAACTTTTACGCAAAACGGGATGTCGGAGCTTGGCCAGAACAGTCGGAGGAGGACCACCGGTCACTCGGGCGCATGGCTACCAGTGGTTCTTCCCCTCGCCAATTTTATCTCTCGTTTGCGGTTCTTGTCGGTTGGGCTCTTCAGAGATAGCATTATTTGATCGACAAGATGGTAGTGGGTGTTTTTGAGGCAGATTAGGCGGAAGGAGGGGCGGAAAATGGTTAGGATCAACGCTAGAGCTACCGCCGATGGTGGTACGGATTTCGATGGGAAGAGAACCGAGATAAAGAGAGAAAGTGGAGAGAAAGAGAGCATGGAAGTGAGTGAAGTGAAAATTTTTGGAAGGATTTTGTTCACTTTTATGGAATAGAATGATGTCATGGTGGTGACATCATCATGGTGAAGTCATCACCATTTGTTGTCTCAATTCTCGTGCCAAGCAATTTGACTTTGTAAAGATTTTCCGAATGTGTTTTTAATTGCCCTGAATGTGGTTATTTCAAAAATGCAATAAAAATTCCAAACCGATAGACGAAACTAAGGTGTTGTTTGTTTTTTCTGAGGAAAAATGTTTGCAGTCTGCGGACAATATCTGTAGACCTCTGCAGCATAAGAGGTGAACCAAACGTCTGCAGTTTGAAAAAAGAAGATCGTTTGTTTTTTTAACATCTGTAAGCTACTAAAATAAATTAAAATCTAAATAAACTGATTTTTTTAAACTACACAGTGATTTTTTAATATATTTATGACTTTGTTATAAATAATTAACAAATCTAAATCAACTTTTATGTATTATTGTATAAAAATTGAAAATAAAATAGTACAAGTTAACGTATATATTTGATAAAATCCAACAGTTTTGGTCGCAAAGTTATTTCTAAATATTGTAATTAGGAATCAAATAATTTGATAAATAAATAAATGGAAATAAACTTTGATTTCTTCAATTAAATCAATTAAAAACGTGTCATAAATATTTTCTCTAAGAAAATGACGATGCTTTATTAATAATGTTTTATGAAATTTGGCATAAAAATATAAGAATATATATATATATATATATATATATATATATATATATATATATATATATATATATATATATATATATATATATATATAACTTCAACGACCATTATTGTAATAAACTTTTATTTATAAATTTGTCAAAAATATTACGTTTGTGTCGTCGAACTTTTTTTTTTTTGAAGTATAGTAACTATTTTTTCAAATTGTTTATCACTAATAAAGTTGGAATAAATATAAATTCAAAAAAACAAAAAAAGAAAGTATATGTGTTTTTTAAGCTAGAAGATGTTTGAAGATGTTAGAAGACTCTCGTCCACATCTGCGCCAAGAAGAGGGCGTGCAGACACTTTTAGGTCTACAGTCTTCAAAAAGACAAACAGTCTGCGAAAGCTAATGTCTGCGTCTGGTCTGCGTCGTGCAGACATAAGAGGTCAGGAAGATCTGTGGACAAAAAACAAACATCACCTAAGTGAAAAGGGTGTTCAAAGTTTTGTTTTTCTATAAAATTCCCGTTCTAATAGTTTTTGTGAATTCTCCTTAACTTCGGGTTAAAAATATTGTAGATTTGAAAACAAATATTAGGCCCTAGTCAGAGTTCAAAAACCTTTTCAGAATTTCCTAACAAGATGTGCAAATTTCCAAATAGAACGTTTTGGTTTTCTTTTCAAGAAAAATCAATTATGTTATAATTTGTTTTCTTAAAACAGATGGATCTTTTGCATATGACCTCCGCTTTCGACGTTCTTTATGTCCACGAAGTCGTAAAAGTATGCTCTACCCAATTTCATTGCAATTTCTCACATGTACACTTAAAGCTCAATTTTATTTTTAATGCATCAAATAGTACATATTTTTTAGAATATAGTTTTGTTCTTTTAACGATTGAAACAAATTGGAGACAAAGAAAGTATTATATGTAATTATGGGAATAATAACTTCAATTGTATTCAACAACATGGGATATTATGTAAGAGGTCCTATTACAGTAGGGTTCATGGTGGTTTGATCAGAGAACTTATACCTAATCTTAAAATTTGTTACATACACTCGGTCTAGAGATGGTGGGTTGCAAATGGATCTTCAGGAAGAAGACCGAAATGGATGGGAATATACACATGTTCAAAGAAAGGTTGTGGCAAAGGGATATAGTCCAACCCAAGAGATTGATTATGATGAAAATCTTCTCACCAGTATCTAAGTTCAAGTCCAATTCAGATAATGTTTTCCATAACTGCCTTCTATGATTATGAGGTATGGAAAATGGATGTTAAAACCATTTTACTTAATAAAAAACTAATACATGATGTGTATATGACACAACTAAATGGTTTTTAACATGCCAAGTATCTTAATAAGGTGTGTAAGCTTTAAAATTCAATATATTGACTTAAAGAAACATCTCATAGCTGGAATCTTTGCTTCCATGAAAAGGTCAAAGGATTTGGATTTTCTTGAAGTGAAGATGAGTCTTGCATGTATGTAAAAGCTAGTAAGAGTGTTGTAACCTTTCTAGTGTTGTATGTGGATGATGTACTACTTATAGGAAATGACATCCTAACTTTGCAAAAAGCAAAAAAATTGCTTGGAAAATTTTCGTTAGGAAGGATTTAGGCAAGGAAACATATATACTTGGAAGGATCTAATTCAAAAGATATATTCTTGGTTTTCGATGGCAAAGATGATCAAATGGAATAAAATTGGGAGTGTTATAACCTTTCTAGTGTTGTGTGTGGATGACGTACTACTTATAGGAAATGATATCCCAACTTTGCATGAAGTAAAATATTCTCTTGTGAAAATTTTCTTTATGAAGGATCTAGGAGAGGCAACATATATACTTTGAATAACGGTTTATAGAGATTGATCAAAACGTCTAATAGAACTTAGCCAGAGTACATACTTTGATAAGATATTAAAGAGGTTCAATATGAAAAATTCCACAAAAAGGGGAACTGTCCATGCTTCATACTATAAATTTGAGTAAGACTTAATGTTCCAGTAATGATATGTTCTTGGAACTGCCCATGCATCACACTAGAAAATTCCAAAAGATGTGTTCTTTCAACTACCAATGCATTGTACTATAAAATTAAGTAAGACTCAATGTTCTAGTAATGATGTTGAAATGGACAGAATGATTCGAGTCCTATATGTTGCGACTATAGAATCGATCATGTATGCTATGATGTGTACTCGTCCTGATGTCTCATATATTGAGAGCATGGTAGGTCGATATTAGGACAACCTCGAAAAAAGTTATCGGATAGTAGTAAAGAATATTTTTAAGTTGAGAAATTCAAAGGATATGTTCTTAGTTTTTGGTGGAAAATATGAACTAAGAGTAGGGGTATAGTGATGCCAGTTTCCAAATGAATAAAGATGAATGTTTTTCTTAATCCAGTTGGGCATTCATGTTGAATGGTGGTGTGGTGACCTGTAAGAGTTCAAAGTAGAAAATAGTGTCTGACTCTACCTATGAGACCAAGTACATTGTAGCTAGTGAATCCGCAAAGGAAACAACCAATTTAAAGAAATTCATTGGTGATCTCAAAGTTGTTCCATTAATCCAAGAACATATGGAAATATCATGTGAAAAATAGGGTACAGTCACCTTGACTAAATAACCTAAAGATCATCGGAGGTCAAGGATTACTCAAGAAATACCATTACATCAGACATAAGGTGGAAGATTGTGATCTCATGGTGAATAGAGTATGTGACATCCCCGAAATCTCGGCCAGAAAAGACCGGTTTCATTTATGCTTTTTAAAATAATTTCAGAGTAAATCCTTTTGATTTAAAAGAGCTGCGGAATTTGTTCCCAAAACAAAATATGATAAAATAATATTTATCAAAGCATTTCATCAAGAGATGCATTTTCATTATATAATCAAAACTCGGGATGTCATGTTCCGATACAGACCATAAAGCATAAACGATAACATTACAAGTCATTCAACAAATATATACATATACAGACTTGCAAACAAAACAACTTGATGATTCATCCATCTTATGCCCTTGCGCCACTTCCTATAATACAAATAAAACTGAGTGGGTCAGGCTTGGGAGCCTGGTGAGCATATAGGGTTTTCAACCCACAATAAATAATTATATTTAATTTCACCAACCAACAATAACCCGATTACCCATTCCCGTTATCCTCACTTTATGTCCCTAAAACAACATCTATCTCAAGGGACCTAATCTAGGATTTTCATCGGGACGGACATTACTAATGGGTTTTGAGCATTCTAACACTTCCTAAGTGTACATGCAACCCTAATAACCTTGAATCTATGTTTTCTCTATATACATGCAAATTTCTTTTTCAAGGTTATTTCCTAACTAGCATGGCATGGGGAATATACGAAACATAAAAACTAGTATAAATACATACCTTGTTGTTGCTTGGATTCCTTCAAGACTTTGTGAGCCTAGCACCCCAAATGTTGTGCCTCAAATGCTTCACACAATTCCACAAAACATGGAATAACTTGAGAGAATACTTCTAGCACTCAAAATCGGTTATGCCCTCTCTAGTAACCCTAGGTCATGATTTTGCTAGCCAAAGGGTTCCTTTTATAGTGGTGTCACAATTAGGGTTTCATTAAGAAAACCCATAATTGTCATGACTCTTCATTTCTCATGACCCATGGGTTTGTAACTCCCATGGACTATCCATGGAGCTCCAAATGGTTACATCCATAACCCATAAACCATGGATCATTAATCCACCATAAAAGAATTGATGATTGTCATAATCAACCCTATCTATTTAATTAGTCTCACTTTGATCACCAAATTAATACTAGATTAATACTTGATCAATACTAATTAAATAACACTATTATTAATATATTAGAACTTATAATATATTAATAATCATAAGTGCCATATTCTCTCATTTAGTCTATCCAAGTATTGCAATGCCATGCAACCCAAATGGACCATGCCGGGTTGGATCAAGTACATACCAAATAAAGTTATGGACTTAGACACTATATCCAACAGTCTCCCACTTGGATAAGTCTAATAACTATATTTGCAAATATGACTTCAAAACCCGACTAGCAATCGTAGCTCTTTCAAAGTCTCTTGGAACTGAGATGATGATGATATGCCATTTAAGATAAGTGATCATATAATCCTCTGCTCTCATGATATCAGCCGGACAAACACATGGAACATGGTCTTACTTATTGTCCAGCATTTGTTTCTCGATCTCCGATTTGTTTCGACATAGAACTAAATTGAACACATCAATTAGGTTCTGACCGGGCCCGGTACATAGGTCAAAACCAAATCATCGAGGGGCCCAGATATCGCTTCTATTTCTTGAAGGAACAGATAAACTTCGACTGATATGCTTGTACTAACTACTCGTTGAATTACTCACAAAGGCACGTTTTATAACATCGAGTTACCAATGCGTTTTCGTACAATCAATGAATAACCAACTCATAGTCAACAACTCATATCTCTAGGTTTGAAGATTTATATGATATTACCGTCACACGATCACTTGAGATAAATTCCATGAAGTGATGCAAGTGAGCGTGGGTTGAATCCAATACTCAGCCCTTATGAGTACTCATGAATGTTGTAGCAACCATTGCATTGTCTAAAGCACTTTAGACAAATCATACAAGCCAAATTCATGACAGTCTTGAATCAATACTTACTTCCAAAGTTTGACCGACTATGGATGGTTTGAATAATAACATGATTATTCTGGAAGTCAAAACATGCAAAATTGAAACATAGTAAACAATCAACACAAGATAGTAACACCTTACTCATAAATAAATAACAACTTTTATTTATCATCAAATGTCAATTACATTTTACGAGTTTCGGGAATCTAATTATTGAAACTAATATCATCCTTCAGCCCAATGCGCCTTGTATGCTATAAATGCTTAACCCTGCTCAGTCCCTTCGTGAGGGGATCTGCCGGGTTCTCATCTGATGATACCCTCTTTGCCACGAGGAGTCCTTCTTCTATTCTATGTCTGATGAAATGGTATTTTCTGTCAATGTGCCTAGATCTCCTGTGATCTCTTGGTTCTTTCGCCAAAGCAACCGCACTTTCACTGTCACAGAAAATTTCCATTGGCTCCTTTATAGCTGGCACAACTCCAAGGTCTCCGATGAAGTTCTTTAGCCATATCGCCTCTTTTGCTGCCTCGCTTGCTGCTATGTACTCTGATTCACAAGTCGAATCAGTTACTGTCTCCTGCTTGGAACTTTTCCAAGTAATTGCTCCTCCATTTAGGATAAAGACCCAACCTGACTGAGAGCGGAAATTATCCCTATCAGTTTGAAAGCTAGCATCACTATATCCTTCCACTCTCAAGTCATCACTGCCTCCGAGGGTAAGGACCCAGTCCTTCGTCCTCCGCAAATACTTGAGAATGTTCTTTACCGCTGTCCAGTGTGCCTTGCCAGGGTTCCCTTGATATCTACTGACCATGCTCAAAGCAAAGGCCACATCAGGGCGAGTACAGGTCATAGCATACTAGATCGAGCCCACAGCGAAAGCATATGGTATCTGACTCATCTCAGCTATCTCAGCCTCTGTACTCGGACTTTGAGTCTTACTTAGCTTGGCATTACTTTGGATTGGTAACTCTCCTTTCTTGGAATCTTGCATATTGAACCTCTTCAGTATCTTATCCACATAAGTACTTTGACTAAGTCCAATTAGTCTCTTACTCCTATCTCTCAATATCCTTATCCCTAGGATATAGGCAGCTTCCCCAAGGTCCTTCATAGCAAAACACTTCCCAAGCCAGGCCTTAACCTACTACAAAGTTGGGATGTCGTTTCCTATGAGAAGTATGTCATCCACATACAACACCAAGAAGCTAACTATGCTCCCACTAGCCCTGACATACACACAAGACTCATCCTCACTCCTAGAAAAGCCAAACTCTTTGACTTTCTCATCAAAGCTAAGATTCCACCTACGAGATGCTTGTTTCAATCCATAAATGGATTTTTCAAGCTTACACACTCTATTAGGGTATTTTGGATCGACAAAACCCTCTGGCTGAGCCATGTAAACATCCTCAGCCAACTTCCCATTAAGGAAAGCGATTTTGACATCCATTTGCCATATTTCATAGTCATGAAATGCAGTTATGGCTAACAACACTCTAATAGACTTAATCTTAGCTACTGGTGAGAAGGTCTCATCATAGTCAACTCCCGGAGTTTGAGTAAAGCCCTTTGCAACCAGTCGCGCTTTATAAGTGTGTACTTTCCCATCCATGTCGGTCTTCTTCTTGAAGATCCATTTGCACCCAACTGTCTTACGACCTGGTACATTGTCAACCAAGTTCCAAACTTGATTGTCATACATGGACTGAATCTCGCTGTCCATAGCCTCCTTCCATTTTGCAGACTCAGGGCCTGCCATGGCTTCCTTATAATTATTAGGTTCATCCAAATCTATCAGTGTACTATCACTGATAAATGTATCACCATCAGTGGTGATGTGATAACCATAATAAAATTCAGGTGTGTTCCTCACCCTAGTGGAACGTCTTGGAGGTACAGACTCATCTATCGGCTCAACAGTAGTTTCCTCCTCGGGTTGGCTGACAGCATTTGAGGTTCCTTCACCACTTGACTCTTGAAGCTCTTCAAGGTCAATTTGCCTTCCACTGTCCCCTTGGCTTATGAATTCTCTCTCACGAAAGATTCCTCTTCTTGCTACAAAGACCACATTGTCACTGGGTCTGTAGAAGAGGTAACCAAAGGATCTCTGTGGGTAGCCGATGAAAATACACCTCTCGCTTCGGGGCTCAAGCTTGTCATGAGTCTCACGCCTCACAAAAGCTTCACAACCCCAAATCTTGATGTGGTCCAAATTGGGCACTTTCCCAGTCCACATCTCGTGAGGTGTTTTGGCAACCTTTTTAGTAGGGACTAGATTAAGGATATGGGCGGCAGTCTCTAAGGCATACCCCCAGAAAGAGATTGGTAACGAAGCTCGACTCATCATGGAACGAACCATATCCAACAGGGTTCGATTGCACCACTCAGCTACACCATTCAACTATGGTGTCCTGGGAGGTGTCAATTGTGAGACAATCCCACATTCCTTAAGATATTCAAGGAGCTCAATGCTAAGATACTCTCCTCCCCGATCGGATCGGAGCATCTTGATGTTGTCGCCCAATTGATTCTCAACTTCCTACTTAAACTCTTTGAACTTTTCAAAGGTTTCTGACTTATGCTTGATTAAGTAAATATATCCATATCTACTGTAATCATCAGTAAAAGTCACATAATAACGATTAGCATCCCTTGTAGCAACTCTGAAGGGCCCACACACATCCGTGTGTACAAGGTCCAACAAACCTTCACCCCTATCACAAGTACCTGTGAAGGGTGACTTTGTCATTTTTCCAAGTAAACAAGATTCGCAACTATCATCTGACTTGAGGTCAAATGATTCCAAGACTCCAGCCTTTTGGAGTTGGCCTATGCGCTTCTTGTTAACATGTCTAAGATGACAATGCCACAAGTATGCTTTGTCCAAGCTATCAAAAGAATCAATATACAACACATTATTTCCTAAATTGTCTACAACATTCACAGCTTCATATACACCATCACAAGGTATTGCTTTAAAGTAAAATACATCATTGTAATAAACATTAATAGCACCATTTTTATTATCAAATGAAAATGTAAAACCTTGTTTGTACAAGCCATGAAAAGAAATAATATTTCTCGCCATTTCAGGCGAGTAACAACACTTATTCAAATCTAAAATTAACCCATTATTAAGCAATAAAGAATAAACTCCTATCTTGGTAACAAGTGATGCTTTCCTGTTGCCCATGACTAAGTTTATCTTTCCGTGCTCCACTTGCTCACTTCTTCTTAGTTCCTGCAAATCAGTACAAATGTGAATACCACACCCTGTATCAAGCACCCAAGAATTAGCATTAGATGAATTGTTAGAAAATATTGTGTAAATACCTGCATGGGTGGGTTTAACCTTCCCATCCTTTACATCTTGCAGATATTTGGCATAGATTCGCTTGAAGTGTCCCTTATCTTGGCAATAGAAGCACTGTGCTTCCTTTGGGTTCGAAGAAGGAGTAATGGGACCTTTCTTTGTCCCACTTGAAGAGGAACCATCAAGAGTCTTACCATTGGTACCCTTTGAAGGGCTTTTCCTCTTCTTACCCTTCCCTTGCCGAATTGCAAGAACAGGGGATGTTAAAGGAGTAGAAGTAGCAACCGCTTTACCCTTAAGGCCATTTTCAGCTGTCCTTAAGAGTCCTTGAAGTTTGCTAAGTGTGACTTCCTCCTTGTTCATATGATAAGTCATACGAAACTGATCATAACTTTGAGGTAAGGAATGGAGAATGATATCAATCACCAATTCCTCAAGGAAGTCAACATTAAGCTTTAGCAACCAGTCAACGAACCTCTGCATCTTCTGCAAGTGACCGGTGATGGGTTCACCATCCTTCATCCTTGCGGTTATCATGGAGGACATGATTTCATACCTCTCTTGACGCACGCTCTGATGGTACCTTTCCATCAGATCTAGGTGCATCTCATAGGGGTAAAAATCTTCA
Organism: Lactuca serriola; assembly: GCF_051521515.1. NCBI lineage: Eukaryota > Viridiplantae > Streptophyta > Magnoliopsida > Asterales > Asteraceae > Lactuca > Lactuca serriola. Next base: position 126,809,867 of record NC_136411.1, on the reverse strand, counting down.
TAAGATTTTTGGAGTTCCGGAGTCATTGTGGCCATCATGATGCAGGACACCTTGGTGGCATCCTTTTCATGTGCAATGAACTCCGCAAGCTCTTCTGGAGTAGCAGTGGCTTCATTAACAACCTTAAGCTCCCTGTCAAGGACATATTCTTTGTGCTCATAGAGGGTAATCATCCTGATGTTTCTGATCCACTCATTAAAGTTGGATCCATCAAAGATGACCTTACCACACAAGTTCATTAGGGAAAAGGAGCCTGTCGGGTTTGAGCCAACAACGTTATTGGAAGACATCTGGAATAAAAGGAAGATAAGTTTCATTAGATTAAGAATCCTTAATAGGTCACCCAAATGAAATATTAAGGCTAGGATCCAACAAACTATTTATAGGTGGAAGAGGGATGCCGTAATCCACACTATAAAATATTTGAAGGTAGGTAAATGACGATTTACCAATTTCCACCATAAGACGAAATATTTTATTATTAGGTTTTATTGGTTTTGAAACTCCTAGATCTTTTGAGATACATTGAACTTATCAATGGCATGTTTGAATCTCGAATGTGCCCTCTCAAGTTTGTGACTGGGATGCCGAGGATCACAAACAAGGTGTGAATAACCATACAAATTGAGTTGGTACCCTTAACAATATTACCTAATCGATGTGCCGGTTAACCACACACGCTCCACCGATCTATAATAAAGTCAAGTTACCCTTTGCCACTCTTACTAGTCCATGTTAGTGTGCCGGTTAACCACATACGCTCCACTAACGACTTTGTAAGGTACAAAGTGTAATTTTATGGGCTAGCACCAAATTCACATTTTCCTAAAGTAACTAAGATTGGGAAGTTATAATGTATAGTTACTTTATAATTCATTATACTTTTAATGAGAATTTAAAGTCATATCCTACTCGTTCGGCTAACGACCCTCCACCGATCAAGGAAGCGGTGGGTGAGAGTGGACACCCATTAAGTCACCATTTTATAGGCAATAACCTTATACCCCCCTTATAGACCGGCTTCGTGAATGAGGCCTACTAACGGTAAGAACGACATATTCTTATACATATCTATATAATAAAATTATAATAATAGTATAAGTGTTGATTTTTAAACTTTTTGAAAATCTAAGGTTTAATTTGGAATTAAAGTATTAGAGTGTAAGACTTTTCAAATTCCAAAACTTGAGGGCAAGAATTGAAACTATTCCAAGTCTCTTCAATTTGTAACTTATGAGTTTTAATGGTTCATAAAAATGAAGACTCTTCATTTTATGAAACCTCTTTAGTTCTTTAATCATAATTTAAAGAAGTGACTTTTGGTTATCCATAACTTGAGGACAAGTTATGAACACCATCATTACAATTAAGATCATGAATTAAACACACATGGAGGTTACACATAATTCCTATAATCTTCTAAAAACTCATAAGAACACAAATTCATCCCAAGTAATTTCATGAATCATATTCACATATACAATTCTTGAAAATTGATAAAAGTCATGTGAAAATGGGTTAACATAATCATTATCATTTTGAAAAACAGTTTTTACAAGTCCAAAACAGATTGGGATAATGATTTTAATCCATTTCCAGCTACAAAACACGAAAAGACTGCCCAGCACGCACCTACTCGTCGAGTGCATGATCCTACTCGACGAGTAGGATGAATTTGTACATGGACTCGGCGAGTCCTCCCCATGAACTCGGCGAGTCCAGCTGACAGTGAGCAGAATTTTCGATTTTCAAGCAGTTTTGCATCAAGTATACAGAAAACAATCCTAGGCTCTGATACCACTGATGGGTTTTGAGCATTCTAACACTTCCTAAGTATACATGCAACCCTAATAACCTTGAATCTATGTTTTCTCTATATACATGCAAATTTCTTTTTCAAGGTTATTTCCTAACTAGCATGGCATGGGGAATATATGAAACATAAAAACTAGTAGAAATACATACCTTGTTGTTGCTTGGATTCCTTCAAGACTTTGTGAGCCTAGCACCCCAAATGTTGTGCCTCAAAAGCTTCACACAATTCCACAAAACTTGGAATAACTTGAAAGAATACTTCTAGCACTCAAAATCGGTTATGCCCTCTCTAGTAACCCTAGGTCATGATTTTGCTAGCCAAAGGGTTCCTTTTATAGTGGTGTCACAATTAGGGTTTCATTAAGAAGACCCATAATTGTCATGACTCTTCATTTCTCATGACCCATGGGTTTGTAACTCCCATGGACTATCCATGGAGCTCCAAATGGTTACATCCATAACCCATAAACCATGGATCATTAATCCACCATAAAAGAATTGATGATTTTCATAGTCAACCCTATCTATTTAATTAGTCTCACTTTGATCACCAAATTAATACTAGATTAATACTTGATCAATACTAATTAAATAACACTATTATTAATATATTAGAACTTATAATATATTAATAATCATAAGTGCCATATTCTCTCATTTAGTCTATCCAAGTATTGCAATGCCATGCAACCCAAATGGACCATGCCGGGTCGGATCAAGTACATACCAAATAAAGTTATGGACTTAGACACTATATCCAACAATTACTGCTAAGTGGTTTCCTCAACAGTAGATATCCTAAAGGCAACCTTGAGGGGGATAGAGTACATCGGTGAACACATCGTTCACAACACCTACAGGTTATGAACATGCTAGCGTTCCACAGGACTGTCTAGGAAGAGTCTGTGGTCGTTATCCATACTCCGCTGAATAACTAGATCAACAACAACAACATCGAGGCCTCTCATCTGTTTATCACACATCAACTATCTACCCATGTTCTACCCAACATATTAGTAGATAAAAATATATATTTTTATACATAGTTTAAAACATGTATAGCATTCTCATTCAATACATATTCCACATAACAGATGAGGCACACCCACATAACACGTATTTCATAGAGAATAAATCAGATCTATGAGATAGGAGAAAATGAATATACATTCACACATATAATCAACAAAATATACACATAACACGTATTTCGTATAAAATACTTCGTATTTATGCGTTAGAAGAAGGTAACTACACACTCACTTGATCAGAAGATGATCGGACAGCACTACGACTTGCAGAAGTAGTATTCATCGGTAGATCTGGAAGATCTTCACAAAAACCGGGCTCCTCGCCGGCAGAGCTTCGGCTCGGGAATCGCACTTCTCGGGATCTTCGGGGCTTTGGGACTTGCTTCGTGTTGAGAATTGTTATCGAGAATTAAGATGTAAAACAATAGATTTGAATGATGAAAGATAAAGAACACATGAAGTAAATATTAATCAGATCTCCTTTTATTAAGACTGATTATAGAATAGGCTGAAGAGAGTTTTTGTGTTTAGATATCTATCTCTACTTCAAGCCTAAGTCCCTATTTATAGGGAACTTACAAAAAGTATACTAAGTCTAATACACTGAAACTTCGCATGCTACACTTCGCATTTAAAATTGACTTAGTAAAATACATACAAAATGCGAATCATTACAAGACACTATTCGACTTTTACAACTTAACACCTACATTCTCCCCCTTTGTAAACAGTCGATACAATTCAACTTATAAGCCTTTGAATTGCAGAGTGAATTGTTCTTCGCACTTCTCCATACCAGGAGATCACCTTCTTCAAGTCCTTCTTGTCACCTTCGTTGTTTTTCTTGCAATTATTCATACGTACAATGAAGTGCGTATATTGCGAAGAATTGTATCTTTCGATCTCTGAAGCTTTGAACAAAAACTTCTTGGGTTTACCCTTAGTGTCTCTTCCCGAAAACACCATGCCGAATGGTTTAAGGCAAATCTCACCCACTACATACTTCGACAATGCTGATTGTGTCAAAGTATCTTCCCATGGAACCTTCACTTCTCTTCCAAGGACATTCGCCAACTCCTCATCAGTCAGTGCAAGACAATCGAAGTAGTTGTCGATGTAAGTCTTCACATGTGCAAACCCGACTTTGAAAACATTAGTCTCTGAGCCTTTAAGCTTGTTCTCTTCCATGTGCTTCAGAATCAAAGCTACTTGAATAAGATCATTGCAGTTCATCAGTGGGAAGTCAGCAATAGTGAAGTCATATTGTTTGTTGTCTGCCCTGATGACAAAGTATCGAAAGTTCTGAAGCATGTCTTCGAACAGAACATCTTTCTTTATCGTGAGCACCTTCTTGATCTTTATCAGGGACCAGACTTCATCAGGATTCTTCGCAAGAACAGCATGAAATCCGTTTCAACCCCGTTGATTGATCCAATTATTTTTGTTTAGATCAACTCAAAATCAAAATCAAAATTTGAAATCAAGTTTTAGTTCATTTGGAATTCCCATGTTATTCCGATCAATACATTTAGCCCAAATACAAGCCCAAGATCTTGAGTCAGTTACTGTTCATCAAAGCAAAATCTCGATCTGTTACTGTTCATCTTTTAGCCCAACTTATTCTCCAATTAAATAAGTCCGACATTTCTATCTGTTCTACATCACGATTCACCTCATTTGATTTATTGATTTTTGATTTCGATTTCTTCAAACTCTATTTCTTTCTTAAGCATCAGATGTAAATATCGATTCTTACACTCAAAGCTAAGATCAATAGATAAGTCCGATATTGAGTTGAAGTCGATTATTGTGAGATTCTTTTCAATCTGTGAAATCGATATTGATTTTGATATCCTTTTATCAAATGAACTGTGAATGGAAGTAATAAACTCTACTTGTTAATGTCAATATCAGTTTTGAGAACAAGCTGGAATTGAATCTTGATTTTGTTTGGAATCATTTCTATGTTCTTCGTTCATCTATGTCAAGAGAACCGAAGTATGCGAATCAATTTTGATTTGGTATTGGCAAATCAAAACTCGATTGGTGGTTCTTTGTCGAAATCAGATGATCGATTCACAGGGTTATTGAAGTTTGGAGTCTGGTTTGATTAATGTCAATCCTTCGAAAGTCAAAATTGGGATTTTGATGAACTGGAAACGAATTGAAGTATGTGGTTACAGTTGAAATCAAAGTGTTCATCAGGTGTAGTTGGAGTCGATTTCAAAGGAGTAATAATCGATTTGGAAATTGTTGATTTGCGAAGCCATTCAATTTGATTTTGAAATTGGCATAGACAGTCGATGTTTGAAGGGTACGCTCAGGAACTCGATGATGATGAACTGAAAAACGAACTGGAAAAACTGAAAATTTTTAGGTTCGCATATCGTTTTTTTATTTGAAGGTTTGATATGCGAAGGTCTGATATTTGGATTCGATTTTTGATGACTAGTCGCGAATTCGATTTTGAGTGTGTGTTTACTGGAAACTGGAATTGAGAGTCGATTGTTTTGAGGTCATTATTTGGGTTCGTGTTTGCAAAGCGAAGTGACTGGAATCGATTATTTTGAGTTTGTTGATAGATGGTTTGGATGGAGTTGGATAAACAAACTGAATGATGTTGATGGTTTGGTTTCGCACGTTTGGAGTCCAAGAACTGTATCAAGTTCGCATCTTCATTGGATTCACATATAAATTTTTTGGTTCGCATCTATAAGGATGGATGAGTTCGCATTTGGTAATACAGACCAAAATCGGGTTCGCATATGAGATCAAAATTGTTAGTTCGCATTCATGATTCTCAAATATGCGAAGAGTCAAAATGCGAAGTCAAAACGTGCGAAGTAATTGAAACATGCGAAGTCGTTAACAGTATAAGTGAATTGGGGAAGAAGGCTAAGAGTTTCGCATTTGGTCCCTGAATCTTTCAAGAAATAACAAAATTGACCCAACTTCGCAAATTTGAAGAACATACAGAAATTATCAAAACGAGTACCAGTAGTTTCGCATTTTTGATAGTTTATACCCAACTTCGCAAATGGGGTCATAAAATGCTGAAATTACAGAATTTTCAAATCTGGTCCGTGCAGTTTGTGCGAATTAACGCTTTATGCCCGATTTCGCAAATGGGCTAGAGTTTTGCATATTTGACTGTTTTTGGCACAACGGGTCCCTGCAAGTTTCAGAAAATGACAATATCTACCCGGATTTTGGAAAATCTTGCAACTTTCACTCAAAAAGTCAAAATTTTTCATAAATTGGAAATATTTTGTGGCTTTTTCGTGATTGTTTTTCCGTGCAAGATTTTTGGTGATTCATTTTTGGTACACATCAAGGGGGAGTATTGTGAAGATTATTCCTCGGGCGCTTCTCATCCTTAGTGGGTTTTATAATCAATTTTTGATTATAAAAAGGGGGAGAATGATGGGTATTCGAAGCTTCTCGGGTTTGTCGAATATTCATTTGCGGATTTGAAGACCGGTGTTACTTCGAGGGGGAGTTTGGTCTTGATCGCGCTAGCTCGTTGGAGATTAAAGCCGGACATCCAATCCTAACTTTGAGGGGGAGAATGTTAGGGTGCAAAGTCATGCTTGGATGTATTGTTTAGGCTTTCCTCTTTGTATGTGTAAATGGGTTGAGTCTTGTCCTATAAATAGGAAGTGAGTGACTCCCATTATGTAAGAGTCCATATGGAGTGTTAGACTAGAGAGAGAATTTTGTACAAACCCATTTGTATATTCTTTCTAGATCTAATATGAGCTTACAAAGAATTATTTACTCCTTGTGTTCTTGAATTTGTATGATGAATCACTAGATCTTTTCTATTCCGCACAAGCCATCAGAATCAACACCACAACACTTCGGGGCTCGGGAATAATACCAAGGCTTCAGGGTATAATTGGCACGCAAATCGAGGCAAAAGTTAGAGAGAAAGGAAGAAATTTGCAAAAGATCTCGGTTGCCCTCGCATGCCTTTTATAGGAGGCTGAGGCCTCGCAGTACGCTGGGCGTACTCCTTTACGCGGGGCGTACTCTTCCGAAGTCATCACTGCATGCGTCATCGGAGCACTCGAGTGCGAGGCTTCGTCATGCTTCGCTGTACGTTGGGCGTACTTCGGATAAGTCCGGTGACTCCCCTTCGGATAATATCGAAATTAATGATTAAATAATAAATATTAATTATTTAAAAACTTCGGAAATGTATATCTTCTTCATACAAACTCCGTTTTCGACGTTCATTATATCAACGCGTAGGTGAGACTATGCTCTACAACTTTCGTTTAGACTCCGTTGGCTAATTTTGAATTTATTTTTATTATTTATTTTTAGTAGGTCAGGACAAGAAAACTTCGTTATAAATTCATAACTTCTTTATCCGACATCCGTTCTCGCCTATCTTTTTATCGCTTCGCTACTACTAACGAGATCTTCGATTCTCGTTTAGATTGTTTCGGCTAAAAACCGCTCGATCTCAAATCGAGTATTCAGGCTGCATACTGCTAAGTCGAAACTTCAGAAAATCATAACTTCCTCATACGAAGTCAGATTTGGGCGTTCTATATATATATTCGAAAACCTCATTTCGGCCACTACAACTTTATGTAAAGATATCGAGTTTATTTTACACTTAAATTTTGACGCTTATTTTTATTCTTAATTAATCAAATCACATAACTAAGAAATTAAGCACAAAACACATAATACTCAAATAATACACTTCTATTATTTCAAAACGGGTTACAAAGGTTAACCTAGACTATTATATCAACATTAATGAAAAACCCAGAAACACAGGCGTTACAGAGTATCTTTAGAGAACAATCCACCTGATCCTTTCACAAAGGAATTATGCAAGATCAATAACTTTAAGCATGCTAAGAGCATTGGGATGAGAGATTATATTAGTTTTAGAAACTAACTGATATTTTGAAACAATTGTAACATCAATAAATTGTAATTGATTTTTTTGATAAATAATATTGATTGATTTATGTGTTAATGAACTACCATCCTTAATTGTTTATGTTGTGTTTCATTTTTTCATGTTTAGAATCCACTTCCGAGTATTAAGTTACTCTAAACGTCCACATCCGATCATACTATTAGGAGTAAGTAGTGATTAAATAATGTTATGGAGTATCAGTCAATGTCAAATAAAGATTAGACGTGACATGAAGATGTGACTAACACCCATTAGTACTTAAATAGAGATTTTAAGTATTAGAAAACTCACACTTAGAGATTAATTAATGTATTCTATCACGAGTAATTCTAAGATGATAATATATTCTATTCTTCAAGCTAAGATGCATAAGTCATAATTTATAATTCTATTGTGCATTAGTATTACATAAACACAACTGTAAATGGATGTTATAAAATGTATGTCCATGTATAACATGATGAGTTGGTTTATGATTATGTAGTCAAAGTTTATTTATTCCGTTTACCTTAATAGGAAAAGTGATATCTTCGGGCCTCTCGGTGATTTGATGTTGACATTGTAGTGTTGAGCCCTTCCTGGGCTAGATTGATGTGCTTAACCTCGTAGTCTAATAAGGTCATCATAAATCAAAAATCAAGAAACATATCTTGGACCATGAGATTGATTCATATCTATGTCTCATGTCCATATGATATCTTTGTAGAACGAAGGAATAGTTGATCAATTATTTGAGGGATGTCTCTAAGAATAAGATTCAGAGTTCGACAATTGCTAAGGAAGCACACTTTGTTGATTAAGTTGGAGCCTTGTGACTAATAATAGATGATGACTTGTCCAAGTGAGAGACTATTGGAATAGTGTCTAATGCCATCACTAAATTGGTAAGACTTTACATTATAACAAGATCCTTTTTTGGTTGCCCTCAATAATTTGAATAGCATTAGAATGTTATAAGAGAGAGACACACAATTTCTTAATTATTCATGTGATGATCAATTAATTAGAAACTAGTTTAGAATTAATTGAAATTCATTAAAAATATTTTATAATTAATTTGTGCTAATTAAAAATGTAAGGGGTAAATGTTAAGTATTCAATAGTTGACTAGTTGGAAGGTTCTTGTAGTGGTGTTAATCATGGTGACGAATGTGTAATATGAAATGATTTAGTGAATCATGTAAGTATTAAGAACATGAAGAACACAAGAGTAAATAAACCGTTTAAGCTCTCATTAGTTTTTTGAAAGAGTACAAATAGGTTTGCAATAATTCTCTCTCTATACTAATCTTTCATAAAGTTCTTCCTTACATAAAATGAGTGTCACTCACTTCCTTATAAAGGAAAGACAGCTCATTACACACATACAAAAGAGTAATCACACATGATATCCAAGAGTGACTTTGCACCCTAACATTCCCCCCCCCCCTCAAAGTTAGGATTGGATGTCCCGACTTAAATATCCCACGAGCTCGCGTGATCAAGACCAACTCCGCCTCGAAGTAATACTGATCTTCAAATCTGCAAATGAATACCCGAGAAGCTTCGAATACCCACTCTACATTCTCCCCCTTTTATAATCAAGAAGTGATAATGAAACCCACTAATGTTGAGAAGCGCCCGAGGAATAAACTTCACAAATCTCCCTTTTGATGTGTGGCAAAAATGAAACTGCGAAAAACTTACATGAAAAACCAATCACGAAAATGAAAATTTTCCAATTTTTGCGAAAAATTTCCAACTTTTGGGTGAGAGTTGCAAGAATATTGAAAATCCGGGTAAAAACTGCCAATATTAGAATTCTGCAGGAACCTGTTGCGCCAAAACAACCTCAAACGCGAAACTTTACCCCAAATGTGAAACTGGGAATAAATTGTCAATTCGCATAAATTACAGGACCTGTTTAGAAAGTATTCCAATTTTTTAGAATTTTTGGCCCAATGGTGAAACTGGGTTAATTCTGCCAATACTTCGAAACATCATAGACTCATTGCGAAAAATATTCACTCTTCACAAGATTTTTACACCAATGTCGAATGTGGGTGACATTTTCCATTTCGTTAAAAGTTCAAGCATTCAAATTGTTAATTTTTTTTCTTCTTCATCTACATTTCGAAGATAAAGGCGATCAGGTTCCTTCGAAATCAATCGTACAACCATCGATTCCTTATAAAAACTTTGACCTCAACATCGATACCTAAGATGGATCCTCGACATCGATACTATGTAAGGATCCATGACATCGAACCATGCACAGACCCTTGGTATCGATGTTCAATTGACCCATTTATAACCTTCAAGATCAAACCTTCCAAGTCGAGACTCCCATTTCGAAGCTTGATACTCGACTCCTCGTTGTCCTATTCGACTTCAAAATCAACACTCTACATCAAAGTTGTAATGACTTCATAGCTTTCGATTCCTAACCCAAATAATCGATTGTTCGACCATGAATCATGAATCCAAATTCAAGGCATTCGACTCCAAGGTAATTAACAACAACATCAATATCGATTACCAACATTCAACCGGTCGACTTAATTCCAATATTTTCTATTAACCATCGATTCAAAATTAAATCATTATATTTGATTTCAAATTTGGATACCTAGAATTCTCAATCCAAAATAACTTCTGTACTCGACTCCAAGCCTTTGTTCTCCATTAACTAACATCAAAATAGATACCAGATAAAGAACATCGACATAACCAACGATACCTTATAAGCCTTCGATTTCCAATTCTTCAACCATTCAATATCCAGACTTCATTATTAAAACTTCACCATTCACCCTTCGTTTTCAATTCCATGTTGAACCTTTGACTTTTGAAATAAAAAAACATTGACCAATTGTTAATTCATTAGGATTCCTTGAATCCTTCGGTATTCAAAAAGCCAATGAAGCCATAGAAACCTTTGATATCATCAATTCGACTTGGACACAAAACCTTAGTCGGAATCTGTTAGTTTGACTCACAAAAACGATACCAAATCAAAAATGACTTCACAAGATCACATTTACCAGTCAAAATCAACTCTAAAATTGACTCATCTTCTTTAGATTCAAACAGTGAGATGTGCAATTATGAACATTAAATCCAATCGAAACTTTTGTTCACTACAAGAAAACAGCCCTTTAATGACGCGCAAACAATGACACTCGCTGATAGAGGACGCGTATTTGTAAGTGCCCTAAAAATAATGTCAGTTTTGAAAAATTTGAAGGATAGAGGGCACGCATTTGTGCGCGCCCTAAAATTGGTGTTAGAAAAGAAAAATAAATAAATGCGGAGGGCGCCTTTCATAAATTGTGCGTCATGTAAGTGTGTCGCTTTATAATTTTTAAGTGAAACACGCGTTTTAGGCAGGAAATGAAATCGACTAAAATTACCCCCGCCTATTGTATCCCAAAAATTAATCCCCCGCCACTTCTACTTAGCAAGAAAAAGCCCTAGGTCCTTCATCTTCATCTTCAGCTGTGGGAATACTTAGGTCGATTATTCAGGGTTCAACAACAGATTTGTAAACAAAAAACGTATACGATTCTGGATCTCGGCACGATTGTGGCGCTTTGGAGCCGACGACGTGAACATCATTCATGAGAAAAGTTCATACAAAACTCAAGAATTTCAGTGGTTTCGATTATTGAGTGGGGTACAGGGAGGTGTAATCCTTTTGGAATCTTTACTAATTGAGTTGAATTGAACCCTAAAAACTCAATCCACACTTCGAACATCTCTGATTCTCTCTTCTTTCGCTCCCCAATCTCCTTGGCGGCGCTCTTTCCATTTCCATTTCCAACCTCAAACCACCGTTAAATGGAACCCAACAATTCAATCAATCAAATCGACAATCACATCGACGATGATGGTGATCAGAACTCATTTCCATGCCACTGTCATCAGATCATCACCTATTCAAGAAAGAGAAAACACTCTCAATCTCAGGTAATCACACTAATCGATTCAACACAAGTAAACCCTCTTTCCGAATCATCAATTCTAGGGCTTGTTCTCCTTGCTCATACGTTCTCATACGATATTCAAAACCTCACTGAGTCTCTGCTTCTCGAAATCCTCGCAAGATTGCCCTTGAAATCAATTTTTAGGTTCAAATGTGTTTGCAAACACTAGCTAAACTTAATTTCTCAGCCTTCATTTTCCTGTTTCTATTGCTCGTATATGCTCACAGCCAGCACATCGTCATCATCCTTACCATAAAATTCTCGGTCCTTTGCTCTTTCAAAAAAAGTAAGCAGGTATTTTTCTATGTTCTTGTGGTCTCTTTACTTTCTGCTTGTATTGATATTATTGAACATATGTTTTGAGAATAGAATATTAAACCCTAGATTCTGGGAACTTGCAGAAAAGGAAGGAGATGAGCTATGCACTCCAAGTGTTCGAAGAAATGCTTAAAAGAAGAATCTTACCTAATTCATACCTTATAACATTACCTGATGTACACAAGACCAAGTGATATGGTACCTAATCACACCTTGCACTCGAATCCATACAGGGCAAGCCTGTATGGATTCTTTTTCTTAATTTGTTGGACATGGTAACTAAGGATCGTTCTTGTGAGCATTCCTTCTTTTCAGGCTGTAGATTATCACAACTAAGCAACAGTTAAACTAAATTTTGTCAGGTGAAACTAGGTATGTTCTTAAATTTCTTTTTTATAAACTTGGTTACATTGGTTGATCTGGTTTTTTTCATGATCTTATCTAATTTGTGCTCTTGTAGTGCCCATGCACTTCCACCTTCATATCGGTCACTCATGACAACTGATGGTTCGAGGATTCTTGATCTCTATGTTGACGGTATGTCCCATTCTAAGCTGTCTGACAGATAAATTTTGTTGCTTAATATCATTATGAACACTATTGATTATATACATATGTTGTCGCTTATACTCAAATTTTGATGTCGACACAGATGGGAAAAGATTTATTTGGCAGGTTAGGGGATATGATTATTGTTCCAAACGCCTATGGATCCCTTCAACAGCCATGTTTAATATGCCTATAATTTTCTTATGTTTCAAAAATATCTCTTTTGTAGGGTATCTGCAAGCTTCCTTTTATTGATGAAGAGCGCCTTCTTGCTTCAACAAAAATGATTTAGAAGGAACTGACTGTACGTAAGGCTGAATTATATACAGGACTTTCAAACATTTGACAAGGAATCTAATTAACATGCTGACAAGTAGTTCCTACACATTTTAGAAAATCTTGACTTGCGGATTATCACTTCCTTTAACAATGAAGGCTCCATCGAGCAAAAGACATGCTTAAGGTTGTGTTCTCCATTGTTATAATGCAGTGATTATTCTTTTTCCTAATGTAAATATTTTCTTCTCTTGTTTCAATTTCATTGGTGAATTAATATCATATGTTTGTTGGGGTTACATTCAGCAAAACAGTAGGCGGTAGGCTGATCGCATCCACCCTAGTCCAGGTATCTTTTCCACACACACACACACCCTAAACTTTAAAGATGAATAGAATTAATATTTCATGTAGATGACTTTTTTTTTGTTAAATTGCCTTTTCTCAGGAAAGATCCCATCTCTCCAACGGATCAATGGATGACCACAATCGTGGTTCGGGGCAGGTTGTGCTTTTTACTTGTTTTTTTAGAAAGTTGATTACCCTTTCTATCTTTTTCATTAATTTTCTGTTTTTGTTTTCTGTTGCTTGCAGATGATGGATGGAACCCAGATCAATATAGATGTAACTGCACTTGGGGCTATAATTGCTTTGGGTCTAATGTACTTAAAGGTAACTCTTTGGCAGGAAGGATGACTATATATATTTGTTTATGATTTTATGTCAGCTCTGTTCTCAAGATTTACAACTTTGAAAAAATATTCTAATGACAGACTGAATTGCAAGCGATTCTATCCAGGCTTTGTATCCCACAAACATATTTCGAATTGCAATATGTGAGGCCCCACTTCATAATGCTCCATGTCATTTCCAGTAACTTAATAATGTGGAGCAGGTAATACTATTTAAAATTCATATGCTACATTAATATTCATGCTGGCTATACGTAAAGAGTAAGAGATCTCTTTAAACACCTTGCATGTATTTTTAGGGTTCATCCATCGGAAGATTGGATTCAGGGTCAGATACCCAAAGTAGTCTTGAATGGCATCAAAGGATTCATCCATCAGAAGATTGCGAGTACATCTCATCAAGAGACTAGTGATTACTTTTCTGATGAATCAAGACGTATACATTGCACAAAATGTGACCTAATGCATATATGGAAGTTGAAAAGCTGCTGACTATGGCATACACTGTTGGCCTCCTTGGAATTGTAAAGCTGCTAACTGTGGCATAGACTGCTGGACACTTAGACTTTGAAAAGCTGACTGGTGGCCACATGGAAGTTGAAAAGCTGACTGTGGCAACTGCTGCTGCTGTTGGACACCTGGAAGTTAAGAAGCTGACTGTGGCATAGATTGGTGTCCACCTAGAAGTTGAAAAGCTAACTGTGGCATAGGCTGCTGCTGCTGGACACCTTGAGGTGGAAAAGCTGGGTGTGGCATAGATTGGGCAGCTTGAGGTTGAAAAGGTTGACCACCTTGACCTTGTGATGAAAAAGTAGGTGGTTGACCAAATGGAGTTGAAAAACTTGAAGGAAATGTGGTATGGTTAGGTTCTGCTGAAAGACTAGATGCTTGACCATTTTGAGAAGGAAAAGCAGTTTGTGAGGGTCCAGGTGGAGGCAATATATCAGCTAAAATGTCAACAGTTGAATCAAAATCAAAAGTATCCCTAAATCCCCCTGACCCTGACATTGGGTCAACTGAAAATGATGGTGGTTCAGCAGCAGTTGTAGTTAAGGGTGATGTTGGTGGTTAAGCCGAAAATCCATCAGTAGAAGGAACAACTTTAAAAGGACCATCACCAAATGGATCATCAAATGCCTGTAATCAATGCATAAAGGGTGTACATTTACAATATAAACAAACTATCAATATGTGTGTGTAGAATCCAGCTTTTAAGACACTCACGCACCCGACTTGTCGATGAGGTATCGAAGGTGAGATAAGGATTAGTATTTGCTGGAGGATGAAATTCAGTGGTTATAGATGAAGTAGATGTTACAAGAGCCAATGCATTTGAAGAAGAGAAAGACTCTGATAGAGAACCAAACAAATCCTCCATCTCTCCACCACCTGATCCTTACGGGGCAAGCGCAAGGGCAGGAGCAGGAGCAGCACCACGGGGATCAAAAAAGTCAAACCCATCGTTTTCATTGTTGACTGTCACTGCAGGTGGTGGCGGCGTAGTGGTAACTGGAGGTGGTGTGGTGGCGGCAGTTGGTGGTGGTGGAGCAGCTGCTGCCAGAATTTCTTGATGGTTAATGTTCACCTGAGGTGATGATTTTGCAGTTTCTCCAGTCCTTCAAATGCTTACAAGTTAGACTAGATTCCATTATTGTGTGTGTGTATATATATATATATATATATATATATATATATATATATATTACAATTTACAAGTAAATAAATCTTTTGACTTATTAATTAATTAATTTACCTCTTGGTATCAACAGGGCTATGACCGACACTCACAACATCTTCATAACTAGGAGGCCCACCAACATTTTGTCCAGATAACTATGGTTCAAGCCCCCTGCCCTTACCACTAAAAAAGAGAATTTTATTTTAATGTATTGTATATATATAACGAGGGTATTTTGGTCTTTTAATCAAAAAGCAGATTCCTTCGACCCTCTAAATTACCTTCCATCTAGAGAAGCATCCTTCAACTCTAGCACCCAGATAAACATTTCTTGCTATAACAGTAGCATAGTTATGATTCAATTCACGAATCCAACAATTTAATCTAATTAAACTTTTATCAGGTCAGAAGTTCCTGTAAGTTCAAGAGAGTAATGCAAACAATTGTCTCACTTGGAAATGCTCTGAACCACGGAACAGCAAGAGGTCAATATTTTCATTGTTTATTTTATGTTATTAAATATAATAATATTTTTTTATAGTTGATTTTGACTTTGACTTTGACTGTGATTAATTTGGTGTCATTTTAGGCGCTGCTGTTGGGTTCAGATTGGATAGCCTTCTGCTGTTGGGTTTAGATTGGGTTCAGATTTGATTAATATGTTGTATGGAAAATAATTAAATTTTAAAATAGCAAGATAATGTTGTGGTGGATAATTAATTAATTTTAGGTGCTTGTTGACAAACTACCTGAACTCCTTGATTTCTCCAAGGATCTTGACAGTTTGGAACCTGCATCAAAGGTGGTGATCACAATTAATCTTATTCAAATATTTAGAAATTTAAAACATGTGTAAATGTAATTAAGAATTTATTGATTATTTATTATTTTTTAGGTACAATTAAAATATTTGGCAGAGGAAATGCAAGCTATTAGCAAATGACTTGAAAAAGTTGTCCAGGAATTGTCAATGGCTGAAAATGATGGACCTGTCTCTGAAAAATTTCTCAAATTAAGAGTAATCAGTACACAACCGTTTATGTAGGCAACCTTAGCCCTAAAGAAGTACTTTTTCTACAAATATTGCTTAAGGTAGTGTAGGGCCTTTATGTAATGTGATGGATCAACCTCTTTTAAAGTTTCATCTACATTGAGTTTTATTCTTCTGACATGCTTTTTGTATTTGGTTTAATAGCTGATGATCATAATCAAACAAAAGCCTTGTGTTGGTGTAGGGCCTTTATGTAATGCACAACAGGTTTCCATGATGGCATGAAAGTGGTATTAAGTATTTGCATTCTTATTATATCATACCCCTCATATTTTCCCAAATTACCCCTTCCTCTACAATGTTTTTTTTTGTTTCTGTGTATTTTTTGCATTAGGTAAAGTTGATGGAAGAAAGGAATATGAAGCCACTTGATTTAAATCTTGCAGCATTATCAGCAAGATGTAGTAAAGACTTGGAGTTGAATTTGGCTAAGTCATTATTGAGTGAGATGGGCCAATGTACAATTGTATATCCATATAATCAACTGTTTGGAGAATTAGTTTTAAAGAATTATGAAAGACAAGATGCAACTTTACTTAGTTGGAACTTGATGTACATAGTAGATTAGATGCAAATTTATATATTGTAAGAAATAGAATTGTATGACATTAAATTTATGCAATGGATTCTATTTTTTGTATATGATATTTTATTTTCTATTATGAAACATTAAATACAAATTTAATTTGAAAATAAGTAAATCTATAAATAATATATTTTTTTAAACATTTAAAATTATGATACGCAAAAATGTGTGTCATCTTCATTTATGACATGGCCTTTCTTGACAGGGGCTTTCTTGATACGCATTGCGTGTCATTAACACACACGTCTTAAGGTTACGACACGCGAATGCGTGTCGTCTTCCTTTATGACAGGGCCTTCTTTGATACGCCTTGTGTGTCGTAATTGCGCGTCATAAATGAGTGTCGTAAATGCGTGTCGTCTATAGACGACGCGCAAAAGCGCGTCGTCTCTCTTTATGACAGAGCCTTCCTTGACGCGCATTTGCGCGTCGTCTGAGCCTTTTACGACGCGCAATGAGCGCCGTAAAAGGCTGTTTTTCTAGTAGTGGTTTCTAATTCGTTTTTAGTGTGATGTTCGATTTTGACTCTCTAAACAGTAACATTCTTGATTTCAAAAGAATTTACACATGACTTAGGCTTAATAAAATGAGTGGAATTCAATTTGTACTCCTGATGAATAGTAAAAAAAACTTTTAGATTGGGCTTCGAAAACTGGATCGATGACCAGTAAAGGTTTTGAAATATTGGAAAAAAAATTGATTTCGAAAATAAAAAAGAATTGTGTTGAATATGATTTTGAGTTTTGGATTAATCTAAACAAAAAAATAATTGGATCAACAATGGGGTTTGAAACGAAATAGATCCAATGAATCAAAACGATCAAAAATGAAAAACGAAATGCACGAATCAAAAATAAAATTGAATTTCGATAAAACTTGGATCGTTCTTCATTGGATCATCAAAAATCAAGAACGTTTTGGAATCCATTAAGAATGTAAGAAATCTTCTTGACAATCCTTTTTTCGTTTGCAACACACGAATTAACCATTGATGATATTGGTTCTTTTGTTGTAACAAAAAAATCATCAATTTGAACATTATACCACCCACGATGCGTGTTGTACAACTTGTTCTTCATGTTCTTCAACGATCTAACACTATCTTCATAAGAACCATCAAAACTTTTGGGCTTTGAATTCAAATTCATTGCAACATTTGGAGATTGTTGCTTTGGAACACAAATTTGCTTCATAGATTTTGGCTTTACAACAACATTTGAAGATTTTTGTGAATAAACCCACTTGCGCTCTTGTTTTTTATCTTCTTCTCTTTTTCTTTATCATCTTTTTGCTCTTTTGGGTATTGATTAATTGAATTAAGAACAAACCCACTTTCCATAACTTTAACTTGACAAGTTTGGATCGTATCTTTTGGAGTTTGATATTTGTGAATTTCTTGGATTAATGGCTTTCAATAAGGAATCATTTCTTCAAACAAATCACAAGAACACAAAATATCATCAAATTGAACTCTAATCGAGCAAAAAACTTTTTCATCTTCATGAGAATCAACTTAGACTCCTTTTTCTTGAACATCAAGAACATCATGAAAATGGTGAACTTCTTTAAGAACATTTGGGTAAGAAGCAAGAACATTATCACCATATATGCATTCATCAAGACAAATTCTTTCAATTACTTCATCATCTTTCTTCTTCTTCCTTCTTTCATGATAACTTGTTACCAAACGGTTAAGCAACACCTTATGATGATCATGATCAAGAGGATAACCATTATACTTTCCACATTAACATTTCTTACTTGAAATGAGTGAATTTTGTTTGAAATACCTGGTTACAAAACAACTGAGAACTCCTTCAAAACTGAATGACCATGGATAATCCTTCACAAACAAATCTTCACGAATTGTTTCTTCCATCTTTGATCAATTGATAAGATCATGGGTTTTTCTAGAGAAAGAAAGTGATTTTGAATGAGTTTTCTAGAGAGAGAAAGAAAAAATCACTTGAATTCTAGTAAAGAAAATCAAATTATGAATTGAGTCAAGGAACAATTCGATTTCTAGAATCCAAAAACTCTCTAAAACATGAAGATCAAATAATAATGAAGAATCACCAAATCAAAAATGTCATCATGGATCAATTCTTGATCAAATCAAGGAACACCTGCTCTGATACCAATTGTAGTGGTGTTAATCATGATGACGGATGCGGAATATGAAATGATTTAGTGAATCATGTAAAAATTAAGAACATGAAGAACACAAGAGTAAATAAATCGTTTAAGTTATCATTAGTTTTTAGAAAGAGTACAAGTGAGTTTGCAATAATTTACTCTCTAAACTAATCTCTCATAAAGTTCTTCCTTACATAAAATGAGTGTCACTCACTTCCTTATAAATAAAAGACAACTCATTACACACATATAGAGGAGTAGGCAATCATGACATCCAAGAGTGACTTTGCACCCTAATAGTTCTGGATCCTTTGGAAAGGGATGGATGAAAATTGCAAGAGATAGCCTTTGGCCAATTTCATCCAAGGCTTAGATAAGGGAATGATTTGAATTCTGAATTAAACTGGATGCTTTAATTATTCAAATCTGTTTTTTTTTTCAAGCAACCAGAAACTATAAATACCCCTCTCAGGCACTCCTAAATTCATATCACTCCTTATACACTTGGAGTTTTCTCTTCTTTCTTGATTAATTCCTTAGTTAATCACTATTATTCTAAGGGTTAATTTCTAACATCAATAATTTGGTATTGTGGGGTGCGAACCATTAGAGGCAAATCTACTTTGGTTGATATCTTTGTTGGCTTGGAATTAGATCTACATCAAAGGTTCTTCAAGTAGATTGCTTATTCTAAAGGTTAGACGTATATATACCTCTTGTAGTTGTTCATATTATTTAGGTTAAGATCCTTGTAGGTTTTAATTGATTGTTTGCCTTAGATTAAAATTGCTTGTTTCTGTTGCCATATGATAATCTAAGAACTATTTATAATACCTATCACTATAGATACCACGATGCATAGAAGGTGGTGTCCATGATAGTAGTGGGCTGCTAAGATGGCCACAAATAGGGTCATTCAAACATATTGTGGGAATGGATGCGAGAGAGAAAAAAAAGGTCCTTTAAAGACAAATTTTGATAAAAATCCACTAAATCTTATATATATTTATGCATTCTTAAATACAAAATTACAACTATCAAGCTCAACACTTAAAAACAAATAATTCGAACTATCTTCGTACTTGAGTAAATTTTATAAATATCAACTTTAGAGTAAGTTCATAAGTCCAAATAAGAAATTTGTTTTATATCATCTTAGATGTTTCAGTTTTATTAAATGCTTTCATAAAATTTTGTGGATTGATATTTATAATTCTAGGTCTTACAAAGAATGCCTTAAAAACTAATCATATTACTTAAGACTTGCATGCTTACCCCATATTTCAAATGTGTTAATTTGATAAACTAGTTCATAAGAATGGTTTGATATGCACGAGGGTAATTATTTGTTTTGAATCATAACAAAAGCATATTGTAATCGAAAAGGCACATGCTTATTAAACTTACGCTATTCATAAATTATGTATTTAGTCTCTAAGCTTAAAGCAAAAAGGAAGTTAGAATGTTATAAATCACTTACTACTTTTAATAATTGAAAAACATGAAATAATTAAGTTGCCAGTTCTTACCTATTATAAATATAATTTTTTCCAATTACAAATAAACTTACTTCAAATAAATTGGTATGAAGTAAAATTACTCCCATAAGTTCATCTTCCTGTCATATCTAAATCTTACAAAATTTGAAACTACTTACAAAATTTCATCACATAACAATGACATATATGAATCTTGGGTTGGCTTTTCTATTCCTACTTTTGATTCGGTTGATATGTTATTATGATGGATTAATGGTTTTGTAGTGGTTAATTTTAAAAGATTGGTCATGGAATCGACGTATGTTACCTTGATATGGATCCTTTAGATTTATGGGAATGCATTGGTTTTTGGGAACATGAAGTATATATATGAGAGAGTTGATGTTTGATTCAATTATGTCATTTTCTTTTAAATGGTTTTGTAATATGAATTGTAAAAATAGGAAAAAATGAAATGTGTTGATGCAAAATCCTCTCGTCAACTAAAGTTGTGTTTTTTTTCGTTTGCTAGCTTCTAGCTAGTTTCTAATATACTTAACCGTTAAAAATAACATGCCCATAAACATTCCACAATCCAAAGGATTAAACTTTATTCAAAAATTGACCATAAATAATCTATTAATTTAAAACGAAGATGTAAAAAACAAAAATAAAAAAAATTGAAGAAAATTTTGAGGTAAACCTTTGTAGACAAAACAATTGATTTATATTTGTTGGAACCTAGTATTGTATTGTATGACGTTTGCTATGGCTTGTTTATATAGGGTTATTGACATGATTTGATTTCCAATTTCATTTTGATTTTCGAGTTTTGCCGAAGTTCCCACATTCTTTTTGACTTCAGACTTTCGGTGGTTTCCTTTTTCCTTCGTAACATAATTGAACGTGCACCTGCTGAATTTTAGGATTAAGAAATAAGAAAACTGTTTTCTATCTAGTTTCTACTGCATAAGACCACAAATTTGGGGCCTTTGAAAGGATAGACCATGGACACTCGCCCATGTTGTCCACTGAGACCGGCCCTAACCACAAGAAAATGTTATGGTAGGTCGCTAGGTATATAAGATGGCCTAATATCCTCTCGAGAAACATAGGATGCTCTAAGTGCTCGTGAACTCTACTTAAAGTCATCAAAGTATTATGGTTTGTTTCCTAAAGTAGCAAGTGACATTGTGGACCTACGCTACCTTTATTTTCTGAGTATGTGTTAACCACTTTGAGGGATAATTTTCGAAAACTAGTGGAATTTTGGTTTATTAATTATTTATACGAGATTATATATAATTAGGTTATTGTTGTTTACAAAAAGTCCCCGATACGCACAATAAATTATAAAAACTTTATGAAGATCATTAAACTTCTAATTGGGGGCAACTTTACTAAGTTCATCATAAAAATACATTAAATATACTTAATTTTTTTTTTTTTTAAATTTAAAGTCAGCTAAAAGTAGAAATAGGTGATATTTAAGTATAAAACTCATTTCATTTTATAAATCACTTACATCAGCTATGCGTATCCGATTTACATATAATTCTAAGTTAAAAGAGTAAATTACGGAAATGGTCATTATCGGTTTGGTCGAATTCTCAGTTTTGATCATAACTTTAAAATTTGATATATTATATTCATATGGATCGTGAAAATTACACTGTAGGTCCATGGTCCTTACAAGAAGACCATGTTACCTTTTTTTTTCTTTTTAAAGGGTAACATTTTTTTTAAAAGGGTAACAAAGATAAATAAATAAATAATAATAATAATAATAGTAATAATAATAATAATATTTTATATAATTTAGATAATTTATTTAACAAAATAAAAATAGTTTTATAAATAGTCTATATTAATTTTATTAAACTAAAGATAAAAAAAACTATTATATATATATATATATATATATATATATATATATATATATATATATATATATATATATATATATATATATATATATATATATACATACAAACTAAACTGCAAACTTGGTCATATCGTTAGCAAAAAAATGTGAATGGAGTCCAAAAAGTTTTCAACCTGCATCATTGGTCCAAAATCATAAACTTTCCGCGGATTTGGTCCCTGAACAATTTGAAATGTCTATTTTACCCTTTTAATTTCTTTTGCAGATTTTTTATATTTATTTTAATTCTTTTTTAAATAAAAAACCACTAATAATAAAAAAGAATTATCCATCCCTTCCCCCGGTTAGCCTCTTGACCTCTTCCCTCTTCCTAGTCTTTCTCTTTCTTCATCGTCCCAAAAAAACTCATATCCATCTAAATTTACCATCTCCCTATCCTAATTTTACCACAAGCACCACACTCTATCTCCACCATAGATCCACATATCCTCTACCGGAAAAACGCCTCCCACCTGTTGCGAGGATCTGTGAACAGAGACGTGAGAATGTAGTTGTAAAGTGAGAAGTAAAGAAGACAATAAGTAAGAAGATAAGTCAAAAGACAAGACCATTTGCATTTATACAGGACAAGGAATGAATAAGAGGACATCGAGGTGATGAAAAAGTGTTTAACAATCGGACCTCTGTCACTTTTACGTATTGATCAACCCATTAATCGATAGCATCAGACCATCTAAAAATCGTAAATCTCGATCTTAGAGGGTCACCGAATGAAAACCTAGCTTCAAAAGTGAAAACCCTACCGCCGTAGATGTATCTGGGCAATGGAACACTAGAAAATTCATGTGCCGAATTTGTCGGAACCATAGCAATATCCGACCACTGATATGGCATTGAAGTTTTCTCCATCTGGTTCATCTAACATGTTTATGCCTAGATAGATCTACAATATGGGTGTTAAATATTCATCTAGTTCATCTCACATCTTATTATGAGATAGAGTAAAAGAGGTTAAGTGCTCTAATGTGTGTTAAATCTAGTTAAATCTTTATCTGGTAGTCCCAAAACTTCTTGTAAAGCCATTCAATTAAATCAAAAGTCAGACTTGTTTCTGTTTTAGCTTTGTTATGGGTTTGTTTTACAGTTCTAAGCCTAGTACCCTCAAGGATTGGGTGTTAGGAGCTACTATATACAATACTACTGCATGTATTTATTTCCCCATTATATTTATATAGTGATCTTCTCACATAAAAGGTAATGTAAACTATTTTATGGTAATGATCATCATATACTTGGGAAAAGCACTCACTTTTACAAAAGAACAAACATGCATAATAGTTGTGTCATGGTAGAAGACTACTTTCCATTTTAGTAGAAAATATAGGATTTTCTAGGAAGTATACGAACATTTACATCAAATACTTACAAACATTTACAAACATTTTCATCAAATTAATGTAAACTTTTGGACACTAAAATACTTAGGAACTCACCAGCTTAAATGCTGATCTACTCTTTCAAAATAACTTGTATTATCAGGTCACCAGTAGAAAGGTACATATGGTCAGGTTTTGAGAAGACGGAGCACTTTCAAGACTCGTCTTTTATTTTGATACATATATATTTTTGGTGTCTTACAAATACATTCAGAACACACATGTATAAATTATACTATTAATGCAATGGATGATGTTGTTGCTTGTGACATCCCCATTTTCACGGCCAGAAAAGACCGATTTTGTTTATGCTTTATAAAAATCAGAGTACTTCATTTTATAAAAATGTTGCGGAATTTGTTCCCAGAAAAACATGGTAAATACGTTATTAAAACATTTTCGATGAAACGTATTTATTTCATTTTAAAACGTTTGGGATGTCATCGTTAATACAGAAACATAAGCATAAACAGAACTTACAATTATTTACACTAGTGATCTACATCTCTTTAAATCTCTCAGTGTATTGTGACTTCATATCAACACCTGTGATAAAAATAAACTGAGTGGGTCAGGTTGGGAAACCTGGTGAGCACATAGGGTTTTCAACCCACAATAATATAATTATTATTTTTAAACATCAAACAATCAACCCAATTACCCATTCCCGTTATCCTCACATTACGTCCCTAAAACATCTAACACAAGGGACCTAGTCAAAGGACTATCATTGGGATGGAGTATATCTGGTGAGCACACAGTTCACACAGTTCGAATAAACACACAGTTCAAATAAACACACAGTTCGGTTAAACACAAAGTTCGAATAAACACCTACAGGTTGCGAGCCTGTTAGTGTTCCACTGGACTGTCTAGAATAGTCTGTGGTCGTCATCTATACTCCGCTAGATGACTAGATCATCAAGAACATCTATAACGAGGCATCTCATTATTTCATTTTATCACACAGCAACTAATACATCTACCCATGTTTTACCCAACACATTTTGTAGATATAAAATACATATACAGTTTAAATCATTGAAAACATGTATAAAACGTTCATCCAGCATAGATAGCAAGTATACAGATAATATACACACACAGCACGTAATTTATATAAAATACTTCATATCTATGTGTAAGCTGAAAGTAACTATGCACTCACCTGAGAAGGTGGTGACTCGGTACTCGGACAGCGCTTCGTTTACTTTAAAATAATTTCCTTTGACGAAACCTAGTATTATCACCACTAGATTTTAGTCTAATATTACCGTGACTAATTATTAGTCTTATTATTATTATTATTATTATTATTATTATTATTATTATTATTATTATTATATAAGCGTTTAAACAATACTTTCCAACTACTATGTATAGACAGGGGCCAGACATAAAACACCGGAGGGCAGGACCATTTTGGCGTATAGCACTTCTGAAATCCAACAACCCTATGCGGCCCTTTAAACCAGATTCCCCGTACCGCGAGTAGTTAAAAGATATTATAACGACACTTATATAAGTCATAATAATAGCCCAAATATTTATTATAAATTTATAATAACAATACTAATTTTAAATATAAACTATATTTAAAATAGGGTAAACATAACTTACTTTCAAGGGGATTTTAGCTAGGAGTCGGGCTCTGCAGGGGCAGAACTTCGTCGCTGAATCTTTCTAAGAAAGATTCGTGCAGCGCTTCAGCGCTCACCTTACTATACTAAAACTACAGAAAGAGAAGTCGAATCACGAGGGACCGAAATGCTCGGGGGATAAGGAGAGAAAGACTCTTGAATCAAGAGAATGGTGCAAGAAATATGAGAGCCCAAGACTCTTATTTATACTAATTGAATTTTCAAAAACTACCCTCCATAATTACTTAATGACCTTTTAGTTATATAAACAACTAAACACCCCTCTATAATACTATTTTAAATGGATTTAATGATCTTTGTACTAAACTAATGTCGAAAGAACTCAACATTAGTTTTATAATAACCGCATCGTCGATACCTTTCTAATGATATATACATATGTATATATATGTGTACGTATACATGATTTATACTTTATTTTAATACGTAAATATACTACTATAATTTGTAACTCGCTCATACGAACTCCGTTTTTGACGTTATCTATATCCACGCGTAGGTGGAGACATACTCTACAACTTTCGTTTAGACTCCGTTGGTTAATTTTGACTTTATTTTTAAAGTTATATTTTTAACAGGCCAGGACAGGATTGGTCCGTTAAAATCTCATAACTTCTTTATTCGATGTCCATTTTCGTCTGTATTTTTATCGTTACGCTACTAATAACGAGATCTTCGATTCTTGTTTAGGTTGTGTCGGCTAAAAATCAATCGATCTAAAATTCGAATTTCGGGCTGTACACCGCTAATCCGAAACTTCGAAAAATCATAACTTCTTCATACGAAGTCAGATTTGGGCGTTCTTTTTATCGATGTTCTTAGTTTAACATATTCTACGACTTTTGTTTAGAGCGCTAAGGCTAAATCTCTATATATCATAAATTTACTATTTACGCTTCCCGGCGCCGTGCCGGTTCCGACGCGAAACTTCGACGGGTCATAACTTCTTCGTTATAACTCGGATTTCAGCGTTCTTTATATGTACGGAAACCTTGTGACATATTCTACAAATTGGTTAAGATCATTTATTCTAAATAATCTTTTTGTCAAAAAGTCGTTTTCGACCCCTATTGCCTCTAAATTGACTAGCCCGGATCTGCGGGCGTTACATTGCTTGTTTTACTATTGTGCATTGTTATAATACTGTACATGACGTCCTCCGCCCCCGAACGTTTATGTCGTTTCAGTTTGGATGTGTGACCGATTGGTATCAGAACTTTGTTTATAGTGAATTGAGTATGTTAACCCATAAAAGATATACAACTATAAACACATCGGGATTAAAATACTCTGACCAAGAGTTTATACTTTTTAAATAATAAAATATTTAACTAAACTATACATACATGCATTCATACTAGGATCAGTGTCATACTAGGACATAACAAAAGTATTGTGGTTGTTGCACAACATAAGTAAGCTTGGGGACATATGATCAGATCTGGGAGTGATATAGCCTGATCAACTATATCTTTCCGAGAAGTGATCATTATGTACCTAGGAATGGTTGTGGTGTTGCAACAAGTCTAAAAACTTACCAACACTACTACAATGAAAACTTTAGAACATAACATAAACTTAAAATACTATAGGAGTATTTTGTAATACTATAATTATTTATTTAAGAACTAAAAGGTCTTTATTAGTAAGTCAATAGTTGTTGAGTGGATACACTAAGTTTATATGTGACTAGGGTGTCATAGACTTAGAATCTACGATCTTTGCTTTACTTCATGTTCCTTGTTTGGTTGTGGACTTAGAGTTAGGGTCACTTATTCAAAGGTCTATTCTATCTTGGTTACATATGACTCGTATGCACTACGCAAGTATTGAAGTAACTGGTAAGGATCATCCTATAATTATCTTAGGTAGTAAGTCTATTATATGTTTCTTACATCCTTTTTCTCTCTTAGATAACATGGCTGGATTCCATCTCCCTGGTGACCCGTACTTTCTCGATCAAGGAGTCGGAGGATGGTTCGAAGCTAAACTCGAGAACGAGAATCAGGTGGTCCCAGCAGAAGAAGACCCCGAAGAGAATTCTGATGAAGAGAACGAGGAGGAAGTCCAAGAAGACTCAGACTCAAAATCGGAGGTCTACAATCCACCCCAAGTTGCTGAAAATCCTAACCCTCGTCCGACTTTTCAAGGCCCGATGCGTTTGTGGGCGGTGAACTTGGGCAGGTGGAGCCACGAGTAGGGACAACCAACTCCCTACAACGGACCGAAGCTCCTACAAACTAAATGAGGGAGGCTCAACAAAAAAAGTCCTTCCTATAATGGTTCATCGGGTTGCTCGCAATGCGGAGCAGGGAAGAGCAAACTTTGACCAAGTCATGGAGATCCGTGCTAACTCCGGTGTCAACACAGTTCGTCTTCGTCATCTGATCGATAACCACCACTTTGAAAGGTCTCGCACTGACGCCCTATAGGTGGAGCTGAATGCTTGTTGATCTGAGACCATGGATCTTCGTCAAAACCAGGTGGCGCTGCAAAGACGTGTTTGGGAAATGGAACAGCAACTGGCTGAAGCCAGGGTTGAATCAAGTAACAACCAGAACAACACCCCTCGCGAGTAAAGTCTACCTACTCTGTCTTTTGGATATAAATTAGGTCTATGTATAGACCCTAGTACTAAATTTTCTCATTTCTGGTTTGATGTAAGACCTACTCCAGTGTCATTTTTCCCGAACTTATGCATCTATAATGCCAATGATATTGACAGACATCTAATCTCATGGGAAATCTTTATCCAAATGCATCTATAATGCCAATGATATTGACAGACATCCAAATTCATCCTTCTATTGTTAGATCTTTATTTCAATCATACTCTCATTTGTTTTGTTGGGCTATGGTGATTTAGTCCATGGACCACTCTCATTATTCTCACTATTAAATGCTTACTATCATCTTCATATTTGTAAACTTTTAGTTGATCAATGCCTCCATGAAGAGTGACAAGACGCAATCCCCCGATAACTCCAACTCAACCACCTCCTCCACAAAACGATCCTGCAACTCTCCAAGCTGTGGTAACTACGGCTGTCACGGCAACCTTAGCTCAATTCAGCGCTAGCGGTACTAGAAGGAGTGGAACAGCTGTACATTCTGTTGGGTTTTGAGCATTCTAACACTCCTAAGTTGTACATGCAACTAGGGGTGAGCAAAAACCGCACTGCAACTAAAATTAATCGCAAAAACCGCAACCGATAAACCGCCACTGCAATAAAAACTGATGGTGAGTTTTCCTGTTTTTCAAAAACCGCAAATTTGCGGTGCGGTGCGGTTATTAGTTTTCAAAAACCGTAAAAAAACTGCACCGCACCGCATATATTATATACAACTTTTTTTTATTAATTATTAATATATTAAATATTAAAAATAAGACAAGTTTCATGAATGAAAGATGAATAAAATACTAGAAGACAAAAGTATGTTTTTTTGTTATGTTTAACTATGAAAAATGGTGACATTAGACAATTTTAAGAAATTTATTGTTAATTACTATTGATTTGACATTTTAAAGATAGTAATTGTTTGTGATTGAAGTTAATTGTCTTATACATTATGGTTTTTTTTATTACAAGTAATATGTTTGAACTCTTAAAACCGTTTGAACTCTAAAATGTGGTTAAAAACCACACAAAATAACCGCACCAAATTCATGCGGTTAATAACCGCAACACAGAAAAAACAAAACCACACCGCAAAAATAACCGGCTAATCGCACCGCAAAAATAATTGCACCAAGCGGTTTTGAAAATGGATTAACCACATTTGCGGTTAGTGGTGAGGTTTTGGCTAATAACCGCACCGAACCGCACCGCACTCACCCCTACATGCAACCCTAAATACCTTGGATCTATATTTTCTCTATTATACATGCAAATATGGAGTTTCCAAGGTATTACCCTATAGTATCATACAAATATCATATACTACACAAGAGTCTAGTTAGGATAGCATACCTTATGGAGGAGCTTGAAGTCTTGATGTATCTAGCCTTAAGAGCTTAGCCCCAATAGTGTGGAAGCCTCAAGTGGAATGACAACACATCATGGACAAATAATGAACTTGAGAGAGAATCTCCATGTACCAAAAAGCCACCATGAACTCCAAGAAATGCACTAGTAGCAATTTTGGGCAATGAAGTATGTATTTATATGTGGGATTTCTAGGGTCATGGATATAACCCAAATCCATACCCATGAGTCTTATGATCCATGTTTCATGTGGCCCAACTCTTTATGTATCCATACATAAACTTCATCCAACATGGATCATAAGCCCAACACATATAAATATAATTAATTAACATAATTAGTCCCCATAGATTTAATTAGTTACTTTTGATTACTAAATTAATTCCAAATTAATTCTTGATCAATACTAATTAAAACACATGATTTCATATTAATATATTATAACTTATAATATATTAATAAATCATATCCAACATCTTCTCTCAAAAGTCCATCCTAACAAATTACCCTGATGATATGCTATCCAAATGGACCATGCTACTCTCGGGTCAAGTACATACCAATAATAGTTATGAGCTTAGACATCTAATCCAACAGTCTCCCACTTGGATAAGTCTAAAACTATTATTGCAAGTACGACTTCATAACCTGATTAGCGATCGTAGCTCTTAAAGCCGCTGTCGAACTCTGAACAAATCAAATGATGCATCCATTAGATAAGTGATCATATATTCCTCCATTCTAGATATCATATGGACTCAGACATGGATTATAATCATTCTCTCAGTCCATTTGTTGTTTCCCGATTTTCGATTTATGACAACTGACTAATTGAACAAAACAAATCAGTCAAGGCTTGGCCAAGCACTTAGGGGTGTCATCACTAAATAATTGAGGGGCCCACAAATATCGCTTTTATCCTTATGAGGTAAAAGGAATGGATAAACTTTGACTCATATGCTTTTACTAACTACTTTTTGAATCATATACAAAGGCACGTTTTATGACATCAAGTTACTGATGCGTTTTCGCACAATCAATGCATAACCAACTCATAGTCAACAACTCATATCTCTAGGTTTGAAGAATATAAGATATTATCGTCTCATGATTCACTCGTGATAAAATTCATGAATTGATTCAAATGAGTGTGGTTTTAATCCAATGCTCAAAACTTATGAGCACTCATGAATATTGTAGCAACCATTGCTATGTCTAATGCACCTTAGACAAATCTTACAAGCCAGATTCATTACAGTCTTGATTCATATCTACTTCCAACATATGAAGTATTGTTGATGATTTGAATAAGTTAGTCATTCAGGAGGAACGGCCTAGTTATTCTGGAAGTCAAAACATGCAAAGTGAAACACAACAATAATACTTAATCCTATATGGCCCCAAACTCTTGAGTGTAAATAAAAACCCTTTTTATCTAAGCACCATATTGATTACTCATTATTCATTGTTTCGATTTATCAACTTAATACTTGAATTGAAACAATAGTCATACCATGCACTAAGCATGCATACTATGTTTACCTAAGGTCCTTTCTTTTGTGAAATAAATCAATTGAACACGACTCCAATAATGCTCATTTCACAATCCCAATTCTTTTTGTAAATGTAAGAATACCAAACTCTTGCCATTTACTGTAATCTGTTAGATTCTAAACTTATATGCACTAATTCTTTTGTAATGACTATGCACAAAAGTCATAAAGACTTGGCAACAGACATTACAAAGTATTCCAATGGAGATCAATTCCATGGAAACGAAGTCTCATATTTAAAGTACATTCCTTTGAACATCCTTCATTGCACTAAGTTTTCTAATCATACAAAGATTCAGAGAATAACTTCCATTTATGGAAACAATTCAATGTTACCACTTTGACTATCACTTCTGAACAAGAGTTGCCTCTTTTCAGAATATGTCAATATGGTCCTTTCAAAAGTTTACATTATACTTCTAATTGTCCACGAGTAACCAATATTTGGTAAACCACAAATTGTCCTCGACAATTGTTTAATCATGTTAGTCATGTCCGGTTCTATTCCTTGTTCCCTCTTATTTCCCTAAGCATTTGGAAAATTTAGAATGGATGTAATCGATCCTATACCCGAAGCATATGGGACACGATTCATGCTGTAAATTTTTTTATTTTCCATGTTCTCACAATTCGAACTATGAAGAGGGATGTCGTAATCATAATCGAATTTTGAGAACGCCACATATATAGAATTTCCTTATGTTGAACCATTCCAACATAACATTCATATATATCATTGACTAAAGATGATTAAAATCTCAATCTAAGCTTGTAGAATTGGAATGAAGTATAAAATCTTCTCCCTTAATTATAGAAAAACAACTTTTCAAACCCGAATTGAAACTTTTTTTTTTCTAAAATTAACATTGCTAACCTGCAACACATAACATAATAATCATGCTCCCACTAACATGATAATTATAATTTAACTAGCATAACACTTTATGCTCCCACTAGCTTTGACATGTACCCAAAAATCAGTTTGACTTCTAGAAATCAATACTTTATTGATTTTCTTACCAAAGTTTAGATTTCTGATACGAGATTGCTTTGATAAGACTTTATCAAAATCATACACCTTTCCTTAGATAGCTCACATGTGTGTCTAAACAATTTTAGAACTCTGAAAAGGGATGTCGTAATCATATTCTCACATTTTTAGACCTTTTCCATTTCTCACAAGTCTATGTTAGTGTGTCGGTTAACCACACGCGCTCCACTAACGACTTTGAGAATGCAAATATTACACTTGCTATCTTCCTAAAATCTACTTAGTGTAAACGTTTCCTCACCATCATTTTCATGAATCGGATAGAAACCTTATGAAACTTAGATTTTATGGTGTATGTGTTCCTATCCATGTGAATTTGTCATAACCATAACCATAAGACAAGGTTAGTGACAAATCCAAACTCATATGGACTGAACTTGCCCAATCTCATTTTCTTGCCACCCGGTAGCACAAGTGCCTACCATTGCTTCCTGGTTGTTATGCAAAAAACTGAGAACTAATAGAACTCACAAGCATAGTCAACTTAAATTGGAATGGGCACAGAAACAAAAATATGTCAACATAATGGGTTACAAACCTCAAATTGTGTGCTAGCGATTAAACAATATGTTTTATTCTTGATTAGTTCTTGAAACTTTTCCAAGATCTTTAAGACTCTCACTGTCCTCTTGACATATGAGGTTCTCTTGTCAAGAACCATTCCTTGACAAAACAAATAGTCAAGAGTTAGTGTGGATTCTTATCAAGATAAACACTTCTCACAAATGGTCTTAGTTGGTCTCTGTTTTATCCAAAACATCACAACTTACTAATTTCAAATGTACAAGAGTAAGAAACATTTTACTCTTACATTTGACAAGTGTTAGAAACCTTTCTTAAAATTATGTCACTCAAGTTACAATCTTAGACTATGACTCTAAGACTTGATTTTGGAACGAAGTATGATTTATCTTTTGATTTAACCATTTCAACAATTCATGATTCCTCTCCTTAGCTAATCAAATGCACTAAGGTGTCTTTAGATGATCAATTGTGATATGGTTCTATAATCAATAAGATAATCATAAAACAAGATACTCAAGTACTCTCCCATCTCTTCAGATTGGAGAAACTTTTATCTTTCTGCCTTATTTGATTCTTCTTATCCTTCCTGCCATACATTAAAACCTTTCCAATGTTTCAGAATTACACTTAAACTTGTAAGTATAACCATATTTACTAAACTTTAGTAAATCATAACGAATAATCTTATCGATCTTTGTGGTGGACCTGACCAGCGCACAACCAAGTGTACCCAATCCTTTAGTCCCTCACTTGACTCGCATGTTCATGTGAACAAGGAATTAGTCTTAATTTACAAAATATGAAAATTCTCATTCATCATACAATACAAGTTGCATGATTCCAAGTTTCTATCCAACTGAAACTTGGGTGATGAGAATCTTTCCTTATTTTGTAAATTGTAACACTACCATAAATGAAAGAATCAAATTTTATTTTCCAATATTGCTTTCAATGGAAACATATAAACAACAATTTTTCACAAATACCATTGTAAGGATACTTAAAATAAATAAATCAAAACTTTTTTTTTAATTTTAAAACTTGCAGAAAAATCTTATCCTTACAATGCAAATACATATGTAAACTATGTTGATATCTATTCCTAAGCAATCTATCATAACTTTTAAGCAGTTGCTCAAAATTCTGATCACCGAACCATTTTCGCGATCAGAATCAACATACTCTTTCTTTAAGCTTCCTTTGATTTTCTAAAACATCAAAATGTAATTAGATTACATTATGTATTAAGAATCTCCAAAAGATACCTAATAGAGTTAGATAATGGACTTTACCTGAAGTAGAGTCAAACTTTTGACTTTACCAGATCTTTCAGGTAAATCTGGCAGCTTCGCAACCAATGCCCCTTCTTTTGGCAAAAGAAACATATGGACTCTTTGTAAATCGTACATGAGACTATCTCAGACTTATCCTTTCTCTTTACCATTAGGTCAAATGACTTGACCATGGCAGTTCCCTTTCCATTGGGAAGAGAAAACTTTTTTGGACTTCTAATGTTACCATTGTCAATGTCCATGGAAGTTTGGGAAGTTGATCTTCCAATCAAATTTTGCTTTACCAGTGCCCCAAATCATTGCTGATTTAGTAACATCAAGCAAATATGTAAGATCATTAAGGGTCATGTTTTGATCTGTCATCAGGGTGTGACTGAAGAACCAATTCAACAGTCAGCTACCTCGAGACTTCGACACCCAACTCTCCCAACTTGCCAATAGGGATTGAATGACCTTGAACTTTTCAAGTATTTGATCTTGTGGGATAGGGAGAATAATTGGAGGAGGTGGAGGATGTGAAGCATGATTTCCATTCCCATTAATGCACAACAAAGGGATTAATCTTTCACCTTGATTGCCATGTGGGATATCATCTTCAATAGGATATCTTGTTCCTAAATATTTGGGAAGACCATAGTTGTCTTAACTAGACATCTATAATGGGAGAACTTCAATTTTAGTTGATTTAAAGTCCTTAATATAACACCCAATATGAAATATTA
The DNA here is from genome assembly GCF_051521515.1 of Lactuca serriola. Taxonomy (NCBI): domain Eukaryota; kingdom Viridiplantae; phylum Streptophyta; class Magnoliopsida; order Asterales; family Asteraceae; genus Lactuca; species Lactuca serriola. The sequence goes on along the minus strand of NC_136411.1, from coordinate 126,775,239 downwards.
AGGCTAGGAGCCAACAAACTATTTTATAACTTGGAAGAGGGATGCCGTAATCCAAGTTACAAAATATTTGAAGGAAGGTAAATAACGATTTACCAATTTCCACCATGAAAAACAAAATAAATTATTAAGTTTTATTTGGATTTGAAACTCCTAGATATTTTGAGATTCATTGGACTTTCAATGGCATGTTTAAATCTCGATTGTGCCCTCTCTAGTTTGTGACTGGGATGCCGAGGATCACAAACAAGGTGTGAATAACCATGCAAATTGACTTGGTACCCTTAATTTTATCACCCAATCGATGTGCCGATTAACCACACGCGCTCCACCGATCTATGATAAAACTTAAGTCACTCTTTGCCACACATTGTCAATCCCATGTTAGTGTGCCGGTTAACCACACACGCTCCACTAACGACTTAACAAGGGTGCAAAGTGTAATTTTATGGGTTAGCACCAAATTCACATTTTCCTAAGTAATTAATATTGGGAATTTATAAGTGTTTAGTTACCTAGTATTTATCATTATACTTTTAATGAAGGGAGAATTATAGTCCTTTCCTACCCGTTCGGCTAACGACCCTCCACCAGTCAAGGAAGCGGTGGGTGGGAGTGGACACCTATTAAACTACCATTTTATAGGCAGTAACCTTATACCCCCTTTAGAGACTGGCTTTGTGAATGAGGCCTACTAACAGTAAGATTGACTTTATTTTATATATATATATATAACCATTAATTTTTAATATTATAATAGTATAAGGTTGAATTTTAAACTTTTAAAATTCTAAGGTTTAATTTGGAATTAAAGTATACATGGGGAGGTAACTTTGCAAATTCCAAAACTTGAGGGCAAGTTTTGAAACTTTTCAAAACTCTTAGATTTTTATAACTTATGATTTTAATTAAGGTTTTAAAAAAACTTTAATGAAGATACTCTTGAACATCCATTACTTGAGGACAAGTTATGGAGTTCATAAAACTATTTATGACAAAAAGACTCTTCATGTTTCTTAACCTATGGTTTTAATAACTTTTTAATGAGACTTTTCATATAACTTGAGGACAAGTTACAAAAACATATATTATGAATAACTTTTAGATTAATTTGGATTGAAAACAAGTATCACAAACATGTCTAGAAATATTCATAATCTTAATTAAACTCATATGAACAAGATAATTCAAATCAAGCAATTTTCATGTAATTAGCCTAATCATTAAACTAATACAAAACATGAAACTTTTGACAATTATCTTTTGAATTGGATTAGAATGATCATAACCACATCAAAAACGGGTTTATAGGGTCAAAAACAGCTTATGGTAATGATTCTAGTCCAATTCCAGCCTTAAAAGTCGAAAATATGTTGTCACATACTCGTCGAGTGTATGAACCTACTCGACGAGTAGGATGATTTTCTTCATGGACTCGGCGAGTCCAGTGCCCAGACAACCAGAAAATCAATTTTTTGAGCATTTTTCAGCACTTTGCATCAAGTATAATTTAAAAACAAGCCTAGGATCTGATACCACTGTTGGGTTTTGAGCATTCTAACACTCCTAAGGTGTACATGCAACCCTAAATACCTTGGATCTATGTTTTCTCTATTATACATGCAAATATGGAGTTTCCAAGGTATTACCTTATACTAGCATACAAATATCATATACTACACAATAATCTATCTAGGATAACATACCTTATGGAGGAGCTTGAAGTCTTGATGTATCTAGCCTTAAGAGCTTAGCCCCAATAGTGTGGAAGCCTCAAGTGGAATCACAACACATCATGGACAAAGAATAAAATTGAGAGAGAATCTCCATGTACCCAAAAGCCACCATGAACTCCAAGAAATGCACTAGTAGCGATTTTGGGCAATGAAGTATGTATTTATATGTGGGATTTCTAGGGTCATGGATATAACCCAAATCCATACACATGGGTCTTATGATCCATGGTTCATGTGGCCCAACTCTTTATGTATCCATACATAAACTTGGTCCAACATGGATCATAAGCCTAGCACATATAAATATAACTAATTAACATAATTAGTCCCCATAGATTTAATTAGTCTCTTTTGATCACTAAATTAATTCCAAATTAATTCTTGATCAATACTAATTAAAACACATGATTTCATATTAATATATTATAACTTATAATATATTAATAAATCACATCCAACATCTTCTCTCAAAAGTCCATCCTAAGAAATTGCCCTGATGATATGCAACACAAATGGACCATGCTACTCTCGGGTCAAGTACATACCAATAATAGTTATGGGCTTAGACATCTAATCCAACACATTCTACTCAAGGTGATGCTCCCATTCGCTCTAGAGAGTGTCGTATACTACACAATAATCTATCTAGGATAACATACCTTATGGAGGAGCTTGAAGTCTTGATGTATCTAGCCTTAAGAGCTTAGCCCCAATAGTGTGGAAGCCTCAAGTGGAATCACAACACATCATGGACAAAGAATAAAATTGAGAGAGAATCTCCATGTACCCAAAAGCCACCATGAACTCCAAGAAATGCACTAGTAGCGATTTTGGGCAATGAAGTATGTATTTATATGTGGGATTTCTAGGGTCATGGATATAACCCAAATCCATACACATGGGTCTTATGATCCATGGTTCATGTGGCCCAACTCTTTATGTATCCATACATAAACTTGGTCCAACATGGATCATAAGCCTAGCACATATAAATATAACTAATTAACATAATTAGTCCCCATAGATTTAATTAGTCTCTTTTGATCACTAAATTAATTCCAAATTAATTCTTGATCAATACTAATTAAAACACATGATTTCATATTAATATATTATAACTTATAATATATTAATAAATCACATCCAACATCTTCTCTCAAAAGTCCATCCTAAGAAATTGCCCTGATGATATGCAACACAAATGGACCATGCTACTCTCGGGTCAAGTACATACCAATAATAGTTATGGGCTTAGACATCTAATCCAACACATTCTACTCAAGGTGATGCTCCCATTCGCTCTAGAGAGTGTCGTATACTACACAATAATCTATCTAGGATAACATACCTTATGGAGGAGCTTGAAGTCTTGATGTATCTAGCCTTAAGAGCTTAGCCCCAATAGTGTGGAAGCCTCAAGTGGAATCACAACACATCATGGACAAAGAATAAAATTGAGAGAGAATCTCCATGTACCCAAAAGCCACCATGAACTCCAAGAAATGCACTAGTAGCGATTTTGGGCAATGAAGTATGTATTTATATGTGGGATTTCTAGGGTCATGGATATAACCCAAATCCATACACATGGGTCTTATGATCCATGGTTCATGTGGCCCAACTCTTTATGTATCCATACATAAACTTGGTCCAACATGGATCATAAGCCTAGCACATATAAATATAACTAATTAACATAATTAGTCCCCATAGATTTAATTAGTCTCTTTTGATCACTAAATTAATTCCAAATTAATTCTTGATCAATACTAATTAAAACACATGATTTCATATTAATATATTATAACTTATAATATATTAATAAATCACATCCAACATCTTCTCTCAAAAGTCCATCCTAAGAAATTGCCCTGATGATATGCAACACAAATGGACCATGCTACTCTCGGGTCAAGTACATACCAATAATAGTTATGGGCTTAGACATCTAATCCAACACATTCTACTCAAGGTGATGCTCCCATTCGCTCTAGAGAGTGTCGTATAAGGACTTTACCAAATGCAAACCTAGAGCCTTCAACGACAGAGGTGGAATCATTTCTCTATCGTAGTGGTTCGAAAAGACCGAGCCGATCTTCGAGATCTGCTCCTGCCCGGAAGGAAGCAAAGTAAAGTTTACTGCCTGCACCTTCTCGGAAAGAGCCTTGACATGGTGGAATATCCATGTAAAGTCACTCAATCTGGTAGTGGCTAATGCAATGGGCTGGGAAACTATGAAGGAGCTGATGATTGAGGAGTACTGCCCAAGGGGCGAAGTTCAGAAGCTTGAACAAGAACTTTGGAGCCTAACCATGAAGGGCTCCAACATAGTTGCCTACGCTGCCAGATTCAGTGATCTGGTGGCCTTATGTCCAGGAATGGTCCCTACTGAGGGAAAAAAGGTCGAGAGGTATAATTGGGGGATGGTGCCTCTATTCCAGGGGAATGTCTTAACTTTAAACCCCGCTACCTTCGATAGTGCCAAACGATTGGCACAACGGCTCATCGATCATGGAGTCCGTACACCGACAACGACAACAACCCTTGCCATCCTAGAACCATCCAAAGCCGTCGGCAACAAGCAAAAGTTTTGGGACAAAAAGAAAGGAAACACGATGTAGAACTCCACCAAGAAGCAGCAGGTCATGGCTGTTCATGCCGCGATAACACCTACTGCCACTGTGCCGATGAAGTAGTATGCGGGAAGCTTGCCAAAGTGCAACAAGTACAGTTTCCACCACAATGGACCCTTTCGGGAAATGCAGTGCGCTGACTGCAGCATGAAGGAGCACACTGCCCATTTATGCAAATCTCCGGCTAGGCCAATCGCCCAAGTCCCCGACGTTGGAGTGGGCTAGGCTTGCTACGGATGTGGCAAGGTGGGTCACTACAAGAGGAACTGCCCGAAGGCAGGGAACGCTGGTGGAGTGGGAAGGGTTTTGGCAATAAGCCATGAGGAAGCAGTAGCAGACCTTACAGTGGTCACTGGTACGTTTCTCCTCGATAACTCTTATGTATGAATACTGTTTGATAGTGGAGCGGAGAGGAGTTTCGTGAACCAGAAAATTGCACACTTACTTAAAACAAAAATCACATGCATTGAATGAACCATTCACTGTAGAAATGTCTAACAGAAAGACTGAGAACACTAGCTGTATACACATAGGATGTACCCTATCTCTAGATAGCCATTCATTTTCAATCGACCTCATGCATGTCTCAATTAAAAGTTTCGACGTCATTATTGGCATGGATTGGTTGAGTCTTCATCGTGCTAACATCATGTGTTATGAGAAGGACATTCGTCTTAATCTACTGTCTAATGAAAACCTAGTTATCGATGGAGACAAACAAGGCACGAGCCTTCGTATCATCTCAAGTATACAAGTCCAGAAGTACTTACGAAAGGAATGTCATGCATTCCTTGCTCATGTAGTCGATATGAGCCAAGAGTCGAAAGACATAAAGAACATCCCAGAAGTACGCGACTTTCCCGACATCTTTCCAGAAGAACTACCGGGATTACCAACACAACGTCAAGTCTAGTTCAGAATCGACTTAGTTCCAGGGGCTACCCCAGTAGCCGAATCGCCTTATCGTCTAGCACCAGCTGAGATGCATGAGCCATCCGGTCAACTGAATGAACTTCTCAACAAGGGATATATTAGACCAAGCTTCTCACCCTTGGGAGTACCAATCTTATTCGCGAAGAAGAGAGACGAATCGTTCCGTATGTGCATTGACTACAGAGAACTAAAAAAGCTTACTGTCAAGAACCGATACCCTCTACCTCGAATAGACGACTTGTTCGACCAACTACAAGGGGCGAATTACTTTTCAAAGATTGATCTAAGATCCACATATCACTAGTTACGAGTGTTAGAGGAAGATGTTCTAAATCTCCCTTGGCATCAGAACTCTCTTCCATGGATAGTAAGAATTGGTTTGAATTGATCTCTTGCAAGTAAGCAAGCTCTCTCTCCAACAATTCATCATCCAAAATTATTGATGAAACTTTATCTTCTTTTGACTCTTTGTGCTTCTCCTTTTTCTCAGCTTCAAAAATTACCGAATCATCTCCCAACCTTAATGTTAGTGTAGATTCATGCATATCTACCAAAGCGCAAGCGGTATTCAAGAATGGTCGCCCAAGAATGATTGGTACTTTAAAGTTCTCCTCCATGTCTAATATTATGAAATCAACTAAAAATACTAACTTATCAATTTTGATAAGGAGATCATCACATACTCCCATTGGATGTATTATTGTTTTGTCAGCTAGATGAATTTTCATTTGAATAGGCTTTGGGACCGGAAGATTTAACTTTTGGAAGAAGGAATATGGCACAATATTAATACTTGCTCCTGAATCCGTCAATGCTCGTGTGGTCATCATGTTCCTAAATTGACAAGGTACGGTGATGCTCCCCGGATCGCCCCACTCTTCTGGCAGTTCATTCAGCACTACTTCAAGAACTTCTTCTATATTCCTTCTAGTGGTAAGGATGTTTTTTTAGTAAACGAGCATATTTCGGTGTTTGTAATATCGTTTCAACAAATAGAATATTTACTTAGAGTGCATTTATGTGCTCTATAAAACTCCTATATTCTTGAATCTACTCATCAGGTATGGCTCGGATCAAAAATGGCAATGAGGGCCGGTAGGGATTCAGAAGAGAGCAATTTTTATTATCAGGTCTTCGACTTGTCGAGTCCACGTTGGCGACTTGGCGAGTCGAGTCGGGTTTACTCGAATTCTAGCTAATTACTTCTTCTGTTCGCACTATGTTGGGATTCTTTTGGATATAGGTTAGAGGAGTGTAAATTGCCTCAGAATCTGTTGTTATTGCATTCACATGCACCATTCTTGAATTTTGCTCGGTATTGCTAGGAAGTTCATCAGGTGCTCTTTGGTTCATTTTTTGTGCAAGCTGACCTAGCTGTGTTTCAATGTTATGAATAGATGCTTTCTGATTCTTAAGCATATTTTGTTGATCCTTCATCATAGCTTGATGTTCCCTAAGCATATTTCATTGCTCTTTCATTTCAGCATCCGTATCATTGTGCCTCTTTTCAGACGCATCTACAAATCTGGAGAACATATCTTCCAAGTCAGCCTTTCTCTCCAGCTCTGGTTCCTCTTTTTGATAAAATCCCCTTTCCTTTTGCTTATATTTTTCCTCCTTTTCCTTTTTGTACTCATCATACGGGAGCCATTCCTTCTTTGGTTTTCACCAATTTTCATCGTACCTATCACCACTTGAATAGCATACTTGCGCCTCCCGGTTCCTGTTCTCGTCAAGATCACAATCTTTAGTGAGATGAGGCCCTTTACAATTCTCACAACCGACCCTAATGGCATGGATGGATTGGTCCATCTTAGTCATTCTTTGATCCAAACTCTTTAGTTTAGCCATCATTTCTGCCATGCTATCATTAACCGAGTTCACCGCCCCTCGACTTAGTTCATTCCTTGGGTTATGATATTCTGTCACACCCCTGAACCGTCAGAACGGACAGCTGAAACGTCCGGGGGCGGGCGACGTCATGCGTAATATCACAACAATCGTATCATAGCAATCAATGTAAACACAACCATTACATTACAATATGAATATTTACATCTGTTTGAAACATAGTTTGTATACATTAAAAGTAGCAAAAGATAAAGACGAGACTCCAAAATGCTCCGTCTTCTCCAAAAGCTGGCGAAGGTACCTCTCTATCATTGCCCTGAGAATACAAGCGGTTTTGAAAACGTATCAGCATAAAGCTGGTGAGTTCATAAGCATCTTTTTGTATTGGAAACTAGTCATTGAATTTGTACAAATGATTTCTTTTCATTATAAGTAAATATCATTTGTATCGAAACCCTAGTTATCACCGGTAAGTAAAATATATTTTGTTTGAAAAAACCCTGGCTACCACCAGTAAGTAAAATATATTTCGTTCGAAAACCTTGGCTACTGCCAGTAAGTAAGGTACGCTCTATTTGAAAACCCTGGCTACCACTAGTAAGTAAAATATATTTTGATCGAAAACCCTGGCTACCGCCAGAAAGTGAGGTATGTTCCATTTGAAAACCCTGCTACCACCAGTAAGTAAAATATATTTCGTTTGAAAACCCTGGCTACCGTCAGTAAGTGAGGTACGTTCTGTTCGAAAACCCTGGCTACCACCAGTAAGCGATGTAAGTTCTTTTCGAAAACCCTGGCTACCACCAGTAAGTGATGTAAGTTCTGTTCGAAAACCCTGGCTTCTGCCAGTAAGTGATGTAAGTTCTATTACTTAAAATAAAACCAAAGGTTGTGTCCCTAGAATACCCTCCAGTAAGTAGATAGGTAGTTTTATTAATTAAAGTAAAACTATTGAAGAAAGAAATTCCATAAACAAAGGTTAGTTTATACTTATTATGAGTCGTATAACCATGCTAATATGACCGGTGACCTCCTTGACATTTCTTCAGGCATCGTACGATTACAAAATTTGTCACCCCAGGCATGTCTGCCTAACTGTAGCTAACAGTTTAGGTGTGGGATTGTCGGTCCCGAATAGATCTATTCATAAATTTCACGCTCTCCCTCCAGGAGACTCTGGTTATACTAAAGGCGAGGATTTACTTGTACCCTGAAGGTCATAACGAAGATAGGTCTCACAATCCTGTATTAACTAGTTTACGTGTGGTTCGGTTATTCTCGAGTTCGAAATCATTAGTAAATGATGTAGAGTATAAATAATTATACACAAAATAATTATTTAGTAAGATACTCTTGTTATCTGAAGATAATAATGGATAAATTAAATCTCTCATAGTTTATGTGTTTGAATCTGTAAAACCGGCAAAGAATTCCCCAAATTATACCTATTATAGTTTATCTGGTATGTTATGTTCATGAATTGTTCTGAAAACTATGCAATTATGTTTAGAAAGCACCCCTTATGCTCCGCATAATAAAATGGGATAAATTATCTAAAAGTTTGATGTAAAACTGTTGTAATTGCATCAGTTTTTAATTTGTGAAAACCTTTATGTGTGGCTTGTATTCCCCCTATGAAAACGTTATAAAAACTTATAAAAGCGTAGGGGTATGAACTTACAGTTGGTTGGATGTAAAGGATTGAACTGGACGATCCTTGAATTGATGTACGTTGCACTTAACGGAACCCGAGACTTGGTTGGATTGGGAAAACAGGCTTTTCCCCATGAAAGAGCTGTTTACGGCCGTATATGGAGTTTACGGCCATGAATGGAGTTAACGACCGAGAACCGGGTTTACGGCCATGAACAGGGTTTACGGCTGTGAACTAGGTTTGCGGTGTTTGAAGATCTGGGGGATTACGGATGTAAATCAAGAACAAGAGTGCTGGTTTTTAACTAGAGGGTGTTCCAGAGGCTCCCAAACGGCCCCAAATGACGATTTCCAGCGTTTTTCGGGTGAAAAAAGGGCTTTATGGAGTTTACGGTCAAGAGGTTTAGAGAGAGAAAGTGGGTGTCTACGGCCAAGAAGAATTAAATGAGGGTGGGGGTCCTGTATTTTTAGGCCAGTGGTATGGTCGGTGGTGGTGTCCACCAGGCATCGAGCATAAACAGAGTTTACGGCCGTACACGAGTTTACGGCCGTAAACTCGCCTTGGCCGTGAACTCGTCGTTTTTTCAAGGAGTTGAAGGTTTTTCACGTGATTTTTGGTTTTATGACTCGTATGTAATTATAACAATAACCTTAGTTAATTTACTTAACCCAAGAAGTTGATGGAAAATTTAATAAAAGTTCAATTTTATTAACAAAGGTGGGTTAAAAATAACGGAAAAAATTTCGAGTTGTCACATCATCCCCCCGTTAGAGGGAATTTCGTCCCAAAATTGGAACATAGAATACAAATCATGGATTTGGAAAGAGATGCGGATACTTCTGTTTCATCTTATCTTCGTGCTCCCAAGTGAATTCGGGTCCCCACTTGGCATTCCATGATGCGAACCTTCACTATCGGGATGCGACTTTGTTTCATTTATTTGATCTCTCTATCCATGATTTCGACTGGTTCTTCCACGAAGTTGAGGTTCTCGTTTATTTCAATCTCATTGAGAGGGATTACAAGGGTGTCGTTGGATAAGCACTTCTTAAGATTTGAAATGTGGAAGACAGGGTGAATGTTGCTAAGTTCATGTGGTAAACGAAGTTTGTAGGCTACGGGACCGATCCTAGCATGGATTTCGAAGGGTCCTATGCATCTTGGATTTAGCTTTCCACGCTTTTCAAAGCGTATCATTCCCTTCCAAGGTGAGACCTTAAGCAAAACACGGTCTCCAACCTGGAACTCCAAGGGTTTTCGTCGTTTATCGGCGTAGCTCTTTTGTCGATCTGTCGAAACTTTCAGTCGTTCCCGGATTTGTATGATCTTTTCTGTGGTTTCACGGATGATTTCTGAACCAGTGAGAGTGCTGTTGCGGACTTGTCCCTTGGCTAGCTGTGTGTCGCCCACCTCAACCCAACACAGAGGGGATCTGCACTTATGGCCAAAGAGGTCTTCGAACGGTGCAGCCTTAATGCTGGTATGATAACTTTTGTTGTATGAGAATTCGACCAGGGGCAATTGGGTGTCCCACGACTTACTGAAATCGATGACACATGCTCTCAACATGTCTTCCAAGGTCTCGATGGTTCTCTCACTCTGCCCATCCGTCTGCGGATGGTAAGCTGTGCTCATATCCAGCTTTGTCCCAAGAGCTTTCTGTAGTGACTGCCAAAATCTTGAGGTAAACCTGCTATCTCGGTCGGAGATAATGGATATTGGCATGCCATGCAGTCAGACTATCTCTTGGATGTAGATTCACGTGAGTCTCTCCATTTTGAAGGTTTCCTTGATTGGCAGAAAGTGGGCAGATTTTGTAAATCGGTCGACTATTACCCAGATGGTATCGTACCCACTCAGAGATTTGGGTAATTTGGTGATAAAATCCATGGTAATCCTCTCCCACTTCCATTCTGGTATCTCCGGCTACTGACGCAGACCCGAGGGCTTCTGATATTCTACCTTCACCTTGGCGCAAGTCAGGCACTTGCCCACAAAGCTAGCGATCTCTGCTTTCATGTTTGGCCACCAATACAGTCTATTGAGATCAAGGTACATCTTGTCTGAACCTGGATGAATGGAGTATCTAGTCTTGTGAGCTTCATTCATGACAACCTCTCTGTAACCAACGAAATTTGGGGTCCAGATCCATTTCATGAAATAGTAGACTTCGTCTCCCTTGATTTCTAAGTTCTTTTCCATTCCCCTCAAGGCTTCACCCGACATGTTTTCTGGTTTTAAGGCTTCCAGCTGAGCCTCTCTGATTTGTGCGGATAAGTGGGAATGGATGGTCATTTTCAATGCCTTCACTTTACGACCTGAGCATTCTTTCTGGCTAAGGGCATCCGCCACCACATTGGCCTTGAAGGGATGGTAGCGTATTTCACACTCATAATCATTGAGTAGTTCTACCCATCGTCATTGTTTCATATTCAACTCCTTTTGGTTGAATATGTGCTACAGGCTTTTATGGTCAGTGAAGATTGTGCACTTGGTTCCGTAGAGGTAATGTCTCCATATTTTCAATGCGAAGACCACTGCTCCTAATTCCAGGTCGTAAGTTGTATAATTGACTTCGTGTGCCTTCAGCGGCCTTGAAGCATAAGCAATAACCTTTCCTCGCTGCATGAGCACACAACCTAAGCCTTGATTGGATGCATCACAGTAGACAACGAAGTCCTCCATTCCTTCAGGAAGAGACAGGATAGGTGCGCTGCATAGGGCCTGCTTTAATGTTTGGAATGTAGTGTTTTGCTTTTCACTCCAATAAAAGGGTACACCTTTTTGAGTCAAAGTGGTTAAGGGTTTGGCAATTCTAGAGAAATTATGGGTAAACATGCGTTAATAGCCAACGAGACCCAAAAACTGATGGATTTCTGTGGGCTTCTTCGGTGCTGACCAGTTCTCTATCGCTTTGATTTTGGACGGCTCCACGTGCATGCCTTCCTCGCTTACCAAGTGACCCAAGAAAGTTACTTTTCCAATCCAGAATTCGCACTTGGAGAATTTAGCGTATAGCTTCTCCATCTTTAGAGTTTACAGCACCAATCTCAAGTGCTGTATATGATCTTCCTCGCTTCTGGAATAGACAAGTATATCGTCGATGAATACGATAACGAACTTGTCCAGGAAAGGACGGAACACCCAATTCATTAAGTCCATAAATACTGTCAGTGCGTTGGTTAGACCAAAGGGCATTATTACGAACTCGTAGTGACCGTATCGAGTCCAGAATGTTGTCTTAGGAACATGACTCTCGTGGACTCGCAGCTGATGGTACCCGAATCTTAGGTCTATCTTAGAGAAGTAGCTGGTTCCTTGAAGTTGGTCGAAAAGGTTGTCAATCCGAGGAAGAGGCTAATGGTTTTTGACGGTGAGCTTGTTCAGTTCATGATAGTCAATGCACATCCGAAAAGATCCATCATTCTTTTTCACGAATAAGACAGGGGCTCCCCAGGGTGAGGAACTCGGTCTGTTGAATCCTTTTCTAAGTAACTCATTGAGCTAACTGGATAACTCCTGCATTTCTGTTGGCACTAAGTGGTATGGGGAGTTAGCTATGGGGGTAGCTCCGGGGATTAGGTCGATGCGAAACTCGACTTGGCGCTCAGGAGGGATTCCCAAAATCTCTTGGGGAAAGACATCGGGAAAGTTGCAGACTTCAGGGATGCTCTCAAGGTCTTTAACTTCCTATTTCTCATTAACGACATGAGCTATAAATGCATGACACTCCTTTCGCAGAAATTTTTGGGCTTTGATGCACGAAATAATACGAAGGTTTGAGCTGAGTTTATCACCATAGATCATGAGGGTTTCTTCAGAGGGAAGATTGAGGCGGATAGCTTTTTTGTAACAAAGGATATCAACACGATTGGGCTCAACCAATCCATGCCGATGATGACATCGAAGCTTTTTATGGAAATTGGCATAAGGTTGATGGGAAAGGAATGATCGTTTAGGGTAAGGGTACAGCCTACGAATATATCGTTAGTGCTCTCTTTCTCACCGTTAGCCATCTCGACAGTAAATGTTTCGGTTAAAGGTTGGGGTTTATGTCTGAGAAGATGTTTGAATGCATGGCTAACAAAACTTCTCTCTGCACCAGAATCGAAAAGAATGCATGCATAAGAGTTGTCAAGAGGTACGTACCCGTAACAACGGTAGGGTCAACAACTGTCTCCTCTTGTCCCATCACTAGTACTCTCCCTGTGTTTTCAGATGTTGTTGCATTGGGGAAGTTTCTCCTATAATGTCCGACTTCCACACAGCCATAACAATCTTGGCCAACACCTGCTCCGGAGGCCTGATTTGTTGGTTGGACTAGTGTTCTGTAGCCTCGAGCCGTGTGACCCTTCTTGCCACAGGTGTTGTAGAGCATTTCAAGACATGGGTCGACGACACGGCGTGGTTGACACTTTCCCACGTCATGGTCACTATATATTGCTTTAGCTTGCAATCGTTTGCACCACATTTCAAAAGTCAATGTTCTTTTGTATTTTCCGGCACATTCAGAAGCAACAGTTCCAGTTTCCAGTCTTCCAGCAATTTTCAGAGCAGCTTTTAGCAACCCCATTCGATCTCGTCACTACTACCCCAGGGCAGTCTGTTCCTTTTTCTTCGTTTTTATTATTTTTATGAGCTTAATTAGTTTTATGCATACAATGAGGGCATTGTATGAAATAAGTGTGGGGTAGGGGGTCGGTAAAAGTAAATTAAAATAAAAAATAAAAAAATGAAATAATAGTTAGGAAATTGCTAGATTTAGGAAATTTAAAAATTTTAAAACTTGAAATAATAGTTTAATTTAGAAAAATCTGGTGATAATTTAAATTTTGCTAATATTGTATGAAATGATCCGATGAGAACTCAAATGTTTAGTTGAGCCAATATACGTTATAGTGCATTTGTGGCCTCCCTTATTTTAGTGAAATCATGGAACAAAAACACAACCCCGCTTGGTTTGAGGGATGCAATATGTTTAGCAGCCTAAACCTGAAATGTATTCAGGAAAATTATTATCATTAACCAATAAAGTTTGAGGTTGAGCGCCTCTGCTTAAGCATGTAGGTTTTGAGTGAAAAAAAGAGAGGTACATGTAATAATAAAAAAAAGAGAGAGAATTACGGAAAAAAGTGTGAAGAATTTTGGAGCAAATAAAGTGAAGATCAAAAGATCAAAATTCCAAGAAATTTCATAAAGTTGAAGATACCAGAAATCAAATCAACAAAGGTGGTGAATTCAAAGAAATCAAAAATCAAATTATCAAGGAAGTGAAGAATTCCAAAAGAGCTCCATAGTGGTATCGGAAAATTGTAATTCTAGATTATGTATGCTTAGGTTGCTCAATTAAAAATACCTTGAGGTTAGGAGATTTTCTGCGGATGGATTCGGAGGGTTGCATAAAATGAGCATTGTTCGGAAAAAGTGGGCAAGTGTTTATGAAGATTGTGAGTACTTAAAGTATGGGGGGTACTTTAGGAAAATTTTAGACACAAATGCATGCGTTGAGGTCTTGGCATAATGGCTGAGTTTTAAATGGATTGTTTAGTGCAATATTGGTAAAATAAAAGTAAATTTGCTTGGGGGCAAGCAAAGGCTAAGTGTGGGGTATTTTGATATGTGTATTTTTATATATATTTATGTATAACATATCTTAATATTTTAGCCTTTATTATTATTATTTAGAACTAAAATATACTTAATATGCTTTGAAATATTTAATTACAGTTAAAATGGGAGATGGAATGCAAAAGAAAGAGAATGGAGCTGAAAAGATGCAAAAAGGATATTGCTGGCAGATTGACCCCTCTTTAGTGTTTCGGGTATATCTGATGACTCACAAGCCCAATTGACGAGATTCAAAATTTTCTGAACACTAGACGAAATTTCCTACAACTTATGTGAGAGGGACTTTTGGCTAATTCGACACTTATCTTATCCAAAATCGGCCTTGAAGATGAAGCATAAAAGCTGGACGGAAATTCTCTCCAAGTTACTTATTCCCCAAGCACCACTTATCTTATTTTTATTTGCTTAATCCCTAAGGCACATTAGTTTCCTTATTCCAATCCAACTCTAATATTCCATATAATTCCATCTCCATCAACTATAAATATCCCATATCATTCCACCATTTTCATAATCTATGATATTTCACTTCGACTTGTGCAACAAGAAAACTTCATAGTTGCCGTTTTGAGGATTTAGGAGGCGGCCGGAAGGCCGTTAAGCTAACGGGAGCGGAGATCGGAAGGGTTGGAGAGCGGATACGTGTCGGTAATCATATGGGTTGCTAACGTGACCATGTTTAGCATTCCATTGTGTTACTATTCTATATTTAGTTTCTGATTTGGGTGTAAAAACCTTTTACTTTGTGTTTATGATTGAATGAAGCTTTGATTATTAGACTAATTGCTATATTGAATTGTTTATTTATGTTTAATTTATTTTGCCAAGCTTGTTAAAAGATCCTTATGTATTAATGATGATTATTTGCTGTTAATTGTTAAGTGAATTGAGTTGTGTGAGCACCCGCTTGATTGCTTGTCTCTTATGATTTTGATGACCATCGAGATTATAAGTCTAGGAATAACGAATGTGAAACTAGGATTAACTTGAGAATAAGTAAGTTAATGTGCGAGCCTTGTTTGATGACCATCAACAAGAGGTTAAATTGAATTAGTAATTCGATTAACTATATTTACAAGTCTTGCTTGATACGAACTGAACACTAGGAAGCATGTTAGTTTAATCAACTGATCACTGTTTAAATTGACTTGTTTGCTAAAGGATTAGTTATAGTGAACGCGAATCTAATCATTTTAGGAATCGGTGAACATGAATAAATGAATTTGTGTATGCAATTGTCTATGTTTTTTAAGGTGTAATTTATCTAAACCAAAGTACCTGAAGAGATTTGCTTTCCTGTTAGTTTATCGAGAATTGTTAATTGCTAGTTTGAGATTTATTAAACCATTTTCTTTATTATTTTCGTGTGACCTGTAACCTATAATCAAATATACTAAATTAATCCACCGTTCCGTGTGATCGACACCCGACTTACCTAAGCTATACTGTAATCTGACTAGGTACACTGCCTATAAGTGCATAGATAGTCTAAGTTTGTTAGGTTATAAATATTAAAATTAGTGGGTACTTTTGTGCACATCACTGCATCTTTTCTGTGGAGGCATCTTGTTCTATATCAGGAAGAAGAAGATGGTAAGTCCCTTAGACTTTTGAATCAAGAGATATAAAACAAGGCATATCTGTATATGTTAGATAAAGTGTGCTACTAAGCGATAAACAAGGAAAAGTCACTAATACGAGTAAACTATCGCTAAGAAAGAATGAGTAGCAACACTTGGAACGAATCTTTACAATGCAATCGGCTTTGGCTAAAATACTCCTATAGTATTTTGAGTTGTTTATTTTGTTCTATCGACATCTTGTTGTAGAAATACTTGGTAAGTTTTAGGCCTACTGCACACCACAGTCACTCCTAAGCACATGTTGGTCATGTCTCGAATAAATATAGTTGATCAGGCTATATTGACCCTAGACATGATTACATAACTGCCCAGGTTTAACCGCAGTGTCCAACATCCAAATACTTTTATTTTGTTCTTCACATGATACTGTTTCTGGTATGTAGGGATACCTGTATACTTTTTGTAAAATACTTATATTTTAAAAGTATACTTTTAGTTTAGAGCACTTCCTACCCTTAGTGTTTATAGTTGTATACTTTGTAAGGTTCATTATACTCAGTTCACTATAAACAATAGCTCTGGTACCAATCTGTCACACCCCCGAACCGTTAGAACGGACGACGGAAACGTCCGGGGGTGGGCGACGTCATGCGCCGTATCATAAAAATCAAAGTAAACACAACCATTACATTACAATATGAATATTTACATCTGTTTGAAACATAGTTTGTATACATCAAAAGTAGCAAAAGATAAAGACGGGACTCCAAAATGCTCCGTCTTCTCCAAAAGCTGGCGAAGGTACCTGTCTATCATTGCCGTGAGAATACAAGCGGTTTTGAAAACGTATTAGCATAAAGCTGGTGAGTTCATAAGCATGTTTTCCTATTGGAAACTAGTCACTGAATTTGTACAAATGATTTCTTTTCATTATAAGTAAATATCGTTTGTATCGAAACCCTGGTTATCACCAGTAAGTAAAATATATTTCGTTCGAAAAACACTGGCTACCACCAGTAAGTAAAATATATTTCGTTCGAAAACCCTGGCTACCGCCAGTAAGTGAGGTACACTCCGTTTGAAAACCCTGGCTACCACCAGTAAGTAAAATATATTTCGTTCGAAACCCTGGCTACCGCCAGTAAGTGAGGTACATTCCGTTTGAAAACTCTGGCTACCACCAGTAAGTAAAATATAGTTCGTTCAAAAACCCTGGCTACCACCAGTAAATGAGGTACGTTCTGTTTGAAAACCCTGGCTTCCACTAGTAAGTGATGTAAGTTATGTTCAAAAACCCTGGCTACCACCAGTAAGTGATGTAAGTTCTGTTCGAAAACCCTGGCTTCCACCAGTAAGTGATGTAAGTTCTATTACTTAAAATAAAAATAAAGGTTGTGTCATTGGAATACCCTCCAATAAGTGGATAGGTAGTTTTATTAATTAAAGTAAAACTATTGAAGAAATAAATTCCATAAACAAAGGTTAGTTTATACTTATTGTGAGTCGTATAACCATGCTAATATGACCGGTGACCTCCTTGACATTTCTTCAGGCATCGTACGATTACAAAATTTGTCACCCAAGGCATGCCTGCCCAACTGTAGCTAATAGTTCAGGTGTGGGATTGTTGGTCCCGAATAGATCTATTCATAAATTTCACGCTCTCCCTCTAGGAGACTCTGGTTATACTAAAGGTGAGGATTTACTGGTACCTTGAAGGTCAAAACGAAGATAGGTCTCACAATCCTGTATTAACTAGTTTACGTGTGGTTCGGTTATTCTCGAGTTCGAAATCGTTGGTAAATGATGTAGAGTATAAATAATTATACACAAAATAATTATTTAGTAAGATACTCTTGTTATCTGAAGATAATAATGGATAAACTAAATCTGTCATAGTTTATGTGTTTGAATCTGTAAAACCGGTAAAGAATTCCCCAAATTATACCTATTATAGTTTATCTGGTATGTTATGTTCATGAATTGTTATGAAAACTATGCAATTATGTTTAGAAAGCATCCCTTATGCTCCGCATAATAAAAAGGGATAAATTATCTAAAAGTTCGATGTAAAACCGTTGTAATTGCATCAGTTTTTAATTTGTGAAAACATTTATGTGTGGCTTGTATCTCCCCTCTGAAAACGTTATAAAAACTTATAAAAGCGTAGGGATATGAACTCATAGTTGGTTGGATGCGAAGGATTGAACTGGACGATCCTTGAATTGATGTTCGTTGCACTTATCGGAATCCGGGACTTGGTTGGATCGAGGAAAACAAGATTTTCCTCATGAAAGAGTTGTTTACAACCGTATATGGAGTTTACAGCTGTGAACTAGGTTTGTGGCTTTTAAAGATCTGGGAGATTACGACCATAAACTCAAGAACAAGAGTGATGGTTTTCGACTAAAAAGTGTTCCAGAAGCTCCCAAACGACCCCAAATGACGATTTCCGGCGTTTTTCGGGTGAAAGGAGGGCTTTATGGAGTTTACGGTCAAGAGGTTTAAAGAGAGAAAGTGGGTGTTTCTGGCCAAGAAGATTCAAATGAGTGTGGGGGTCCTATATTTATAGGCCAATGGTATGGTCGGTGGTGGGGTCCACCTGGCACCGACCGTAAATAGAGTTTACGGTTGTATACGAGTTTACGGCCGTAAACTCGCCTTGGCCGTGAACTCGTCATTTTTTCGAGGAGTTGAAGGTTTTTCGCGTGATTTTTGGTTGTCTGACTCGTATGTAATTATAAACAATAACCTTAGTTAATTTACTTAACCCAAGAAGTTGACGGAAAATTTAATAAAAGTTCAATTTTATTAACATAGGTGGATTAAAGTAATCGGCTACATTGTTGACCTCGTCTAAATGTTTGTAGGCGTCTTCGTGATCTTTCCCATAGAAGGGGATTTCCTTTAGTTGAGCAAGTATGTGTCCTTTTAGTTCGAAAGTGGCAGTAGCGGGAATGATGGGTTGCACAAGTCCCGGGCCGGTATCGTCATGTATCCTCTTCTTCCATTCACCCATGGGAACTTCATTAATGTTCGCCATGGTGTTAACGGGTTTTCCTTCAAAGTCTCTTCCTTCTTCGTAGTTGGATTCGTAATCGTCCTCAAATTCGGCTTCTTTTGTATTATCTTCAAAACTTTCCAATTTACTTCCTTCGCTTTTTGACTGCTGGACTCACCTGCCTTCTTATCCTTTTTCTTCCCAAAAACTGATTTGAGGTCCTAGAACGGTAATTTCTTTGGTGGGTTGTTGTCTTCAAGTACCTTGTCCTTATTTTTCCTTTGTGCGGATTCCGGGTCTTCAAATCGAGGGACCAAAGGTGTGTTGGATCCTCGGGTCATGTAAAACCTGCAATCAAAACAAGAAACACGTGTAAAAAGAACAAAAATAAAATAAAACACGAAACTGGGAATCAGCTATGAACTCGCCGAGTAGCTTCGACTGCACTCGGCAAGTTCAAGGCAAAAACAGAAAAAAAAATCTAAACAAAACTTCTAAAACAGAAAACTATTAAAACCTATCCTAATAACTAAATTTCTTAAGAAATAACTTTGTGCAAGATAAATCTCACACAAAGGATCGATAATACTAGAAATTAGAATTCATTTTTGAATCGTTCCCAGACAACGGCGCCAAAAACTTGATGTGTGTAAAACCAACTAGTTTTAATCCTACTTTTTAAATATAAATTTGACACACAAAGGCAGTGAACCTATCGATTGTGGTGTAGCTAAATAAGTAGAGTATTGAACTCAAGGAACGGAAAATTAAATTAATTACTAGAATTATCTAAAAAAAAACAAATAATAAAAGGAAGGGTTTTCTCTAGTTTTACAAGACTAGAAACTTAAATAAACTAACTAACTCGCAATTTAACTAACTAACAGCTAAAGCAAGTAAGTATCACTAAATTCAATAGTTAAGAGGACTTCTGTTTAGGTTCGAATCATTTGTTCCCATGGATGATTTTATGGTAAATGTATCATATTAATTCTTCATTGGTTACCCATTAAAGTGATTAGATTCAGATTCGCTATAGCTAATCCTTAGAAAACAGATTAATTCAAGCAATATCCAGTTGTCTAAATTAATGAATTTCCTAGTTTATTGATTCGGGTTAAGTAAGACTTGTAATTAACTAATCAAATTGGAGATTCAATTAACCTCTTATTGATGGTGTATCACACAAGCTCACACATTAACTTACCTATCTTCTAGTTAATTCTAGTTTCACATTCGTTATTCCTAGACATCTAACTATGTGGTCACATAAATCATATGAAATTAATAACTAAGAGATGTTCATACAACTTAATTATTGATTTATTGACAGAGAATAGTTGTTATTAACATATGAAGTTCTTTAACAAGCTTAACAAAACAATATCACCAATTAAAATTAACCCTAACCATAAAATCAAACCATGTTTACAAAGTCATCTACCCTAAACAGAAGTTATGAGTTTTTAGCTCATGATTACAGTACAAGCAGATGCAAAAATGAATTCAAATAGTTCAACATGATTCAATCAAAAGATTTGATAAAAATAAACTAGAATTTGCTTTATCTCTCTTCGAAATTGAACTTAAGGTTTATTCCTCAGCTTCTCTCGGTCTAGCAACACATTCAATCACAATTTCAGCCTCCTAGGGTTCCAGGGAAGTCCTCATCTCGATCTCAAAATCCCTATTTATAATTTTCTGGAAACAGAGGTGACTCGTCGAGTCAAGGTCCCAACTCGCTGAGTCCCTCATTAAAAATCCATGTACAACAAGGACTTCTAGAGTTTCGCGAATCTTCGATCCGACTCGTCGAGTCAGGAGTTGACTCGTCGAGTCCTTGTTTTTGGCATTGTTTCTTCTTTGTTTCAACTCCCAAATTTCCAACTGTTTCTCCTGCTTCCTTTTGCTTCTGGGCTTCTCTTTTGGACTGAAAATACAATTCAAACACTATTAAGTACCTTTTGTCCATAATATACAAATATTTAGTTAATAAATAAGAAAAATCTACACTAAATATATAGCTAAATATACACATATCAATATTTCCCAAACACGCACTTCATTTAATCTCATGACACATGTGGGCATCTATGCCCCATGCCGTGGCAGAGGGTTTTCTCCAAAAACCTTTTTTTTTAATTTCTTTAGTCTTAGCCAATCTTCTTTAGGAAACAGGTGTTATAGCTGGAAGTGGAAATCATTGGTTGCAATTTATAACCATATACAATGGTTTAAAACCCTAAACGATAATAGCAATGGTGTTCGTGAAAGCTAGATCTGGCATGTGTTCTTAGTGGCTGAAGGTGGTCAACGAGACAAGAGTTATGCTCAAAGAAGAATAAGGACGAGAAAGAGTTTGTGGTGCAGAACAATGAAAATGGTGTTGAGTGGTGCTCTAGCGATGGTGGTGGGCAGTTCTCTGGCGATGGTAGTGGTCGGTGGAATGGCGGTGGTGTTAGTGATTTTCTTCGTGTGAGGTTTAGGTTGTTTGGGAGAACTAACAAGTAAGGGGTGAAACATTTTTTTTCTAACTATAATTAATAACAATAAATAAATAAAAAATAATTGGAAAATAAATAATTTAGGGCATTATGGTCATTTCAGATTTGACATAGACTAAATTCGCAACAAAACTACATATCAGGGACGATACGTGCAAGTTTTAAACAAACGATGAACGGTCCAACTTAATTTTTTAAAAATAAAGACTGAACGTGCGTTTTGACACATGTACGAAGTAACAATTCGTGTAATTTACCCTTTGTTTAATTAAGAAATTAACTTTAAACTAATTAATTTTTCATAAGGTTAACTGTCAATTAAATACTTATAAATACCTGAATTCGTTTATACGAAATCCAATCCTTGTTTGAGACATATTTTTGATTCGATCGATATGATTACCTTGGATTGAAATTCTATCCTTTAAATAAACACATATCCGAAATGTTTTTGTATATTATATCGTTGCAACTTGCAAGCCTTTATCCAAACAAACTTGTTTTCTTTTTAGGTGTACTCAAATATGTTTACTAATTTGTGTCTAATTTATATATTGTTGTCTATTTTATCTACTTACGTTGTATTTTTTATTATTATTGTTGACTTAGTATCGAACACATTTTATGGCTATATCTATATGCCTAGTAAAACTTTATGATTTAGAACGTAAAAAAATATTATTATAATGTGAAAAAACATAGAAATATATATATATATATATATATATATATATATATATATATATATATATATATATATATATATATATATATATATATATATGGGTGAGTTCAATTGAGAAAATAAAAAAGGTTGAGAATGGGGGAATCATTCTCAGTCATTCATTTTATTCAAGCATAAAAAGACACGGTGGCAAACTTGTAAATATGAGAACAACTTTCAATCTCAAATACGTATCTGTACTTCAAACTCATTCATCGTTCATCATCCAAATTTCTTCTCCAACTTTCAACAATCATTCATATTTCTTCAATTAAACCATCATCAACATCATCCAGTGCTAATCAATCATCGATCTTCGTCAATAATCAACACGATTCAACAGTTAACAACAAAAATTCGTTTTTGGTTCTTTTAATTCAACCTTTAATTGTGCTTGAATACAATCAGATCTTCAACATCTATGATTAATTATACTCCCAGCGTTATTAGATCAACATCATCGATAATCAACAAAAATCCACTTCATATCATTCATTTTACATCGATTATCAAATAAAACTTGAAAATTGAGGTTAGAAAAATATCAAATCGTTTTTTTTTTTGAAAAATTTCATATAATTCTTTATCAATCTACTCTTTTGTAAGATTTAAATGGTCAAAATATTATGTTTTTAACATTTTAAAAAAAAAGTTAAATTGTATGCACTCCAACTGTTTGATGAAATGCATGAACTAAATTACCACGTTATATTCATATATAAATATGTTTTCTCAGTATATGATTATTAAAACAAAAAAACAAATATGCAAGTCTGTATGTTATTCATATGTGAATAACATATAAAAATTATATATATTTGTGAAAATACCTTGTAATATTCATATGTGAATATACTGTGTAATATTCATAAGTGAATATATCATCTAATATTCACAAATGAATATACTATGTAATATTCACATATGATATACCATGTAATACTATGTAATATTCAGATATGAAAATATTATCTAATATTCATAACTGAATATACCATCTGAATATACTATGTAATATTCATAAGTGAATGCATCGTCTAATATTTAAATATGAATATAATATGTTTATTATATGCTATATTCATATATGAATGATACTTAAATTGTAAAAAAAAAAAAATTAATCATAGTTTTTATTCATAACTGAATAACGAATGTACTATAATAAAAACTTGATTCATTTTTATTCACTTGTGAATAACGATAGCTGAAAATATAAAAAAAAAAAAATTTTTATTTTATCTTAAAACTATATCAATATGGATGTCTATTTGTAGAGAATAAAAAAATCATGAATTTTGGTATATTTAAAATCATTTTTTGATAAAAATAGCTTATAAAAATAAAAAAAAACGAAAAATCCTATGTTTTTGTATATATTAAGGTAATGATTAGTATAGTTTAAGGAAATATGTTATGTTGGAAAACACATGTGCATTCGTTTCCCATTTCCGGCGGTACGTTGGAGGATTTTGCGGCAAAAATAAATGATTGGCTGAGAATGATTCCCCCATTCTCAACCTTTTTTTTTCTCAATTGAACTCTCCCCCTATATATATATATATATATATATATATATATATATATATATATATATATATATATATATATATATATATATATATATATATATATATATATATAGGGGACGGTTAATGCGGAAATACAAATAATTTGCGAAAACAAGAAAACAATAAAAACATATGATATTTTGTCACCTCAACATTATATTTTGGAAAATAATTCATCCAAACCTTGAAATACATGATGATAATCGATGATAGATGAGAATTGTTTCCTATTAGCAAAGTATGATTTTTAACATTTTTATTATTAAAACATGAATTTAAAAATGATTTAGGACGTGAAAAAAAATTTATTCAAACCGTCTTTAAATCCATATTAACATAACATCATCCAATGTAAAACTTACTATTTTTAATTTATTGCTAATAAATTTATTTTTTTATAGTACATTTGTTTGATTTTTATAAGATAAAATCTGTTTTCGCGTTTTTGCAAGATATTTATGTTTTCGCATAAACCTACTTTTATATATATATATATATATATATATATATATATATATATATATATATATATATATATATATATATATATATATATATATAGTTAGGTTCATGTGAGACGACCTAATTTTGTGATTCCGTGAGACGCATTTTTTATTTTTATGTTTTTTTAGTTAATTCAAGTTCCAAAAATAATATTTAAAATAAGAATTTTTGGATTTTTCCATTTATTTTGCATTTTAAAATTATTTTTTAGAATATGTACAGTGTAATATTCTACTAGAATATTTCACGTATTTTTAAAAAAAAAAAACGGGATTTTTTTTTATTTTTTTTAGTTAATTCAAGTTCTGAAAATAACATTTAAAAAATGAATTTTTAGATTTTTCCATTTATTTTGCATTTTAAAATTAGTTTTTAGAATATTTACAGTGTAATATTCTATTAGAATATTTCACGTATTTTTCAAAAAAAAAAAAACGGGATTTTTTTTATTTATTTTTTATTTTTTTAATTTTTTTTTAATTAATTTATGTTCCGAAAATAATATTTAAAAAAAGAATTTTTCGGATTTTTCCATTTATTTTGCATTTTAAAATTAATTTTAGATTTGGTTTCAAGGTCTCACGAAATTAGAATGGTTTCAAATAAACTTGAATATATATATATATATATATATATATATATATATATATATATATATATATATATATATATATATATATATATATATATATATATTGTTCTTTTTTGTATTATGTGGAGTATATCGCTAAAAAAATTGAGGACATCACACATGTTAAGGTGAATTCTTATCCTTTGAGGGTATTGTTTACTCAAACTATATAATATGTTCATCGGTTCCTTTTAAGAGTCACAACATCGAAATGACCAATAACTTAGTATACACTATGTATTTTAACGTACCATTCGGCTTTATATTGAAAAGGGACCCGAGTCGACAGAAATCACGATTTGAAAGATCATAAAGCCAAATGATCGAACATATCATTTCATATAAAATGTCACAAAAATAATGACGAGTAAATGTAAACCTAAAAAGTTAGTCTTTTTCTTTTATCTAGGGTAGGTATCTAAGGAGACAAGAATTGAATCAAACAGATAATCCAAGAGGAAAGAGTTATATGAAGATAGAATGAACATAATAAAAGACATCAAGGGATCAAAGAAGATAGAAACTAATGGAAAACAAGTTGTTCATTATTTGATCAAGGACGTGAAAGGATAGTCGACTTAGACTAAAAGCCAACCCCATCAAAAGCCGAAACAAGTTTTCCATATATCAAAATTAGATAAACCAATTTCAGAGTTTACATCTAAAAATCAAGTTAACTTGTTATATTTTATTGTTAACTAGGTTAAGATCACCGTGTTATTGACATGTTATGGACTTTAAAGCAAATAGTATTTTTGATACGTTGAATAGAAAGCTAGTATATTAATGGAGTAAAAAAATTGCACGCTACAAATGAGTTGTATGTGAATGTTAGTACTTGTATACAATTTAAAGAAAAATTCATCAACAAAATATACAAACCACCATGTCATCTACAAAATAATAGCTATTGACAAATAAATTAATAAAACTCCGAGTGTCAACAAAGGTCATACATCTACAATTCAAACATTAGATACAAATTTGAGAGAAAAAATCATCAACAAAATGTATAAACCACCATGTTATCTACAAAATAATAGATATTGACAAAAGAATTAATAAAACTCCGAGTGTCAATAAAGGTCATATGCTCCAAGAGCTACAAATACAGGGTTAAGTGTCAACAAAGGTTATATGCTCCAAGAGCTACATATACATGGTTAAATTCGTAAATACACTTAAATGCAATTATGATTAATGAAATTTAAATGTGTAAGCTTACGTTATGAATAATTATGTTAAGTACTTAAGTAGAAGCTCAAAAGTGTAAGATTCATTACATTAGTACATTCAATAAATACATTGATTGTGTTGTGTTAGGTGATTTGTAAGACCTTGATAAAGCAATAGCTATTTCATCAACTCTCATCTATAACAACCAACAGAAATAGTTTTATATCAAATTCACCAATATCAAATAAGTAGAGAAAAAAAGTATAATGTTGTATTTGCGAAGATTTATTAAAAAAATGAGAATGCAATGCTATAAGGATAGTTTGAGAAAAAAAATGGAAGTATAATGTTAATTTGGAAAGATTTTGTTAAAAAAAAATGAAAATACAATGCAATAAGGATAATATGAGTATATTGTTATGTTTGGAAAGATATTCTAAAAATGAAAATACGAAGCTATAGAGATAGTTTTAGAAAAAAATTAAAAATGAAAGTATAATGCTACACTTGGAAAGATTTTCTAAAAAATGAAAATGCAATGCTACAAGGATAGTTTGAAAAGGGAATGAAAGCATAATGTTATACTTGGAAAGATTTTCTAAAAAAATGAAAATGCAATGCTATAAGTACAGTTTGAGAAAAAAATGAAAGTATAATGCTATATTTTAGAACATTTTCGGAAAACAGAAATCATAATGCCATAATGGTAGTTTGAGAAGAAATAACATCAACACGTCAAAACTAAATCTTAACCCAAAACAATATCCTTTTAAGGTTTGACTACCTTTAAAACAATTTATGTAGTAATCAATCAATTTGGAACAATGATCGATATAGAAGGTGCCTATATGTTTCAATAACAACATGAAATTAGAAAAAATAGGTTTTAGAAAATTCCAAACTTTTATCAAATAAAAAAAATTCATCGATACAATATACTAACCTAGATAGCATTTACACTTCTGAAACTGGTGAGAGTGACAGATTTTTCAAGCAAATAATTTTTTTTTGTAAAATAATTGCTTTTATTCAATAGGAGTAGAAAGGAAGTAATGATCATTCATGGTAAGTTGATGTTTCCCTAGGCAACAGTGTGTAGCTTGGTCAATATCTTCAAATCTGAACTTATATGACACCACTTTCTCAATAGATATTTCTCATACAAGACTATCTTTTAGTGGACTATCTTCTATAGGAGTGACATACTCTTAAGCAATTTATGTCTATCTTCACCTTCCTTTATTGTTTCTGTAAGAATCTTGATTACATCAATTACATTTCATCTAATTATAGTATACTATATTTGGCTGATTATGGAGTGTTAGCAACATACTTTCATTTATTTAAGTATTATAAGTTTATAACATTTTAATTTAAAAAATTTATCCAATTAATGTGTAACATCCCAATTCTCAGGTATAAATTTTAAAAGCTTATATATGTATTTTCAGGCCAACTCGACGAGTTGGAAAGCTCCAACTCGTCGTGTAGAATGTTTATGCCCACATATATTTCCATGTCTACTCGACGAGTTGCAGGACCCCAACTCGAAGAGTTGAGGTTGTGTATGAAAACCTTAATTTTCAGGGTTTTGCACCCTATGTAAAGAACTTATGATTCATTGTGGCCTCCCTCATTGCCCTTATAGTCTAGAGAAACCCTAGTTCAATCTTTATACATTCTTGAGTGTGTGTGAGAGCTTTGGAGAGTGATTTGTGTGTGGTTGTGAAGGAACTTGGAGCTTGAAGAGGTTGTAGTAAAGGGTGAAGCAGTAGATCTAACATCTACTCTGTTTTGGCAACCATCTTGAGGTATAAAGTTGATACCTTGACCTTTTATTGTTTAGATCTCCTCTTGTGAAAGTATATGGTCATTTTTGGGGTAAAATGGAGGCATTCTCGGATTTGAACATCTCAAGAGGATGTGGTTTCAGATCTGGACACCTCTAGGCCTCCATGGATATAAAGTTGCCCACTTTATCTAGTCATGGCGCTCCTCCATGCCCTAAACCACTTATTAAGCTTAGTTTTGGTGTTTTAATCCCTTTGAAGCCTTACATGCACGTAAAGTTAGCAACTTTACGTGCTACCTTAGTCCAAAGAGGCTAGATCTGTAGTTTGGGGCCTTAGAGTCGACTGGAAAGGGCTGAACTCGTTAAGACAGGAAAACTCGACGAGTTGCTTAGCCAACTTGAAAAGTTGGATCGAGTTTCCCCGTCATCTGGATGATGAACGAACTCGACGAGTTGATGAAATAACTCAGCGAGTTGGATTAGGGTTTTTCCTAGTTTTTTGAACACTAAAGGAACTCGACGAGTTGGGTCAACATGGACTGTTGACCTTGACTGTTAATTGTTGACCTTGACCATGGTTGACAAAGTTGAATTCTAAGGGTATTTTGGTAATTTGGGATTTTAATGAAATTAATTATATGGTGGTTACATGCAGTTGAGTTTGGAGAGGTGTGTCGGGATTCGACATTATCTGTTCAACACCACTTGTGAGGTGAGTTTTCCTCACTATACTAACAAGGTCGAAGGCACCAATGTTGGTGCTTTTTGAATTGTATCCTAGTTATAGGATGATGCTATGCTTAGCGATCTGTTAGATCGATATCCCGGTATAAAGGATGATGCAACGTTTAGTGATCTATTAGATCGGTATCCTGGTATATAGGATGATGCTATGATTAGTGATCTATAAATCTATATGACTGTTTGTGCATGCTAGCTAGCGTATGATATTTATGTGTTGATTGTGTGATTACGGGTTGGTTGAGGCGGTCATGCTTCGTACTCTAGGCCAACAAACCCAGGGCGGTCAGGATAGACTGAAGGCCCATTGGGGAGTATCAGTCAGGCTGAAGGCCCTGAGAATGGTCCAGACAGGCTGAAGGCCCGAGAGGGTGGACCAGACATGCTGAAGGTTCTAAGAGTGGGACATATAGACTGAACGCCCGATGAGGGCGGTCCAGTCATACCGTAGACTCTATACGCATGTTGTTTGTTATGATATTGTTCTGTTTGTATGGCGTTGGTATTTTGGGGAACTCACTAAGCTTCGGGGTTACAGTTTTGGATTATATTTCAGGTACTTCGGATGATCACAGGAAGGCGAAGGCTTGATCGTGCACCTCTTTGCATTTTATCATTTTGATTTCTAGGATTCTATGATATGAAACTATTTTGAAAACACTTTTGTAATAATTAATGGATTTTGGATGTTTGAAAAAGCTCTAAATTTTTATGAATTTTGTGGATGTTACAAGTTGGCATCAAAGCCTTGGTTTAAGTGAATTGGAGGAACACTCGTGTGAATCCAGTGTCAAACTGATATGGGCATATTTAGCTATAAAATTCATGCATTATCTTAATACTTTATGTTGATTTTATCACATATAATGAACAAAAGGTGCTTAATTAGTTTAGAATTTCATTTTTCAGCAACAATGACATGCTCGGGTGGAAAAGGAAGCGGAACTAGCGATTGGACGCTTGGATCTTGGATTTTTAAGAAAGAAGGATGTTGCTGGACCGCTTGACCCCTTGTCAGTGTTTTGGCCATATCTCATTAACCGTAACTCCGATTGTCGAGCTTCAAAATGTTCTGAAAACCAGACAAAATTTTGGACGACTTTTATGTTTTAAGAAAATGCTGATTCCAAACGAACTCGACGAGTAGGCCATAAAATCGACGAGTCACGTTGAACTTTCGCGATTCTGGACGCGCTGACTTGCCGTACACGGGTTTTAAGTGACGGACTCGCCGAGTAGGTCGTTGGACTCGACAAGTCACCTCTGTTGTGTGAAAATCTATATAAATGGACTTTCAGATCGATACCCTGGCATGGAGAGAAACCCTTGGGGGTAAACCTGCAATTAGAAGACTTGCTAAGGTGCTGGAAGCCAGAGAATCAACCCTAGATCCAATTTTGAGAAGAATCAAGGCAAATTCAAGTCCATTCTTACTTATTCTTTAAGTTGAACTATGTTTGAGTTGTTTTATTTCGTTTTTGATCTTAGTTTTACTGTAATCATGAGCTAAAACTATTATCTTCTGTTTAGGATAGATGACTTTATGATTATGGTATGATTTTATGGTTAGGATTAATTTTATTTGGTAATATTGTTTTGTTAAGCTTGTTAAAGAACCTTATATGTTAAAAATAACTATTTTCTATTAATAAATTAGTAATTAAGTTGTATGAACATCTCTTAATTGTTAATCTCATATGATTTATGTGAACACATAGTTATATGCCTAGGAATAATGAACGTGAAACTAGGGTTAACTAGAAATTGAGTAACTTAATGTGTGAGCTTGTGTGACGAACCATCAACAAGTAGTTAATTGAATTAGCATATTTGATTATCTTATTACAAGTCTTACTTAAATCGAATCAATAAACTAGGAAATTTATTAGTTTAATCACTTGATCACTGCTTGAATTGATATGTTTTCTAAGGATTAGTAATAGCGAATGTGAACCTAATCACACTTATCGGTAGCCAATGCCAATTAATCCATTTTACTTGTCATAAAGTCAACCATAGGAATAAATGATTCGAACCTAAACAGAAGTCTCCTTAATTATTGAGTTCAGTTGATTTTTATTTGCTTAGCTCTTAGTTTCTTAGTTTAAGTTTTAGTTAATTGTTTAAGTTTTTAGTCTTGAAAAACTAGATAAAAACCCCTTTCTATTACTTGTTTTATGTAGATAATATTGTCATTTATTTTAATTTTTTACTGTTCCTTGTGTTTGATACCCTACTTACCTGAACTAAACTGCTAATCGATAGGTACACTGCCTTTCGTGTGTTTGTCTTTGTGTTTAAGTTTGTAGGATTAAAACTAGTTGGTTTTACACACACCACAAACTAAGGAAAATATTTTCAAAATGATTTTCAAAAGGTTTTCAAAATACTAAAGGAGGATGCAACGTGTACAATCAGCTGGAGCCAATAATTAGACCCTAAAATACCATACTCTTATTTGATATTGTGTAACATCCCAAAAATATAGTCCAAATTTTTTGTTTTAAATCATTAAAGAAAAACCCATAATTCACAAAATAACATAATAAAATCACATGTCGTGTGTCTCAAACATCACATCAAAATACTGTATCAAAACCATGTATCAAATATCAAAGTCTAAAATATCCCAGGCTAAAAATTGTGGTGTGTGCCATGCAGTCATCCCGAGCTCTTCTCCTTGCTACCTGAAGTACCTGAAACCAAAACTGAAAACTATAAACACGAAGCTTTGTGATTCTCCCCAAACTACCTCATACCATACACATAAACACATAATAGCATACATTGGGTCTTGTCGACTACATCGGGCTCTACCCGGCATCGGATGAATCCGAAATCGGGCCCCGCCCGATATCGGACCGAAGTCTGGTATACATATAACATAGCAACATGCATATAACACATAACATATAACATAATCATATAAACATTCCTCGGTCTTGCCCCGGCATCGGACTGATGTCCGGACCACATAACACATAACATATAAGCTAAAACTTCCTCGGGCTTGCCCCGACATCGGAACGAAGTCTGACATATGCTAACATACATAAATGGGCTGGCATTGGTGTCTTCAACCCGTTCCTACTGGAGGAAAACTCACCTCTCAAGTTGGCTGCTGAAATCTCAAATGAGGAATCTCTGATGGCTTCTCCAATGACTCCCCGACTATAAATTCACAGCGAACACTTAGTCTAAAAGTCAAAATACTTCTAAGGGTAAAATGACCATTTTACCCGTGATCAAAGTCAACTCTCTGGTCAAGGTCAAAGTCAAGGTCAACTTCTAGTTGACCCAAATCGTCAAGGTACCTCCTAACTCATCGAGTTCCTAGGCTATTTAGACTCGGGATAAACCGATTCAAGTCGTCGAGTGCATTCATAGACTCATCAAGTTCCACCTAATATGGAATCGGGACAAATCGACTCAACTCATCGAGTACCCCCTCCAGACTCGTCGAGTCCCCTTGTCTGTTTGGCTATCTTGATGAATTCAGCCCCTACACTTCAAATCCAAGTTTCATACTTCACATAAACCTCGAAAATGTCCTTTTAAGGGTAAAATTTCCAACTTTACCCATTAATACCTCTCCTCAATGGGTTTATCTCAAACCCTAACTCCTTGGGACCTAAAGCTTGGTCCTTAAGCCATCCATGCACTAAACTAAAGCTTACAACCACATATCTAACCCCTAACATTACTTGGACATGTAAAGCTCCCACCTTCCCCATCATGCATGGCCTTTTTGGGCTAAAAAGTCCAAAATGACACTCTAGGGCTTGCATGGGGGTTCTAATGGCATAAATTTTGCACCTTTATGCCCTACCAACCCTTAATGATCCCAGATCTGAAAGGATTCTTACTTGGGATGTCCAAATCCCCAAGGGTCAAGCTCCTTGAACCAAAACCCTCAAAATTGGAAAATAAATAGATATAATGAATAAATGATCAAGTTATACACTTGATTACCAGAAAAGGAAGGGATTGAAACATTGCTTCTGGATCTACAATCTTCTCTTGGATTCCTCTAACTTCTTCTTCTACTACAAGCTTCAAATCACACAAAATCACTCAAAAATGGCTCACACACTCACACAAAGCTCTAGGGTTTCGTGGATTAGGGTTTGGGACTTGGAGGATGGAAATGAGGCCATAATGTGGGGATTAAGAGGTTTAAAAAAGGTGCAAAACCCCAAAATTAGGGTTTCATCCTGACAGCCCTACTCGTCGATTCGGGGCTCCCAACTCCTCAAGTAGATCACTTTTGGTTTCTACTCGATGAGTTTGGGGCTTCCAACATGTCGGGTAGCTCTACAAAAGTTAATAAATTATAATTAAATGTGTACCAAGAATCAGGCATTACAATTCTCCCCCACTTGTCTTAAATTTCGTCCTCAAAGTCTTCTTCACCTAGAAACAACTCTGGGTAGTGCTCCCTCTTCTCCTCCTCATGCTCCCAAGTCCATTCTGAACCCTTGCGGTGCTGCCACTGCACCTTCACTAGCTCAATCCTCTTGTTCCTCAGCTCATTCGTCTTCATGTCTGGAATAGATAATAGCCTCTCGATGTAATTCAGGATGTCATCAACCTGAATGTCCTCTAGAGGCACAACCACTGAGTTATCCACTAATCACTTCCGTAACTAGGAAACATGGAAAGTGTTGTGGATATGGCTGAGCTCTGCTGGAAGATCTAATCGGTATGCCACCTTGCCCACCCGGGCTATGAAACTGAATGAACTGATGTCCCTAGCGCCCAACTTGCCCCGCTTCCTAAACTGGATGACACCTTTCCAAGGTGACACCTTCAAGAGAACCATGGTCGCCCACCTGAAACTCCAAGTCTGAACGGTGCTTGCCGACATAGCTTTTATGCCGAATCTGAGCAGTTTGGAGCCTGCTCTAGACCTGCTGGATCTGCTCTGTAGTCTTGAGTACTACCTCGGTACTCCTCGTGACCCTCAGATTGACCTCGCCCTAACAAATTGGGGTCCTACACTTCCTCCCATAGAGCATCTTGAAGGGAGTTAAGCCTATGCTGGCGTGGTAGCTATTGTCGTAAGGAAATTCTGCCAACGAAAGATATATATCCCAACTGCCACGAAAATCCAAAACACATGCGTGAAGCATGTTCCCGAGAGTCTGAATCATCCTCTCGCTCTGTCCGTCCGTCTGGGGGTGGAAAGCGGTGCTAAAGTGGATACGAGTACCCATCTCATCGTGAAACCGCTTCCAAAATTGGCAAGTGAAACACATATCTCAGTCTAGCACCACCGAGACAGGCACTCCATGACATGCCGCTGCCACTAGCGCATAAATCTCGACAAGCTTCTCGGCCGATATGCTCTCCTGGATTAGGATAAAATGAGCACTCTTGATCAACCGATCCACGATGACCCATATCGAATCAACTCCGCGTGCAGTCCTGTGAAGCTTAGTAATGAAATCTATAATAGTATCCTCTCACTTCCACATAGGAATATCTAATGGCTGTGCCTTGTCGTCAGGCCTCTAGTGCTCTACCTTGATCTTCCTGTAGGTCAGGCATCTCTCAACATACAAAGCTACATCTCGGTTCATGCAGGGCCACCAATAATAAGGACGAAGATCAATATACATCTTCGTCGCCCCGAGATGGATGGAGAACATGCACTTCTGGGCCTTATCCATCAGAATTTTCCACACTCTTCCCTAGTATGGTACCCAGATCTCCCATGCAAGGTCAACAATCCACAGTTATCGTAATCAAAGGAGGCCACCTAGCGTATGATCCGCTTGCACTTCCATCACTCCTACTTTAGGCCCTCAACCTGCGCCTCTCTGATCTACTCCAACAAAGGGCTAATCATTGTCATCCTTAGACAGATGTCTCAGATCGGAGCCGCCACCGCCTTGCGGCTCAGGGCATCGGTCACCATGTTGGCCTTGCCTAGGTGGTAAAGGATCTCACAATCGTAGTCCTTCAACATATCAAACCACCGATGCTTCCTCATGTTCATATTCGTCTAATCCGTGAGGTACCTCAAACTCTTGTGGTCCGTATATATGGTACAACAGACCCCATAGATATAATGTTGCCAAATCTTGAGGGCAAAAACCACAACCCCCAGCTCTAAATCATGCATCGGATAGTTAGCCTCATGAGGCTTCAACTGCCTCGAAGCGTAAGCTATCACGTGACCCCGCGACATTAATATCGCTCTCGTGCCTGTGACAGAAGTGCCATAGTAAACCACGAATTCATCACCGCCCTCTGGAAAAGTCAAAATTAGTTCCTCGCATAACCGTTGTATGAGAGTCTTGAAGGCTTCCTGCTGCTTAGGCTTCCAACGGAAGGTCACCGACTTCTTGGTCAGTCAGGTCAAAGGAACTACAATCTTGGAGAATTCCTAAATAAATCTCCGGTAATAACCCGCTAGACCCAGGAAACTCCAAATCTCAGTTGGATACCTCGGAATCTCTCACTGCATCACGACCTCTATCTTTGGTCGAATCGACCAGAATGTCATTTTGGTTGACAAGGTTCCCAAGAAATTGCACCTCGCGCAACCAGAATTCACACTTAGAGAACTTTGTGAAAAGTGTCTCCCTCCTTAGCATCTCCAACACCTCCCCTAGGTGCTTCTTTTGCTGCTCCCGAGTCTTGGAATAGACGAAGATATCATTGATGAAGACTATCACAGACCGATCCAACATTGGTCTACAAACGCGGTTGATGAGGTCCATGAACGCGGCCGGAGCATTGGTGAGCCCAAATGGCATCACCACAAACTCATAGTGACCATAACGAGTCCTATAAGGCGTCTTCTACACATCCTCATCCTTGACTCGCATCTGGTGATATCCCAATCGTAGACCAATCTTGGAGAACCAAGATGTGCCCTGTAGTTGGTTAAACAAATCATCGATCCTCGGGAGGGGATAATGGTTCTTCACCATTACATTATTCAAGTCACGGTAGTCTATACACATCC
The DNA here is from genome assembly GCF_051521515.1 of Lactuca serriola. Lineage (NCBI taxonomy): Eukaryota > Viridiplantae > Streptophyta > Magnoliopsida > Asterales > Asteraceae > Lactuca > Lactuca serriola. Next base: position 126,739,604 of record NC_136411.1, on the reverse strand, counting down.
GATGTGACCCGTCCTTCTTCCTCACAAATAGGATCGGGGATCCCCATGGCGAACTGCTCGGCCTGATAAATCCCTTGTATAGCAGCTCTTGCAGTTGCTTAGACAACTCCTGCATCTCAGGAGGAGCCAATCGATATGGTTTCTTGGCTATCGTAGCCGCACCAGGGACTAGATCAATCCTAAACTCAACCTATCTCTCCGGAGGTACCCCAGGTAAATCCTCCGCTGTCACACCCCCAAACCGGAACGACGGAAACGTTCAGAGGCAGAGGACGTCTTGTATAGTATCACAACAATTGTATAATAGGAATCAAATCAAACACAAACATTACATTGATAAAGTATAGTATTTACTTCTATTCGATACATAGTTTGTATGGCATCAACATGTATAGAAAAAGTATAAAAGACACGACTCTAAAAGCTCCGTCTTCTCAAAACCTGTGGTTGTACCTGTCTTACCGGTTTCCTGAGAATACAAGTGGTTTTGAAAGTGTATCAACATTTAAGTTGGTGTGTTCATAAGTACGTTTTTGAGATGGAAAATGCTTTTCCTTATTACTTGAAATTGTTATAGTGTACTTCTATAAAATCCAATATTTTCTTTAGTGAATGTAATGTATTCTTGTATGTTCCTTGTAAATGTATACTGTATTAGTGTACTCAGTACTAGAAAATAGTGTACTGTAATTAGTTTTGTATGAAGAACGGGATACCACCAACTGTAATGTAAAGCAGTGTATTGTGATAGTGTTTGTATGAAAAACTTTGTATGAATGCCTATTTACTACCAGCGGTAGTGTAAAGTAGTGTACTATACGAAAACCTTTGTATAACAGCCTGAATACCACCAGCTGTAATTTATAGTAGTGTATCGTAGTTTTATTAGTTAAAATAAAACCATTGATGTAGTGTTAATCCCATAAACAAATGTTTGAGTTATACTGTTGTGAGTTTCATATAACCATGCTTGATATGACCTAGTGACCTCTACGACGTTCTTCAAGCGTCCGAATGTTATGACATTTGTCACCCAAGGCATGCGGGCCTAACTGTAGCTCGCAGTTCAGGTGTGGGATTGTCAGTCCCGTATAGATTTGTACACAAATCTCACGCTCTCCCTCCAGGAGACTCTGGTAATACTACATAGAATTTAGTTCCGTACCCTAATGGATACAATTGAAGTAGTGCCTCACAACCCTATATTAACTAGTTTACGTGTATTGTTGTAGTGTTGTAGTGTTCTCTTGTGCTGAAAAATGTATGTATTGCCTTGTATTAATGTACTTTGTATGGCAAAATAGTTATACTTATATAATTATTCTAGTGGTGTATCCTTGTATCAATGTATTAGAGTAGTGTTTCCCAAATTATACTTATTATAGTTTGAATATATGTTTGTCACACCCCCGAACCAGATGTCGGAAACGTCCGGGGGCTTGAGTGACTTCATTCTTGTAGTATCATCACAGTGTATATAATTGAAACATAATATCATCATTATCACACATGTAATATTACAACTGTCATTGTTTACATCAAGTATTGTATCTCAATATTACATGCCGAAATAATCCAAAGTATGATAAAAACAATCATAACAAAATATCTAGGTATTCTTGCCGACCAACCTGATCAACGTTTTCCTGAAAATACAAGTTAATTTAAAAAGGTCAACATATATAATGTTGGTGAGTTCATAAGCATGTTTGAGAAAAATGTTTTGTATTACTTGTAAACACCAAAAAATCCGATATTTTCTGAAAAACAGATTCAAATGTTTGTGTCTGATCTTGTATTAATGCATGTGTGTTAATGTTTGTGAGAAAATAAAGAGAATGACCACAGATAACCCGATGTTGTCTGTTTATGAAAATGTTGGAATATCAACACCTGAGGTTGAGTACCAGTGCGTGTAGGTTACCGTGTTTCCACAAAAGATTGTTTCCTGTAAATTTTATAATGGTGTTAATTCCTCAAAGTGAGTCGTTATAACCATACTTGATAATGATAGTTTTGCCTGTCATGATGTCTATCAGACGCAGACTTGTTGAAGGTAAGGTTTGTCACCCTATATTGGTCTAGTCTAACTGTAGCGAACAGCTCAGGTGTGGGGTGTCACCCCCGTATAGATCTATACACAAACTCTCGCTCTCTCTCCGAGAGACTCTGGTTATAACTACAGGCTACGTTTATAGACTCGTTTGGTGCCAAACGAAACGTCTCACTAGATCCTTAATCGAATTTACGCGAATAAACATGAAAGGTATATTCCAGCCCAATAAACATGTATGTGGACAACTAAGGCCCACTAAGCATGTAAATTATATTCTAGACCCAATAAGTATATAAGGTATATTCCAGGCCCAATAAACATATAAGTGGATAACTAGGCCCACTAAGCATGTAAATTATATTCCAGGCCCAATAAGCATATAAGGTATATTCCATGCCTAATAAACATGTAAGTGGACAACTAAGGCCCACTAAGCATGTAAATTATATTCCAGGCCAAATGAAAGTATAAATGACATGATTGATCTGTGGGTTATTACGTTGGTTGTATACACTTCGTTGTTTACCAAGATGACATAAAAAACCCACTTTTTGTAAAAAGACGTTTTTGGTCCTAAAAACTGGAAATTTACAATTATGGCACATTTTTGGTAAAAATGACATTTTAGGTCCTTTAAGGCCAAAGTTTGCATTTAAGGATAGTTTTAGTAAAGCTATCATTTTTACTCTCTTTTGTTAAAAATATCATTTTTGGCTTAGTTTTATGAAAATGTGTATTCTCGGCCCATTTATAAATAAATTTATCTTTTTGGCCCAAGTTTTAAAAAATTTACGTTTTTAGTTCTTCTTATCAAAAATTTATATTTTGGCACAACTTTGTTGAAAATAACACTTAAGCCCACAAAGGTCCAAAAATTTACAATCTTGGACCAAAGTCCGTAAAAGCCCAAATGAGGCCCATTTGCAATAATTTTACACTTTTAGCCTTTTTAAAATCATAAATACCATAAGGATTCATGTTTATCAAAAACAAATCCATTTTGGTCCCTTAAAACCCGTGAGTCACATATAATAACCTCATTTTTTGTTTCTTTTGTCATATTTGGCTCTCTTATGAAATTTTATTAGTTTTAAACAACTTTGAAATGTTTAATACCTTTTCTTTGCATAATAAGTTGTATTAAGTGTTGTGTTCTACAATTAACCTCATATTTTAACATATTTTCAAGTTCATGGAGTTTATAACACATAATCACACATATTATAGCATACACGTTTTAAAATCGTGCTTTGTAAATTTTAAAAGTGAATAATATTATGAAATATTATATCATATTGAGTATTGAGTTCTAACATATAGTTTTTACTAAAAATAAAGTAAAACTATGTTTAGAATCACTCAGAAAATATTGGAAGTCTTATGAGATTCCAATATAATATTGAAATTTAACAAAAATATAAAATTTGAAATAGGTAAAATTTTATTATTGAAAGTTGTAGAAAATATCGTTAGAAACGTTTAGGCGAAAACCTCATCGAAATCAGAGTTATAACGAAGAAGTTATGACTATTTGAAATTTCGCGACAGAACCGGCACGACGCCGTATTGACGTAAAAAGTGAGTTTTTGATAACCTACTTTTTAGCCTATATGATCTAAATGAAAGTTGTAGTATTTATTAAACCGGGAACTTTCATAAAAAGAATAGAACTTTCATAAAAAGTGAGTTTTTGATAACCTACTTTTTAACATATATGATCTAAATGAAAGTTGTAGTATTTATTAAACCGAGAACTTTTTAGTTTATATGATTTAAATGAAAGTTGTAGTATTTATTAAACTGAGAACTTTCATAAAAAGAGCGTCCAAATCTGACTTCGTATGAGGAAGTTATGATTTTTCTTAGTTTTAGAATAGTAGTAGATAGCTAAAAACTCGAAATAAAGATCGAGTGATTTTTAGCCAACACAACCTAAATGAGAATCGAAGGTCTCGTTAATAGTCGTACAACAATAAAAAGACAGACAAAAACGGACTTTGGATGAAGAAGTTATGAATTTTAATTTTAACGGACTTATCGTGTCCCAGCCTGTTACAAATATAATAATAAAAATAAAGTCAAAATTAGTGGACGGAGTATAAACGAAAGTTGTAGAGTATATTCTTGCCTACGAGTGGATATAAAGAACAACAAAAATGGAGCTCGTACGCAAGAGATATGAATTTTCGAAGTTTTTAAATAAAATTAAATGAAAATGAAGCCTTATCTGAGGGAGTACGCCCAACGTTCGTATACGGGGTCAGAAGTTGGCCACGTCTCTCTCTCTCTCTCTCTCTCTCTCTCTCTCTCTCTCTCTCTCTCTTCGTACGAGGCACACATTTGGGATAAGATTGCCACATCCGAGACCCGAGTTCCGATCAGAGGGCATGCCTCGCATATACGCCCCGCGTACGAGGGCTACGCCCCGTGTAGATGGCCGCCTCACAGTACGCCCTGCGTACACAGGACTTACGCCCGGCGTAGTCAGCAACTTCGGTCCCCTAGAAATAGAGACTGAAGGTCTCCGGATTTATGTTACATTCTCTTATCTCTCTCACTCCCTAAACCCCTTTTTTCCACTTTTAACCCCCCGAAGCCCCGATATCATACCCGACACCCAAAGGAAGCCCCCAAGCACCGAAGTTCTCGAGAAAATTGTATTTTCAAGACAAAACTCTACCCGAGTAAGGCCGGTTTTCAACTAAAATCCCCGGTTTTCATCACAGAAAGTCATATTTTTGAGTCGAAGTGCTGCCCAAATTATCATTTAACCCCCGGTTATTTCACGATGAGTTTTAATATAGGGACAATTGTATGTTATGTGTTATATGTTCAATGTGCTTTCCCATGTTATTACGATAATGAGCTATACCATAGGCCACGAAGTGTATGCCATAAGCATCAATTGGGTACTGGTATGTTGTCTTTGGCCATGAAGTGTATGACATATGCATCACTTTGACATAGAAGAATACAAAGACATGGCTGAAAGCCTGTGTATTCTAGTGAAATGATATTCTGAAATTATATTTTCTTCACCACTTGGGCTGAAGTCTTATTGGTGTATATCAAGTGTTGGAAAATTATGATGTTTCATTGAATTCAAATCTTTGAATCTGATTATTTGTTGTTGTGGAAAGCATGTCATATGATGCTCATTTGCCTATCTTGTTCCTTGTCCCTCTTTGCTTCTGTCATTTTGATATGTATATGGCATAATGTTATATTGTAACTGTTATTGAACTCACTAAGCGTCGCCCGCTTATCCATCTCAATGTTTAAAACTATTGTAGGTGATAAGCATCCAATATAGTTTTGTACTGGTAGAAGATGTAGAATAGATGATATTATAATTTTTGTATTGTATTCCTGGGAAAGTATGTAATATGTGTAAAACTTTGTAAAGATCTAAATAGCCGGTTTGTATCCGGTCTATGTAAATAAACTATCAATGTAAAATATTATTTTATGAATATTCATGTAGCATGTTTTTGGAGTAATAATATTGTGATGTATGAAAGTTTGGGTCCTTCAGAAATATGATCTAGTTTTAGAAAGAATGGAGTATATGTCTTTTAATCATGGTATCAGAGCAATAGTTTAAGTGAACTAAATATCACGGATTGGTATTTAGACTTAAACCATTGGAAGTTCAATATTTGAACCGATTCATTAGGATTATATGGATACAAACCATATTAAATATTTAAGTAAAGTATTAGGTAATAATAAATCCTAATATTCTAAATACTACGTTGCTCCAAATTTTTAGAAGAATGGCTAAACAGGAAGATAGCCATACACCAGAAGTAGGTGGATATCCTAAACCTGGTGAAGTAAATACTCCAGTATCCCCTCGAGAGGAGTGACTCTTGGGTAAACTTACTGGTATCATTCGGTAGAATCTTGAAGAACATAAGAAGGATAATGATAAAGTCAAAGAGAAAGCCACTGGAGAATCTTCAAAAGGAGAGGTGAAGCGTCCATCATTCAAAGATTTCAAGAGTAGTTGTGCTACGGAGTTTTCTGGTGCCATTAATCCTATTGTTGTTCTTACTTGGATCCAGAATACGGAAAAAGTGTTTCATATCTCTCATGTGATAAATGAAGAGAAAGTCAATTATGCCTCCGCAATGTGCACCAGAGAAGCCCCGGTCTGGTGGGAAGCAGCATTTGAAGCTCTTAAAGAGCATGATCAGGAGAATCTGTCTTGGGGAATGTTCAAAACCTGCTTACTAGAGACGTATTCTCCTATAGATATGAGAAGAAGATTGGAGAAGGAGTTCCTTGAACTTAAGCAAGGAGGAATGACCGTGAATGAATATGAAATGCAATTCAATCAAAAAGCACGGTTTGCTACAAAGTATATTTCGACTGAAGTTGAAAAAAATTCAGTTATTCATGGAAGAATTACGATATGAAATCCACAATTTCGTGATTAATCGGGATGTTCTATCATTTGATAAAGCTGTGGAGCACGCCCGAAGACGTGAGCATAACTTGGAGATACGTGGTGCCACTTTTACTGTTCCAAAGCATCCACATAATGAAAGAACTGTATCTGTTCCCATTATTCCACAGCTCAATCTGTTCGATCTGAACCTAACAAATCATGTGCAATCTCATAGTGCTTCTCGTGGCTGCGGTAGGTCACAATCGTTTTCTCTCTAATCGTCATTGTGTCGAAATTGTGGAAAGAATCATTCAGGTGAATGCAGACTAGAAAAAGGGTCAGTGGTCTGTTTTGGATTTGGAGAAATAGGCCACAAGAAGCCTGTTTTTCCAGTGAAGGATGTTACATGTTTTGCTTGTGGTATTACTGGCCATAGAAAGCACTTCTTTCCTACTCTTACTAGTCAGGAGACGGGGAGTCAAGCTTCTGTTCAACAACCAGCGAGAAGTGAAGCTCATATTCAACAATCAAAGAGTACTCCAACTAAAAAGGAGCAAGTGCCAAAATCTAAGGGCCATGCATTCCAGATTACTACAGAATAGGCACGCGAGGACCCGAATGTTGTGACAGGTACATTTCTTTTCAACTCTAGACCTGCTCACATCTTATTTGATTCTGGTGCCTCAGATTCTTTAGTGTCTCATGCATTTGCGCATTCTTTTCAAACTGCTTGCTATGCACTCGCGTAACCATTTCACGTAGATACTGCGGGAGGTATATCATTACTTATTGATAAAGTCTATAGGGATTGTGTCATAGAAATTGAAGGCTATAATTTTCTTGCTAACCTAATCCCTATCTCCTTTTCCAACTTTGATATTATTCTCCGCATGGATTGGTTGTCCAAGAACCACACAGAACTCTTGGGCTATGAAAAGGTAGTACACATTCCCATTGAAGGGGAGAATCCTATTTATGTCTACGATGAGCAAAGAAGCTTAAAAATAATCTCTTTTCTAAAAGCTCGTAAATTCATAGTGAAGGGGTGCCCTATGTGTCTGGCCTACACAGTTGATATCTCAAGATAGGAGAAGAAAATTGTAAATGATATTCCCGTTGCTAACTAATATCTTGATGTTTTCCTCGAAGATTTGCCTGGACTTCCTCCTGACAGGCAAGTAGAATTTCGAATTGACCTTGTGCATGGTGCTGCTCCAATTGCAAAGACTCCTTATCGTCTTGCGCCAGCTGAAATGAAAGAAATGATGATCCTACTGCAGTAGTTACTTGACAAAGGCTTCATTAGACCGAGTACCTCTCCTTAGGGTGCTCCAGTACTGTTTGTCAAGAAGAAGGACAGATCGATGCGAATGTGTATTGATTACCGTGAGCTAAATAAGGTGACTATCAAGAACAAGTATCCACTACCTCGCATCGACGATTTGTTCTATCAACTTCAGGGTTTTAGTTATTTCTCGAAGATTGATTTTAGATCTGGCTATCATCAGTTGAAAGTACACGAGCAGGATGTTCCGAAGACTGCCTTTCTTACTCGATATGAGCATTATGAATTCCTTTTCATGCCATTCGGTTTGACAAATGCCCCTGACGTATTCATGGATATGATGAATCGGGTATGCCGTCCAATGCTCGATAAATCTATCATCGTATTCATTGGCGATATTCTAGTCTATTCTAAGTCTGAAGCTAATCATGTCGTTCATATTCATACGATATTAGAACTTCTTCGAAAGGAGAAACTATATGCTAAATTCTCGAAATGTGAATTTTGGCTTCGCCAAGTTCAATTTCTCGGCCATGTGATTTCTGATGACGGTGTATCTGTAGATCCTACTAAAATCGAAGCGATTTAGATTTGGGAAGCGCCTCGTAATGTTTCTGAAATTCGCAGTTTCTTGGGTCTCGTGGGTTATTACCGGAGATTCATTAAAGACTTTCCTCGTATAGTTGTGCCTCTCACAAGACGTACACGAAAAGAAGTAAAGTTCGAATGGGCTGAAGCCCAAGAAAAAGCTTTCACAACTCTAAAAGATCTTTTGACTCATGCTCCAATCTTATCCTTCCAGAAGGTGATAATGATTTCCCCATGTATAGCGGTGCTTCAAGATTCAGACTTGGTTGTATGTTCATGCAGCGTGGTAAAGTGATAGCCTACGCCTCAAGATAACTGAAAGTGTATGAAAAGAATTATCCCACCCATGATCTCGAACTTGATGGGTTTTGAGCATTCTAACACTTCCTAAGTGTACATGCAACCCTGATAACCTTGGGTCTATGTTTGTCTAATAATCATGCAAAGTTGTTTTCCAAGGTTATGAACCTATTTAGCATACATGGGGTACAATTTTCTTTGTATAAAATATAGAACTACATACCTTGTTGTTGAAAGTATTCCTTGAAAACTTGTGAGCCAAGCACCTCAAGTGTGATGCCTCAAATGCTTCACACAACACCAAATGCAAAGAATAAACTTGAGAGAATACTCTAACACATGCAAAATCGGCCAAGCCCTCTTGTTTCTTAGTGTAACCGATTTTGGGGAGAGTTACATTGCTTATATAGTGTGTTGCATTAGGTAAACCCTAATATTCCATGACTCTTCATTTCTTGATCCATGGGTTAACTCCATGGAGCATCCTATGGGTGGATCCCAACTTGATAATCCATGGAGCCTCTTAGCCCACTATATAAGATATGGAAGATTTACATAATCTACCAATATATTTAATTAGTTATCTTTTGATCACTTAATTAATTCTAAATTAATTCTTCATCAAAACTAATTAAACAATATTATTAATATATTAGAACTTATAATATATTAATAAATCATATGTGTTATTTCTCTCATTTAGTTTATCCAATTGCATGGTACCATGCAACCCAAATGGACCATGCCGGGTTGGGTCAAGTACTTACCAGAAATAGTTATGGACTTAGACACCTTATCCAACAGTCTCCCACTTGGATAAGTCTAATAACTATAACTGCACTACTTCAGGAACCGATCGGCAATCGTAGCTCTTTCAAGGTCTCTCGGAACTGAGAAGATGTTGATACGCCATTTAAGATAAGGGATCATATAATCCTCTGTTCTAGATATCAGCCGGAAAAATACATGGAACAATGTCTTACTTATTGTCCAGCAGTTTGTTTCCCGATTTCCGATTCGTTTGACAAAGAACTTAATTGAACACATCAACTTAGTTCTGACCGGGCCTGTACCTAGGTCAAAACAAAATCATCGAGGGGCCCAGATATCAGCTTCTAATCCAAGAAGGAACATATAAACTTCGACTCATATGTTTGTTCTACTACTAGTTGAATTATACACAAGAGGATGTTTTATAACATCGAGTTACCTATGCGTTTTCGTACAATCAATGCATAATCAATTCATAGGCAACAAATCATATCTCTTGGTTTGAAGACTTATATGATATTACCGTCTCACGATCACTCGAAATAAAATTCCATGAAGTGATTCCAGTGAGTGTGGGTTGATTGCAATACTAAGAACTTATGAGCACTCATGAAGTGTTGTCTTATATCCTGACACCTACAACCAACTTCATGACAGTCTTACTTCATATCTACTTCCAACATATGACCGACTGTGGAAAATTTGAATAATATGTAAAACCACAACATACTATTCTCGAAGTCAAAACTTGCAAAAGAAATTATAGTAAACGATTGACATAAGATAGTAACACTTTACTCATAAATAAACACAACTTTTATTCATCATCAAATGTCAATTACACTTGCAAATTTCATAATTTATCTAACAACTAAGACTTATATCATCATTCAGCACTATGCTCCGAGCATGCTGGAGATGCTTAACCCTACTCAGTCCCTTTGTGAGGGGATCTGGTGGGTTATCATCCAATGATACCCTCTTTGCCACGGGGATTCCTTCTTCTATGCGATGTATGATAAAATGATATTTTCTATCGATATGTCTGGATCTACCATGATCCCTTGGTTCCTTGGCTAAGGCAACAACACTTTCACTATCATAGAAAATTTTCATGGGCTCCTTTATAGCTGATACTACTCCAAGGTCTCCTATGAAGTTCTTCAGCCACATAGCCTCCTTTGCTACCTCGATCGCTGCTATATACTCTGATTCACAAGTGGAATCAGCCACTGTCTCCTGCTTGGAACTCTTCCAAGTGATTGCTCCTCCGTTTAGGGTAAAGACCCAGCCCGACTGAGAGTGGAAATTATCCCTATCAGTCTGGAAGCCATCATCACAATACCCTACAACTCTCAGCCTCAGTACTAGGGCTTTGTGTCTTACTCAATCTAGCATTACTCTGGATGGGTAACTCTCCTTTCTTGGAGTTCTGCATGCTGAATCTCTTCAACGCCCGTTCCAAGTAGGTACTTTGACTAAGTCCAATTAGTGTTTTACTCCGGTCTCTCAAAATCCTTATCCCTAGAATATAGGCAGGTTCTCCTAGGTCCTTCATAGAGAAACACTTCCCAAGCCAGGACTTAACTTCCTACAGAGTTGGGATGTTATTTCCTATGAGTAGTATGTCATCCACATACAATACCAAAAAGCTAACTATACTCCCACTAGCCTTGACATACACACAAGATTCATCTTCACTCCTAGAAAAGCCAAATTCCTTGACTTTCTCATCAAAGCAAAGATTCCATCTGCGAGGTGCTTGCTTTAATCCATAAATGGATTTCTCAGGCTTACACACTCTATTAGGGTACTCGTTACTGACAAAACCTTCTGGCTGACTCATGTAAACGTCTTCAGTCAACTTTCCATTAAGGAAAGCGGTTTTGACATCCATTTTCCATATTTCATAGTCATGAAATGTGGCTATGGCTAACATAACCCAAATAGACTTAATCTTGGCTACTAGAGAAAAAGTCTCATCATAATCCACTCCAGGAGTTTGAGAGAAGCCCTTTGCAACCAGTCGAGCCTTATAAGTGTGTACATTATCATCCATGTCGGTCTTCTTCTTGAAGATACATTTGCACCCTACAGTCTTACGACATGGTACATTCTCAATCAAGTTCCAAACTTGATTGTCATACATGGATTGTATCTCTCTATCCATAGCCTCTTTCCATTTAGTAGACTCAGGGCCTGCCATAGCTTCCGCGTAACTATTAGGTTCATCCAGACCTACTAGTGTCTCATCACTAATAAGTGTCTCACCTTCCGCATTAATATGGAAACCATAGTAATGATTAGGTGCATTCCTAACTCTCGTGGAATGCCGCAGAGGTACAAACTCGTCAATTGGCTCAATAGGAGTTTCCTCCTCAAGTTGAGGGCTAGGGTTTGAAGTTCCTTCACCACTTGACTCTTGAAGTTCTTCAAGGTCAATTTGTCTCCCACTGTCTCCTTGGCTTATAAACTCTCTCTCTCTCTCTCAAGACTCCTCTTCTTGCTACAAAGACCACATTATCACTAGGTCTGTAGAAGAGGTAACCAAAGGATCTTTGTGGTTAGCCAATGAAAATACACCTCTCGCTTCGGGGTTCTAGCTTATCATGAGACTCGCGCATCACAAAAGCCTCACAACCCCAAATCTTGATGTGGTCTAGTTTGGGTACTTTACCAGTCCACATCTCGTGAGGAGTTTTTGGCAACTTTCTTTGTAGGGACTAGATTAAGGATATGGGCGGCATTCTCTAAGGCATACCCCCAGAATGAGATTGGTAGCGAAGCTTGACTCATCATGGAATGAACCATATCCAACAAGGTTCGATTACGCCTCTTAGCTACACCATTCAACTGTGGTGTCCTGGGAGGTGTCAATTGTGAGACAATCCCACATTCCCTAAGATATTCGAGGAACTTTGAACTAAGATACTCACCACCTCGATCGGATTGAAGCATCTTAATGTTCCTGCCCAACTGATTCTCGACTTCCTGTTTATATTCCTTAAACCTTGCGAAAGTCTCTGACTTATGCTTGATTAAGTAGACATACCCATATCTACTATAATCATCAGTAAAAGTCAAATAATAACAATTAGCATCCCTTGTGGCATATTTGAAGGGTCCACACGCATCCATGTATACAAGATCCAACAAACCTTCACCCCTCTCACAAGAACCTGTGAAGGGTGACTTTGTCATTTTTCCAAGTAAGCATGATTCGCAACTATCATCTAACCTGTGACAACCCGAAATCTTCATCCGGTAAAACCCTAGAGTCAATCATTTCAAATTATAAGTCAATTTCACTTTTATTGGTTTTTAGAAAATTTAAAGTTCGTTTGATTATTTTAATAATTAATCTTTAAACGAACGGGTGAAAGGATGTGACGACTTGGGTCTTGAAATTTCTAAACTGCGAATACCACGTAGCTTAGAAGTTCACGGCCAAAATCTATGTTTGGGCCGTAAACTCCCTCAAAAACCGTAAACTCATGCCTTAAGCATGAGTTTACTCCCCAAAGTACCTCGTTACTTTCACCCTAAAGAGTAAACTCAAAACACTCTCAACTATCATCCCGATTTTCGCCCGATTTCCCTGAAAACGTAAGTACTTCTTGGCTTGATTTGTTGGTATATCACAACATCTAGTGATTTTACATCCTTTAATCCATCAAATTTCATGTTTTAATTAGATTTCCAAAACACCAAGAACACCAAGAACACACACAAGTGTTCTTGGACTTTAAGTTCATTTCAAGCTTCCACAAAGTAAGTACTTCTATCATAGAGTCATTTAAAGCTTGCTATACATATTAATATCAAGGAAAAGGTCCCAAGAACACCAAGAACAAGGTGTTCACGGTTTTGGGAGGCTCCCAAAACCGTAAACACCAAATATAGTGCCAAAGGGTGCTTTAGGGTGTCTAGATGCTTCACAATGCCTTAGGGACTTGTCTAGATCCATCCTTGATGTGTTTATCACATAAAAGAACAAGAAAACAATCATTTTTATGTGTTTACGGTTTGGGGATCTCCGAAAACCGTAAACACCCCAAAAGGGTGTTTAAATGTCCCATATTTACTCCTAATGCCTAGAATCTAACCTAGGCTATTATCTTGAAGTGTTTAGGACTTGAAAACACCAAAATACCTATGTCCATTAGGGTTTACAATAGTAAACTCATGGCGAAATGATCCATAGACCGTAAACTCCATTTAGGAGTGTTTTGATGCCACACAACACTTCCTAAGGATTAAATATGAAGCAGGAATGCTTGGATTTGATTAAAAAGCTTCAAACAACAAATGGTCAAAAATAGGGTGAGTTTACGACCGTAAACCCTTTTGCTAGTGACCACAAAACCGTAAACTCCTTAAAGGAGTGTTCCTTGAACCCCAAGCACACTAGCCCTTCCCTACAACACTTAGATGCAATCCTCGAGACTTATAACACTTATATAAAGTGTTTAGCATGTCCTAGGGTGTCTTGACTTGTTTATTAGTTGTTTAAAGACTAATTGGATACATATATGTGATATTATATGTTAACTAGGATCATAGAGTGTGTTCAAGACTTCACTTGACACGTAGCATCATGTTTCAGTCCGTTCATCCCAACCACTTGCTACAGGTGAGTTCATACCCCTAAGTCAATGTTTTAAATGTTTTTAAATGTTTTATGGGGAGATACAAGTAGAATCATGCTAGTTATTATATCAATCACATGTGATTAATAAGCAGCATTCAAACGATTTACTACTCATTAGCCGTTTTACCAAACAGATTTCTTCACATGATTTTCATAAATGTTTTATATGTTAAAACTCCTTATTAAACTGTTCATTCTACACTGTATGTTTCATTTCAAACTCATTTACAATTGTGTTTCAAACAAATGTTTCTTTATACTTAAACTGTTTATCAAACTCTTATGCTTCAAACTGTTTTACAAATTCTTATACTTATGAAATACATTTACTTAAGCTTCGTTATACTTATTATCAATTGCATGTCTATGTATGTATAGTTATGTAAGCAATGTTTAAAAGGCTTAGGAAGGCCTGCACGCTCTATTTACTTTTCGCCGTTGAGATGTGGTCTGGTGGGATATCGGGCATCCGTCTGAAGGTCGTTTAAATATTAGTTATATATCATGTGTACATATATAGTCATAAAAGTTCTTCTAGTTCATTCTATACCCTTGGGTAGCAAGGGGATACTTCAATGTTCATGATGGGTTTTGAGCATTCTAACACTTCCTAAGTGTACATGCAACCCTAATAACCTTGAATCTATGTTTTCTCTATATACATGCAAATTTCTTTTTCAAGGTTATATCCTAACTAGCATGGCATGGGGATTACATAAAATATAAAACTAGTAGAAATACATACCTTGTTGTTGCTTGGATTCCTTCAAGACTTTGTGAGCCTAGCACCCCAAATGTTGTGCCTCAAATGCTTCACACAACACCACAAAACTTGGAATAACTTGAGAGAATACTTCTAGCACTCAAAATCGGTTATGCCCTCTCTAGTAACCTTACTAGGTCCGATTTCACTAGCCAAAGGGTCCCTTTTATAGTGGTGTCACAATTAGGGTTTTCACATGAATACTCTTAATTGTCATGACTCTTCATTTCTCATGACCTATGGGTTTGTAGCTCCCATGGACTATCCATGGAGCTCCAAATGGTTACATCCATAACCCATAAACCATGGATCATTAATCCACCATAAAAGAATTGATGATTGTCATAATCAACCCTTATATATTTAATTAGTCTCACTTTGATCACCAAATTAATACTAGATTAATACTTGATCAAATACTAATTAAATAATACTATTATTAATATATTAGAACTTATAATATATTAATAATCATAAGTGCCATATTCTTACATTTAGTCTATCCAAGTATTGCAATGCCATGCAACCCAAATGGACCATGCCGGGTCGGGTCAAGTACATACCAAATAAAGTTATGGACTTAGACACTATATCCAACAGTCTCCCACTTGGATAAGTCTAATAACTATATTTGCAAATATGACTTCAAAATCCGACTAGCAATCGTAGCTCTTTCAAAGTCTCTCGGCACTGAGATGATGATGATACGCCATTTAAGATAAGTGATCATATAATCCTCTGCTCTCATGATATCAGCCGGACAAACACACGGAACATGGTCTTACTTATTGTCCAACATTTGTTTCTCGATCTCCGATTTGTTTCGACATAGAACAAAATTGAACACATCAATTAGGTTCTGACCGGGCCTGGTACATGGGTCAAAACCAAATCATCGAGGGGCCCAGATATCGCTTCTATTTCTAGAAGGAACAGATAAAGTTCGACTGATATGCTTGTACTAACTACTTGTTGAATTACTCACAAAGGCATGTTTTATAACATCGAGTTACCAATGCTTTTTCGTACAATCAATGAATAACCAACTCATAGTCAACAACTCATATCTCTAGGTTTGAAGATTTATATGATATTACCGTCTCACGATCACTCGAGATAAATTCCATGAAGTGATGCAAGTGAGCGTGGGTTGAATCCAATACTCAGCCCTTATGAGTACTCATGAATGTTGTAGCAACCATTGCATTGTCTAAAGCACTTTAGAAAAATCATACAAGCCAGATTCATGACAGTCTTGAATCAATACTTACTTCCAAAGTTTGACCGACTGTGGATGGTTTGAATAATATGATATATACCATAACATAATTATTCTGGAAGTAAAATTAAAACATGCAAAATTGAAACATAGTAAACAATCAACACAAGATAATAACACCTTACTCATAAATAAATAACAACTTTTATTTATCATCAAATGTCAATTACATTTTACAAGTTTCAGGAATCTAATTATTGAAACTAATATCATCCTTCAGGCCAATGCGCCTTGCATGCTGTAAATGCTTAACCCTGCTCAGTCCCTTCGTAAGGGGATCTGCCGGGTTCTCATCCGATGATACCCTCTTTTCCACGAGGAGTCCTTCTTCTATTCTATGTCTGATGAAATGGTATTTTCTGTCAATGTGCTTAGATCTCCCGTGATCTCTTGGTTCTTTAGCCAAAGCAACTGCACTTTCACTGTCAAAGAAAATTGCCATTGGCTCCTTTATAGCTGGTACAACTCCAAGGTTTCCGATGAAGTTCTTCAGCCATATCGCCTCTTTTGCTGCCTCGCTTGCTGCTATGTACTCTGATTCACAAGTCGAATCAGCTACTGTCTCCTGTTTGGAACTTTTCCAAGTAATTGCTCCTCCATTTAGGATAAAGACCCAGCCCGACTGAGAGCGGAAATTATCCCTATCAATTTGAAAGCTAGCATCACTATATCCTTCCACTCTCAAGTCATCACTGCCTCCGAGGGTAAGGACCCAGTCCTTAGTCCTCCGCAAATACTTGAGAATGTTCTTTACCGCTGTCCAGTGTGCCTTGCCAGGGTTCCCTTGACATCTACTGACCATGCTCAAAGCAAAGGCCACATCAGGGTGAGTATAAGTCATAGCATACATGATCGAGCCCACAGCGGAAGCATATGGTATCTGACTCATTTCAGCTATCTCAGCCTCTGTACTCGGACTTTGAGTCTTACTTAACTTGGCATTACTCTCGATTGGTAATTCTCCTTTCTTGGAATCTTGCATACTGAACCTCTTCAGTACCTTATCCACATAAGTACTTTGACTAAGTCCAATTAGTCTCTTACTCCTATCTCTCAATATCCTTATCCCTAGGATATAGGCAGCTTCCCCAAGGTCCTTCATAGCAAAACACTTCCCAAGCCAGGCCTTAACCTCCTGCAAAGTTGGGATGTCGTTTCCTATGAGAAGTATGTCATCCACATACAACACCAAGAAGCTAACTATGCTCCCACTAGCCCTGACATACACACAAGACTCATCTTCACTCCTAGTAAAGCCAAACTCTCTGACTTTCTCATTAAAGCAAAGATTCCACCTGCGAGGTGCTTGTTTCAATCCATAAATGGATTTTTCAAGCTTACACACTCTATTAGGGTATTTTGGATCGATAAAACCCTCTAGCTGATCCATGTAAACATCCTCAGCCAACTTCCCATTAAGGAAAGCGGTTTTGACATCCATTTGCCATATTTCATAGTCGTGAAATGCAACTATGGCTAACAACACCCTAATAGACTTAATCTTAGCTACTGGTGAGAAGGTCTCATCGTAGTCCACTCCCAGAGTTTGAGTAAAGCCCTTCGCAACCAGTTGCGCTTTATAAGTGTGTACTTTCCCATCCATGTCGGTCTTCTTCTTGAAGATCCATTTGCACCCAACTGTCTTACGACCTGGTACATTGTCAACCAAGTTCCAAACTTGATTGTCATACATGGACTGAATCTCGCTGTCCATAGCCTCCTTCCATTTCGCAGACTCAGGGCCTGCCATGGCTTCCTTATAATTATTAGGTTCATCCAAATCTATCAGTGTACTATCACTGATAAATATATCACCTTCGGTGGTGATGTGATAACCATAATAAAAATCAGGTGTGTTCCTCATCCTAGTGGAACGTCTTGGAGGTACAGACTCATCTATCGGCTCAACAAGAGTTTCCTCCTCAGGTTGGCTGACAACATTTGAGGTTCCTTCACCACTTGACTCTTGAAGCTCTTCAAGGTCAATTTGCCTCCCATTGTCCCCTTGGCTTATGAATTATCTCTCACGAAAGACTCCTCTTCTTGCTACAAAGACCACATTGTCACCGGGTCTGTAGAAGAGGTAACCAAAGGATCTCTATGGGTAGCCGCTGAAAATACACCTCTCGCTTCGGGGCTCAAGCTTGTCATGAGTCTCACGCCTCACAAAATCTTCACAACCCCAAATCTTGATGTGGTCCAAATTGGGGACTTTCCCAGTCCACATCTCGTGAGGTGTTTTGGCAACCTTCTTAGTAGGGACTAGATTAAGGATATGGGCGGCAGTCTCTAAGGCATACCCCTAGAAAGAGATTGGTAACGAAGCTCGACTCATCATGGAATGAACCATATCCAACAAGGTTCGATTACGCCTCTCAGCTACACCATTCAACTGTGGTGTCCTGGGAGGTGTCAATTGTGAGACAATCCCACATTCCTTAAGATAGTCAAGGAAATCAATGCTAAGATACTCTCCTCCACGATCGGATCAGAGCATCTTGATGTTCCTGCCCAATTGATTCTCAACTTCTTGGTTAAACTCTTTGAACTTTTCAAAGGTTTTTGACTTATGCTTGATTAAGTAAATGTATCCATATCTACTGTAATCATCAGTAAAAGTCACATAATAACGATTAGCATCCCTTGTAGCAACTCTGAAGGGCCCACACACATTCGTGTGTACAAGGTCCAACAAACCTTCACCCCTATCACAAGTACCTGTGAAGGGAAACTTTGTCATTTTTCCAAGTAAACAAGACTCGCAACTATCATCTGACTTGAGGTCAAATGATTCCAAGACTCCAGCCTTTTGGAGTTGGCCTATGCGCTTCTTGCTAACATGTCCAAGACGACAATGCCACAAGGATGCTTTATCCAAGCTATCAGAAGAATCAATATACAACACATTATTTCCTAGATTGTCTACAACATTCACGGCTTCATATACACCATCACAAGGTATTACTTTAAAGTAAAATACATCATTGTAATAAACATTAATAGCACCATTTTTATTATCAAATGAAAAAGTAAAACCTTGTTTGTACAAGCCATGAAAGGAAATAATATTTCTCGCCATTTCGGGCGAGTAACAACACTTATTCAAATCTAACATTAACCCATTATTAAGCAATAAAGAATAAACTCCTATCTTGGTAACAGGTGATGCTTTCCTGTTGCCCATTACTAAGTTTATCTTCCCGTGCTCCACTTGCTCACTTCTTCTTAGTGCCTGCAAATCAGTACAAATGTGAATACCACACCCTGTATCAAGCACCCAAGAATTAGCATTAGATGATTTGTTAGACAATATTGTGTAAATACCTGCATGGGTGGGTTTAACCTTCCCATCCTTTACATCTTGCAGATATTTGGCGCAGCTTCGCTTGAAGTGTCCCTTATCTTGGCAATAGAAGCACTGTGCTTCCTTTGGGTTCGAAGAAGGAGTAATGGGACCTTTCTTTGTCCCACTTGAAGAGGAACCATCAAGAGTCTTACCCTTGGTACCCTTTGAAGGGCTTTTCCTCTTCTTACCCTTCCCTTGCCCAATTGCAAGAACAAGGGCTGTTAAAGGAGTAGAAGTAGCAACCGCTGTACCCTTAAGGCCATTTTCAGCTGTCCTTAAGAGTCCTTGAAGTTTGCTAAGTGTGACTTCCTCCTTATTCATATGATAAGTCATACGGAACTGATCATAACTTAAAGGTAAGGAATGGAGAATGATGTCAATCGCGAATTCCTCAGGGAAGTCAACATTGAGCTTTAGCAACCGGTCAACAAACCTCTGCATCTTCTGCAAGTGACTGGTGATGGGTTCACCATCCTTCATCCTTGCGGTTATCATGGAGGAAATGATTTCATACCTCTCTTGACGTGCACTCTGATGGTATCTTTCCATCAGATCTAGTTGCATCTCATAGGGGTAGAAATCTTCATAAGATTTTTGGAGTTCCGGAGTCATTGTGGCCATCATGATGCAGGACACCTTGGTGGCATCCTTCTCATGCGCAATGAACTCCGCAAGCTCTTCTGGAGTAGCAGTGGCTTCATTAACAACCTTAAGCTCCCTATCAAGGACATATTCTTTGTCCTTATAGCGGGTAATCATCCTGATGTTTCTGATCCACTCATTAAAGTTGGATCCATCAAAGATGACCTTACCACACAAGTTCATTAGGGAAAAGGAGCCTGTAGGGTTTGAGCCAGCAGCGTTATTGAAAGACATCTGGAATAGAAGGAAGATAAGTTTCATTAGATTAAGAGTCCTTAATAAGTCACCCAAATGAAATATTAAGGCTAGGATCCAACAAACTATTTATAGGTGGAAGAGGGATGCCGTAATCCACACTATAAAATATTTGAAGGTAGGTAAATGACGATTTACCAATTTCCACCATAAGACGAAATATTTTATTATTAGGTTTTATTGGTTTTGAAAACTCCTAGATCTTTTGAGATACATTGAACTTTTCAATGGCATGTTTGAATCTCGAATGTGCCCTCTCAAGTTTGTGACTGGGATGCTGAGGATCACAAACAAGGTGTGAATAACCATACAAATTGACTTGGTACCCTTAATAATATTACCTAATCGATGTGCCGGTTAACCACACACGCTCCACCGATCTATAATAAAGTCAAGTTACCCTTTGCCACTCTTACTAGTCCATGTTAGTGTGCCGGTTAACCACACACGCTCCACTAACGACTTGGTAAGGTACAAAGTGTAATTTTATGGGCTAGCACCAATTTCACATTTTCCTAAAGTAACTAAGATTGGGAATTTATAATGTATAGTTACTTTATAATTCATTATACTTTTAATGAGAATTTAAAGTCATATCCTACCCGTTCGGCTAACGACCCTCCACCGATCAAGGAAGCGAGGGGTGAGAGTGGACACCCATTAAGTCACCATTTTATAGGCAACAACCTTATACCCCCCTTATAGACCAGCTTCATGAATGAGGCCTACTAACGGTAAGAACGACATATTCTTATACATATCTATATAATAAAATTATAATAATAGTATAAGTGTTGATTTTTAAACTTTTTAAAAATCTAAGGTTTAATTTGGAATTAAAGTATTAGAGTGTAAGACTTTTCAAATTCCAAAACTTGAGGGCAAGAATTGAAACTATTCCAAGTCTCTTCAATTTGCAACTTATGAGTTTTAATGGTTCATAAAAAATGAAGACTCTTCATTTTATGAAACCTCTTTAGTTCTTTAATCATAATTAAAAGAAGTGACTTTTGGTTATCCATAACTTGAGGACAAGTTATGGACACCATCAATACAATTAAGATCAAGAATTAAACACACATGGTGGTTACACATAATTCCTATGATCTTCTAAAAACTCATAAGAACACAAATTCATCTCAAGCAATTTCAAGAAATCATATGAACATATATAATACTTTGAAATTGTTAAAAGTCATGTAAAATGGATTAACATAATCATTATCATTTTGAAAAACAGATTTTACAAGTCCAAAACAGATTGGGATAATGATTCTAATCCATTTCCATCAACAAAACACGAAAAGACTGCCCAGCACGCACCTACTCGTCGAGTGCATGATCCTACTCGACGAGTAGGATGAATTTGTACATGGACTCGGCGAGTCCTCCCCATGAACTTGGCGAGTCTAGTCGACAGTGAGCAGTTTTTTCGATTTTCAAGCAGTTTTGCATCAAGTATACAAAAAACAATCCTAGGCTCTGATACCACCGATGGGTTTTGAGCATTCTAACACTTCCTAAGTGTACATGCAACCCTAATAACCTTGAATCTATGTTTTCTCTATATACATGCAAATTTCTTTTTCAAGGTTGGTGGTTGTCGAGGCCAACACAAATAATAACCCTAAATATTACACACTAAAATAGTGTATAGTGGTAAAGGGATCGAATCCACGGAGATTGGTTCAATTTATAACTCTATGAAAAATCTCTTTGTAAAAATACTTGTAAAATGACAATAAAAATAAAATGGGGGGGGTTTTGGTGTTTTGAAATACTTGAAACAAACTAGAGTTAACTATGATTTAAATAGACAAATGCAACAAAAATAAGAATTTGATGCAAAATCAATAAAGGAGAGATGGTTGACTTAAAGTTTCCTCACTTTGACTTTTGATGAACATATCATTAGAATCCAATGGTGCAATACTTTGATTTAAATCCTTAATTTGGCTATAGCAATCCAAGGAGCTTGAGATTACCTAGACTTTTCTTAATTATTGAAATGGCTAGAGAAGCTCATAACAATTTCGTTAGTCAAAGTCACTAATTCCAAATAGCATGTAATTAGTGAAAGTCAACTAGCATTAAGAACCAAAAAGTCACCAAATCCAAGAGGGGTCAAATGCTTTCACCACCATGTTGGAGGAAATGTTTTTATGATTGTGTGAAGCAAAAACAACACAAAAATCATTTGTTGCTTGCTAATTTGAGGATCATTTACTTAATCAAGAAATTAGCCAACTAATCACCACAAACATATTTAAACTCATGAATAAAAACATACTAGTAGTGATAATATGATAAAACACAAAACAATTCCATAAAGATTTAAGAACAAGTTCATGGATTCTTCAACATCCAACAAAAGTTCAAAAGATTCAACAAAAAGTCAACCAAGATTTGTTTAGCCAAGCATGGCTAAACTCAAATGAACAAAGTTAGATAAGATTGTACCAAACATTTGACAAGATTCAAGAGATGAAAAGAAGATATTATTCAAGTGTTCTTGGCCTCCAAAAGTGCTCCAAACTCCAGAGAGAAAGTCTCAAAATCGGACCTTCAAGATAAGGCTAAAGAGGCACACCAAACTTCCCAAAATAGAGCTCTTAGCAAAATCCCGAAATTGCCCTAGTCAGGAACCCACTCGGGCCGCGAGGAATCTTACGCGGGCCGCGGGCTCTGACAAGTAATTTTGGGCTTCTTCAAGTTTTGGGCCCCCACAGCTAATCCATTGGCCCAGTTCGAATCCAATCAACTCCTAGCACATTTTTCTTCAATATATCTTCAATTAAAGCCCAATTTGTCTATCCACATCACTCTAAACTTCCGCAAACTCCCAAATATTGATCTTGCACACTCAAGAATTCTCCCACGTCTTTCAAATTTAAAGCTCAATTCTTCCAAGTCTTCAAGCAATTGACAGGTCCACCCCATGAGTCACCTTCATAGCCATCAAGCATGAAATCCCCAATTCCTTTCAAGCCCAATCGCCTCCCAAGAGTGCCGCCCCGCTAGTTTCCAAGAAAATCTGCAATAATGCTCAAGAAACTAGAAAGTACCCCGAAATGGTCATAAAAATAACAAAAGGGAAAATATGCATGTAAGTTAACTAAAATGCGAATGAAATGTACTAAAATAAACTATAAAAAGAAGTAAATAAAATGAAGCTATCAAAGGTTATATCCTAACTAGCATGGCATGGAGATTACATAAAATATAAAACTAGTAGAAATACATACCTTGTTGTTGCTTGGATTCCTTCAAGACTTTGTGAGCCTAGCACCCCAAATGTTGTGCCTCAAATGCTTCACACAACACCACAAAACTTGGAATAACTTGAGAGAATACTTCTAGCACTCAAAATCGGTTATGCCCTCTCTAGTAACCTTACTAGGTCCGATTTCACTAGCCAAAGGGTCCCTTTTATAGTGGTGTCACAATTAGGGTTTTCACATGAATACTCTTAATTGTCATGACTCTTCATTTCTCATGACCCATGGGTTTGTAACTCCCATGGACTATCCATGGAGCTCCAAATGGTTACATCCATAACCCATAAACCATGGATCATTAATCCACCATAAAAGAATTGATGATTGTCATAATCAACCCTTATATATTTAATTAGTCTCACTTTGATCACCAAATTAATACTAGATTAATACTTGATCAAATACTAATTAAATAATACTATTATTAATATATTAGAACTTATAATATATTAATAATCATAAGTGCCATATTCTCTCATTTAGTCTATCCAAGTATTGCAATGCCATGCAACCCAAATGGACCATGCCGGGTCGGGTCAAGTACATACCAAATAAAGTTATGGACTTAGACACTATATCCAACAGTTCATACATACCAGTTACATTACTAGTAAGCTACCATATGGGTAGTTTAGGAAGATATTAGAACTATTACTAGAAAGCGATGTCATACAACGAGTCAGTTCATTCATGAGTCAATACATATTACTATGAGACCATATACTACTATACTAGATGGAGAACAAATACAAATATACTAGAAGGAGAACATATTCAACTATACTAGAAAGAGAACGTATACAACAATACTAGAACAAGTAACAATACATTACATATACATGAATACATTAACATAAATGTGATCCACTGTATCGGAGCATGCCTTCAATGTCATGGACCGAGTTGTAGCCAGAGTCTCTTGGAGGGAGAGCGTGAGTTTGCGTATAGATCTATACTGGATTGACTATCCTACACCTTGCTGCTAGCTACAGCCGGACCTGCAGGTCTGCGGGTGCCAAACGTCATACTTTTTTACGACTTACATTTTCGTGTTTCATAGTCGATAATATGTTACAATTAATCACATAATACCTTAATATAAATCCGGTTTAAGGTAGTTAGTATAGCAGTAGTTCCTATTATACAACAAAACAATACTACATTAATTTACCCTTACATACATTTAGTGATCATGTCACTTAAACATTAATGTACAAACTATATTCTGATAATGATAGTCCAATTTGGGAAAATACACACTCTTACAAGAGACACACACACATATACTAGATGCCGTGATAGAAGGATACTCTTAGTAGGAAACATAGGGTTTTCTAGGATGTTCAAACGTTTTCATCACTTACATTTCATATACACACAAATACTTTCATTTCATTCATACAAATACTTACATTTCATTCGTACAAATACTTACATACAAATTAAGACACTAAAATCTTATGATCTCACCAGCTTTCAAGCTGGTACTCGCTTTCAAAATAACTTGTATCCTCAGGTCAACAGTAGACAGGTACCAATGCAAGGTTTAGAGAACACACTTGTATTATAATTTGATAGAACACACTTGTATTAAAATTATATTATTAATGCAATGGATGATGTTGTTGCTTGTTTACTACTTTTCATTGTTGTGATACTGTACATGACATCCTCCACCCCAGAACGTTTCCGCCGTTCATGGTTTTGGGGTGTGACATAACCTTAGGTCAAATGACTCCAAGAATCCATCCTTTTGGAGTTGGCCTATGCGTTTCTTGCTTATATGTCCAAGACGACAATGCCATAATGATGCTTTATCCATGTTATTATTATTAAGAGAATCAATACACAAAACATTATTTCCTAAGTTATCAACCACAGATACAATTTCATACACACCATCACAAGGTAATGCTTTAAAATAAAGAATATTATTAAAGAAAGCATTAATCGAACCAACTTCATTATCAAATGAAAAGGTAAAACCTTGTTTATACAATGCATGAAAGGAAATAATATTTCTTGCCATTTCTGGCGAATAACCACATTTATTCAAATCTAAACTAAACCCACTACTTACCGATAAAGTATAAATTCCAATCTTGGTGACAGGTGAAGCCTTCCTGTTTCCCATGATCAAGTTTATTCTTCCTTGCTCCACATTCTCACTTCTTCTTAGTCCCTACACATCAGAACAGATATGAATACCACAATCGGTATCAAGGACCCATGAGTTAGAATGGGGTGAGTTATTAGATAAGATAGTGTAAATACCTGCATGGTTGGGTTTGACTTTCCCATCCTTCACATCTTGCTGGTACTTTGGGTAGTTTCGCTTCCAATGTGCCTTTTCATGGCAATAGAAGAATTCAGCCTCTTTTGGGTCAGAAGAAGGAGTGATGAAACCTTTCTTGGTTCCACTTGAAGAAGAGCCTTCAAGGGTCCTAGCCTTGGTACCCTTCGAAGAACTCTTTCTCTTCTTCCCTCGTCCTTTCCCGATTGCCAGGACAAGGGTGGAGTTGGTAGGAGTAGGAGTAGTAACAACCGCCTTACCCTTAAGACCACTTTCCGCGGTCTTTAAGAGTCCTTGAAGTTTGCTGAGAGTGACCTCTTCCTTATTCATGTGGTATGTCATGCGGAATTGATCATAACATGAAGGTAAGGAGTGCAAAATGATATCTATTGCAAGCTCCTCGCAGAAGTTCACATTAAGCTTCAGCAAACGGTCCACAAATCTTTGCATTTTCTGCATGTGGCCCGTGATGGGTTCACCATCCTTCATTCGGGTTGTTATCATGGAGGAGATGATTTCATACCTCTCTTGTCTTGCACTTTGATGGTATCTTTCCATCAAATCTTGGTGAATTTCAAAAGGGTAGAAGTCCTCGTAGGACTTTTGGAGGTCGGCTGTCATAGTGGCCATCATGATGCATGCCACCTTGGTGGCATCCCTTTCATGTGCCCTAAAGTCAGCGATCTCTTGAGGAGTAGCAACTGTCTCATCAATCTCCTTAATCTCCTTATCAAGGACATATTCTTTATCCTCTTAGCGGGTAATCATTCGGATGTTTCTGATCCATTCATTAAAGTTGGATCCATCAAAAGTGACTTTCCCACACAAGTTCATTAGAGAAAAGGAGCCATTAGGATTAGAGCTAGAAGCAACAGTGTTTGCAGACATCTGAAGAGAAGAAAAGTTTAGTTTAGATATAGAGATAGTCCTTAATAAAACACCCAAATGTAGTATTAAGTCTAGGACCCAATCACAATATATTATACTTAGAAGAGGTATGCCGTAATCTAAGTAATAACATATTTGAAAGTAGGTGAATGACGATTCACCAATTTCCACCAAAGACGAAATATTAAAAATATTTAATTTGGTTCTAAGAAACTCCTAGATTCTTTTGAGATTCAATGAACTTTTCAAAAGCATGTTTCAATCTCGAGTGCGCCCTCCAAGTTTTGTGACTGGGATGCCGAGGATCACAAAACGAGGTGTGAATAACCACGCAAATTACTTGGTACCCTTAATGTATTACCCCTCAATCGATGTGCCGGTTAACCACACACGCTCCATCGATACTATGATAATCAGTAAGTCACCCTTTACCTACATTGTTAAGTTCAAGTTAGTGTGCCGATTAACCACACACGCTCCACTAACGACTTGAACAAAGTGTAAAGTGTAATTTCATGGACTAGTACCTTATTCACATTTTCCCTAAAGTAACTAAGATTGGGAATTTAATAAAAGCATTTAGTTACTTTATTGAGAATTATAAGTCCTTGTCCTACCCGTTCGGCTAACGACCCTCCACCAGTCAAGCAAGCGGTGGGTGAGAGTGGACACCCATTAAGTTGCCATTTAATAGGCAACAACCTTATACCCACCTTATAGATTGGCTTCGTGAATGAGGCGTACTAGCGGTAAGACGACTTTGATCTTATACATACATATATATATATATATATATATATATATATATATATATATATTATTAACTTATAATATTATAAGTATAAGGGTTGAATTTTAACTTTTAAAATTCAAAGGGTTGGAACTAAAGTTTTAATATGACTTTACTTGTTCCAAAACTTGAGGGCAAGTTTTGTAAACTTTCAAAACTTTTCATTTCTTGTAACTTATGAGTTAATTAGAGTAATAAAAATGAAGACTCTTCATTTCTAATACTTAATGCTTTGATAACCTTTTATCAAGGCTTTTTGAACTTATACACCTTTGACTTAGATAGTTATGTTGGGTTTTGAGCATTCTAACACTTCCTAAGTGTACATGCAACCCTAATAACCTTGGATCTATGTTTGTCGAATAATCATGCAAAGTTGTTTTCCAAGGTTATGAACCTATCTAGCATACATGGGGTACAATTTTCTTTGTATAAAAGATAGAACTACATACCTTGTTGTTGAAAGTGTTCCTTGAAACCTTGAGAGCCTAGCACCTCAAGTGTGATGCCTCAAATGCTTCACACAACACCAAATGCAAAGAATAAACTTGAGAGAATACTCTAACACATGCAAAATCGTCCAAGACCTCTTGTTTCTTAGTGTAACCGATTTTGGGGAGAGTTACATTGTTTATATAGTGTGTTGCATTAGGTAAACCCTAATGTTCCATGACTCTTCATTTCTTGATCCATGGGTTAACTCCATGGAGCATCCTATGGGTGGAACCTAACTTGATAATCCATGGAGCCTCTTAGCCCACTATATAAGATATGGAAGATTTACATAATCTACCCATATATTTAATTAGTTATCTTTTGATCACTTAATTAATTCTTGATCAAAACTAATTAAACAATATTATTAATATATTAGAACTTATAATATATTAATAAATCATATGTGTTATTTCTCTCATTTAGTTTATCCAATTGCATGGTGCCATGCAACCCAAATGGACCATTCCAGGTTGTGGTCAAGTACTTACCAGAAATAGTTATGGACTTAGACACCTTATCCAACAGAACTCACTGCAGTGGTATTTGCCTTAAATCTTTGGTGACATTATCTTTTTGGTACAAAATGCCAATTATTTACCGAGCACAAAAGTCTCAAGTACATATTCAGTCAGCAAACTTTGAATATGAGAAAACAACGAGCCACGAAGCTGATCAAAGATTATGACTGTGAAATCCTATATCATCCTGGAAAAGCCAATGTGGTTGCCGATGCACTTACCAGGAAAGTTTATCGTAATAGTATGTGTTATACTATTACTCACACTACAGTGAAGTTCACTATTCTTGATGAACTAGAGAAATGGAAAGAAGAGGCCTTAAAACTAGAAAATGTGAAGAAATAAGGGATGATACAATATGCTAATATTTTACTAGATGATCCATGAGGATTGAAGGTATTTAAGAATCAGCTATGGATTCCAAAGATTGGCGGATTAAGACAGAAGATTTTAGATGAAGCCCATAAGTCTAAACTATTAATACATCCTGGTACAAGTAAAATGTACTATGATGTAAGAGCTGATTATTGGTGGACGGGATTAAAGAGGGACATTAGAAGATATGTGCAGAAATGCTTAGTATGCTTACAAGTCAAAGCAGAGCACCAAAAGCCTTACGAAACCCCAGCAAATCTTAGTGTTCCTGTATGGAAATGGGAAGAATTGTCCACGGATTTTATTACCAAATTGCCAAAGACTGCTAAACAGCATGATAACATTTGCGTAATCATCGACCACCTGAATAAGAGTGCACATTTTCTCGCAATGCGTGAAACGACTCCAATGGAGAAATATGCATAAGCATACTTGGATAAAATTGTTGCGAGACATGATGTGCCACTAATGTGACACTAAAGATCATTTCTGATCGTGATACTCGCTTCACTTCTCACTTTTGGGCAAGTATGCAACGTGAATTGGGATCTCGAGTTGCTCTTAGCACAACTTATCATCCCCAGACAGACGGTCAGACGGAGAGCACAATCCAAACAGTAGAAGATATGCTTCGTGCATGCGTCTTGGAGTTCGGTGGTAACTGGGACAAGTACTTACCTCTTGTCGAATTTTCATATAATAACAGTTACCATGCCTCAATGAAGATGCCACCATATGAAGCATTATATGGTCGTAAATGTTGTACGCCATTATGTTGGCGTGATATAGGACATAAAATCCTTGGAGGCCCTGAAATGATTCAAGAAACCACCAACAATATTCAAATTGTAGGAGAAAGAATGAAAGCGGCCCAGGATCGACAGAAGTCCTATGCAGAAAAGAAGAGATGACCGATAGAATTCTAGGTGGGTGATTTCGTAATGCTAAAGGTATCCCCATGGAAGGGCTTTATGTGATTTGGGAAGAAAGGAAAGTTGAGTCCTAGATTTGTTGGTCCTTTCAAAATCACCTAGAGGATTGGTAAACAAGCATACCGCTTGGAATTATGAGAAGATTTGGCATGTATTCATGATGTGTTTCATGTGAGTTATCTGCATAAGTGTTTAAGCATATATGATAAAGCAGTTCCATTATCCGAAGTGAAATTGGATAATAAGTTAAAATATGTAGAAAAGCCTGAAGAAATCGTAAACAAAAGAACGACTGAGTTACGTAATAAAAAAGTGGAGTGGGTGCTTGTCAAATGGAAACAACATCGAGGCCCAAATTATACTTGGAAAAAATAAGAATGAGATAAAAGCGAAATATCCCCATTTATTTTAATCGATATAATTTCGGGGACAAAATCCTCAAAAGGAGGAGGTATTTGTAACATACACATTTTGAAATCGTGTTTTGTAAATTTTAAAAGTGAATAATATTATGAAATATTATATGATATTGAGTATTGAGTTCTAACCTATAGTTTTTACTAGAAATAAAGTAAAACTATGTTTAGAATCACTCAGAAAATATTTGAAGTCTTATGAGATTCCAATCTAATATTGAAATTTAACGAAAATATAAATTTTGAAATAAGTAAAATTTTATTATTGAAAGTTGTAGAAAATCTCATTAGAAACGTTTAGGCAAAAACCTCTTCGAAATCAGAGTTATAAAGAAGAAGTTATGACTATTTGAAGTTTCGTGACAGAACTGACACGACGCCATATTGACGTAAAAAGTGAGTTATTGATAAAGTAGTTTTTAGCCTATATGATCTAAATGAAAGTTGTAGTATTTATTAAACTGAAAACTTTCATAAAAAGAACGTCCAAATCTAACTTCGTACGAGGAAATTATGATTTTTCTTAGTTTCGGAATAGCAATAGATAGTTTAAAACTAGAAATAAAGATCGAGTGATTTTTAGCCAACACAACCTAAACGCGAATCGAAGGTCACATCAATAGTAGTACAACGATAAAAGGGCAGACGGAAATGGACTTCGGATGAAGAAGTTATGAATTTTGAACGGACTTATCCTGTCCCGGCCTATTAAAAACATAATAATAAAAATAATATCAAAATTAGCCAACCGAGTCTAAACGAAAGTTGTAGAGTATATTCTCGCCTATGCGTGGATATAAAGAACGTTAAAAATAGAGCTCGTACGCAAAAGATATGAATTTTTGAAGTTTTTAAATAAAAATAAATGAAAAGTCGAAGCTTTATCCGAGGGAGTACGACCAGCGTACTTCGTACACCCAGCGTTCGTATATGGGGTCAGAAGTTGGCCATCTCTCTCTCTCTCTCTCTCTCTCTCTCTTTCTCTCTCTCTCTCTCTCTCTCTCTCTCTCTCTTTCTCTCTCTCTCTCTCTCTCTCTCTCTCTCTCTCTCTCTCTCTCTCTTCGCACGAGGCACACGTATGGGATAAGATTTCCACATCCGAGACCCGGGTTTCGATCAGAGGACACGCATCACATGTACGCCCCGCGTACGAGGGCTACGCCCCGTGTAGATGTCCGCCTCACAGTATGCCCAACGTGCAGAGGACTTACGCCTAACGTAGTCAGCTGCTTCGGTCCCTATAAATAGAGACCGAAGTTTTCAGGATTTAAGTTACTTTCTCTTATCTCTCTCACTGCCTAAACCCATTTTTTCCACTTTAACCCCCCGAAGCCTCGGTATCATACCCGACACACGAAGCAAGCCCCGACACTCCGAAGTTCTCGAGAAAATTTTATTTTCAAGACAAAACTCTGCCCGAGTAAGGCTGGTTTTCAACTAAAATCCCCGGTTTTTATCACAAAAAGTCATATTTTGAGTCGAAGTGCTGCCCAAATTATCATTTAACCCCCGGTAATTTCACGGTGAGTTTCAATATAAGGACAATTGTATGTTATGTCTTATATGTTCAATATGCTTTCCCATGTTATTATGATAATGAGCTATACCATAGGCCACAAAGTGTATTACATAAGCATCACTTGGGTACTGGTATGTAGTCTTTGGCCATGAAGTGTATGACATATGCATCACTTTGGCATAGCAGAATACAAAGACATGACTGAAAGCCTGTGTATTCTAGTGAAATGATATTCTGAAATTATATTTTCTTCGCCACTTGGGCTGAAGTCTTATTGGTGTATATCAAGTATTGGAAAATAAATGTCTCATTGAATTCAAATCTTTGAATCTGATTATTTTTTGTTGTGGAAAGCATGTCATATGATGCTCATTTGCCTATCTTGTTCCTTGTCCCTCTTTGCTTCTGTCATATTGATATGTATATGGCATAATGTTATATTGTAATTGTTATTGACCTCACTAAGCCTCACCCGCTTATCCATCTCAATGTTTAAAACTATTGCATGTGATAAGCATTCAGTATAGTTTTGTACTGGTAGAAGATGTAGAATAGATAATATTATAATTTTTGTATTGTATTCTTGGGAAAGTATGTAATATGTGTAAAACTTTGTAAAAATCTAAATAGCCCGTTTGTATCCAGTTTATGTAAATAAACTATCAATGTAAAATATTATTTTATGAATATACATGTAGCATGTTTTCGGAGTAATAATATTGTGAAGTATGAAAGTTTGGGTCTTTCAGAAATATGATCTAGTTTTAGAAAGAATGGAGTATATGTCTTTCACATATATCATGAAAAACACACCAAATCATGCATACACACATAGATCTATACAAAAAACCTTGTATTCTCCCCTAAAACATAGTAAAAACTGAAAATATGGGGTATTAACTTACTTTAAGGTGTTGGATTATGTTTTGGTGAAGAGCTTGGAGGAGATTTCGGCCTAACACACTTCTTTGAGAGGATCCTCGAAAAATATGATGATTCTAGGATTATAAACACGAGATTTGTGATGTTTTGAGGAAGATCTAAACATAAGATGGATTTATTCAACTTAATAATGAAGTAACTTACCTAGAATGTGATTTTGAAGTGATTTACTTTGAGCTAACCCACAGAAATTACGGTTTTTAAAGAGAAAATGGGAGGACTTTTCATTGTTTCTTTGAGAGGATTTCATTGTGAGTTTGAAGTGGAACTGAAGGTGGTGGTGAAGTGTTTAGGTCGAGGATAAGAAGAGGAAATAGTGAGAGAGGTTAGATGGTTTTTACTTAATGGTTAATTACCTCTTGATCTTGATATTTGATGGATAATTTGCATGGATATCCTCCATGCAAATATTATGTGTCATCTTTAGAACTAATTCAACATTTTCCTTTTTTTTTTTCTTTTTTCATAAAACTGAGAATGAGAGGGAGGGAAAAAGAGAAGGAAAGAGTTTGGGTCTTTTCATGATTATGTTCAAAATTATGAGGCCCAAGTTGAAGATTTTTGGCCCATCGGGCCCTATGAGGGTTTACGGCCCAATAGTGATGGGGAAAAAGGAGTTTACAACCCATTAGGGTTCAAGAAACCATTTACGGCTCAATTAAGGCCCATGATGACAAAGTGAGATATTTTAGTCCCAATAAGGCCCATGAGAAGTCTTGTGGTCGAAAATGTTATTATTTAATGAATATGGATCTATTTAAGGCCCAATTAGGGTTCCTCAATTGAAAATAACAAAATTGAGAGTTTACTGGCCCATTAGGCAGATCGTGGTCCATCCTGAGTTTGAACTAGGATATTAGGGTTTCAAACCCATAGTTAGGTATATGAGATGCATTGAATTATGTTTTGAATTTCACTCATGAGTTTTGATTCAAATGATTGATTTTGAATGAGCATAGTACATGACATCAACTTAGGTTTCAAGTTATACAAGAGTTGATTTTTACATGAAGACATAATTTCCTAGCCAAAAATGCTAGTTGTGACATCATCCCCCCGTTAGAGAGAAATTCGTCCCGAAATTCTTTTGAAAGATAGAACTATGAACGAGAGAATAGGTGAGGGTACTTCTGCTTCATATGGTCTTCATGTTCCCATGTGAATTCTGATCCATGCTTAGTGTTCCATCGAACCTTCACAATCAGTATGCGACTTTGTTTCGTACGCTTCACTTCCTTGTCCATTATCTCAACCGGTTCCTCGGCGAACAGGAGATTCTCGTTTATTTCGATCTCTTCCAGAGGAATAACAAGGGTTTCATCTGATAAGCACTTTTTCAGGTTTGAGACGTGGAACACGGGGTGTACATTGTTGAGCTCCGTAGGTAGCTGTAGCTTATAAGCCACCAGACCAATTCGGGTAAGAATCTCAAACGGTCCGATGTATTGTGGATTTAGTTTTCCATGTTTCCCGAAATGGATCATTCCCTTACAGGGAGAGACCTTTAATAGAACCTAATCTTTGACTTGGAATTTCATAGGCTTTCGTCGTTTTTCAACATAACTCTTTTGTTGGTCTCGCGATGCTTGGAGTCAGACTTTGATTTAGATTATCTTTTCTATCGTTTCTCAAATAATCTCTGGTCCTGTAAGAGTGTTGCTTGGTGATTGCCCTTTTGCCAGCTGGGTGTCACCTACCTCAGCCCAGCAGAGAGGCGATCTGCATTTGCGACCATACAAAGCCTCAAAAGGAGCAACCTTTATGTTGGTGTGATAGTTGTTGTTGTATGAGAACTAAATTAAAGGAAAATGAGTATCCAATGATTTGCCAAAATCGATCACACAGGCTCGGAGCATGTCCTCAAGTGTCTGGATGGTTCATCTGCTCTGGCCATCGGTTTGAGGGTGGTAAGCAGTGCTCATGTCTAGTTGTGTTCCCATCGCCTTCTGGAACGACTGCCGAAAATCATGAAGTAAATCTACTATCTCGATCCTGATGGGTTTTGAGCACTCTAACACTTCCTAAGTGTACATGCAACCCTAATAACCTTGGATCTATGTTTGTCTAATTATCATGCAAAGTTGAATTCCAAGGTTATATTCCTATCTAGAATACATGGGGAACAATTTTTCCTTGAATAAAAGATAGAATAACTTACCTTGTAGTTGCTTGTGTTCCTTGAAACCTTGTGAGCCTAGCACCCCAAGTGTGATGCCTCAAATGCTTCACACAGCACCAAATGCTCTTGGAAAGACTTTAGAGAGAATCCACACTTCTTGAAATTGGCCTAGCCCTCAAGTTTCTTATATGTCTTGTGTGTGTTTCCAATTTGTGGAGAATGGGACCTTTATATAGTGTTGTGTCATGACTCTTCATTTTCATGACCCATGGGTTTGTAACTCCCATGGAGCATCCATGGAGCATCCTATGGGTAAAGCCCAACTTGATAATCCATGGAGCCTTTTAGTCCACTATACAAGATATGAATGATTTACATAATCAACCCATATATTTAATTAATTATCCTTTGATCACTTAATTAATTCCAAATTAATTCTTTGATCAACCTAATCAAATAATATTATTAATATATTAGAACTTATAATATATTAATAATCTCCAAGTGATATTTCTCTCATTTAGTCTATCCAATTGCATGGTGCCATGCAACCCAAATGGACCATGCCGGGTCGGGTCAAGTACACCCCAGAAATAGTTATGGAATTAGACACCTTATCCAACAGTCTCCCACTTGGATAAGTCTAATAACTATAACTCTAGTACTTCAGGAACCGACTGGCAATCGTAGCTCTTTCAAGGTTTCTTGGAACTGAGAAGATGATGGTACGCCATTTAAGATAAGAGATCATATAATCCTCTGTTCTAGATATCAGCCGGAAAAATACATGGAACAATGTCTTACTTATTGTCTAGCAGTTTGTATCCTGATTTCCGATTTGTTTGACAAAGAACTTATTGAACACATCAACTTAGTTCTGACCGGGCCCGGTACATAGGTCAAAACAAAATCATCGAGGGGCCCAGATATCAGCTTCTAATCCAAGAAGGAACAGATAAACTTCGACTCATATGTTTGTTCTACCACTCATTGAATTACACACAAAAGCACGTTTTATAACATCGAGTTACCAATGCGTTTTCGTACAATCAATGCATAACCAACTCGTAAGTAACAAATCATATCTCTAGGTTTAAAGACTTATATGATATTACCGTCTCACGATCACTCGAGATGAGATTCCATGAAGTGATTCCAGTGAGCGTGGGTTGAGTCCAATGCTCAGAACTTATGAGCACTCATGATTGTTGTAGCCATATCCAACACCTTAGACCTCTGCAACCAATCATGACAGTCTTGATTCATACCTACTTCCGACATATGACCGACTGTGGAGGTTTGAATAATATGATATACCAACCAAAATTATTCTGGAAGTCAAAACATGCAAAAGAAATATAGTAAAAGATCGACAAGAGATAGCAACACTTTACTCATAAATAAAACACCTTTTATTCATCATCAAATGTCAATTACACTTTACAAATTTCCGGGTTATCTAACTACTAAAACTTATATCATCCTTCAGCCCTATGCTCCGAGCATGCTGGAGATGCTTAACCCTACTCAGTCCCTTCGTGAGGGGATCTGCTGGGTTCTCATCCGATGATACCCTCTTCGCCACGAGGAGTCCTTCTTCAATTCGATGTCTGATAAAATGGTATTTTCTGTCGATGTGTCTGGATCTCCCGTGATCCCTTGGTTCCTTGGCTAAGGCAACAACACTTTCACTATCACAGAAAATTTCCATTGGCTCTTTAATAGCTGGTACAACTCCAAGGTCTCCAATGAAGTTCTTCAGCCATATCGCCTCCTTTGCCGCCTCACTAGCTGCAATATACTCTGATTCACAAGTAGAATCTACCACTGTCTCTTGCTTGGAACTCTTCCAAGAAATTGCTCCTCCGTTTAGGGTAAAGACCCACCCCGACTGAGAGCGGAAATTATCTATATCAGTCTGGAAGCTAGCATCACTGTACCCTACAACTCTCAAGTCATCACTCCCACCGAGGGTAAGGACCCAATCCCTAGTCCTCCGTAGGTACTTGAGAATATTCTTTACCGCAGTCCAGTGTGCCTTGCCAGGGTTCCCCTGATACCTGCTAACCATGCTTAGGGAAAAGGCTACATCAGGTCGAGTACACGTCATAGCATGCATGATCGATCCTACAGCCGAAGCATAAGGTATTCGACTCATTTCTACTATCTCAGCCTCAGTGCTAGGGCTTTGTGTCTTACTCAATCTGGCGTTACTCTGGATAGGTAACTCTCCTTTCTTGGAATCCTGCATGCAGAATCTCTTCAGCACCTTATCCAAGTATGTACTCTAACTAAGTCCAATTAGTCTTTTACTCCTGTCTCTCAAAATCTTTATCCCTAGGATATAGGCAGCTTCACCAAGGTCCTTCATAGCGAAACACTTCCCAAGCCAGGACTTTACTTCCTGCAGGGTTGGGATGTCATTTCCTATGAGTAGTATGTCATCCACATACAGTACCAAAAAACTGACTATGCTCCCACTAGCCTTGATATAGACACAAGATTCATCTTCACTCCTCGAAAAGCCAAATTCCTTGACTTTCTCATCAAAACAAAGATTCCACCTGCGAGGTGCCTGTTTCAATCCATAAATGGATTTCTCGAGTTTACACACTCTATTAGGGTACTCGTTGCTGACAAAACCCTCTGGCTGACTCATGTAAACATCTTCAGCCAACTTTCCATTCAGGAAAGCGGTTTTGACATCCATTTGCCATATTTCATAGTCATGAAATGCAGCTATGGCTAACAGAACCCGAATAGACTTAATCTTGGCTACTGGAGAAAAGGTCTCATCATAGTCCACTCCAGGAATTTGAGAGAAGCCCTTTGCAACTAGTCTAGCCTTATAAGTGTGTACTTTACCATCCATGTCAGTCTTCTTCTTGAAGACCCATTTGCACCCAACAGTCTTACGACTTGGTACATTCTCAACCAAGTTCCAAACTTGATTGTCATACATGGATTGTATATAGCTATCCATGGCCTCTTTCCACTTGGTAGCCTCAGGGCCTGCCATGGCTTTCGTGTAGCTGTTAGGTTCATCCAGACCTACTAGTGTCTCATCACTAATAAGTGTCTCACCTTCCGCAGTAATATGGAAACCATAGTAATGCTCAGGTGCATTCCTAACTCTCGTGGAACGCCTCAGAGGTACAGGCTCATCAACTAGCTCAACAGGAGTTTCCTCCTCAAGTTGAGGGCTAGTGTTTGAAGTTCCTTCACCGCTTGATTCTTGAATTTCTTCAAGATCAATTTGCCTCCCACTGTCTCCTTGGCTTATAAATTCTCTTTCTCGAAAGACTCCTCTTCTTGCTACAAAGACCACATTGTCACTAGGTCTGTAGAAGAGGTAACCAAAGGATTGCTGTGGGTAGCCAATGAAAATACACCTCTCGCTTCGAGGTTCGAGCTTATCATGAGTCTCGCGTCTCACGAAAGCCTCGCAACCCCAAATCTTGATGTGGTCTAGTTTAGGTACTTTACTAGTCCACATCTCGTGAGGAGTTTTGGCAACTTTCTTTGTAGGGACTAGATTAAGAATATGGGCGACAGTCTCTAAGGCATACCCCCAAAATGAGATTGGTAGCGTAGCTCGACTCATCACGGAACGAACCATATCCAACAAGGTTCGATTACGCCTCTCAGCTACACCATTCAACTGTGGTGTCCTGGGAGGTGTCAATTGTGAGACAATCCCACATTCCCTAAGATAATCGAGGAACTCTGAACTAAGATACTCACCTCCTCGATCGGATCGAAGCATCTTAATGTTCCTGCCCAATTGATTCTCGACTTCCTGTTTAAATTCCTTAAACCTCTCGAAAGTCTCTGACTTATGCTTGATTAAGTAGACATATCCATATCTACTGTAATCATCAGTGAAAGTCAAATAATAACGATTAGCATCCCTTGTGGCATGTTTGAATGGTCCACACACATCCGTGTGTACAAGGTCCAACAAACCTTCACCCCTCTCGCATGAGCCTGTGAAGGGTGACTTTGTCATTTTTCCAAGTAAGCATGATTCGCAACTATCATCTGACTTTAGGTCAAATGACTCTAAGACTCCATCCTTTTGGAGTTGGCCTATGCGTTTCTTGCTTATATGTCCAAGACGACAATGCCATAATGATGCTTTATCCAAGTTATTATTATTAGTAGAATCAATACACAAAACATTATTTCCTAAATTATCTACAACAGATACAGCTTCATACACACCATCACAAGGTAATGCTTTAAAATAAAAGACATTATTATAGAAAACATCTATAGAACCAACTTCATTATTAAATGAAAAGGTAAACCCTTGTTTGTACAAAGCATGAAAGGAAATAATATTTCTTGCCATTCCTGGCGAATAACAACATTTATTCAAATCTAAACTAAACCCACTACTTAGCGATAAAGTATAAACTCCAATCTTGGTGACAGGTGAAGCTTTCCTATTCCCCATGATCAAGTTTATTCTTCCTTGCTCCACATTCTCACTTCTTCTTAGTCCCTGCAAGTCACAACAAATATGAATACCACAACCGGTATCAAGGACCCAAGATTTAGAATGGGGTGAGTTATTAGAAATGATAGTGTAAGTACCTACGTGGTTGGGTCTAACTTTCCCATCCTTCACATCCTGCTGGTACTTTGGGCAGTTCCGCTTCCAATGAGACTTTTCATGGCAATAGAAGCATTCAACCTCTTTTGGGTCAGAAGAAGGAGTGACGAAACCTTTCTTGGTTCCACTTGAAGAAGAGCCATCAAGGGTCCGAGCCTTGGTACCCTTCGAGGATCTCTTTCTCTTCCTCCATCGATTCTTCCCAATTGCCAAAACCGGAGTTGAGTTTGGAGTAGGAGTGATAGCAACCGACTTCCCCTTAAGACCTGATTCTGCGGTCTTGAGAAGTCCCTGAAGTTTGCTGAGTGTGACTTCTTCCTTATTCATGTGATATGTCATGCGGAATTTATCATAGCACGATGGTAAGGAGTGCAAAATGATATCTATTGCAAGATCCTCAGGGAAGTTCACATTAAGCTTCAGCAAACGATCCACATACCTTTGCATTTTCTGCATGTGGCTCGTGACGGATTCCCCGTCCTTCATCATGGTTGTTATCATGGAGCAGATGATTTCATACCTCTCTTGTCTTGCACTTTGATGGTATCTTTCCATCAAACCTTGGTGCATTTCATAAGGGTAGAAATCTTCATAAGACTTTTGGAGTTCCGCTGTCATCGTGGCCATCATGATGCAAGCCACTTTCGTAGCATCCCTTTCATGTGCCCGAAATTCAGCGATCTCCTGAGGAGTTGCAGTGGTCTCATCAATCTCCTTAAGCTCCTTGTCAAGGACATATTCTTTGTCCTCGTAGCGGGTAATCATCCTGATGTTTCTGATCCACTCATTGAAGTTGGATCCATCAAAGGTGACTTTCCCACACAAGTTCATAAGGGTAAAGGAGCCATTAGGATTAGAGCCAGAAGCAACATTGTTTGAAGACATCTGAAAGAAAAAGGACAAGATTAGTTTAGATATAAGAGAGTCCTTAATAAAACACCCAAATGTAATATTAAGGCTAGGATCCAATCACAATATAATATAACTTAGAAGAGGTATGCCGTAATCTAAGCTATACCATATTTGAAAGGTAGGTGAATGACGATTCACCAATTTCCACCACGAAAACCGAAATATTTAAGTATTAGGTTTTTTGATTGGTTCTTAGAAATTCCTAGATACTTTGAGATTCAATGAACTTTTCAAAGGCATGTTTCAATCTCGAGTGTGCCCTCCAAGTTTTGTGACTGGGATGCCGAGGATCACAAAACGAGGTGTGAAGTAACCATGCAAATCACTTGGTACCCTTAAAAGTTTATCACTCAATCGATGTGCCGGTAAACCACACACGCTCCATCGATACTATAATAAACCCTAAGTCACCCTTTACCTACCTTGTTAAGTCCAAGTTAGTGTGCCGGTTAACCACACACGCTCCACCAACGACTTAATCAAAGTGTAAAGTGTAATTTCATGGATTAGCACCTTATTCACATTTTTCCTAAAGTAACTAAGATTGGGAATTTAATAAAAACATTTAGTTACTTTATAATATTCATCATACTTTGAATGAGAATTTATAAGTCTTTGTCTTACCCGTTCGGCTAACGACCCTCCACCAGTCAAGCAAGCGGTGGGTGAGAGTAGACACCCATTAAGTCACCATTTTATAGGCAACAACCTTATACCCACCTTATAGACCGGCTTCGTGAATGAGGCGTACTAGCGGTAAGACGACTTTGTTCTTATACATATATATATATAATTATTAAATCATCATAATATAAGTACAAGGGTTGAATTTTAACTTTTAAAATTCTAAGGGTTGGAACTAAAGTTTAACTTAACTTTACTTGTTCCAAAACTTGAGGGCAAGTTTTGTAAACTTTCAAAACTTTTCATTTCTTGCAACTTATGAGTTTAATAGAGTAATAAAATGAGGACTTTTCATTTTTTTCTAACTCTTGTGTTCTTTTAATGGTTTTTAATCCAAGAGACTTTTGGTTTTCCATAACTTGAGGACAAGTTATGGACTCCATTAAAACACATTATGATCAAGAATTAAACTACCACATAGGTTACAAATAATTCCTATGATCATCTAAACATCATAAGAACAAGAATATGAATATGAACACCTTCAAGAATCAAAATCACATCAAACTTTGTAATTTTGATAACTAGTTGTTGTAAATGAGTTAGCAAATACATTACACCATCTAAAACAAGTTTTCAAGTACCAAAACAATTTAGGGTAATGTATCCAATCCATTTCCAGCAATTGAAGTTGAAATTCTGCACTCTGTCGACCCTACTCGCCGAGTGCATGAACCTACTCGGCGAGTAGGTTGAAGATACAAGTGGACTCGGCGAGTCCCCCCATGGACTCGGCGAGTCCATCAGTCAGACAGCAAGATTTCGACTTTTTCTTTCAACTTTTAAGCACAAATAAAAAGCAAACAAGCCTAGGCTCTGATACCACTGATGGGTTTTGAGCACTCTAACACTTCCTAAGTGTACATGCAACCCTAATAACCTTGGATCTATGTTTGTCTAATTATCATGCAAAGTTGAATTCCAAGGTTATATTCCTATCTAGAATACATGGGGAACAATTTTTCCTTGAATAAAAGATAGAATAACTTACCTTGTAGTTGCTTGTGTTCCTTGAAACCTTGTGAGCCTAGCACCCCAAGTGTGATGCCTCAAATGCTTCACACAACACCAAATGCTCTTGGAAAGACTTTAGAGAGAATCCACACTTCTTGAAATTGGCCTAGCCCTCAAGTTTCTTATATGTCTTGTGTGTGTTTCCAATTTGTGGAGAATGGGACCTTTATATAGTGTTGTGTCATGACTCTTCATTTTCATGACCCATGGGTTTGTAACTCCCATGGAGCATCCATGGAGCATCCATGGAGCATCCTATGGGTAAAGGCCAACTTGATAATCCATGGAGCCTTTTAGCCCACTATACAAGATATGAATGATTTACATTATCAACCCATATATTTAATTAGTTATCCTTTGATCACTTAATTAATTCCAAATTAATTCTTTGATCAACCTAATCAAATAATATTATTAATATATTAGAACTTATAATATATTAATAATCTCCAAGTGATATTTCTCTCATTTAGTCTATCCAATTGCATGGTGCCATGCAACCCAAATGGACCATGCCGGGTCGGGTCAAGTACACCCCAGAAATAGTTATGGACTTAGACACCTTATCCAACAGATCCGAGATAATAGATACTAGCACCCCATGAGGTCTCACGGTCTCTTTTATATAGATTCGTGTTAATCTTTCCATCTTGTATGATTCTTTTATTGGCAGGAAATGGGCAGATTTGGTTAACCTATCAACAATCACCAAGATAGCATCCAATTCGTCTGCTTTTTTAAGTAATTTGGTTATGAAGTCTATGGTAATCCTTTCCCATTTCCACTCGGGTATCACTGGCTATTGTAATAACCCCAAGGGCTTCTGATACTCCACTTTCACTTTGGCGCAAGTGAGATACTTTCCCACATAAGTGGTGATCTCTGCCTTCATATTTGGCCACCAATATTGTAGTTTGATGTCCAAGTGCATTTTATGCGAACCTGGATGAACGCTATATCGTGTTTTATGAGCCTTGTTCATGACTATCTCTCCGAATCCCCAAATTTTAGGTCCCAGATTCCATTCATGAAGTAGTAAGCTCCGTCCTCTTTGGCTTCAAGGTTTTTATCCATCCCACGCAGCGTTTCATTTGCAGCATTCTTTGGCTTCAATGCCTCTTATTGGGCTCCCCTA
Source organism: Lactuca serriola (assembly GCF_051521515.1). Lineage (NCBI taxonomy): Eukaryota > Viridiplantae > Streptophyta > Magnoliopsida > Asterales > Asteraceae > Lactuca > Lactuca serriola. Next base: position 126,696,344 of record NC_136411.1, on the reverse strand, counting down.
ATCTGTGAGGTTAGGTGGGACTGGATGGTTATCGATAATGTCTTCACCCGTCAACCAAAGTATTCCTTCCTGCTCAGGGCATCGGCTACCACGTTAGCCTTTACTGGGTGGTACTTGATATTACATTCATAATCATTTAGCGACTTCACCCACTTTCGTTGCCTCATGTTCAACTCCTTTTAATTTAGAATGTGCTGGAGGCTTTTGTGATCCGTGAAGACGGTGCACTTTGTATTGTAGAGGTAGTTCCTCCAAATCTTTAGGGAAAAGAGCACAGCTCCTAGCTCGAGATCATGGGTGGTGTAATTTACTTCATGTGTCTTCAATTGTCTAGATGCGTAAGCTATCACCTTTCCACGTTGCATGAGGACACAACCTAACCCTTGGTTCGAAGCATCGCAATAGACTATGAAGTCTTCGGTTCCCTCTGGTAAGGATAGCACTAGTGCACTACCGTGGGCTCGCTTCAAGGTTTGGAAGGCAGCTTCTTGCTTGTCCATCCAGTTGAAATATAAGCCTTTTTTCTGTCAAAGTGGCGAGGGGCTCGGCTATCTTGGAAAAGTTCTAAATAAAACTTCGGTAGTAGCCTGCAAGACCCAAGAATTGTCGAATTTCCGTTGGTGTTTTCGGAATCGCCCAGCCTTCAATGGCCTTGATCTTGGAAGGATCTATGTGAATCCCTTCCTCACTAACTACATGACCCAAGAAGTTTACACTGCGAATTCAGAACTCGCATTTGGAGAGTTTTGCATATAGCCTTTCAGCTCTTAGGGTTTCCAAGATTTCACGGAGATGTTGACTGTGCTCCTCCTTGCTTCGGGAGTATATGAGAATATCATCGATGAAGACAACTATGAAATTATCTAGGAATGGGTGGTAGACTCGATTCATGAGGTCCATAAATTATGTGGGGGTATTTGTCATACCAAAGGGCGTCACAACAAATTCGTAATGACCGTATCGAGTTCGGAAAGCATTTTTTTGGAATGTCCTCTTCTCGGATCTTGAGTTGATGATAACCGGATCTTAGATCTATTTTGGAGAAGTAACTAGCTCCTTGAAGCTTGTCAAATAGATCGTCAATCCGAGGGAGTGGGTAACGGTTTTTGACAGTGAGTTTATACAATTCCCAATAATTGATGCACATTCTGAAGGATCTGTCCTTCTTTTTGACAAACAAGACTGGAGCTCCCCAGGGGGAGAAGCTTGGTCTGATTAATCCTTTTCTCAACAATTCACTTAATTGACTAGATAACTCCTGCATTTCGGCAGGAGTTGACCTGTAGGGTGACTTGGCAATTGATGTGGCTCCTGGTATGAGGTCGATTCGAAATTCAACTTGTCTTTCTAGGGGTATTCCTGGAAGGTCTTCAGGAAATACATTCGGGAAGTCGCATGCCACTGGGATGTCTTTAATGTTTATTTCTTCTTTGGCTTTGTCCACAACATGAGCGAAGAAAGCATAGTTCTTCTTGTGAAGGCACTTATGTGCCTTGATGCACGAGATAAGATGAAGATTGGTGCCAGGGTTATCACCATAGGTTATTAGGGTTTCGTGATTGGGGAAGTGAAGGCGAACGACCTTCTCGTGAAACATAATATCAACATGGTGGGGGCTTAACCAATCCATGTCGATTAGCACATCAAAACTCCGAATATTTACTGGCATCAAATCTATTTGAAATGTATGGTTGTTTAGTGTTAATGTGCACCATACATAAACATCTTTGGTTGTTTTGGTTTTCCCATTAGCCATCTCCACCATGAAGGCTTCATTTAGCTTCTGGAGTTGTTGGTTTTGTAAGTTTTTGAATTTGTTACTAACGAAGCTCCGCTTAGCTCCATTATCGAATAAGATGCATGTGAAATTGTTGTTAAGTGGGAAATTACGAGTAATAACCATTGGGTCTTGAATTGCCTCACCCTGAACCGAAGTCAGGATCCTTCCTGATCCTCCTGCCCCTTGGTTGTTGGCTTTGGGGAAATTGTGTCTGAAATGACCGCTTCCTCCACATCCATAACAAGTGTGACTAGTACCAACGTTATTGTTCTTATTATTGTTGCGGTTGTTACTGTTGTTGTTGTTGTTTGGATATTGGTTTTGATGGGGATAATGTAACAGCCCGGAATTCCAGGTATCTTTATTGTTTAATTATTTTGTGTTTTGAGAGGGGACTCGGCGAGTTGGAGCTCAGACTCGCCGAGTAGGGTCGCGATTCTGGACACGGGATTCGTCTGGACTCGGCGAGTCCAGGATATGGACTCGGCGAGTCTGCGCTGTTTAATGAAACCCTAATTTCCCGGTCCTAAGCCCTATTTAAAGGACCTTATGGCCCTCATTTGCGGCCACCTTGAACCCTAAGAGCCCCCATACGACTGTGAGCCCTTGTGAGTGTATTTGGAGGCCATTTGTTCACCATTTTGTGTGATATTACAAGAAAGGAGGGAGAGGATCAAACTTGAGGAGTTGGGGAACTTGGATCTGTTGCTAATTCATCAAGGGAGTCTTCTTGAGGTAACTTTCAGAGCCAAACTTCGTGTTTTGTGTTGATGTGTCAAATCTAGGGTTTCTTCTTGCATTTCTTGGCTTAAATTGGAAGTATGAAAGGTTCCATGGAGATATGGAACCTAGATCTGGGCCTTAGCAGGTCCAGGAGACCCCATATGACTAGCTTTATGTCCATCCTTTTGAGTTAGAAGCTAAGGTGGTCATATTAGAGGTTGTTTCCCCAAAATAAGCCTTGTACGCATTGCATGGCAACCAAGACTGAGACTTTACGTGACAAATAAGCTTGGGAAGGCCAGATCTATGAATGGATGGAACGGATCTGACCGCAAAAGCCAGTTTTAGCTGGTGCATGGCATGGACTCGCCGAGTCTGATGAACAGTCTCGATGAGTCGCTTGAAGATTGTCCTTGAGGACACCCAGTGTGTAGTCCTGACCGAGTTATGGTTGACTCAGTGAGTCAGGATGAGTTAGAGAGGGTCGACAGGTGGACTGAGTCGAGCTGGGACTCGCCGAGTTGTTCTTGAGACTCGACGAGTTGAGTCAGGGTGGCCCCACGACTCTCCCAGGTGGAACTCGTCGAGTCAGGGGAAGCACTCGACGAGTAAGAAGGGAATCCTAGGGAGTTGACAAATACACCTAGACTCGCCGAGTTGCCCTTGTGCACTCGCCGAGTCCGGTCAAGTTGACCGTTGACCGTTGACCGTTGACCAGAGTTGACCTATGTTTGACTTCTTAGGGATAGTCAAACTTAGAAGATAAAAGTATTAATAAAAGATGTATGATGTTATAGGTAGATTGTAGCTCGGCGGATCGAGCACGAGTGACTTCGGGATTTGCTAGTTTTCGATATTCGCGAGGTGAGTCTTCTCACTATACTGTACCCGGAAGGGTTTGACTGTGTGACCGGAAGGTCGGATATGATATGTGATATATGTGCTATATGTGATAAGTTAATTGTTATACGTGCTATGTATGTTATGTGGGCCGGAAGGCATTATGTTATGGGCCGGAAGGCGTGTAATGTGGACCGTAAGGTTGGCGTGGGTAGGACCGGAAGGTTTACCCAACAGGGACGGAAGTCCCCTGAGACACATGGACCGGAAGGTCAGGGCCTGGAAAGGCGTATGTGCGTAATTTGTATTTTGGGGAACTCACTAAGCAATTATGATTACAGTTGTTGTGTATGTGTTTCAGGTACTAGCGAGGACCGTGGGAGGGCGCCGGCGTGATCTGTACACACTGATAGATGTTTTGTGATCTTGGGATTCATATGATTTGTATTCTGTTATGACACATGGAATGTTTATGCCTTGTTTTGAATGAAAACACTTTATTTTGAAATGAAAAATTTGTTTGAAATTTACGTTGTTACAAATTGGTATCAGAGCCTTGGTTTGAGGGATTCGGGTGCACCTTCGGGCGTAATTGAACTCAAACCGAGGATTTGAGGAAAACTTTTTAAATAAAGGCATAAACTTTTATAAATGATTTTGTGGTAAGCAAGAATGAAGCAGTGTGTACGATCAGTCAGCGCCCGAACGGTAAAGATCCCCAAAATATCTTACAATGTTATGTTAAGAGATGTGATATGATATGAATTGTTATGCATGCTAGAAGACTAGGTATTCATGATAGGACTAGAGTGGCCTGATTTGTGATGCCTTAGTCTAGGAAAGTTTGCCGATATGAAATGCTTTGATAGCGTGCGGGTAGATAGTGCATAACAAAAGTAGAGTACTCACTATCCGGGGTTTGGGGAGGAAGACTTGGGATGAATGCTGATGCGGTGTGGTCGGTAGTATTGGGCCCGTACTACCGAAGACACCGGGTCAGGGGGAAACCCAAGTAAGAATCCCTAGATATCGGAGACTGAGTAGGGTTGCGTTATCGGGTGCGATTATACTCGATGGAGTCTCTGATAGTTTTATGTTGTATTTCAGAGACATCATGGTTGGACCACGCCACAGACCGAGTACGAGCGGTGTGAGTGACGAGGAGATTCGTCAGATGATTCATGAGGAGGTGGCTGCAGCGATCCGGGCTGAGATTCTGGAGATGTTTGGGTCTATTAAGACCACCTTGATGGAGACTTTTGATGAGCGGTACGCCGCATTGACTGAGGCTGCAGCCGCTGCAGCTACCACAACTGTGGCCGCTGCCAGGCCACAGGGGGGTGACTCGTTGCTGTTTCGGGAGTTCAGCAACACGAAGCCACCTGAGTTTGATGGGACGCAGGATCCGATTGCTGCGATGAGGTGGATCGTTGATATTGAGGGGTGCTTCCACACTTGTTCATGTCCGTAGCATCTGAGGGTATGGTTCGCTTTGAACCAGCTCCGTCTGGGAGCGAAGGATTGGTGGAAGTTCGTGACGGGGAACTTCACTTTGGCAGAGATTTCAGTAGTGACATGGGAGAGGTTTACCTCTATGTTCAGAGACGAGTACGTTCCCCCGGTGGAGAGGGAACGATTGGTTCAGGAGTTCTTGACCCTCAAGCAGGGTACTGATTCGGTTACAGTGATCACGCGGAAGTTTCATGAGAGGGCGATGTTCTACCCCGAGCTGATGTCCACAGAGCAGGCTCGGATGAGTCGGTACTTGGGTGTTTTGAGGAGGGATATCCGGGAGTTTGTGTCAAACTCCACCTATCATACCTTTGCTGAGCTTCAGGCGAATGCCAGGAAGCGCGAGATCGAGTTGGAGACCCAGGCCAGGGAGGAGGCCGAGTCTCAGCGGGTGGACCGGCGGCCGGCTCAGTCTCAGCCGGCAGCCAAGCGGACTAAGTCCGCTGATTCGAGGACGGGAGGTTCGAAGGGCCGCACTTGCGGAAAGTGCGGCAAGGGTCATGAGGGGACATGTCGATCTGGTGCTTGCTACAAGTGTAGCAAGGAGGGGCACATCGCCAGGGATTGCCCCAAGGGGTTTATGGTTTGCTTTCATTGCAACCAGACAGGCCATCGGAAGGCCGAGTGCCCTCAGCTTCTTCAGGGATCTGCACCTGCTGCCAGGGCTACTAAGACTCGACCGGTGAAGGTCGAGGCCCCGAGGGCTCGTGGGAGAGCCTTTCAGTTGACTGCGGAGGAGGTCCGTGCTGCGCCCGATGTTGTGGCAGGTATGCTTTATTTCATGTATTTATTTTGATGTTGAGATGTTATGCTTATGTTATGTTAAGCGTAGGTACTTTCCTTGTGAACTCTGTGCCTGCTTTAGTGCTATTTGACTCAGGTGCGAGTCGGTCTCTTGTATCTTTGGCCTTTAGTCAGCATATCAGCGTTAGTCGTGAGCCGTTGAGTCGGCCTCTGAGAGTTTCTATAGCTGACGAGAGGGTGATTTGTGCCATGGAGGTTCTCCGGGGATGTGTGTTAGAGATTTTCGGGGTCGAGTTTCCAATTGATCTAATTCCTATTGCGATGGGTGATGTCTGTGTCATTGTGGGCATGGACTGGTTGAGCCGATTCGGCGCCGTCATCGACTGTGAGCGTCAGCTGGTGACTATACGAGATCCTAGTGGGGGAGTTCTTTCGGTGTACGGCGAGGGTACCCGTTCAGGATCAGCTTTTTGTTCGGCCGCTAGGGCGAGGCAGTGTTTACAGCAGGGCTGTAAGGGTTTTGTGGCGTATGTGATGGATACGTGGGAGGCTTCCGAGAGACCGAGATCAGTTGAGGAGGTTCCAGTGGTGCGTGAGTTTCCAGATGTTTTTCCCGAGGAGCTGCCGGGAGTACCTCCTGTGAGGCAAGTAGAGTTTGGTATTGATCTGGTTCCGGGGGCCGCGCCTATCGCTAAGGTGCCTTATCGTCTTGCACCTCCAGAGATGCAAGAGTTGTCCTCGCAGCTTCAAGAGTTGTTGGGAAAGGGATTCATTCGGCCAAGCAGCTCGCCGTGGGGAGCACCTATTCTGTTCGTCAAAAAGAAGGATGGTTCACACCGGATGTGCATTGATTACCGGGAGTTGAACAAGTTGACGGTCAAGAACCGTTACCCGTTACCGAGGATCGACGATTTATTCGATCAGTTGCAGGGAGCATCTTGGTTTTCCAAGATCGATCTGAGGTCGGGGTACCATCAGGTGAGGGTACGGGATGAGGATGTCCAGAAGACAGCGTTTAGGACGCGATATGGGCATTATGAGTTTGTGGTGATGCCTTTTGGGCTCACCAATGCCCCGGCTGTGTTCATGGATCTCATGAACAGGGTATGCAGGCCGATGTTGGATCGGTTGGTGATTGTATTCATCGATGATATTCTGGTGTATTCGAGATCTAGAGAGCAGCATGAGGAGCATTTGAGGGAGGTCATTGGGGTGTTGAGATCGGAGAAGCTTTATGCAAAGTTCTCCAAGTGTGATTTCTGGTTGCGGGAGGTCCAGTTCCTAGGACACCTCGTTAACCAGGAAGGGATTCTGGTCGACCCGGCCAAGGTTGAGGCGGTGATGAGTTGGGAAGTGCCGAAGTCACCATCTGAGATCAGGAGTTTCCTCGGGTTGGCAGGGTATTATCGGAGATTTATCAAGGATTTCTCCAAGATCGAAGTGCCGCTCACCAGATTGACCCGGAAGGGTGTTGCATTCTCATGGGGTCCCGAGCAGCAGACCTCCTTTGAGACACTTCGCCAAAGGTTGTGCGAAGCCCCGGTATTAGCTCTCCCGGAAGGGATGGAGGATTTTGTAGTATATTGTGATGCATCGATTTTGGGGCTGGGTGCAGTGTTGATGCAGAGGGGTCATGTGATAGCTTATGCGTCGAGGCAGCTGAAGTCTCATGAGACGAGATATCCCACGCATGATTTAGAGTTGGGGGCAGTAGTGTTCGCTCTCAAGATTTGGCGTCACTACTTGTATGGGGTTCGATGTACGATATACACGGACCATAAGATCTTGAAGTATTTGATGGATCAGCCCAACCTAAATATGCGTCAGAGGAGGTGGTTGGATGTGGTCAAGGATTATGATTGTGAGATCCTATACCACCCAGGCAAGGCTAATGTGGTAGCCGATGCGTTGAGCCGCAGGGCGGAGAGCACTCCACTGCGAGAAGTATGTTTGAGATTGACCGTGATAGCTCCAGTATTGGATGCTATTCGTGGGGCGCAGGCCGAGGCTGTACGACCGGAGATGCTGAAGAGAGAGCGGGTCGTTGGTTTGGTTTCAGAGTTCGTTACGGATGGACGAGGGCTTATGACGTTTCAGGGTCGGATTTGGGTACCGTTCGTGGGTGGTACGCGTATTACTTTGATGGAAGAGGCTCATCGGTCGAAGTTTTCGATCCATCCGGGGGCTACGAAGATGTATTTGGATTTGAGGAAAGAGTATTGGTGGCCCTGTATGAAGAGGGACGTCGCATGGTTCGTTGAGAGGTGCTTGACCTACCGCAGGGTTAAGGCCGAGCACCAGAGACCGCATGGCAAGTTGCAGCCATTGGAGGTTCCCGAATGGAAGTGGGAACAGATCATTATGGATTTCATCACCAAATTGCCGAGGACTACCAGAGGAGTTGATGCAATTTGGGTGATTGTGGATAGGTTGACGAAGAGCGCTCACTTCCTTGCCATCAGTGAGAGTTCTTCAGCGGAGAAGTTGGCGGAAATATATGTGAGAGAAGTGGTATCTCGGCATGGGGTGCCGATCTCGATTGTTTCAAACCGTGATGTGCGCTTCACTTCCAGATTCTGGAAGAAATTCCATGAGGAGCTGGGTACTAAATTGCATTTTAGTACCGCATATCATCCCCAGACAGACGGCCAGAGCGAGCGGACGATTCAGACGCTGGAAGACATGCTTCGAGCGTGTGTGTTAGATTTCGGGGGTAGCTGGGATGCGTATTTACCCTTGGCAGAGTTTTCCTACAACAACAGCCATCATTCGAGCATTGGTATGCCACCCTTTGAGCTGTTGTATGGTAGGAGGTGTCGGACCCCCATTTGCTGGGGAGAGGTTGGGCAGAGAGTGATGGGCAGTACAGAGATCGTGCTTCAGATGACAGAGCAGATTCAGCAGGTCAGACAGAGGTTGTTGACCGCCCAGAGCCGACAGAAGAGTTATGCAGACAGACGCCGGTCCGAGCTTGAGTTTCAAGTCGGCGACTTCGTTCTCCTGAAGGTCTCTCCTTGGAAAGGAGTGATTCGATTCAGGAAGAGGGGCAAGTTGGGGCCCCGGTATATTGGGCCATTTCGTGTGATTGCAAGGATAGGCCGGGTAGCCTATCGTTTGGAGTTGCCAGCAGAGTTGGGGCAGATCCACGACACTTTTCATGTGTCGCAATTGAGGAAGTGTTTAGCCGATGAGTCGGCAGTGGTTCCATTAGAGGATATTCAGGTGGATGCGAGTCTGAATTATGCTGAGAGGCCTGTGGCCATCAGGGATCGGAAGATCAAGGTTCTGAGGAACAAGGAGGTACCTTTGGTGTTGGTTCAGTGGCAACACCAGAAGGGATCGGAGATGACCTAGGAGCCGGAGCGCGAGATGCGGGAGCAGCATCCGGAGCTATTTTCAAAGCGAGACTTCGAGGGCGAAGTCTAGTTCTAGTGGGGGAGAATTGTAACAGCCTGGAATTCCAGGTATCTTTATTGTTTAATTATTTTGTGTTTTGAGAGGGGACTCGGCGAGTTGGAGCTCAGACTCGCCGAGTAGGGTCGCGATTCTGGACACGGGATTCGTCTGTACTCGGCGAGTCCAGGATATGGACTCGGCGAGTCTGCGCTGTTTAATGAAACCCTAATTTCCCGGTCCTAAGCCCTATTTAAAGGACCTTATGGCCCTCATTTGCGGCCACCTTGAACCCTAAGAGCCCCCATACGACTGTGAGCCCTTGTGAGTGTATTTGGAGGCCATTTGTTCACCATTTTGTGTGATATTGCAAGAAAGGAGGGAGAGGATCAAACTTGAGGAGTTGGGGAACTTGGATCTGTTGCTAATTCATCAAGGGAGTCTTCTTGAGGTAACTTTCAGAGCCAAACTTCGTGTTTTGTGTTGATGTGTCAAATCTAGGGTTTCTTCTTGCATTTCTTGGCTTAAATTGGAAGTATGAAAGGTTCCATGGAGATATGGAACCTAGATCTGGGCCTTAGCAGGTCCAGGAGACCCCATATGACTAGCTTTATGTCCATCCTTTTGAGTTAGAAGCTAAGGTGGTCATATTAGAGGTTGTTTCCCCAAAATAAGCCTTGTACGCATTGCATGGCAACCAAGACTGAGACTTTACGTGACAAATAAGCTTGGGAAGGCCAGATCTATGAATGGATGGAACGGATCTGACCGCAAAAGCCAGTTTTAGTTGGTGCATGGCATGGACTCGCCGAGTCTGATGAACAGACTCGACGAGTCGCTTGAAGATTGTCCTTGAGGACACCCAGTGTGTAGTCCTGACCGAGTTATGGTTGACTCAGTGAGTCAGGATGAGTTAGAGAGGGTCGACAGGTGGACTGAGTCGAGCTGGGACTCGCCGAGTTGTTCTTGAGACTCGGCGAGTTGAGTCAGGGTGGCCCCACGACTCTCCCAGGTGGGACTCATCGAGTCAGGGGAAGCACTCGACGAGTAAGAAGGGAATCCTAGGGAGTTGATGAATACACCTAGACTCGCCGAGTTGCCCTTGTGCACTCGCCGAGTCCGGTCAAGTTGACCGTTGACCGTTGACCGTTGACCAGAGTTGACCTATGTTTGACTTCTTAGGGATAGTCAAACTTAGAAGATAAAAGTATTAATAAAAGATGTATGATGTTATAGGGAGATTGTAGCTCGGCGGATCGAGCACGAGTGACTTCGGGATTTGCTAGTTTTTGATATTCGCGAGGTGAGTCTTCTCACTATACTGTACCCGAAAGGGTTTGACTGTGTGACCGGAAGGTCGGATATGATATGTGATATATGTGCTATATGTGATAAGTTAATTGTTATACGTGCTATGTATGTTATGTGGGCCGGAAGGCATTATGTTATGGGCCGGAAGGCGTGTAATGTGGACCGTAAGGTTGGCGTGGGTAGGACCGGAAGGTTTACCCAGCAGGGACGGAAGTCCCCTGAGACACATGGACCGGAAGGTCAGGGCCTGGAAAGGCGTATGTGCGTAAGTTGTATTTTGGGGAACTCACTAAGCAATTATGCTTACAGTTGTTGTGTATGTGTTTCAGGTACTAGCGAGGACCGTGGGAGGGCGTCGGCGTGATCTGTACACATTGATAGATGTTTTGTGATCTTGGGATTCATATGATTTGTATTCCGTTATGACACATGGAATGTTTATGCCTTGTTTTGAATGAAAACACTTTATTTTGAAATGAAAAACTTGTTTGAAATTTACGTTGTTACAGATAAGATCGGCAGTATCGAGCGGTATGGCCCTTACGGTTGCAACTTGTACACTGCATATCTCTACATACTCCATAGTGGTGGTAGTTGTATTTGTTACACTTGGACAGGGTTCCCGAGTATTGCCTGGTAGTAGTTTATGTAGTTGAGGCTGGAGCATGTGGTGCTGAGGTGACCTGAGTTGTAGCAGCATGGACTGCTACAGTTTGTTGCCTTTTCAATGACTATTGGCTTTGTCTCCCCTTTTGTTTGTTGGCTTTGTTTTTCTTTTTATCCTTTCCCTCTTTCTTGCCTTCAGTTTCTCCAATTTTTCACCCTTCTTGTTGCCATGTTCGTACAACTTCTTGGCTAGTCGTTTAGCACTATCGTACATTTCCGGGTTTGCTGCGATTACATTTACTTGAATTGGAGAGGTCAATCCCTAAATGAATCTTTCAATCTTCTTTTCTTCAGACATGATCATGCCTGGATAAAGGAGGGACAACTCACTAAACCTCAAGATGTAAGCATCAATGTCAGAGTTTTGAACTGTGAGATTCCACAACTCCTCCTCCATTTTCTAGATCTCCCCACTTGGACAGTATTTTGACATTAACATTTCCTTAAGCTCCTCCCATGGCATAGCATTCGCCACAGGGAGTGTCATGGCCTCTACGTGACCATTCCACCAGGAAATTGATTGGTCGACAAATGTGCAGGCTGCAAACTTCACCTTGCACTCTCTGGGACATCTGTAAATCTCGAATACTGATTCAACCTTCTATATCCATCGCTTAAGGGTTATCACACCTCCCATTCCGTTGAAGGTTCGAGTCTTGGCCTTCGTGAAGTCTTTGTAAGTACAAACCTTTGTAGGTCTTTGGTTCATCCCCTGATTTGAACTTCCAGCTCCTTGCCCGTTACCTCCTCCGTTATTCCCATTGTGAATATGTGCCAGTGTTGCGGTTAACGCAGTTGACACTGCTGCTTGGAATGCAGTCGAATTTACCTCTGGTGGTGTTGGTGCCATGTTGTTTCCACGATTTGGTCTTTGAGGCATCTTCCTGTCATGGAACGGAAATATGTTGCGTATTTAGTGCATTATAGTTTCGAGATTCCTTAATTATAGAACGGTTTCGTTGATTTGGTTGTACGTGTAAATGAGTGCATACAATTAGCATGAAATAAAAATAATAGAGCACAAAGCGAATAACAAGATAACGATAATATATATATATATATATATATATATATATATATATATATATATATATATAACTGCTTTCATTAGTAATAATCTTTTTGATAAATGAAAATTTGCTTTATAAGGCATACAATACATGAAAGAAATAAAATCCGACAACGTGACGATTCCATGAGTAGTGTAATCACTTAATCATGAAGTCAATAGTAAATAAAGTAGTACATAAAAGGAAATCCTAATAGTAGCGGTGGTAGATGAAACCAATCCTAGTAGTGGCGGGGAGGGTCTAAAGGTGAAATCATATGCGAAAATATCGTGCCATGAGGTCAGCCATCTCGCTCATGCCCCTAGTGACCTCATCCCTCTCATGTTCTGCTTGCGCGACTCGGGCTTCTACTGCTAAAAGTTGCTGTCGAAGGGTGGCAACCTCCTCCTTTAAGGAGCGACTCACAAACACACGTTGGTCGTATTTTGAATAAATATAGTTGACCAAGCTCTATTTATCCACAATACGACTACATAACTGCCCGGGTTTAACCATGGTGTTCAGTTTCCTCTAGAGACTTTTAGCATTGTTGTATTAATGCATACTTAGGTATTATTTTATTCAGAGTGTTTTAGTACCATTGTATTTATAGTTGCATATCTTGTATGATTAGATATACCAGTTCACTATAAATAATGCTTTGATACCAATTTGTCACACCCTTGAACCAGACGGCGGAAACGTCTAGGGGCTTGAATGACTTCATTCTTGTAGTATCATCACAGTGTATATAATTGAAACATAACATCATCATCATCACACATGTAATATTACAACTGTAATTATTTACATCAAGTATTGTATCTCAATATTTCATGCCAAAATAATCCAAAGTATGATAAAACAAACATAACAAAATATCCATGTATTCTTGCCGACCAACCTACTCAACTGTTTCCTGAGAATACAGGTTAATTTAAAAAGGCCAACATATATAATGTTGGTGAGTTCATAAGCATGTTTGAGAAAAATGTTTTGTACTACTTGTAAACACAAGAAAATCCGATATTTTCTGAAAAATAGTTTGAAATGTTTGTGTCCAATCTTGTATTAATGCATGTGTGTTAATGTTTGTGAGGATATAAAGAAAATGACCCCAAACAACCCGATGTTGTCTGTTTATGAAAATGTTGGAATCTCAACACCAGAGGTTGAGTACCAGTGCGTGTAGGTTACTGTGGTTCCACAAAAGATTGTTTCCCAAAAATTCTATAATGGTGTTAATTCCTCTAAGTGATCCGTTATAACCATACTTGATAATGACAATTTTGACTGTCATGACGTTTGTCAGACGCCGACTTGTTTAAGGTAAGGTTTGTCACCCTAGACTGGCCTAGTCTAACTGTACTGAACAACTCAGGTGTGGGGTGTCACCCCCATATAGATCTATACATACACTCTCACTCTCTCTCCGGGAGACTGGTTATAACTATAGGCTACATTTATACACTCGTTTGGTGCCAAACGAAATGTCTCACTAGATCCTTAATCGAATTTACCCAAATAAACATGAAAGGTATATTCCAGGCCCAATAAACATGTAAGTTAACAACTAAGTCTCACTAAGCATGTAAATTATATTCCAGGCCCAATAAGCATATAATATATATTCCAGGCCCAAAGTTTGCATTTAAGGATAGTTTTAGTAAAAATAACATTTTTAATCTCTTTTGTCAAAAATAACATTTTTGGCTTAGTTTTATGAAAATGTGCTTTCTTGGCCCATTTATAAATATATTTAACTTTTTGGCCCAAGTTTTAATAAATTTACATTTTCAGTTCTTCTTATCAAAAATATATATTTTGACACAATTTTGTTGAAAATGACACTTAAACCCACAAAGGTCCAAAAAATTACAATATTCGCCCAAAGTCCGTAAAAGCCCAAATGAGGCCCATCTGTGATAATTTTACAATTTTAGCCCTTTTAAAATCACAAATACCATAAAGATTCATGTTTATCAAAAATAAATCCTTTTGGTCCCGTGAAACCCGTGAGTCACATATAATGACCTCATTTTTTGTTAATTTTGTCATATTTGGCCCTCTTATGCAATTTTCTTAGTCTTAAACAACTTTGAAATGTTTAATACCTATTCTTTGCATAATAAGTTGTATTAAGTGTTGTGTTCTACAACTATCCTGATATTTTAACATATTTTCAAGTTTATGGAGTTTATAACACATAATCATACATATATCATGAAAAACACACCAAATCATGCATACACACATACATCTACATAAAAGAACTTGTATTCTCCCCCAAACATAGTAAAAAAATGAATATAGGGGATATGAACTCACTTTAGGGTGTTGGATTTGGTTTTGGTGAAGAGCATGGAGGAGGTTTCGGCCTAGCACACTTCTTTGAGAGGATCCTCGAAAAATATGATGATTCTAGGAGTATAAACAAGAGATTTGTGATGTTTTGAGGAAGATCTAAACATAAGATGGATTTATTCAACTTAATAGTGAAGTAACTTACCTAGAATGTGATCTTGAAGTGATCTACTTTGAGCTAACCAACACAAATCACAGGTTTTAGAGAGAAAAGGGGGGATTTTTCTTTGTTTCCTTGAGAGATTTGAGTGGATTTATTAGTGAGTTTAGAATGGAAATGAAGGTGGTGGTGAAGTGTTTAGGCCGAGAATAACAAGTGGAAAGAGAGAGAGGTTAGTTGGTTTTTACTTAATGGTTAATTACCTCTTGATCTAGATATTTGATGGATAATTTGCATGGATATCCTTCATGCAAATATTATGTGTAATATTTAGAACTAATTCAACATTTTCCTTTTTTTCTTTTTTTATAAAACCGAGAATAAGGGGGATGGAAAAAGAGAAGGAAAGAGTTTGGGCCTTTTCTTGATTATGTTCAAAATTATGAGGCCTAAGTTGAAGATTTTCGGCCCATTGGGCCCTTATGAGGGTTTACGGCCCAATAGTGATGGGAAAAAGGAGTTTATGTCCCATTAGGGTTCAAGAAAACATTTACGGCCCAACCCATGATGACAAAGTGAGATATTTTAGTCCAAATAAGGCCCATGAGAAGTCTTATGGTCGAAAATGTTATTATTTAATGAATACGGGTCTATTTAATGCCTAATTAGGGTTCCTTAACCCAAAATATTGAGAGTTTACTGGCCCATTAGCCCCAACAAGAGGATCCTGGTCCATCCTGAGTTTGAACTGGTATATTAGGGTTTCAAACCCATAGTTAGGTATATGAGATGCATTGAATTAGGTTTTTAACTTCATTCATGAGTTTTTATTCAAATGGTTGATTATTAATAAGCACAGTATTTGACCTCAACTTAGGTTTCAAGTTATACAAGAGTTGTTTTTTACATAAAGACATAATTTCCTAGCCAAAAATGCTAGTTGTGACAATGTTGTTGTTCTATGTATTGTCATTAGCAAAATAGTGTAGTGACTCTCAAACTATTCCAATTATAGTTTAACTATAATGTTCTGTAATGTACTAAAAACATTTTCAATCTAATTGTATGAAGGTAAAATACCCTTATGCTCGACATGTTACAAAAGGGTTAAAATTATATGAATATTTTTATGAAATGTAGCGAATACTCAGTTTGAATCAATTGCAAAGGTTTTTAAACTGTTTTAAAACATTTGTATAAAACACAAAAGTCATTGTGCTTTACTTGTATTCCCCCCACCCTAAAAACATTGATAACATTAAAATGTAGGGGTATGAACTCGCCTCGTAGGTGCGTTTGATTTTGAATATCGAGCTATAGAAACGATCCCCGGACTAGCGTACGCGCAAATAACGTTATCCTAAAAATAACTATATTCAATGTCGTATTTAAATTAATAAGATATTAATTTAAATAATTGAGTAGTGGATCAAATAATAAATTAAGTGTCACACAACACTTAATTAAATAAGAAAATTACTTACAAAAGTCTTAGGAATTATTTGGAATAATTCTAGACGTTTTCGGTGCCCAAATGGAGTTTTCGGTGAAGGCTAGTGTTTTCCATTGGAGGCTTGAAGATTTGAAGATCTTGTTGAATGTTCTTGGTGTTCTTGGTGTGTTCTTGGTAAAGTTATGAAGATTTGAAGGAAATCTGGGTAGAATCTTATGAATTTTGAGATAAAAAATGGGAAGGATTTCGGTGTGAAAAGTGGGAAATGAATTTAGTGTCCGGCTAAATAAATATATATAGGAAGGTGTTCTTGGTCCATAATGGGCCTTAGGATTTAGTTTTTGGTTTCTTTAATGGGCTTGACTTAGGGAATTCAGCCCTTAAGGTTGTGATTTCATTTCCATGAGGCCGAAATCTCCATGCTTCGTGACTTACTAACCAGAAACACCCTTTTTATTTGATTCTTATGGCCGAAAACAACTTGATTCTAGATTCTTTGGACCGAAATCTCTTTGTTTCTTGACTTCTTGGCCGAAAACTATAAGATGCGTGGATCTTTTGACCGAAAACATCATTTCACCTAATATTTTCATGAATTAGACTAAGTATTATATTCTTGAGTGAAGAATTGCAACACTTATTTAAATTAGTGTAACTCTGATTGAACTAGCGTGAATTTCATTGACTTTTATTGACCTCGAACAATGGTTTGTTACATTATCCCCCCGTTAGAGGGAATTTCGTCACGAAATTCTTTCAATAGTGAGTACATCATGGACTAGGGAAAAAGATGCGGGTACTTTTGTTGCATCTGATCTTCTCGCTCCAAAGTGAATTCAAGTTTTCACTTGGCATTCCAACGAACCTTCACTATCGTTATGCGACTTTGTTTTGTTCATTTGACTTCCCTACGAGTTCTTGGTTATGTCGTTTGGACTAACCAATGCTCCAACATCATTCATGGATTTAATGAACAGGGTTTGTAATCTGTTCCTTGATAAATCTGTGATAGTGTTCATAGATGACATTCTGATTTACTTGAAAAGCCAAGAGCATGGTAGACACTTGCGAGAAGTGTTGTAAGTCTTGATGAAGGAGAAGTTGTATGCTAAGTTCTCCAAATGTTATTTTTGGATTCGAGAAGTCCAATTCTTGGGTCACGTGGTCAACCAAGAAGGGATAATGGTTGATCCAGCAAAGATTGAAGTTGTGATCAAGTGAGAACAACCGAAAAGTCCCACAGATATCCGAAGCTTTCTGGGATTAGCCGGATATTACCAAAGGTTTATCCAAGGCTTTTCTTCGATTGCTAGTCCATTAACAGCTTTGACCCACAAAGGAGATGCTTATGCTTGGAATGATATGCACAAAGAATCATTCGAGTTGCTAAAGAGGAAGCTATGTGAAGCACCGATTCTTTCTCTTCCCGATGGAGTTGAAGACTTTGTTGTTTATAGCAATGCGTATGGTGTTGGATTGGGTTGTGTTTTGACCCAAAGAGAAAGGGTGATAGTATATACATCTCGACAGCTGAAAGAGCATTAAAAGAACTACCCGAATCATGGCTTGGAGTTGGCGGCGGTAGTTTTCGCTCTGAAGATATGGAGTCATTACCTCTATGGCACGAAGTGCAAACTTTTCACTGATCATAAGAGTCTCCAATCCCTCTTTAGTCAGAAAGAATTGAATATGAGGCAGCAACGTTGGCTAGAGTTACTTGACGACTACGATTGTGAGATACTTTACCATCCCAGTAAAGCAAACATTGTCACTGATGCTCTCAGTCGAAAAGTCAATCTTGAGAGAAAAAGTCCAAGAGCATTGAGGATAGAAGTTGTCTTGACAATTTTGGAGAGTATAAAGAAAGCTCAAGAGGAAGCTTCTGAAAAGAATGACCGGAATAAGGAACGTTTTGGCAAAACGTTGGTGTTTGGTACAAACGGTCATGGACTGAAGGTATTCCAAGATCGTATTTGGGTACCTAAGTCAGGAGGAATAGGAGACCTTCTGATGGAAGAAGCTCACAAAACCATGTACTCAATTCATCCTGGCAGCACTAAAATGTATAGGGACCTGAAAACCTATTACTGGTGGCCGACGATGAAGCTTGATATTGCAAAGTACGTGGCGGAGTGTGTGAAATGTGTGCGGGTCAAGGTACAACATCAGAAACCATACGGGATTTTAGAACCTTTACCTGTGCCTATGGGTAAATGGGATGACATTGCTATGGATTTTGTCACTAAACTGTCGAAAACAAAGAATGGTCACGACATGATTTCGGTAGTCGTTGATCTCTTCACTAAGATTGCGCATTTCATAGCAGCCAATGAGAAATGGTCTATGGATAAGCTTGTGAATTCTTACGTGAAGGAAATTGTGAGGCTTCCCGGTGTTCCGTTAACGATTGTGTCAGATCGTGACAGTCGTTTCACCTAGCAATTTTAGAGAAGTCTACTAGAGGAATTGGGTACCAAGTTGTGTTTGAGTACAACTTATCATCCACAGACTGATGGTTAGAGCGAACGAATGATGCAAATTCTTGAAGATATGCTGAGAGCGTGTACCCTGGAATTCCAAGGTAACTGGGATGAACATTTACCTTTGGTAGAATTCTCCTACAATAATAGTTTCCACTCGATCATAAAGATGGCACCTTATCAAGCTACGTACGGACAAAAATTACACCTTCTTGTTGGCTTGAGGCTGGGGAAAAGCAGTTTATGGGACCTGAGATAGTCCATCAAACTGCTGAAAAGTTGAAAGTAATAAGGGAGAGAATGTTAGCAGCTCAGGATCGTCAAAAGAGATATGCTAACAACAAGCGAAGGCCGATGACTTTTGAAGTTGGAGATCCAGTTTTGCTTAAAGTCTCGTCGTGGAAGGGACTTATAAGATTTGGAAAAAAGGGAAAGTTAAGTCCAAAGTTTATTGGACCGTTTAAAGTTCTTCAGAGGATTAGGAATCAAGCTTACAAGCTCGAATTACCCGAAGAACTGAATGGAATTCATACACTTTCCATGTGTGTTATTTGAGGAAGTTCACGGGAGAAGTTCCCGACATGATTCCACTTTCGGAGTTGAGAATTGATGAGAACAAAAGGTTGATTGAAGAACCAGAGGCAATCGTTGATCGAAAGACTAAGAAGTTGCGACGCAAGATGGTCGAATTAGTGCTTGTCCAATGGAAACATACAAATGGGCCAAATCTCACTTGGGAAACGGAGAGTGACATGATTAGTCGCTATCTGCAATTGTTTGCTGATGTGTGATTCCGGGGGCAGAATCATTCTAAGGTGGAGAGAATTGTAACGCCCGTGTTTCTGGGCTTGTCATTAATAGCGATGTAATAGTCTAGGTTAATCTTTGTAACCCATTTTGAAATAATAAGAATGTATTATTTGAGTATTATGTGTGTTATACTTAATTGCTTAATTATGTGGCTTAAATGAATTAAGAATAAAAATAAGCGTGAAAATGAAATGTTATATCAGCCCGATATAGATACATAAATACGTAGTGGTTGTGACAAGGTTTCCGAAAATATAAAGAATGTTGAAATCCGAGTTATAACGAAGAAGTTATGACTTGTCGAAGTTTCGCGACAAAACAGGTACGACACAGCGCGACGTAAATAATGAATTTACGATAGAGCGATATTTATCCTTAGCGATCTAAACGAAGGTCGTAGAATACGTTAAACCGAGAGTGTGCATAAAAAGAACGTCCAAATCTGACTTCGTATGAGGAAGTTATGATTTTTCTAAGTTTCAGCGTAACAATATGCAGCCCGAAGTTCGATTTTGAGATCGAGTGAGTTCTAACCGAAACAATCTAAATGAGAATCGTAGATCTCATTGATACTAGTGCAACGGTGAAAAGACAGTCGAAAATAGACGTCAGCTGAACGAGTTATGAATTTCTAACGGAGTTTTCCTGTCTCGGCCTACTAAAAATAATATATTATTAATATATTAAAAATAAAGGCAAAATTAGCCGACAAAATCTAAATGAAACTTGAAGATCTTGTTTTTACCTACGCGTGGATATAAAGAACGTCGGAAACAAAGTTCGTATGCAAAAGTTATGAATTTCTAAAGTTCGGGGCGCGAACCCTAAAGCTGTGTCAGAGTTCACGACGTGAACTAACTTCTGACGCCTTCTAGAGCCTTACAAACGCAAGTTGCGATGACACACCTGATGACGACAGAACTGACAACGTGAATATTTGAGATTCACGACGTGAATCCAGAAAATCAGCCCTATAAATAGAAATCGAAGGGCAGCCGATTTAGGTTGCTACTTTATCCCTATCTCACTCCCAATACCCACTCTAAGCCCTACTTTAACCCCCGAAGCCCCGTTATCATCCCGAGACCCGAAGCAAGTCCTGAAGCCCGAAGATCCCGAGAAGAAAAGAGTTTCCGAGCCGAAGCTCTGCCTGCGAGAAACCCGGTGTGTGAAGATCCTCCAGATTTACCGAAGAAGTACTACTCTTACAGCTGCAGTGCTGTCCAATCATCTTCTGATCAAGTGAGTGTATAGTCCCTTTCATAAACATGATTTTAATACAAGTATTGTTTTAATGTATTAAGTATATGTTTTGTGTGAGTACATATTCATTTTCTTCTAACACGTAGATATAAAGTATATCCGAGTGAATACGAGCTATGTGTATATATATATATATATATATATATATATATATATATATATATATATATATATATATATATATATATTATTTGTTACTTGGAATGAATATGTATATTTGGAACGAGTATTAAATGAATATCTTATCAGTTTTTAAGTTGCATATGTATGCATATGTATATTGTTATCTACAAAATGCTGGGTAGAACTTGGGTAGATAGTTGATGTGTGATAAATTGATGAGAGGCCTCGATGTTGTTGTTGTTGACCTAGTCATCTAGCGAAGTATGGATGACAACCACAGACACTTTCTAGACAGTCCTGTGGAATGCTAGCAGGTTCATAACCTGTAGGTGTTGTGAATGATGTGTTCACCGGTGTACTCTATCCCCCCCCCCATGGTTGCCTTTACGACATCTATTGCTGAGGAAACCCCTTGCAGTAATGTCCGTCCCGATGAAAATCCTAGATTAGGTCCCTTATAATAGATGTTGTTTTAAGGACGTAAAGTGAGGATAACAGGAATGGGTAATCGGGTTATTGTTGGTTGATGAAATTAAATATAATTATTTATTGTGGGTTGAAAACCCTATATGCTAACCATGCTCCCAAGCCTGACCCGCTCAGTCTTATTTGTATTACAGGAAGTGACGTGAGGGCATGAGATGCATTAATCATCAAGTTATTTTGTTTATAAGCATGTACATGTATATAACTGTTGTATGGCTTGTAATATGTTGTTTATGCTTTTTAGGCTTTATAAGAACATGACATCCCAAATTTTGTTATATAATGAAAACACATTTCTTGATGAAATGCTTTGATAAATTGTATTTTATCATATTTTGTTTTGGTAACAAATTCCGCAACTCTTTTAAATCAAAATGATTTACTTTAAAATTATTTTAAAAGCATAAATGAAACTGGTCTTTTCTGGCCGTGATTTTGGGGATGTCACATCATCTCAGGATCAAGAGGAACTCCCATTTGCAATTTAGGGGAAACCTCTCTCAACTGTTCAAGAAAGTGTTAATCAAACTCCTTTAGTTCAAGACAATTCTGCAGCATATTCTCAAGTTCAGGGGGAACTGTAGTCCCCAACCGAAGAATCCTCTGATATAAAAGACATTCCCTCCACCGCAGCTGTTGATCATCTGCAACCTCGTCTTCATGTATGGACAAAGGATCACCCACCAGGTCAAATCATTGGAAACCCAGCCACAGGTATCCAAACTCGATCCTCAAAGGATTTATCTGACCACTATAACTATGCAGCGTTCATGTCCTCGGTCGAGCCCCGAACAATCAAAGAAGCCCTATTAGAACCTGATTGCATATTCGCAATGCAAGATGAACTGGCAGAATTTGAAAGAAAGAAAGTGTGGCGACTCGTTTCAAAGCCAATGGGTTACACTATTGTTGGTACAAGATGGGTCCACAAGATTAAATTGGATGAGTCCAGTGCGGTAGTCAGAAACAAAGCAAGACTAGCTGCTAAGGGGTATAGTCAACTTGAAGGTGTTGACTATGATGAAACGTACACCCCTGTAGCCCAAATGGAAGCCATACGCATCTTCTTAGCGTATGCAGCTCACAAGAACATTAAGGTACATCAAATGGACGTAAAGAGTGCCTTTCTAAATAGTGAATTGAAAGAGGAGGTTTATCTTTAACAACCTCCTGGCTTTGAAAGTCTTGAATTCTCAGATCACTGTTACAAGCTTGAGAAAGTGGTTTAGTCTAAAGCAAGCTCCAAGAGCTTGGTATGAGACTCTCTCAGAATTTCTCGTCTCTTTTGGCTACAAAAGAGGAGTGATTGATCCCACTTTATTTAGAAAAGCGAACGGTAATCACCTTATCTTGTACAAATATATGTGGATGATATTATCTTCGGATCAACAGATCAGAGGATGGTGGATGATTTTGTAAAGCTCATGACCACCAAATTTCAAATGAGCATGAATAGAGACATTAATTTCTTTCTAGGACTTCAAGTAAAACAAGTTCCACAAGGAATATTCATCCATCAGGAGAAATACACCTCTGAACTGCTGCAGAAATACTCAATGGACAACTGTTCCTCAACCAAGGTCCCTATGGCCTTCGGATATAAGATTTCTGTTAACCCTTCCGGAGAATCAGTAGACCACAAAACTTATCGAGTAATGATTGGATCATTGATGTATATCACCGCAAGCCGACCATATATCGTCTTTACAACAGGCGTATGCACAAGATATCAAGCCGATCCGAAAGTATCTCACATGACCGCAGTTAAACAAATTCTCAGATACTTAAAGGGCACCAAGGCTCTCAGTCTCTGGTATCCAACTGGGAACGAATTCAATCTTCAAGCATTCACTAATGAGGATCATGTTGGGTGTAGATTGGATAGAAAGAGCACTTCATGTGGATGTCAATTTCTCGGTGGAAGACTCGTCACCTGGTCATCACGGAAACAAAGTTATGTCTCATTGTCTACCACAGAAGCAGAATATGTGGCCGCAGCTAGATGTTATTCACAAGTCTTATAGATGAAAAATCAACTTATGGACTACGGATACAGGATGTTGTGGATACCAATATACTGTGATTCAGAGAGTGCTATAGTGATTTCTCACAATTCTATTCATCACTCAAAAATGAAGCACACTGAACTACGGTATCATTTTATCAAAGACCACATCCTTAAAGGAAACATTGAACTAATTTTTGTTAACACTCATGAAGAGGTTGCCAATGTTTTTACCAAAGCTCTAGACTCAACAAAACTCAACAGTTTTTTGCAAATGTTAGGGATGATGAATCCGGATCCAAAATTCTTTTTGAGTTAGTAGGATGTTCCATCGCAGTTGTATCTCACTCAATCAGCAATGATGAATCAATCTGCAATAAGTGATGAATCCGGAATGATTTCTCATCCTCTTCATAATATCAAGGAACCTGGTGTGTTATTAACTGATTCTCATTTAATGTTAAAACATTCGTTTTTAGCACTTTTCGTTTCAGTTCCCTTTTCAAATAATATTTTGGTGTCAGACCTACTTTAGGTATAATGAAAAATAAAACAGTTTTCCATTAAAGAAATCTTTCTAGATATCTTTTCCTTAAACTGTCAACTCCCTTCATCCAACATGTTAAATCCATTCCAAAATCCTCACTTTATTCAACGGACTTTTGCCCCTCACCACACATTCTTCAAATGTGTATTTATGGGCCTGAAACTACATTAAATGTTTTCTTAAATAGTAAAAAATAAAAAAACAAATTTCTTTTATTTACTTTTCATGGCTGCAAATCGTTAAAACCCAAGGGTTTTTACGCGTCACAGCTGTAAAAAGGTAAATCCAATAAACTCTTCACATCCAGAATTATAAAAAGTTATTTTCCCTAAGAAATCTTCACGCTTTCTGAACCCTCTAGACGATCTTTATCTTCTTCACCTTCTTGCAATCAAACTCTATTCTGCAAGTTCTTAAAACTTTTTCTACAACGGTGAAGTCTGGCATTTCAAAGAAGCAATCCAAGGCTTCTGGTTCCGCTCAACCCACAGGCTCAGAATCTGCTACAAGAAATCAATCATCTTCAATTGCATCTAGCAATTTTACGGAAATCTTCTAAGACCATCCCTCTTACAATGATGCAATCTGTCTGGTGATCAAATACCTCTCGAAGCATCCTCTGTTTGGAGCTTTTGATTCCTTCACTTATGTTGTACCTTTGTCGACTCTCTTCAAATGTGCATTATTTGCATATCGACCCTGTAACAACTTGAATCAAGTTCATCTGACCCTAATTGATGATTCTTTGGTCATCCTGACTAAAGAAAAATTCCTGAACGCGATCAACTTACATGTTCATCCTGGGACTAAATTCATCTCTCCCAGCGTGAATGACATCATTCCCACACTCTACGAGATGGGATATCAGAAGAAACTCAAGGGAATCAGAGAGTTCAAGAAAAACCAATTGCCTGTTGTTTGGCAATTTGTGTTCCATTTCATCATCCAGGGTCTATCAGGAAGAACTGGAGGCACTGATAATATGGGGCTGAAGCTACTGGAACTTGTTTGCAGTATCTTTACTGGTAATGATGTCAACTATGGGTAAATCTTATGGGATGACTTCCTTCAATACATCCCCAAAGAGAATCCGAAGACAGCCCCCACAAACTTAACTTTTGCTCGTTTTTAGGATTTATGCATATCTGATCTTCACCGCGATGCAAGCCTAAGCATGGGAAACGACATCAACTTATTCATCACTAGAGATCTAAAAAGGTACCCTACTACTAAAGATCAATCTTTTTTCGGACCACTTAGACGTCTTCTTGTACACATCTTGATCTCCATTGGACTTGAAACACAAGAAGTCACAAATCATATTAAGGCTACGGAAGGTATTGACCCAAACCTTCCTACCCTGCCTCCTCCAAGTCAGACTATATTGACCTCGACAGAACCCCGTGGTGCGGTGAGTACCGCAGCCCCCACAACTACTCAATCTCATCTTCCTCTAGCCTGATGTCTGAAAAGGTTGGTATCCTCAAATAAAGCCCTCCGTAGCAAAGCAAAGAAAGCGAAACCTAGAAAAAACGCAATTCCAGAACCGTTTCATCCTCGGATGACGATCAATGCCCTCCTATCAATATTTACGAGTCTGATAGTGACTCAGATCCTGCTCTAGTTCGCAAGAAACAACGGACCACCCCCAATTCTAGCCAAATGCATATCCTTTCTGATACCGCAACCTCTCAAAAGGCTCCGGTAGTCCTTGGGGTTCCCACACACCTATTTGGATCCACCCTCTCCAGCTATTCAGACACAGCAAGTGTGTTTTTTTCATCTTCCATTGGAGACTCGACCCCGACTGAATCCCAAAGGGATTCACTTGGTTCAAGACGCCCTAAGGTCTCCAGGGCTTCCCACCTTCATTTTTTTCAAGAATAGGAGTTGCGCTCCATCCTTGATTCGGTCATCCAAACACTTGATACACCATCCCAACCGCAGGGCACTTCCTCAACCATATCCAGAACTGAGTCAAGGCCATACTCGACTACGGGTCAAGGAGACCAAGGAATCTCGGGAAATCCTACTCTGCTTACATCACAACCAGGTGGTTTAGGCACGGTGAGCACCAATGTGCAAGGATCCGTGAACCCAGGGAACACCCAAGTGCGAAACCAAGGATTTGACGGCTATGATAATGATGATACTTGGACTCGGGATCCTCCCACTACTGATTCTGGTATTCGAAAATATGAGGCTTTTTGCAGGGCATTTCAAGCCCACAAGGATCAACAAACCAAGCTACAACAACAGAAAGAGAAAGAAATTCAGACGGTAGTTAAATACTGGGTTGATGCCTTCAACAATGCCAATGTGGCCACCATCTCCAAGGTGCAAGACTGGATGCTCTCCATGGCAAACACAATTCAAATGGCTTAAACTCTTCAGCATGGTGCAGGTCCATCTCAGCCCCCTCCAACACAAGCTCAAGATTCTCAAGAAGATGGAACTGCAATCTGATATGTGCATATTTAACCATGTGTTTAGTATAGAATTTTATCAATTATTAGCTAATTATTTGCATAATATGGACAAAAGGTACTTAATAATGTCTAAATTATATTTTCAGTCTAGAAGACATGTTTAGGAGCAAAAAGAAAGATGGAGAAGCAATCAGAAGCTGGAGAATGAAGAAAGAAGAACAAAACTGGAGCTACTCGGCGAGTCCAGAAGCTACTCGGCGAGTCCCGTTGAATGTTCGCGAAGTAATGTCCAGAATCCTTGCCGTACACATATTTCTCAAAGGAACTCGGCGAGTTGGGCACCTACTCGCCGAGTTGACCCTGTTGTGAGATAATTATAAATAGAGGAAATAATCCCAAATTGAGGAGTTTTTTGGCATCTCTGGAGAATAACCTACGACTGAAGAAACCCTTGGAGACCTGAAGAGCCCTAATCTTTGATCTTTAGAAGACTCAAGGCGAATTAGGTTAAATCTTCCACTTAATCTAGAAGTGAATCATGTTTAGACCAATTAAATTCGTTTTTAGCTTCTCTTCTACTGTAATCATGAGCGGAATTTTCGTAGTTTCTGTTTAGGAAAGACTAATTTACTCCTATGGTTTGATTTATACTTTGTTTGATTGATTATTGGTGATTTTATTAAACTAAGTTTGTTAAAGAACCTTATGCATTAACTATAACTATTTTCTATTAATTGGAAAACAATTAGGCTGCATGAACATCTCTTAATTGTTAACCTCATATGATTTATGTGAACACTTCATTATATGCCTAGGATTAGTGAATATGAAACTAGGATTAATTGATTTATGGGTAAATTAATGTGTGAGCTTGTTTGGTAAACCAACAAACAAGAGGTTAGTTGAATTACCAATTTGATTAACCAATTACAAATCTTATTTAATCCAAATAATTGAACTAGGGAGTTAATTAGTTTAAACACTTGATCACTGCTTGAATTGATTAATTTCCTAAGGGTTGGTAATAGCGAATGCGAATCTAATCACTATAGTTGGTAACCAATAACAATTAATTTATTATTTTATCATAAATTAACCATAGGAGTGAATTGGTTGGACCTAAACAGAAACCCTTTTATTAAATTTGGTGAATTTTTACTTGTTCTAGTTTTTTAGTTAATTACGTGTTAAGAGGTGTGTTTAAGTTTCTAGTCTTGTAAAACTAGAGAAAACCCTATACTTTTATTACTTGTCTAGTTAAAATTAGTTATTAGTTTAATTTCCGTTCGCTGAGTTCGACACCCTACTTATTCAACTACACTACTAAAAGACAGGTTCACTGCCTTTGTGTGCTAAATTTATATTTTTGGAGTAGGAATAAAACCAGTGTATTTTACACACATCAAGTTTTTGGCGCCGTTGCCGGGGAACGGTTTAAAAAGTAAATCTAATTCCTAGTTTTATCGATCCTTTGTGTGGGATTATCTTACACAAAGTTATTTTCATTAATTCAGTAATTAGTTTAAGTTTTAGTAATTATTAGTTTTTAGTCGATTTTATTTAATTTTATCTATTTAGCTTTTTACATAGTGAACTCACCGAGTACAATCGACCCTACTTGGCGATTCCACTGCTGATTGTCCGTTTATTTTTTATTTTCGTTATGTTTCATTTTTTGTTCTTTTTACGCATTTTTTTTTCTCTTACTCTGCTTGTAGGATTTTCATAACCAAAGGATCCAACACTCCTTTGGTTCCCCCCTTTGAAGACCCAGAATCCGCGTTGAGGAAAAACAAAGGCAAGGACGTTGAAGGCTCGAATACACCTAAGAAGTCACCTTTGACCAGCTTGAAAACGGTTTTCGGGAAGAAGAAGAACAAGAAACTAGGAGAGACCAGCAGTAGAAAGAGAAAAGAAAGTAAGGTAGAAGATATTGAAGACAACCCAAAAGAAGTTGAATTTGAATACGACTACGAAACTGAATACGAAGAGGAAAGCGATAAAGAAGGAGACTTAGACAACACCATGGCCAACATTGATGAAGTCCCCATGGGCGAATGGAAGAAGAGGATACGAGATGATACAGGCCCGGGACTTGTGCAACCCGCAATTCCCACAACTGCCACTTTTGAGCTAAAAGGTCACATACTTGCTCAACTCAAAGAGATCCCCTTCTACGGAAAAGACCATGAAGATGCTTACAAACACTTGGATGAAGTTAATGATGTAGCTGATTATTTCAATGTTCCCAACGTGCCTCGTGAGACTCAGCTGCTTCGCATGCATCCGGTTACATTGAAGGGTTCTACAAAGGATTGGCTCAAGTCACTTCCCTCCAGATCCATCACTACATGGGCCAAGATGAAAGAAGGGTTTATTGATCAACTTTGCCCACCTTCCAAAATATCTAAGTTAAAGAAAGCCATAGCCAACTTTGAACAACAAGCTGGAGAATCACTTTATGAGGCTTAGGAGAGGTACAAAAGTCTACTAAGGAATTGCCCACATCATGATCTCAATAGTCAACAAGAAGTCTCCATTTTCTATGATGGAGTGAATGTTACAACAAGGTAATTACTTGACTCGCAAGGCCCACTCACAAAGAAAGCACCCCCGGTGATAAAGCAACTAAATGAGGAATTCTTTAAGCATTTTAGGGAATACCACAACCCAAGGATTCATGTGACGAGGGGATCGGCTTATGTAGCTTCAAAAGATTTGTCAGCAGTTATAGCTATGTTGAAAACCATGGATAGGAGGATGGATAAAGTGGATCACACAATACATGTTATTCGGGTGGGTTGTGAGAATTGCAATGGACCTCATCTTACTAGAGATTGTGACTTGCACGAGAATGGGAACAAGAAGGCGCAAGTATGCTACTCCAGTGGTGACAAATATGATGATAATTGGCGAAAACCCATGAAGGAATGTCTTCCTTATGATGTGTACAAGAAGGCTAAGGAGGAGAAATATAAACAAAAAGGAAGAGGTTTTTACCAAAATGAGGAGCCGGTGCAAGAAAGAAAACCAAGTTTGGAGGACATGCTTACTAAATTTGTAGCTGCTTCAGAAAAGAGACACAATGACCATGATGCTGCAATATAAGAAACAAGAACAATACCTAGAAATCAACAAGCATCTATCCACAACATTGAGACACAGCTAGGGCAACTTGCCCAACAAATTAATCAAAGATCACCGGGAGAACTTCCTAGTAAAACCGAAAACAACCCATGAGGCGCGCAGATAAATATTGTGACAACTAGAAGTGGGAAGATCATTACTACCCTAGCTCCCATTCAGAATGAAGATCCCAAGAAGTTACAAAAGGAGGATGCAGAAAACCCGAGCCAAAAGCAAAACCAGCTGAGCCCAGACCCTACTCGCCGAGTTCACGATATGGACTCAGCGAGTCCGCCACTTGATCAAAAAAGTCAACGTTCTGCAAAGCCATATCAGCCTCCATTGCCATATCCAACCAGAGATAAGCAAGAAAAGAATGAAGAAGACTACCAGAAGTTTCTAGAACACATAAAGGCTCTTCAAATCAACATACCATTCATAGAAGCAGTTACCCAAATGCCAAAATACGCCAAATTTCTCAAGGAGCTTCTAACTAACAGAAGGAAGATGGAAGAAGTGAGGGAAGTGGTTCTCAATGAGAATTGCTCAGCTACCATGCTGAACAAACTACCGAAGAAGAAGGGTGACCCGGGAAGCTTAACATTGCCTTGTTAATTTGGGAATTTGGCCACTATTCATGTTTCGGCTGATTCAGGAGCAAGTGTAAACCTCATGCCATATTCATTTTTCAAGAAACTAGATCTCCCGGAACCGAGACCAATGGCAATCCACTTAGCAAATAAAACGGTTACATTCCCACGAGGAATCTGTGAAGATCTTTTGGTAAAGGTGGATAAGTTCGTGTTCCCCGCGGATTTTATAATATTGGACATGGAAGTGGATCCTCAAGTCCCGATCATCCTTGGAAGACCTTTCCTTAACACCACAAGCGCTATAGTTGA
Organism: Lactuca serriola; assembly: GCF_051521515.1. Lineage (NCBI taxonomy): Eukaryota > Viridiplantae > Streptophyta > Magnoliopsida > Asterales > Asteraceae > Lactuca > Lactuca serriola. The sequence continues at coordinate 126,666,238 of NC_136411.1, read as the reverse complement.
CATGCGAGATTCAAAACTTACTTTACGGGTAGGAGATGAATCAGTCACTTTCGGGGTTGATCAAGCCATGAAGCATGCAAGGAACAGTGATGACACGACATTTTCAATTGATATGTTGGATGAATTAATGGAGGAATGGAACAATGAAGAACCAAACAAGTCCACCATCACCTTTGATGAAGAAATTGATGTTGAAAGAGACCTACTGGAAATAGAGAGATTGCTGGAAGAAGCTGATTATAATGAACTAATGAAAACCATTGAGCAGCCTACTTGTCGGGTAGCTCCGATCTACTCGCCAAGTCCATATGAAGAAACAAGAGATATCACGAATACTACCTAGGACTCGACGAGTCCCTTCACTGGACTCGACGTGTTCACCATGCAGAACACGAAAATTGAGCTGATATCGCTACCAGATCAATTGGAGTACGCATTCCTTGAAGATGGTCAACAAAAACCTGTTATAATAGCTTCTGACCTCTCCCAATCTGAAAAAGAAGAATTAGTCCATGTCCTAAAGAAGAGAAAGAGTGCTATTGCATGGAGTATCACCGATATCAAGGGAATAATGCCCGCTTATTGCTCTCACATGATCAACCTGGAAGAAGAAGCAAAGCCGGTAGTGCAACACCAAAGAAGATTGAACCCGAACATGCAAGAAGTGGTCAAGAAGGAAGTAGTCAAGCTTTTAGACACGGGAATCATTTATTCTATTTCCAATAGTCCATGGGTTAGTCCTGTTGAAGTGGTGCCCAAGAAAGGCAGGATGACGGTCATAACAAACGAGAAGAACGAGCTTATTCCGACCCGAACGGTAACCGGTTGGCGAGTGTGCATCGATTATCGAAAACTAAATGATGTCACTCGTAAAGACCATTTTCCTTTACCTTTTATTGATCAAATGCTTGAAAGATTGTCCGGGCATAGCTACTATTGTTTCTTAGACGGATTTTCAGGTTACTTCCAAATACCCATAGACCTAATTGACCAAGAATAGACTACTTTCACTTGCCCGAGCGGGACTTTTGCCTATCGCCGCATGCCCTTTGGGTTATGCCACTACTAGAAAAAAGGCCTTTTATGACGCTCATTGCGCGTCGTAAACGCTCAGACGACACACAAATGCGCGTCAAGGAAGGCCCTGTCATAAAGAGAGACGACTCGCTTTTGCGCGTCGTATATAGACGACGCGCATTTACGACGCACATTTATGATGCGCATTTACGACGCGCGGTTATGACACGCAATGTGTATCAAGGAAGGCCCTGTCATAAAGGAAGACGACACACATTTGCATGTCGTAACCTTACGACGTATGTGTTTATGACATGCAATGCGTATCAAGGAAGCCCCAGTCAAGAAAGGCCATGTCATAAATGAAGACGACACACATTTTTGCTTATCGTAATTTTAATTTTTTTTAAAAAAATATATATTTATATATTTATTAATTTATAAATTAAATTTGCATTTAATCTCTCATAATAGAAATAAAATACCATATACAAAAAATACAATCCATTGCATAATATAAAATAAAATACCATATACAAAAAATACAATCCATTGCATTTAATCTGTATGTATAACAAAGACACATGTGTTAAAATTATTACCATTAACATCTAATCGTATGGACTCGGGTGTTAAACTTGTTACCATTAACATCTGATTCATAAGTCCTTTCAACAAGATTGTTACCTGCATAAATGAAAACAAACAGGAACATTAACAGCCCAGCTATGACTCTTTTTGTCCCAGAATCTGAATTAAACAACAAGTGATAGCATTAGGCATTAGGCATTAGCATCTGGTTTATCATACAAATGTCTTACCAACAAAGAAAGACAAAGCAGTATAGCATTAGGCATTAGGCATTAGCATCTAGTTTAGCATCTGGTTTATCATACAAATATCTTACCAACAAAGAAAGACAAAGCAGTATAGCATTAGGCATTAGGCATTAGCATCTGGTTTATCATACAAATGGGAAGAAAAATAAAAGAGTTGTTAAGATTTAGCATATCTACAAAACGAAATTTATATTAATCACTTAAATACCTTTTTCCTCATTTCATAAACATAGGATTCCACAGCATTCTTTTTGTCCTTGGTTTCTTCCATCACTCGGTCCTGTAATGCCATTTCAAATTCTTTTTCCACTGTTTTTTTCATATATGCTGGTAGCATTGCTCCATAAACCACCTCAGAAACAGGTATGTTTTACTTTTCGACCTTTTTCTTTGGAGCCTACACCTGTATAACAACATAACAAATCTTACTATATCTATAGTTTAAAGTTTAAACCCACACATGTTCTATTATACCAACCTTAGTATCCGTTCCACATTAGCATAACATTATGTAGTGTTGCATTTGGAAATTTGAACTAGCAGACTACGCAGGCGAGCTAGGGTAGATGCCCAATTTTTATGTTGTGATCTATCTTCAGATGCCTATAAACTAAGGCAATAAAGGAAAAGAATACAATCATAACCACACACAAAAACAAAACTAATCAGTGTTGGTCAAACACTCTGCATCAGTCAAAACTAAGGCAATTAAGATAATCCATAGTAGCATTAGAGTTTCCCTGCACCAGTCAAATGTATCCCCTATAAAGGATCAGGTAGAAACTCTATTCTCACATTCAAGAGGTGAAAAAACTCTTCAAGTTCAGATAAGCATCACAAAAATTTGCTTAACTATTTAATTCCCAGCCAAGGGTTAAATACCCCATTAAGAGACCAAAATAATCGGAACCACTGGTACAGTTAAGGATTGACCTCACAATAAAAGAAACACAAAAACAGGTGGTGCTATGCCCACAGTTACTAAGGAGAAATAAAAACAAATTAATAATATTCTAAAGCACAATCGACATTATGCAAATTATAAGTGAAGGCAGCAATGTGACATTCAAAAGTATGCTTTCCCATTTATGCTAACACCTTAAATAAACAAACACAGAGGCCTAAGATCATGAAGTTTCAAGGAAGATGCATACCACATGGTAATATGTTTTTAAGCTAAAACCACGTTCTTTGTAAACTATGATCATGAGCCAGTCATTTACTAGTTCCCTATCTTGGATGTCCATATCCTGACAAAGTAAAATAAGATCTTAGTTAAAATGATGAATACAATAATTATGCAACCAGAACCATAGATAAAATTCAGTTTGACAATTGTAAGAATCACCTATTTTGTTTTGAGAACAAGGGCTTTCCAAAGGTGGCTACTAAAGCGGGGGATAAAAGATAAAAGAACCTGACTGGATATAATCAAAAACCAACAATTCAAGAATTATTTGATATGCGTACAGTAGTTAATTAATATGCGTTAGCAATAATTTAATCGGTCAGAGAAAGATATAAATATGCTTTATGGATGCTGACTCTTTGGTCTCCCATTAGCTCAAGAACTTCTTCTCACGAAATCTATATCACTTGAAATGAAACTAGAATAAGGTTTCAACGTCACAATTATTGGTTAGCAATGAAAAAAACTTAACCAGAAGAAATGTCTCATACCAATTGCGTTCACAGAAAAATTTTAAAAAAATATGGATTAGTGGATGTAGTCATATTTTTCTCTAATTATTTAAGTGCTTGTACCAGATCTATTCCTTGAAAGCTAGAGAAACATTTTTTTATCAAACATACGAAACATTGATTCGAAATCTAAACTCCATTGCAACTAATTTTAAAAAGAAAATAAATTGAAGAAAACTTCACAAGTTGAATATAATCGAATCAAATTTCCAAATCCCAAATTCGGAAATAACTTCAACATCAAAAACAGGGATGAGAGAGCTTACCGAATGTTGGGAGGCATAGAAGGTGAGAGGACGCCGAATGAGTAAGAGATGCAGGATGTGAGGTGATGTGTGCAAGGCAACCATGACCAGTGAGGGTGAGAAGACAGTTGAGGGTTTTCAATAGTTTCGATCAAGTTTCCTGCCTCAATTCTGAAAAAAAAAATAGTTTGAAGAAGGAAAAGAATTAAACGCAAGAAGCAATCATGGCAACATGGAAGACAGAGAGTGATATATGTGATTTCTTAATAAACATAAACAGAGAGATGGAGAAGAGTGAATTACGTACCCCTGTTCCCTAAAACTGGAATTGATATGGGGTTTCTCAAATTGAATGACGCCTTCAAGATGAAAATTTTCTTGGTTGACAATAGGATGGGATCTTCATAATCTATGAATTAAGTCGTGGGTTTCGTTTTGTGGAATCGAAAATTACAGTTTCGTGATAAAGATTGACCATAATGAAAAAGTGGATTGGAAGCGGTGGTTTCATCCAAAGTAGCGTCGGTCACCACCTACGCCTCCTGAAACCGTTTTGATAACTTCGCTCAGATAAAAACCCTAGCATGTGGAAACCTGTTAAATATTAGGACTCAAGTCAAATCTAGATCAATAAGGAAGATGTAAGTAAGGAAAAATCGCTATTTGCTCCCAAATTAAACACAAAATAGGTTCATTACCAGCGATCGAAAAGAGATGAGCTACTCCTTGTTGAAGCACAACCGATCCATTCTCTTCAGAAAAAAAAAAGCAATCGAGAATTCAACACATACAGGACCAAGAACAGTACCTATTGAATTTATGAGGCGACCTACTCCGTGCTGAAGCACAACCGATCCATTCTCTTCAGAAAAAAGGATATACATAGCAAGGCCAAGTACACCTTAATGAACGATTTGATTTTTAAGAGACAAACCGATTAGAGTGGAATCAGAGATTGGGGAGTGGATACTGTTCTAAGGTCTTTATTTTAGGGACGAACAAGGAGGTGATGGTGCAAATTGATGACCACCAATCAAAGCCTTCGTAGAGCTCGATTGGAGTGGAATCAGAGATTGGGGAGTGGAAGAACAGAGGATCAGAGAAGTTTGAAGTGTGAATTGAGTTTTTAGGGTTCAATTTCAAGTCAATTAGTAAAGAGTCCAAAACTATTACACCTCCCTGTACCTCACCCAATAATCGAAACCATAGAAATTGTTGAATTCTGTATGAATAAGCGGCGAAGATGCGAACTTGTGGGAAGTAAAGCGGTGGAGGTTTGAGAATCGAGAGAGAAGAAAGAAAGAAAGGGGGTTTTCAGCGGGAATGAGTTAGGGTTTTCAGCCGGTGGAAACAAAGCGGGCCTTTTAAATTTTGGATTTCATTTCCCCCTTGGATGAAACGCATGTTTCATTAATATTTATAAAGCGACATAGCTAGATGACGCACGTTTTATTTAAGGTGCCCTCCGTGTTTTTTTTATTAGACACTAATTTTTGGCACGCAAAAATGCGTGTCCACTATGCTTCATATTTTGGAAATCTGACATCAATTTTTAGGGCACTCACAAATGCGTGTCCTCTATTAGCGCGTGTCATTATTTGCGCGTCGTAAAAGACTGTTTTTCTAGTAGTGTGGAATGCACCTGCGAGATTTCAAAGGTGCATGACAGCCATATTCCATGACATGGTGGAAAAATTCATGGAAGTATTTATGGACGATTTTTCTGTTTTTGGATCTTCCTTCCATGATTGTCTTGCTAACCTTGATTTAATTCTTGCAAGATGTGAAAAAACCGATTTAGTCCTCAATTGGGAAAAATGTCACTTTATGGTTAAAGAGGGCATAGTCTTGGGCCACAAGGTATCCAAAGCGGGGATTGAGGTGGATCGGGCAAAAATAGATACAATTGCTAAATTACCTCCACCAACTAATATAAAGGGCATTAGGAGTGTTTTAGGTCACGCGGGTTTTACCACCATTTCATAAAAGATTTTTCTAAAATAACTAGACCTCTCACACAATTACTTTTAAAAGATGCACCATTTAATTTCACTAAAGAGTGTCTAGAGGCCTTTGAATTTATGAAAGAAAAATTAACTAATGCCCTGATCATTATAGCCCCGAATTGGAACCTACATTTTGAAATAATGTGTGATGCTAGCGACTTTGCATTAGGAGTTGTACTTGGCCAAAGGGTTGATAAGCACTTTCAACCCATTTATTATGCAAGCAAGACTTTGAATCTGGCCCAAGAAAATTACACCACAGCTGAAAAGGAATTACTAGCAGTGGTGTATGCTTTTGACAAATTCCGCCCTTATCTTATTTTATCTAAAACCACTGTTTTTACTTACCACTCTGCTATTAAGTACTTGTTTGCCAAGCAGGATGCAAAGCCAAGATTGATACGTTAGGTTCTACTTTTACAAGAATTTGACATTGAAATACGCGATAAAAAGGGAATGGAGAATGTAGCTGCCGACCACTTATCAAGACTAGAAAACCCGAATTTGGAAGCATTGGAAGAGGATAAAATTAGAGATGACTTTCCGGACGAGTACATTTTAGTAACTACGGGGTAGGAGCCATGGTTTGCGGATATAGCTAATTATTTAGCTACCAAATTTATCCCAAAAGCCGATAAATTTTGGATCATTGCCATAGCGGGCGCACCGGTGGACATCATGGAGCACATTACACGGCTAAGAAGATATTTGATATTGAGTTTTATTGGCCCACAATTTTTATAGATGCTACCCAATATGTTAAAGAGTGTGATGCATGCCAAAGAGCGGGAAACATATCATCCTGAAATGAGATGCCGCAACATAGTATTCAAGTGTGTGAAGTGTTTGATGTGTGGGGGATCGATTTCATGGGATCATTTCCAATGTCAAAAGGGAACACATATATTTTGGTGGCGGTTGATTATGTATCCAAATGGGCGGAGGCACAAGCTTTACCAACTAATGATCCTCGGCCGGTGGTGCACTTTCTAAAAAAGTTATTCTCAAGATTTGGAGTTCCTAAAGCTCTTATTAGTGACCGGGGCACTCACTTTGCCAATGATCAATTAGAAAAAGTGTTATGAAAATATGGGGTGACCCATAAATTCTCTACATCTTACCATCCACAAACTAGTGGGCAAATTGAAGTGACGAATAGAGCATTAAAAAGAATTTTGGAGAGATCGGTGGGTAGCAATCGAAAGGAATGGTCATATAGGTTAGATGATGCACTTTGGGCCTTCCGAACAGCTTTCAAAACACATATTGGTACTACACCATATAGGCTAGTTTATGGGAAGCAATGTCATTTACCGGTAGAAATAGAGCATAAAACTTTTTGGGCTTTAAAAATGTGTAATTTCTGATGTAGCTGAACTTAGAACCAACCGGTTGATGCAATTAAATGCTCTTGAAGAACTTAGGAATGAGGCTTACACTAGCTCCTTGATTTACAAAGAAAAAACAAAAAACTGGCATGACAAAAGGATCAAGGGTAATAAGGACTTTCACGAAGGGCAAAAAGTGTTGCTTTTGAATTCAAGGCTCAAACTCTTTCCGGGCAAGCTAAAGTCGCGATGGGATGGTCCATTTATAGTAAAGAAAGTTTTTCCACATGGAGCTATCGAGTTACTATCAAAAGAAGGCACTCCTTTCAAGGTTAATGGACATCGGATGAAAAAATATGAAGCAGGAATCCCGAGGAATGAAGGACTTGAAGAACGGCTGCTATTGGAAGGCATGGCAGAAACGTAGAGCGGGAAGGAGTCCAGCTAACGACTCCTTAAAAAGTAGTACTTCCGGGAGGCAACCCGAGTTTAGAGTTTGCATTTCTTTTCCCTTTAATTTTTCTTTTTGTTTTTCACTTTTAGGATCTGTTTTTTTTTTCAATCTTCTTCTGAAATTATGCTTAATATGATTGCTTGACGGCAAGCAATGCTCGAAGTGTAGGGTGGTGGCTTAAAAATCGAGTTTTTTTTCAAACTGAATGATCTACTCGCCAAGTTCATACATTACTCAACGAGTACATTTTGAAATCTACGAAAAATCATCAACTCGCACATCTACTCGGCGAGTAGGTGTCCCTACTCGACGAGTTCACATTTTTAATTGATTTTTTTACAATCTGTAAATAAGGGTTTCTTTTTACCCAATCATTTTCATCAGCCGCCTCCCAAATATACTCGTCGAGCACTCTGTTTCCTCTCAAGAAAATCCTTTGAATTCTTGCTGAATCTTCATCTACGAAGCAAAAGGTTAGATTTTTCCTTCGGATTCTTGCTAAAGGTACCAGCTTTAAAAGTTTTGGGTATTTATCTTGCTAAAATTCGGATTTGGAGGATTACCCCAATACTAGGGTTTTGATTTTAGGATAAATTAGGAGGATATGGACAAAATTTCTTGCGAATTTATGCTTAAGGGACTTAGAACAGCAAACCCCAAAGAAAATATTTGTATTTTGTTGACCCAATATGGACCGAGAGGGGAACTGCCATCGCAGTTCATACTACTCGCCGAGTAGTTCATGGACTCGGCGAGTTCATGCTTTGTTGAATCTGTTATGGTGAGTTTTAATTATCAGGGTTTTTTTTGTTGTTTTCTTGATGTTGTTTTTGATGGGTTTTGGTCATAAGACATCCTATGTGCTCATACAAACCCTAAAGCTCGGATCTAGGTTTCTCTATTGTACATACTTTGAATCCAAGACTTTGAACCCTAATTCTAGCATATGGAAATCAGAATTCACATGTAAATAGGTTTAAGAACATACCTTGATTGTTATATAGCAATAACAATCCAATTCCTCCTTGAATTGACCTTGGAAAGCAAAGAGTCACAAGTGTCACTCCTCTAATGGCTCACAAACACCATAAGCAAGTGGAGAAGGTATAAAGAGAGAGGAGGGAGGTTAGAATTCGTTTCTAAGACTTCTTGGGAAGGGATACACGAATTCATGACCTTGGGGTTGTTTATATAGGTGTAGAGATAGGGTTTCAGTCATTATCCTTATCTAGTTGATTATCCATTAAGCAACCAATAAGATAATCCATGAATCCTTATCATACTCGAATTCTAAGGCTTTCCAACCTTAAATTCGTCCACCATATATAAAAGATAATCCTTACCTTATTTTGTAACTATCACATAATTACAATTCAGCCCCTCTAGTTTAATTAATTACATTTGATCACAAAACTAATTCTTAATTAATTATTGACCAATATTAATTAAACAAATATGATTTCTCCTTTAATATATTATTCTTATAACATATTAATAAATCATATTATCCTCTCTTTCTATTTATTTCTCCAATCAAGTTGCTTTGGTGAAGGCAACCCAAAAGGACCATGCACCATCGGGTCAAGTACATACCAAAATAGTTATGGACTTAGACACTAATCCAACAGTCTCCCACTTGGATAAGTCTAATAACTATTCTGCGTATGACTTCGGATCCCGATCTGCAATCGTAGCTTTCCAAAGCCGCTGTCAACTCTGATCATATCAAATACGCGTGTCCTTAGATAAGGGATCATATATTCCTCCATTCTAGATATCATATGAGATATGATTTCAAATCATTCTCTTTGTACTATATCTCGATTCCCGATTTATGACGACTGACTAATTGAACAAATCAAATTAGCCCTAGCCCGGCCGAGCATTTACGTTTGTCATCACTAAACCATAGAGGGGCCCAAAGATATCACTTTTATCCTACTTTGGATAAAAGGAACGGATAAACTTTGATACAATGCTTGCTTGCACTCACGCACCGAATCACACACAACAATATGTTTTATAACACCAAGTTACTGGTGCGTTTACATATTATCAATGTGCAACCGATTCGCAAGATACAACTCACACATCTCGGTTTCAAGAATATAAGATGTTATCGTCTCACCAATCACTCGTGATACAATTCATGGAGTGATCCAAGTGAGCGTGGGTCTAATCCAATGCTCAAATCACATTCATAAGCACTCATGAACGTTGCAGCAAACATTTGCTTATGTCTAATACTCTTTTAGACAATCCACACACCAATTCACGACAGTCTTTATTCATATCTACTTCCAACATATGAACGACTGTGGCCCGTTTGAATAATTCGATTATTCTTAATAAACTCAATTATTCTGGAAGTCAAAACATGCAAATGTGAAACACAAGAATAATACTAATCCCATATGGCCTCAACCCTTTGAGCATAAATAAAACTCCTTTTATTTATCACCATATTGATTACTCATTATTTGTCGTTTCGGGTAATCAACTTCTCACTTGAATTCCAACACTTGTCTCATGCTCCTAGCATGCACACAATGTTTACCTATGGTTCTTACTTTGTGAAATAAATCTCATTGAATACATTTCCAATCATTCTCATTTCACAACTCCAAATCCGTTTTTCATAAGTCAAAGAATATCAAATTCTTGCTACTTATAGAATATGCTAGATTCTAACATTCTATGCAACTATCCTTTCGTAATGTCACTGCACCAAAGTCACAAAGACTATTGCCAATGATATTACAAAGTCCTCTATCAGAGATTGTTACAAGACAATTCCATAGACGTGATGTTTCTCACTCAAAGTACATTCTTTGAACATCCTTTTGCATAGAAGTTTCTAATCCAGTCATAGATTTCTCAATATTCAATTCCCAATATGGACACACTTCCATATGTTCCATATGACAACTCATTCTTAATAGAATCTTATCTATTCATAATGATGTCGATATGGTCCATCCAATATGGAAACATTTCCATATTTTCCAATACTATACTTCCAACTACTCACAAGCGACCAATCTTCGTCGAACTTGGATTGTCCTTTGATAGTTGTTTAATTATTTTAGTCAAAACCAATTCTAGTCCCTTTTCCCTCTAAATGCGCTCGTCATTTGGAAAATTTTAGAATGGTCAAACATTAAAGCATTTGCAATCGATCCTATACCCGAAGCGTATGGGACACGACGCATAATGTTTTATTTGCTATGTTCTCAAAATTCGAATAGTGAAGAGGGATGTCGTAATCATAATCGAAATTTTAAGAACACACTTTGTACCTTTGACTAAATTTTATTAACAGTTCTCAACCTAAACCTTTAGATTTGAAATGAAGCATAATATTCTCTCCCTTAATTATAGCAAAACAACTCTTCAACTATTACGACTTTGCAAAGTATGACTCTTGTTTTCTATAATTAATATTGCTAACCTTGCAATACTTTCCTTAATAATCATACAATCATAACTTTTATGCTCCCACTATTTTGATGATTATTATAAAACATAACACTTATGCTCCCACTAGCTTCGACATGTATTCATAAACATCTTAAGATTCAGAAAACAATACTTATTGAATTTCTTAAGTTCATGTTTCTAATACTTAGTGCTTTGATAATCCTTTATCAATGCTTCTTGAACTTATACACCTTTGCCTTCGATAGTTCATATGTGTGTCTAAACAATTAAGACTAATTGCCAAACCTCACAATTCAAATTATGGAAAGGGATGCCGTAACCATAATTGAATTCGAGAATGCAATTTTACAATCACTATCTTCTTAAAATCTTTCTTAGTGAAAGCATTTCCTCACAATCATTTTCATGAAGGAGGAAATCTTATGACACTTAGATTTTAAACGGTGTAAATGTTCCTATCCATGTGAATTTGTCAAAACCAACGTTTACGACAAATTCAAACTCATATGGATCGAACTTTCTTAATCTTGATTTCTTGCCTCATGGTAGCACAGCTGCCCACCACGTCTTCCAAGTAGTTAAGCATCTCACCCTTTCAAATCAATGTACCTTTCATTGATTAAGGTGCCTTGCCTTTTATGCATTTAAAATGAGAACTCATAGAACTCACATGCATAATTAACTCGATTGGATTGGCACATAATCAAGATAATGTCAACACGACATGTTGTAAACCTCAACTCGTGTGCTAGTGATGATCGATAAGATTTATTTGATTTGTTCTTGAAACCTTTCAAGACCATTAAGACTCCCACTGACTCCTTGACATATAAGATTCTCTTGTCATTAACCATTTCTTGACAAACAAATATTCAAGAGTTAGTGTAGTTTTTATCAAAACACTTCATAAATTGGTACTAGTTGGCCTTTGTCTTATTCAAGACATCACAACTTCCCACATTTGATGAATGTTATAAACCTTTAATACTTTTCACTCATTGTCACAATCTTAACTTTAAGACTTGTTATTGGAACGAAGTATGATTGACTTATTGATTTAACCATTTCTTCAATTCTTGATTCCTCTTCTTAGACATACAATTGTACTAAGACTTACTCAGAGGATCAACTGAGATATGGTTCTTAATCACTAAGACATATCATAAAGCATAAAAGCTACTCTCCCTTCTTCTTAGAATGGAGAAACTTTTATCTTTCTGCCTACTTGATTCTTCTTATTCGTTATGCTATTGATCTAAACCCTTTAATCAATTCAGAATTACACTTAATCTTGTAAGTATAATCATATTTACTAAACCTTTAGTAAATCATGACGAATATCTTTGTTACTCTTATGGTGGACTTGATCAACACGCAACTTTGTGTGCTCGGTCTCTTAGTCCTTCACTTGACACTTTGTCAACGAATTGGTCTAATTTCCAAATATGAAATTTCTCATTCATCGTGCAACCAAGTTGCATGATTCCAAATTTCTGTCCAATTAAAACTTGGGCGATGAGAAACTCTCCCTAATTGGTAAATTCTCGACTTTTCCATAAACACCATAAATAAGAATCATATCCATTTGTTGTAGAAATATGCAAACACTAATTTTTCATAATGATTTCATTGCAAGGAAATAAATAAATAAATAAGTGAGTCAAACGAAAATTTATTTTATAAAAGCAGCGGAAAACATTTGTCCTTACAATGCAAAATCCATTGAAAACTATGTATTTCAAAAAAAAAATTCTAACAACTCTATCATAACTATCTAAGCTCAAAATCTAATCTTCAAGTCCATGTGATCAAGATCCATTCCTTGTGATTAGATTCATTTTGCTCTTTCACCAATCTTCCTTTCTTTTCACCGATCCTGTAAAACATTCAAATGCAATCTTATTACATTATGTATTAAGAATTAATGAATAGGAACTCAATGGAGTTAGATAGTGGATTTTACCTGAAGCGCAGCCATACTCTTTGACTCTCCCAACTTCTGGACTCTTCAAGCTCTTTGGGCAGACTTGTATCCAACGCCCTCTCTTTTGGCAGCAAACGCAGGTCGGTTCTCCTAGAACGTCCTCGGAAGCATGGTTGGTTGACTTTTCCAACAAATACGCTCCATTGCTTCGCCAAATCATTTCTGATTCAGCAGCAATGAGCATGTAAGTTAGGTCAATGAGGTTGTCGTCATGATCCATCATATAATATTTTCTTTTGAACTCATTATATGATTCAGGAAGTGACTGCAAAACCCAATTTATAGCCAACTGATCTGGGAATGACACACCCAACATTTTCAACCTATCAATGTGTGATTTCATTCCTAGAACATGGGCACACACGGGTTTACCATCTTCATGTTTCATTTCCAATAGGGCTTTAGTGATATTGAACCTTTCAATTCTTCGATCTTGTGGGTTGGGGAGAACAATAGGAGGAGGAGGAGGAAGTGAAGCATGATTTCTCGTTCCTCGATTAAATCGTGGAATATCATCTTCACGTGGAATGCTTGTTCCACGGGACTTGGGAAGACCATAGTTGTCGAACTTTGACATCTACAAAACGGGAGAAAAACAAATTCAAGTTAGTTGATTGATGGAGTCCTTAGTAAATCACCCAAATGAGATACTAAGGCTAGGACCCAACACAATATTCTACAACTCGGGAGAGGGATGCCGTAACCCTAATTGCAGAATATTTGAAGGTAAGTGAATGACGATTCACTAATTTCCACCACGAAAAACGAAAAAGAAATTTAAGTTTTAAATCTATGAAAACTCCTAGATCCTTTGAGATACATTGAACTTTCAATGGCATGTTTATATCTCGATATGCCCCTCTTGTTTGTGACTGGGATGCCGAGGATCACAAAGCGGGTGTGAATAACCATGCAAACTTACATGGTGCCCTCACATGTTATAGTCACCTATTCGATGTGCCGGTAAACCACACACGCTCCACCGAACTATGACAAACATTGAGTCACCCTTTGCTACCTTTGCTTAGACCCATTTAGTGTGCCGGTAAACCACACACGCTCCACTAACGTCTTCGCAAGGGCACAAAGTGTAATTTCATGGAATTGCATCAATTCACTTTTGCCTAAGTAACTAAGATTGGGAATTTCGAAAAACATTTAGTTACTTTAGTAATTCATTATACTTATAATGGAAGGTTTCGTCCTATCCTACCCGTTCGGCTAACGACCCTCCACTAGTCAAGAGTGCGGTGGGTAAGAGTAGATACCCATTCAATCGCCATTTTATAGGCAATTTCCTTAAACACCCCTTATAGACCAGCTTCGTGAATGAGGCCTACTAACGGTAAGACTGACTTTTAGTTATACATATATATAATGTTAGACTTTTAATGTTATATATAGTATAGGGTGTATTTTATAACCTTTTAAAATACTATGTGGTTAACTTTAACAATTACACTTTTAATTCTATTAAATGGTTAACCTAAACTTTTATGGATTTATTAAACCTCCTTTAATTATACACCTTAATTAATTAATAAAACCATAAGGGTGTGATTTGAACCTTTTCAAAACAATACTAGAGTTTTAGAATTTAACATTTCTAATTAAACTTTTAATCAACCTTTAAATTCCAAAACTTGAGGGCAAGTTTTGAAACATTTCAAACCAAAGGGTTTAGAATCTAAATATGCATCAAAATTAAACTATTTAATCAAAATTTAAATTCCAAAACTTGAGGGCAAGTTTTGAAACCTTTTTCAAAACATTAGGGTTTCAACTATTTAAATTTCAAAACAACAAAACTTTTGGGGTTCAAATTTAAACTATAAAACCTAAAGGGCCAAATATGAAACTTTTCACAACAACAAGGATCAAATAACAAATAATTCAAATTAACATTTAATCACATAATTATCCATATTTGATGATTTCTTGCAAAATAATTTATCAATTTACTTAAAATAATTAATCAATTATCTTATAAGGAAACAATTATCTTATTAATTGATAAATATCTTCAATTAGATTAAAATTATAGTCAAATATATCATATAATCGGATTAATATTAATCTAAGATGATAAGGTAATTATCCCAATGCAAAAACAGCAAGAAATCCCGAGATAAGCATTGTCTGACGCACCGACTCGCCGAGTCACCCTCTGGAACTCGCCGAGTAGGGCAACTCGCCGAGTCCACAGTGGGACTCGCCGAGTCCATCAAGCAGAACACCAAAAATCGAATTTTTTAAACATATCAAGCATCAATACAATAGAAACCAATCATGGCTCTGATACCACTGATGGGTTTTGGTCATAAGACATCCTATGTGCTCATACAAACCCTAAAGCTCGGATCTAGGTTTCTCTATTGTACATACTTTGAATCCAAGACTTTGAACCCTAATTCTAGCATATGGAAATCAGAATTCACATGTAAATAGGTTTAAGAACATACCTTGATTGTTATATAGCAATAACAATCCAATTCCTCCTTGAATTGACCTTGGAAAGCAAAGAGTCACAAGTGTCACTCCTCTAATGGCTCACAAACACCATAAGCAAGTGGAGAAGGTATAAAGAGAGAGGAGGGAGGTTAGAATTCGTTTCTAAGACTTCTTGGGAAGGGATACACGAATTCATGACCTTGGGGTTGTTTATATAGGTGTAGAGATAGGGTTTCAGTCATTATCCTTATCTAGTTGATTATCCATTAAGCAACCAATAAGATAATCCATGAATCCTTATCATACTCGAATTCTAAGGCTTTCCAACCTTAAATTCGTCCACCATATATAAAAGATAATCCTTACCTTATTTTGTAACTATCACATAATTACAATTCAGCCCCTCTAGTTTAATTAATTACATTTGATCACAAAACTAATTCTTAATTAATTATTGACCAATATTAATTAAACAAATATGATTTCTCCTTTAATATATTATTCTTATAACATATTAATAAATCATATTATCCTCTCTTTCTATTTATTTCTCCAATCAAGTTGCTTTGGTGAAGGCAACCCAAAAGGACCATGCACCATCGGGTCAAGTACATACCAAAATAGTTATGGACTTAGACACTAATCCAACAGTTTTTTTGTTGTTAGGGATTCATTTTCAATCCCAAACAAAGACGAGGTGATTGTTCCTGAGGAGCTGGGAAGAAGAGTTTGGCATAGGAGGGAACGGGTCCGAGAAGATCCACCAGTTATCCCGGTGGAAGACAAGAATGAGGGGTGGAATAACATGGAGTATAGGGGGTAGTTGGATGATATTGGCCGAGGCATTAACTATAATAATGAGTCATTCAACTATCTCTTTCAACAAATGCACATTGCTCCACGGCCCAGGCCCGGATATCCATACATTATGAGTTGGGAGGAGCGTATGCAAAGGAGGAACAACCAAGCAAGTGGAAGTGGAGCAGGAGGAGAAGACATGGAAGAAGAAGCTTGAATTTGTTTTTATTTGGATGTTTTTTTATTCCGTTTGTTTTGTGCTTGAACTTTTGATGTACCCGAACCTTAATTAGGACGTTGTTCGTTTTCTTTCACTTGTGGTTGCTTTGTTTTTCAGGTTTGAAGATTAGGGTGCATTTAGGAGTCTCATTGGTCAAGGCTAAAGTGAGGGATGGTGTAGATAAGAATGTCAAATGTTACATTTAAGGTTGAGTCTGTTAGGAATGAGAGTGACAAAATTCATCATTATTGAAGAAAATAAAAGAAGAGTCACTGAAGTGTCCTGTTTCAACACTTCGGCCAAGGATAAACAGCAGAAAAATTAGTTTTTCGACTCGGCTACTACTCGCCAAGTGCACCTACGGTACCCGCCGAGTTCATGTGCAATTCCTCGATTTTCTGCTGGCGGTCGGTTTACTCGCCGAGTTCACGTTTGACTCGCCGAGTCCCTTAATGCTTCACTCTCAAGATCTGTTTTGGGCACATTCACTGCAGCCTTTATCCATACTTTCGTAAAGACTCATTCCTGGAAGGTTTCTGAGAAGCTTTTTCCTAAACAATTAGAGCTATTTAGATGTTTACCACACGCGACATGTTACCCAAGGCATGGATGACCTGTTTCCATGTCTAAAGACATTTGAAGTTGGAGTTTTACATGAAGAATATCAACCTCGCGACTGCTATCCTAGGGGAGTTTGTTCCAATTCCCTCTTTAGTCTTGTGGTTTTCTTTTCATGCATAACATGCAATGGGGACATTGCATAAATTAAGTATGGGGTAGGGGTTGGTTACATGTTAGTCAATTTAGAATCCTAATCCAAATTTAGGCTTGATTTTTTTTCAAAATCTTGCATAAAACATTGCTTAGGACTTAACTTAGAAAACTATGGTAAAAGCAAGTAGGATTCCATGTTAGAATTATGTTGATGATTGCATGAAGACCCAAATGTTTAGTTGAGCCTATATACGTTCTACTGCATTTGTGGCCTCCTTATTCTAGTGAAATCATGGGACAAAAACACGACCTTGCTTAGTTTGAAGGATGCAATATGTTTAGCATCGTGTACCAGAAATGTATCCAGGAAAATTTTATTTTTAACCAATAAAGGTTGAAATTGAGCGCCCCTGCTTAAGCATGTAGGTTTTGAGTGAAAAAAAAGTGAGTTACATGTTAAGAAAAAAAGGAGAGAGAGAATTACAAGAAAAAGTTGTAAGAATTTTGGAGCAGTCAAAAGTGAAGATCAAAAGATCAAAATTCCGAAGATTCAAAAAGTTGAAGATACCAAAAATTAAAAAAGGTGGTGAATTCAAAGAAATCGAAGATCAAATTGTCAAAGAAGTGAAGATTCCAAAGAGCTCCATAGTGGTATCATAAATTGTAATTTTCTAGATTATGTATGCTTGGGTTGCTCAACCAAAAATACCTTGAGTTTAGGATGTTTTCTGCGGATGGATTCGGAGGGATGCATATAATAAGCATTGTTCGGAAAAAGTGGGCGAATGTTTATGAGGATTGTGAGTATTTAGAGTATGGGGGTTCCTTAGGAAAAATTTTAGACACAAATGCATGTGTTGCGGTCTTGGCATAATGGTTGGGTTTGATTGGAATTATCTTATGTGATTCTAGTATGCTAAAATTCTGTTTTGCTTGGGGGCAAGCAAAAGTCAAGTGTGGGGTATTTTGATATGTGCATATTTAACCATGTGTTTAGTATAGAATTTAATCAATTATTAGCTAATTATTTGCATAATATGGACAAAAGGTACTTAATAATGTCTAAATTATATTTTCAGTCTAGAAGACATGTTTGGGAGCAAAAAGAAAGAAGGAGAAGCAATCAGAAGCTGGAGAATGAAGAAAGAAGAACAAAACTGGAGCTACTCGGCGAGTCCAGAAGCTACTCGGCGAGTCTCGTTGAATGTTCGCAAAGTAATGTCCAGAATCCTTGCCGTACACATATTTCTCAAAGGAACTCGACGAGTTGGGCACCTACTCGCCGAGTTGACCCTATTTTGAGATAATTATAAATAGAGGAAGTAATCCCAAATTGAGGAGTTTTTTGGCATCTCTGGAGAATAACCTGCGACTGAAGAAACCCTTGGAGACCTGAAGAGCCCTAATCTTTGATCTTTAGAAGACTCAAGGCGAATTAGGTTAAATCTTCAACTTAATCTAGAAGTGAATCATGTTTAGACCAATGAAATTCATTTTTAGCTTCTCTTCTATTGTAATCATGAGCGGAATTTTCGTAGTTTCTATTTATGAAAGACTAATTTACTCTTATGGTTTGATTTATACTTTGATTGATTGATTATTGGTGATTTTATTAAACTAAGTTTGTTAAAGAACCTTATGCATTAACTATAACTATTTTCTATTAATTGGAAAACAATTAGGCTGCATGAACATCTCTTAATTGTTAACCTCATATGATTTATGTGAACACTTCATTATATGCCTAGGATTAGTGAATATGAAACTAGGATTAATTAGTTTATGGGTAAATTAATGTGTGAGCTTGTTTGGTAAACCAACAAACAAGAGGTTAGTTGAATTACCAATTTGATTAACCAATTACAAATCTTATTTAATCCAAATAATTGAACTAGGGAGTTAATTAGTTTAAACACTTGATCACTTCTTGAATTGATTAATTTCTTAAGGGTTGGTAATAGCAAATGCGAATCTAATCACTATAGTTGGTAACCAATAACAATTAATTTATTATTTTATCATAAATTAACCATAGGAGTGAATTGGTTGGACCTAAACAGAAACCCTTTTATTAAATTTGGTGAATTTTTACTTGTTCTAGTTTTTTAGTTAATTACGTGTTAAGAGGTGTGTTTAAGTTTCTAGTCTTGTAAAACTAGAGAAAACCCTATACTTTTATTACTTGTATAGTTAAAATTAGTTATTAGTTTAATTTCCGTTCCCTGAGTTCGACACCCTACTTATTCAACTATACCACTAAAAGACAGGTTCACTGCCTTTGTGTGCTAAATTTATATTTTTAGAGTAGGAATAAAACCAGTGCATTTTACACACATCACAATCGAAGTCAGTTCTGCTCCTACTTTGGGCTTTGATGATCTAGAAGCTACCAAAGTCAATCAACCTCAGGATTCAGATGACTTCATGATGATTGTTGATGAAGACTCTTCCAGTGGTTCATAGCATTCCACCTCCAAGCCTAAACAGAAGAAGAAGAAGAAGAAGAAGAAGAAGAAGAAGAAGAAGAAGAAGAAGAAGAAAATGGTTGTATATCGCAAAGAGTTTCTCAGCCTGCAAGCAAAAGTCGATCAAATTCTCGTTGCGGTAAATTCCACTCAACCACAAGATGTTCCTGGTTCAGAAACTCTCATAGAATGCATTGAGTGACTTGAAACCAAAGAAAGACTGGCTGCTGAGAGAATCACCCTCAATGTCGAAATGGGTATCTGAGCCCTGGATACAACTCGAAAGGTTGATCACCAACAATTCCTCTCCACTACAGAGAAACTCATCAATGAGGTGTCCTCCATCAAAAA
The DNA here is from genome assembly GCF_051521515.1 of Lactuca serriola. Classification (NCBI taxonomy): domain Eukaryota; kingdom Viridiplantae; phylum Streptophyta; class Magnoliopsida; order Asterales; family Asteraceae; genus Lactuca; species Lactuca serriola. The sequence goes on along the minus strand of NC_136411.1, from coordinate 126,646,224 downwards.
GGAACTTCTTTCAGCAATCGCAGATCAAAAGGCTCATTATTCAAAAATTATTGTTAAGAAACACAATGCCTGTGAATATGGTATCTCGGTTCTACAATCAACTATCCACAGCCTACGCCAATCCTTATCATCCAGTCTTCATGGTCAAGAAATTATGAAGCTTACAAAGGAAATATGAAATCTGCTCTTCAACACCACAATTCCTAACAATCAGCAGCTTAGTGATGCACTCTGAGCCCAATTTAACAACGTCATTGCCAAAATTGACGGTCTTAAACAATGGCTTGAGGAAGACCCCGATGTTCCTTCCTCAAGAGGGGGAAGTGAAGACCGCAATACGGACCAATTTCATCAGGTTACTCCTCAGCCATCTCATCAACATACTCCCATCCAAGTCGGTCCGAGTCCTCTTAAAAGAGTTCCCATTCCACAGTCTTCTCCGCAACCCTCTCCCAAAAAGAAGACTTTGGTACCTTCTCAATCTCCTTCAGCCACTCATATTGTGCAAGAACGACCAGAATCGCCCCGTCACCAAGAAACTCCTCCTCACTTCAAAAACATAGCTTCAACAATGTCATCCGAACATGAAGAAGACTCCCCTGCAACCCAAAAAAGAAAACAGGATTGGAAAGCTGCTAAATTTGCTGAACATATATGGAGAGACCATGGGTTCGACACTACCATGGACGAAACCCTCATCAACTCATGGGTCAATCCAACCTAAAGGCTCCAAGACAATGATTACTGGCCAGTACTAACATATGCTGAGCCTCCGGAGGATGGCTATTGGGACATTCCCATTTCCCGGAATGCAATGTTATTCACTATATTCGAACCTTTTGACCTTAGCCTCCCGGATGATCAAATACTACCTCTGGAATTTGAAAGACTGGATAAATTCCATGGTAAACATGGATCCAAATTTCAAAGTATATGGTCAAGTGTCAGGCCCTCAGGTGTCAAAAACTACAAAGTCCGCAAATTCATGAAGGCTAAGTTTGTTCAATGTACGTTAACTAGAAGAGAATGTGTCTACATTCGGACTCAAGCCAACTTTCTCTGTATGAAACCTAAAGAGGTATTTCTCATTGCTAGAGTGTTTCAACTCAAATCTGTAAAATACTCGAAAATGAAGATCGCTTATGAAAGAGCATGTGAATACCCCAAAAGCACTGTCTGCGATTTTGCGAAACTAGATGCGGACATTTACCCTACCCTAGCTCAAAAGTTCAATCTTCCTGCGCTTGAGCCTGCATGTTGGGTCAAAAATATGGTTTATACTTAGCTTTTCTAGGAAAATGTATTTTTGTGTCTTGGACCGTAAACAACTTGGTGTTTACGGTCGTATACGTGTTTACGGCTGTGTTTACGGCCGTAAACCCATTTACGGCCCATGTTCACCAAGCCCACATTCCCTAGTATATATATAGATGTTAGGGTTGAGGAGTAGAGATTGATGAACAGAAGAGAACATAGGAGCTTATGTGTGTGTGTGTGTGTGTGTGAATCTCTTGTATCCGGATCATCATTCTATTTATTAGTACATTGATATTGATATTCTTCTTTTTCTCATTCTCTTCTATTTGATTTGACATCATCCGTTTGATTGGGATTCCGCACCATCAAACGGATCTGATTGATACACAGACAAATTAGGGACTTACAATTGGTATCAGAGCCAAACAAAACAAAAAAATTTTAATTTTAAAAAATCCAAAAACATTAGAAAATTAGAAAATCAAAATATGGTGTTAATGGAATGTGCTTGCAGGAGATGTTTTGGGAAGTGATATAATCATGTGATAACAGGCAATCTGAATCTGTGTAAGGGACTGAATCTGAATTGTCTAGGCTCTATGTTCGATGTGCTGGTAGGCACGAAAGATTTAAAATGGACTTGACTAGGCATAGATGAACTTAAGGAATCTAGAGACTTGAAAAATCTTGACCTAGATAGATCCATTTTTCCTGACAATACGACTCTCGGATAGGTTGAGCAGAGAGATATACATGAGAATCTACCGGTCACACTAAATAACCCGTATCTAGAACTATGGATTTACTTTTCCTCGATGTGCGGATTCTGTCCTTAATTCTGGTTGGATGAGGTGACTAGGGAATTCCGATAAACTAGGTCTGTAGAAAGTTATTTTCTTTCTTTCAGTCTGTTAGTCATATGTTGCCTCCTTTGCGTGATCGAGAGATCCGACCTGGACTGTAACATATGCGATTCTATCTCTCTGCATCTTCTCTCTATGCAATTCTTTCTATCTGTTAGCCATATATTGTCTCCTTTGCGTGACTCAAAATCCGACCTGGTACACAGTATATGCACCATTCTCTTCTCAATCCTTCTAAAACCCTCAGTTAGTCATATGTTTCATCCTTTGCGTGATTGGAAGAGATTCGACCTGGATGTACAGCATATGCATTCTAAATCTATCTTCTCTCTTAATAATTTTCTGCTCACCCGGTGTAAGGAGTATTTTCGAAGTCCTTGATGGCTGGACCATACCAGGAAGCGGGAAACATGTTCTAGTACAATTAAAATTGAACACATAAAGATTGTTTGTAGATCTCGTTGCTCAATCTAGGTGGACAACAATATCTTTGGTCGTCGTTAGCTGAATGGTCCTTAAGGATTAATATCTAGGAACTTAGGACAACAATATCTTTGTCTTGTCACTTATAGTATGTCCTAATTTTTTCATAATCTCTTGTGCTTAAGTGGACCACAATACCGGCGATTGACCAGATCTATTCATGAAGGGAGAGGTACAGATAAACAGATAAAGGTTGTCTAAAATCTTTGATCCCAAATCACTCTTACAGTTAGCTATTATTTTTGTTTTTGTTAAGTTTGTTCATAGTGTTCTTCTAATTTAAATATAAAGGGGAGAATTAAAATAAAAAAAAACAAACAAAAATAAGAAAATTCAAAATAAAAAATAGTGTTGTTTTAGTTTTATTTTTGTTCAGAAAATATGAAAAACCCAAAAATATTGTGTGTTAAATTTTCTTTTAGTTTTGTTTTGTCTTGAAAAGTGAATTTAGGTGAAGATGAAACTCATGGAGTTTGTATCGAAGATTTCTGAGCCAAGGCTTCGTCCGTGAGCATCGAAGAATTCTCATTCGAAGGAGCAAGAAACGAAGATTATTCTTTCAACATTCAATCCTTCAACCCCAGAAGCAAGGTGAAGCATAAATTGAAGATTATGTGACAGATTGCATTGAAGACTCCTCAATCATTCTGCTGCTATCTATGAACCTGCTGAAGTGATCTAGAAGTTTTGCTCTCTCTAATGTTCTCTCTGAAGATTCTCAAGCTGAAAGCGCTATCTTTCAAGAATCAGTACATCAAGCCTCCTCACCCAATGTGCGTTAAATGTCAAATTCTGAAGAAATGCCCAAGTGCTCAAGATGAAGTCGTTCATTGAAGATTCATCAAGTTCATCTTGAACTTGTGAAGAATTTAAAGATAAAAGTTGAAGCCAAGCTCCCAATGAAGATTATCAAGAAAACCAGCTACTTTTTAGGGGAGCTTGTTGGGTCAATTAAGAAAAGAAAGTTATAAACCAAGGGGGAGATTGTTGGGTCAAAAATATGGTTTATACTTTACTTTTCTAGGAAAATGTATTTATGTGTCTTGGACCATAAACAACTTGGTGTTTACGGCCGTATACGTGTTTACGGCTGTGTTTACGGCCGTAAACAGGTTTACGGCCGTAAACCCATTTACGACCCATGTTCACCAAGCCCATATTCCCTAGTATATATATATATATATATATATATATATATATATATATATATATATATATATATAGATGTTAGGGTTGAGGAGTAGATTTTGATGAACAGAAGAGAACATAGGAGGTTATGTGTGTGTGTGTGAATCTCTTGTATTCGGATCATCATTCTATTTATCAATACATTGAGATTCATATTATTCTTCTTCTCATTCTCTTCTATTTGATCTGACATCATCCGTTTGATTAGGATTCCGCACCATCAAACGGATCTGATTGATACACAGGTAAATTAGGGACTTACACCGCACCCATCTTCACTGAAGGATATGAAGAACGATCCTTAGGAGCAACCAACTTTCCAAAGTTGGGGATTATTTTCAAAAGAACGAACAACAGTGTGAAATATTTTGTTCCTATCTCAGCCATGCACCGCCTGACTCGAAGGCAACTGGAAGTCACTTTGACTTCGGTGCAAAGATCTAAAAACACTACTAAAGAAGTCAAATTTGAGATCACTTGAAAGATCAACTGGATGATTGAAGTAAGGAAGTTCTGATGGTTGCTGATCAAATTCCTAAAGCTCAACCGATGAAAATTTAAAGACGTCACTTAAGGGGAAATTGTTGAACCATACAAGTGATCCTCTTAACTTTACAGATCTGAAGCCATCACCAGATCCGCAACCGCAATCAAGCACCGCAAGCGCAATCAAGCACCGCATCCGCAGTCCTCATTTTACTTAGTATTAGTTTTATCTGTTTAACCATTTGTCTTTACATTTCTTTATCCAGTGTGCCTTGTATGGCCACGTTAGAACAAATAGAACTTGTAACTCTTGAGACTCTACAAATAGAGTTCTCCTTATGAATGAAATTTACGCATCATATATCTCATATCTCATCTTACTTACTTCTTCTCTCTACATAAAACTTAACTGATTGTAATCTCTCTTCGGAGCAAGTCATTCTTGACTTCATCACTAAGTTTGATGTCACTCACTAACTTGAATTGACTGCGATTCTCGTTAAGAATCAACTTACGTGTATACTTGATATAATACTTGTTGTCGTTTATATTTCCTTATATTTTCGCATCTAACTATCTAAACTTTAACTTATTATTGTTAAGCTTAATGATCCTCTGAGTTAAACTTTATTCCGTAATATTACTTTGTTCTAACGTTTGTTCGTGTTCCTCAAAGTTTTCCTCTCAACACTCAGATCAGTTGGCCGACATCTTCACAAAGGCCTTACCTGAACCTACATCTAATTGAATTTTGCATGGGCTAGGAATGATAGAAGATGACTCAGTTCTAAAATCCTCCTCGTAATTGGAATTTACTATTCATGTTCCGAATGGTTCCAAGCTTCAGAACATCTCAAAATTCATTTCTCAACTTCTGATTGGTTTCGAGCTTCGAAATGGTTCAGAATCTACGGTTCACTGGATTTTCGGAATGCTTTCTATCCTTCGTGCATTAAGTCCATTCCGATTGGTTCCGAACTTCACAATGTTTCGGATTCTACTCTCCATCCTCATTTCAGAATGTTGTATATCCTTCATATATTAAGTCTTTTCCGACTGGTTTTGAGCTTCAGAATTATTCGGAAGTTACTGTTCCTTTTTGGTTCTGATTTCTTTATTTCTGTTTTCATTTTTTTTAGAAAATCAAAAATATTTTTCTTTACTTCTGCTTTCATTTTTTTCAGCAAAAAACACAAAACTATTTCCTTTATTTATGTTTTCATTTTTTTAGTAAATCAAAAATATCAAAAATATTTTTGTTTATTAATACTGTAATTTTCTTTTCAATAACACCAAAAACATTTTATTTTCATTGAATTAACGGTCTTTTCTCAGGAAAATATTCTTAATTGCCACAATTCAGAATGATGGGGAAAGTATGATTCTAAATTGTATACTAGCTAAGCATCCCTAGAAGCATATTGTTGCTTGTTGTCCCAAGCCTCTCAGAATCTATGTTAGAAGCCTTAATGAAACTTTCATTCTGATCGTTTCTTCCCAATTAGGCTATAAATTCACATAAGTCATTGAGCTACCTTACTCTTCTCACATTGAGTTAAGACTTGACTGCTTTGTTATTCATTTATAATAGAGCTACATCTTTTTTTCTTTGGAACAAATCTACAATTTCTCCATCAATTTTGTGTCTATAAACGTAACCCTTGAGACTCTTAGAAATTACCACTGAGGTTTATGTTTACATAACATCTGTGTTTATGGTCATGAAATCGTTATCACCATGATTTTGAGTGAGACACAAAATCCAAAACCTATTTCTGAATTGACGGTGAACAATTAAATGTTATAGATATTTTCACCAAGGAATTGGCGAATAAAACCTTTATGGTTTGTACCCTTACGAGTTTGACATCTTATTTTCCTTTTTGAGCGATCTTCATGAAATTTTTTTGACCCAAGACATTTCTTCCCAAAAGATCCAGGTTTTTTTTTTTTTTTTTTGAGATTTCCATAATATCCAGTTACTAAAAGAATATCCAAAGCATACTTGTTCTTATGAATACAATGGCCAAACAAGTACTTCTGCTAGATTTTCTCACTTATGTTACGTTTCAGAATCTAGTTGAAGCTTAAGCCACCCTTATAGCCTATTAAAAGAAGCCTTTCACAGTTTCTTAATAATTGGTAATCGTAATTCAACAGGATACCACGCAAGCACTTCAAAGTCTCTCTTGAATCAGAAGGAAGAGATCATTGCCCGAGATCCATCTGATTTTCATGTCAATCTTGTTTAACATCACAGAATCCCTAAATTTTGATTTGCTTTATTTCTTTATCTTTGGCACACTCTTGTACAACAATCCTTGTGATTTTTCAAAGTCTGGTTGTAATTCTGATTGGTTACTTTTATTCTAAGAACAAGTTATGGTCTCAAAGGTGAAGACTTGTATGATGATTCGAAAGTGTCAATACCAAAACGAAAGTTTCTTGGAGATTAAAATTCAAATAAGGTGTGACGTCTGCATTCCCTGACACATGTGTGGCTTTTTACAGCAAAGTGTGACATCTATTGATGAGTTGGCAAGATATCACAGGCTGATTTTGAGGGATATAGGAATGTGGAACGGTGATTTTCTCTCACCACTCATAACAAACTGTATAAAAGGGTTTTGGATGGTTCACTTTCTCTCACCGCTCACACAATATTCAAAACATTCAAGGCAAAAACCCCTAAAAGCTCTCTATTGTTCATCGTCTTCTTCCCAACAACAATGGCAGGATCATCTGAGCGCGTCTCATTTGCTGACTAATCTGCCTCCGTCTTCATGCTCAACATGAAGCATGGCCAGAATATGATCCTTCATCTTGATTCCTATCGCTACAATGAAGTTCTCTGGACAATCATCGAATTCCTCAAGTTCTCACCACTGGATCAGGCATTAACAACGGAAGAATATGTTCCTCAAAGTAATCCCATCTTATTGTTGCAAAAGGATTTTTTTTGTTACTTGAAACATACACCCAATCTTGGATTATGGTATCCTCATGACTCTAAGTTCAAACTTGTAGGATTAACTCAATCATATCATGGTGGATATTGTTGGGTTTTGATCATTGTAACACTCCTAAGTGTACATGCAACCCTAAATACCTTGGATCTATGTTTTCTCTATTATACATGCAAATATGAACTTTCCAAGGTATTCATCCTAACTAGCAAAATAACAGTGATTCATATGGATATCTCAAGTTAGAATTACATACCTCTTTGATGTAGAATGTCTTCATGAAGCTTGAGTGCCTAGTGCCCCAAGTATGACACCTCAAATGGTTCACACAACACCAAATGCACATGGAATGACTTGAGAGAAATAGAACACTCCTTGAAATCGTCTAGCCCTCATATTCACACACTATTGTTCGATTTCTTGAGCCATGGGATTCTTTTATATGGTGGCTATTAGGGTTACACCATGTAACTCATAACTTTACCCATTCCTTATGCTCCATGGATTTTAACCTCCATGAAGTATCCATGGGTCACCCCATGGACTTAGTCCAACATAAGGAATCTTGGATCACAAGCCCACATATATAAGAATGAATGATTTACACAATCAACCCATATATTTAATTAGTCTCCTTTTGATCACTTAATTAATTCCAAATTAATTCTTGATCAATACTAATTAAATAACCTTATTACTATATTAGAACTTATAATATTTTAACCAACCTTAAGTGTTATTTCTCTCATTATAGTCTATCCAAATGCATGATGACATGCAACCCAAATGGACCATGCCAGGTCGGGTCAAGTCTTACCAATTATAGTTATGGACTTAGACATTAATCCAATAGTCTCCCACTTGGATAAGTCTAAAACTATTATTGCGTATGACTTCAAGAACCGACTGGCAATCGTAGCTCTCAAAAGCTTCTGTCGAACTTGGACCTTGTCGATGAACTCTGACCTTTGTCAATGATTTGTCCATTAGATAAGAGATCATATATTCCTCCATTCTAGATATCATATGGACTGAGACATGGACTATAAATCATTCTCTCTGTCCATTTGTTGTTTCCTGATTTTCGATTCATGATAACTGACTGATTGAACAAATCAAATCAGTCCTGGCTTGGCCAAGCACTCACATGTATCATCATTGAATCATCGAGGGGCCCACAGATATCGCTTTTATCTCGAAGGTAAAAGGAATGGATAAACTTCGACTCATATGGCTTGTTCTACTACTTGTTGAATCATACACAAAGTCATGTTTTATAACATCGAGTTACCAATGCGTTTTCGTGCAATCAATATAAAACCAACTCATATCTCTAGGTTTGAAGAATATAAGATATTATCGTCTCATGATCACTCGTGATAAAATCCATGAAGTGATTCCAATGAGCGTGGGTTGAATCCAATATTCAGAACTTATGAGCACTCATGAGTGTTGTAGCACCACTTTGTCCAACATCTTAGACCTCTACAAGCCAACCCATGACAGTCTTGATTCATATCTACTTCCAACATATGACCGACTATGGATAGTTTGAATAAATTAGTCATTCCGGAAGAATAACCTAGTTATTATGGAAGTCAAAACATGCAAAGTGAAACACAAGAATAAATGAATCTAATATGGTATCAAAACCTATGAATATAAATAAAACACTTTCTGTTTTTCACCATATTGATTACTCATTATTCATTGTTTCGGTTTTATCAACTTTATACTTGAATTAAAACATTAGGTGTCGCATGCTCCAAGCATGTACACTATGTTTTCTAAACAATAGCTTTGCCATACACCAAGTATGAACTCTATGTTTGTCTATGATCCTTTTCTTTGTGAACTAGATCAGTTGAACATAATTTCAATGATTCTCTTTTCACACCCCCAAATCCTTATCGAAAATGTAAGAATTCCAAATTCCTATCATTTATCGAAATATGTTAGATTTTAAACTTATATGCATTGATCCTCTTGTAATGATTATACACAAAGTCACAAAGACTTGTCAAAAGACATTACAAAGTATTCCAATGGAGATCAATTCCATTGGAAACATCCTTCTTGCATTAAGTTTTCTAATCTTACATAGATTAAATAACTTCCATCTATGAAACATTCCCATTTTGACTATCACTTCTGAACAAGAGTTGCCTCTTTTCAAAATATGTCAATATGGTCCTTCCAAAAATTAACACTATACTTCCAAATGTCCATGAGCAACCAATCTTTGGTAAACCTCAGATTTTCCTCGACAATTGCTTAATCATTTTAGTCAAATCCAATTCTAGACCTTTTCCCTTCTTAATGCCGCAGGCATTTGGAATGTTAAGGATAAATATTATAGCACATGTAATCGATCTTGTACCCAAAACAAATGCGTAACACCCAAATTTTTCAAAACAATTTTTACATTTTCCAAAACATACTTTCATTCATAAATATTATAAAAATGTCATTGTATCATATAACATCCATAAAAACACAACCCAAGATCATAACACATAAAAACTCCTCGCATGTGTACCGATCATGTCGGTGCCTTCCAGCGGTCCTCACTGGTACCTGAAACACATAACACAACACTATAAGCATAAATGCTTAGTGAGTTCCCCAAAATACCACATATAACTCATATTAGCCACTCGAGGCTATAACTCTGTGGACCCTCTGGTCCTAACTCTGTGGACCCTCTGGTCCTAACTCTGTGAACCTTCCGGTTCTAACTCTATAAACTCTGAAACATACATAGCATAAATCACATAGAAATAATGCCGTGTATCACATCATATAAATAAGATAAAAAAATACTCTGTCACATAACTCTAAGTATCACTCTAGGTAAAGTATAGTGAGAAGACTCACCTCGAGTAACTCGGTTATCTCGAAATCTGTAAAATCTGATCTAGCCTCCGCCTAATCATATGTAACAAACACTCTAAGTCAATATATCTCTCAAGGATAGATTATTTCCTCTCTTGGTACTCTCAGAAGGGTAAAAGACCATTTTACCCTTCTCATGGCTCCAAGACCCTAAAGTTGACCAAACCCTAAAAGTCAACAAAAGTCAACTCTCTGGGTTACGCTGCGCGTACCAAACGTGTATGTTGGGTGTACCCGGTGTTTCCACAGAAACGAGGTGCGCGACCCCTTACACCGCACGTACTGGGATTACGCCCCGCATAACTCCCAGTTTCAGACTCTAAGCTTTTGGGGTCTTAAACAGTTAAGACCCACGTCCAACTTCTAGATCTGACCACCTCTAAGCCTCTTAATCCATAAAGTTGGTGACTTTAAGCCTTTGTATGGCTGGACAAGTCACTATTACCCATAATATTCCATTTCCCAACTCTAAAGAGCTCATAACTCAAGCATGACCTCATATCAACGACCAAGATGGAAACTTTATGGATCTATAACTCAAATACTACTGAAATGGGACAGATCTAGGTCCATGGAGCACATTACATTCATAAAGTCTCCACATTTGGGACTTTTAACCCTAGAAATGGTCCATGCAACATCAAACCAAATAAGGAAGAAAGTTTTGAACTTTATACCTCTAAATGAAGCTCCTTTCTCTGAAGATCTTAGATCCAACCTTGCACTTCAAGTCCTGGCCTCCTCAAGCTCTTCTCCATCTTCTTCACTAACACACCAAAACACTTTTAGCTCCAAAACACACACAGCGTACTCCTCAGTACGCTCAGCGTACTCATTTGCTCCAAGATTTCTCTCAAGGGACCACTCTTGGCAACTTGACAAAATGGAAGGGTTTAATAGTTTTACCTGGATTTCGGGATGTTACAAAATGGGACACGATTCATGATGTCTCACATAAAGACATGATTCTAGACCAGTCTTTTGCTACAATATTTTTTTTATTTTCCATGTTCTCAAAATTTGACTATGAAGAGGGATAACGTAAGCATAATCAAATTTTGAGAACACAAATAACAGACCCATATATAGAATTTCCTTATGTTGAGCCATTCCAACCCAAAATTCATATATATCCTTGACTAAAGATGATTAAAACCTCAATCTAAGCTTTTAGACTTGAAATGAAGTATAATTTCCTCTCCCTTAGTTATAGCAAAACAGCTTTTCAACCCCTGCAACTTCATGAATTGAGACTTTTGTTTTCTATAATTAACATTGCTAACTTGCAACCTTTATCATAATTATCATGCTCCCACTAACATGATGATTATTATCATAACACTTATGCTCCCACTAGCTTTGACATGTACTCCGAAATCAGCTGGACTTCTAGAAATCAATACTTTATTGACTTTCTTACCAAAGTTCAGATTCCTAATACTAGATTGCTTTCATAAAACTTTAAAGGTACCATACACCTTATCTTAGATAGCTCACAGGTGTCTAAACAATTTTAAGAACTATGAAAAGGGATGGCGTAATCATAGTCTTGATTGTTTAGACCTTTGCCACTTCTCACAAGTCCATGTTAGTGTTTTGGTTAACCACACATGCTCCACTAACGACTTTGAGAATGCAAATATCGCATTTGCTATCTAGCTAAAATCTACTTAGTGAAAGTGTTTCCTCACCATCATTTTCATGAATCGGAGAGAAACCTTATGACACTTAGATTTAATAGTGTATGTGTTCTTATCCATGTGAATTGTCAAAACCATAGTCACAATACAAGGATAATGAAAAATCCAAACTCATATGGACTGAACTCAATCTTAATTTCTTGCCATCTGGTAGCTCAAGGGACTGCCATTGCTTCCAAGTTGTTATGAAACCAATTAAGAACTCTAAGAACTTATATGCAAAGCCAACTTTAACTAGAATGGGAACAGAAATATGTCAACACGATATGTTATAAACCTCAAGTCGTGTGCTAGTGAAGAACTTTAGGTTTTATTCTTGATTAGTTCTTGAGACTTTCAAGACCTTTAAGACTCCCACTTTCCTCTTGACATATAAGAATCACTTATCAAACATCCAAGAGATAGTTCGGATTCTAATCAAGACAAACACTTCACACAATTGTCCTTAGTTAGTCTTTGTTTTATCCAAAACATCACAACTTACCAATTTCAAATGTACAGAAGTACAAAATTTTTACTCTTACATTTGACAATTGTTTTAAACCTTCTTTAAGACATGTCACTCAAGTTACAATCTTAGAGTATAACTCTAAGAATTTTTTTTGGAATGAAGCATGAATCATCTTCTTGATTTAACCACTTCAACAATTCTTAGCTCCTCTTCTTAGCTATCAGAATGCACTTAGATGATGAATTGTGATAAGGTCTCTTAATCATTAAGATGATCATATAACATGATACTAAAGTACTCTCCCATCTTTTTAGATTTGAGAAACTTTTATCCTTCTGCCTAATTTGATTCTTCTCATTCGTTCTGCCATACATTGGAAGTTTTCCAATGTATCAAAATTACACTTAAGCCTGTAAGTATAACCATATTTACAAAACTTTAGTAAATCATGAAGAATAGTCTTAACGATTATTTGTGGTGGGCTTGATTAGTGCACAAGAATGTGTACTCGGTCCCTTAGTCCTTTACTATACTCACACATCCATGTGAACAAGTAATTAGTCTTAATTTTCCAATGCTTGAAAGTTCTCATTCATCATACTATACATCTTGCATGATTCCAAGTTTCGGTCCAATTGAAACTTGGGTGATGAGGATCTTTCCTTATTTGGTAAATTTAGACATTACCACAAATGAAATAATCAATTTCATATTTCCACTCTTGCTATTAATGGAATCGTATAAGCAACAATTTTTTTTCCTCACATGCCATTGTAAGGATATTTTAAAATAAATAAAATCAAAATTTTTCCTTTTATTTTAAAAACTTTGCGGAAAAACTATCCTTACAATGCAAAAGCGCTTGAAAACTTTGTTGTTATCTATTACTAAGCAATATATCATAACTCCTAAGAAGTAGCTCAAGAATCCGATCTTCAAACTATGCGATAGAAATCCATCTACGCGATCAGATTCAACATATTCTTTCTTTAAGTTTCTTCACTTTTTTTTTATTCTTAAAAACACCAACATGTGACCCAGTCACATCATGTATCAAGAATCTCAGAATAGAAACTTAGCGGAGTTAGATAGTGGACTTTACCTGAAGTAGGGTCAAACTTATTGACTTTAACATCCTTAGGTAAAATTGGCAGCTTCGCAACTAATGCCCCTTCCTTTGGCAATATAAATATATGGACCCTTTGGTAATGATACGCAGGACTATCACAGACTTAGCTTTTCTCTTTACCATTTGATCAACCGAGTTGACTATGGCCGATCCCTTTCTATTGGGAAGAGAATGCTTTTTCCGGATTTCCAGTGTCATCATTGGCAATGTTCATAAAGTTTTAGGAAGTTGATCTTAGCAAATAGATAAGATCATTAAGGGTCTTGTCATAGTCTGTTTCATAGGAGTCCCAAAGGAACTCACTATATTACTTAGAAAGTGATTGAACCACCAACTTTCTCAAGACTTTGACACCCAACTCTCCCGGCTTATCAATATGTGACTTCATCTCCAAGATGTGATCACATCTAGACCTTGCCTTGCCATTAGGGCTTGAGTGACCTTGAACTTGTGGTTTAGGGAGAATAATTGGAGGAGGCGGAGGAAGTGTGAAGTTCCAAGAGATTTGGGAAGATCATAGATGTCTGAACTAGACATCTTTTGGGAGATATTCAAGATAGTCGATTTAAAGTCCTTAATATAACACCCAATATGAGATATTAAGGCTAGGACCCTACAAACTATTTTATAACTCGGAAGAGGGATGCCGTAATCCAAGCTATAAAAATTTTGAAGGTAGGTGAATGACGATTCACTAATTTCCACCAAGATAAACGAAATGTATTATTAGGTTTTAATTGGTTTTGAAACTCCTAGATTCTTTTGAGATTCATTGAACTGTTCAATGGCATGTTACAATCTTGAGTGTGCCCTTCAGGTTTTGTGACTGGGATGCCGAGAATCACAAAACAAGTTGTGAAGTAACCATGCAAATTACTTGGTACCCTTAAGTGTTTACCCCTCAATCGATGTGCCGGTTAACCACACACACTCCATCGATACTATGATAAACATTAAGTTACCCTTTGCCTACCTTGTTAAATACGAGTTAGTGTGCCGGTTAACCACACACGCTCCACTAACCGACTTAAACAAAGTGCAAAGTGTAATTTCATGGATTAGCAACTTATTCACATTTTCCTAAGTAACTAAGATTGGGTATTTATAAAAGGTTTAGTTACTTAGTATTTATCATTAATACTTTTAATGAAAGGAGAATTCTAGTCCTTGTCCTACCCATTCGGCTAACGACCATCAACCAGTCAAGGAAGCAGTGGGTGAGAGTGGACACCCATTAAACTGCCATTTTATAGGTAGTAACCTTATACCCCCCTTATAGACCGGCTCCGTGAATGAGGCCTACTAACGGTAAGTCTGAGTTTACTCTTATACATATATATAAATATTATTAACTTATAATATTATAAAGTATAAGGGTTTAATTTTAACTTTTAAAATTCTAAGGGCTTAACTTGGAATTAAAGTATTCATAAGTGAAAACTTTTCAAATTCCAAAACTTGAGGGCAAGTTTTGAAACTATTCAAAACTATTCAATTCCATAACTTATGTGTTTAAAGTAGTTTTAATCCAAAAACTCCTCAAGTTCCATAACTTGAGGACAAGTTATGAAAGACTTTAAACTATTAAAAGAATGTGACTTTTCTTTATTCATAACCTATGGAAATATTTATGAGTTTTATGAATCTTAAATGTGACTTTTCATATAACTTCAGGACAAGTTACAAAAACACATTTTAGAATCAACTCTTAGATTAATTTGGATTGAAAACAACAATTTCACATAACTTTTCTATTAATCTAAGCAACTCATAAGAACAAGATAATTCAAATCAAACTTTTTCATGTAATTAGCCTAATCCTTAAACTAATACAAAACACGAATCTATTGACAATTATCTTTGAAATTGGATTAGCATGAACATTATCACATCAAAACAGGTTTACAAGTTCAAAAACAGCTTAGGGTAATGTTCCTAGTCTAATTCCAGCCACAAAACACGAAGATATCCAGTCTGGAGGCCAAACTCGTCAATTTCTTCATGGAACTCGTCACGTTCATGCTCTAATACATGAACTCGTCAAGTTTTCTACCAGAACTCATTGATTTTTAGGCCCGACAGATTCTTGGCTTCGAAAAATCTATTTGCATCAAGTATAAGAGAAAGCAAGCCTAGGCTCTGATACCACTGTTGGGTTTTGAGCATTCTAACACACCTAAGTTTACATGCAACCCTAAATACCTTGGATCTATGTTTTCTTTATTATGCATGCAAAGATGAACTTTCCAAGGTATTCATCCTAACTAGCAAAATAACATTGGTTCATATGGATATCTCAAGTTAGAATTACATACCTCTTTGATGTAGAATGTCTTCATGAAGCTTGAGTGCCTAGTGCCCCAAGTGTGACACCTCAAATGGTTCACACAACACCAAATGCACATGGAATGACTTGAGAGAAATGGAACACTCCCTAAAATCGTCTAGCCCTCATATTCACACACTAGTGTCCGATTTTTTGAGCCATGGGATTCTTTTATATGGTGGCTATTAGGGTTACACCATGTAACTCATAACTTTACCCATTCCTTATGCTCCATGGATTTTAACCTCCATGGAGTATCCATGGGTCACCCCATGGACTTAGTCCAACATAAGGAATCTTGGATCACAAGCCCACATATATAATAATGAATGAATTACACAATCAACCCATATATTTAATTAGTCTCCTTTTGATCACTTAATTAATTCCAAATTAATTCTTGATCAATACTAATTAAATAACCTTATTAATATATTAGAACTTATAATATATTAACCAACCTTAAGTTTTATTTCTCTCATTATAGTTTATCCAAATGCATGATGCCATGTAACCCAAATGGACCATGTCGGGTCGGGTCAAGTCTTACCAATTATAGTTATGGACTTAGACATTAATCCAACAGATATGGTATTGATCAAAAAATTACCTCAGAAGGAGCTCAACTACTAGGAAATAGACTTGTGAGCTGGTCGAGCAAGAAGCAGACATTAATGGATTTTCCTACCACTGAAGTTGAAAATGTAGCCACTGGAAGATGTTGCGCTCAGACTATTTGGATTCAAAATCAGCTCTTAGATTATGGCTTCAACTTTTCAAAGACTCTCATCTGATGTGATAGCACTAGTTCCATCTAGATGATTCAAAATCTAGTGAAACATTCTAAGACCAAACACATTGATATTTGTCATCACTTCATCAAGGGCATAATACCAAAAGGCAAAGTGGAATTGTTCTGCATTCCATCCACTGATAAATTGACAAATATCTTCACTAAGGCATTGAATGAGAAAACCATGAACAAATTGATTGCTAATTTTGGCATGCTTTCAATGATCTAATTTTTTTCCTTTTCTGTTTGCTTTGCAATTTTGTGTTTATTTGCTTTCACAAACACAAAAACACAAGCACTTTATTTATTTTTCTTTTACCAAAGGACTTTAGATGTCTTGCTTAACTCTTTATATCTAATTATTACAAGTGTTATCTTTTCTCTCTATCCTCTCTCTCAGGTCCATCTATTTATTGCCTGCATTCGATCTGTATCTCTCCTTTCTGAAATTAGAAAGAGCTGGAGCTGTGAAGAATGTTCTAATTGCTCTGATTGTAAAGGAAAACGTTGGCATCAAGTCTTCTTCTTTTTTGCAATGCCCTCTTTCTCCTTCATCCACATTCATGGATGAAAAATAGTCATTGTCAATAGAATGAGTCTTACTTCCATCTACTGGCCCATAATCTGGAAAACCTTGAGTTCCCTCCTGTTAATCTTGCCAACTTGATGGTTACAAAGATTAGAGCCTATTAACGCGTTGGTTACAAAGACTGTTTCCCCTCTACTCTTATCTCGTCAAAGGATAAGAAATCTTTCTCTTCCATCATCTGTTTTGCATTATATTTTTAAATGAATTGAGTTGCTAATCCTTCTTCTTTATAGTTAAACTTTGAATGTTAGATATCTTGTAACCATCCATAGAATTTTAGCAAAATTTAAAACTTTTTCAAACATCCAAAAGCCATTAGTTATTACAAATTGTTTTCAAAATAGTTTAATATCAAAGTATCCCAGAAACCATAAGTCCAAAACGCGAGGATATGTACGGTCACACCTTCACCTTGCCAAAACATTTGAAGCACTTGAAACAATAAACTGAAACAGTAAGAACAAAGCTTTCTGAGTTCCCTCAGAATACCAAGTCCATACAAATCATAATCATATTATAGCAAATAAACAAACAACATGCATACTAATCCATCAGCTTGACTGGACCGCCTCGCAAGACCATCAGCCTATCTGGATAGCTCCCTAAGCCATCAGCACGTCTCGACCACCTCGTGGGCCTTTAGCCTATC
This sequence comes from Lactuca serriola, assembly GCF_051521515.1. Lineage (NCBI taxonomy): Eukaryota > Viridiplantae > Streptophyta > Magnoliopsida > Asterales > Asteraceae > Lactuca > Lactuca serriola. Next base: position 126,628,449 of record NC_136411.1, on the reverse strand, counting down.
TGGACCGCTCGTCGAGCCTCCGGCCTGACTAGTAAACCCTTACCCGGTCTACCGTCTATCCAGGCCGCCCTGGGTATGTTGGCCTAGAGCACAAAGTAGAGACCGCCTCAACCCATCCCTAATCACACAATAACAACATAAATATCAAATGTTAGCATATACAACATTCTAACCGATCTAACAGATCACTAATCATAGTATCATCCTATATACCAGGATACCGACCTAACAAGTCACTAACATAGCATCATCCTATATACCAGGATATCGACCTAACATGTCACTAAGCATATCAACATGCAATAAACCCATATACAAATACGAAAAAGACCGACATTAGTGCCTTCGACCCTGTTAGTATAGTGAGGAGAACTCACCTCACAATGTCGAACTGTACTGAACTGAAAAGATAAAATTCTTAAAACACGACTCCAAACACCAACACCTAAAACCACCAATGATCCACCTCCATAAATACCCAAATTACCAAAATACCCTCAGAAGTCAGATTGGTCAACCCCTTGTCAAAGTCAAAGTTAACGGTCAAGTCAACAGCCATGTTGACCCAACTTGTTGACTGCAGCTTAAAAAATCGTCGAGTTCCTTTAGAACTCACAAAAGTCGCGAAAACCCCAGTAAACCTGCCGAGTTACGAAGTAACTCGTCGAGTCCATGCAACATTCAGAATATTGGGAAACCCCTAACCAACTCGTCGAGTCACCTTGCTAACTCGTCGAGTTCATGTAGAACCCAGAAGCTGGAAACCTCCATCCAACTTGTCGAGTTGACTATGAAACTCGTCAAGTTCCTTCAGTCCTTTTTTTATTCAAACGTTTCTAAGCAAAACCAAGGCTCCAAACTGTAGATCTAAACTTCTATGGTGTAGTTATCACGTAAAGTTGCTAACTTTACGTGTATGCAAGGTCCCATGAGGCTAAATCATCCATACTAAGGTTAGGAAGAGATTTAGGGTAAGGAGAAGGGCCAAATCATCATAAAGCTTGACGCTTTATGTCAAAGAGGGCCTAAGGGAGTCAAGATCTGAAGACATATCCTTGTGAGAAGCTTCAACCCAAGAATGACCCCCATTTTGCACCAAAATGCTCATAAATTTGTAATAGAGGAGATCTAAGGGATGGAAAGCCAAGGTAGAGACATTTTACCTCCAAATGAGTGCCGACAAGATGTGGATGATGGATCCACAAGCTCTTTCCCATTCCAAGCCTCCAAATCTTCAAGCCTCTTTCAAGAATTGCACCAAACAACCTCTTTTAGCCTCACACACACTCAAATAGGGTTTAGTTCGCTTAGGGTTTACTCTCTGGACGTGAATGTGGCAAGGGTGGTTGGGGGAAAGGACTTAAGATCCTTTAAATAGGGTGCAAACCCTAAAAATTAGGGTTTTTCATAATCAGCTCCAACTCGGCGAGTTGGGTCCTCCAACTCGTCGAGTAAGTTCTCCGAATACACGGTCCCTCCTGGTTTCTACACGATGAGTTGGGGCCTCCAACTTGTCGAGTAGACTTCCAAAATGCACAAATCCTTAAATTTCATTCCTAGAAATTGGGATGTTACAACTCTCCCCCACTTGAACTATGCTTCGTCCTCAAAGCCTGCTGCAATGAACAAAACCGAATAATGCTCTTGCATCCCAGCCTCCGGCTCCATAGTCTACTCGGATCCCCTCCGATGTTGCCATTTGTACCTTTACCAAAGGTATCTCTTTTCTACGTAGAACCTTTACCTTTCTTTCCAAGACAACCACCAACCTCTCGAAGTAGTTTAGGCGCTCATCATCCTGAAGATCACTCAATGATGCCATGGCATCCTCATCTGACACGCTCTTTTGCAACTTCAAAACATGGGAAGTGTTATGAATCTGATTGAGCTCCTCCGAAAGGCCCAGTTGATACGATGCCTTGCCAACCTTGGTAATAACCCAAAATGGCCCAATATATTGGAAACTATCTTCCCTTACATCTAAAAACATGAGGTTCTTGCCAAGAACAGAATCATAGATTATATGTTGCCACTGATAATTCTTGGCTGGAAAAAGATTATGTATTCTTTCAATGGGAAAGCTCAATCAATGACTAGATTTTCAAGGATAACACGAACCACGGGAGGCAACTGGGAGATGAACCTTTTTTGTGCTGACAGGATATTGCTTCCTTTAGCTCCTGAACCTACATACAGTAACAACCAACTGCTAGTGCATAACCACAAACACCCATGACTGCCCAATCAGCCTTGGGGTAGATATCAATGTGTCGAATCCAATCAACCAGTGGGTTGAAATTCTAAGGGTCTGTTAGCCTACCGCCTCAACCGTACCGCTCCCCGGAGCTTTCGTGCCTACGACTTTGTCACACCCCGAAACCGAAGGCGGAAACGTTTCGGGGCGGAGGACGTCATGAAGTATCGCAACCAATATACATAGTAAGCATAGTAAACACAAAACTTTACATTACATAGATTCATTTACATTGTCTGAAAACAAAGAGTTACATGTGTTATACATATATGTCATATGAACAAAAGTGAAGACGAGTCTCCTATACGCTCCGTCTTCTCCAAAAGATCGCGGGGTACCTATCTAACGTAAACCTGAGAATACAAGCAGTTAAAAATCAGCATAAAGCTGGTGAGTTCATAAGCAGTTTGTTTTTCTAAAATGAACAAGTTTCCTTTGGTTTTCTAAAAAAGTTATGAATCCAAGAAAATCCCATATTTTCTTATAAGTAAAGTTTAGTTATCCCTTAGTTACACTGTCTAGTTAAGAACAGTTCAGTTATCCCAGGAAAAACCCTTATTTTCCTAAAAGTTTGTGATTGATTATCAAATCTGAATGTGATGTACAAGAATCTACCATACTTAAAGTGTGTACGTGAAGTTTCCTGAAAGTCTGGTTATCCTTAAAAAGTACATTAGTTTTAACACGTATATAAAACTAATAAATAAGTATAAAGTTTTCATAATCTTGATTGCGAGTTCCATAACCATACTACAGACTAGATAAGGCTCAGAACGGGGCCAGTATCCTTTTATGAATTTTGTCACCTTTGAACCTTTCGGTTCGGCTGTAGCTAGCAGCCAGGTGCGGGGTAGTCAATCCCGTATAGCTCTATACACTCAAGTCACGCTCTCCCTCCAGGACATTCTGGTTACAGGGGTAGTCCTACACTCTCGTATCTATGGGGAGTGTTACCAAGGACATGTCTCCAATCTTAAGATTAATGAATTTTTAAAAGTTGTCCTTTACTCTCGAATCTAGGGGGAGTTTTACCAAGGACATTTAAAAGTAATAATAATACAGAAAACTCATTTTACAAGTCCTTCACTCTCGTATCTAAAGGGAGTGTTATCAAGGACGGATCTAAAGTGTTGAAGTCCTTCACTCTCGTATCTAAGGGGAGCGTTATCAAGGATGGATCTAAAGTTCTAAGTTTAATGACTTTTAACAATAATGAAGTGGAAAAATCATTTGTGAAATATACAATATAACACTATGTAATAAGATTTGCAATCAGTTTAAAAACTAACTCTGCAAGTCAAACGGTTGGTTAATACGATTTCAATTGTTAAAAGCATACGGAATATGAAAATATTTCAAATGAAATAATAATTTTGAGTACAATATATTCTTGTACTTTTGCTTATATTCCCCCCCTGAAAACATTGAAAACACAGAAAAAGGTGTAGGGGTATGAACTCACCAGACGAGAATTGTGTCGGTTTGGGTGCTAAACGTCAGTTCGAGGCTTGAAAACGCGCGAGTTTCCTATGTAATATGAAGAGATACACATTTGTATCTAATTATACCCTAAACCACTAATCAAATATGGATAAACACTTCGAGACGCGAAAAGACTTCAATTCAAGTGTTTGGAGTGACCCGGGTGGCATCTACGGACGTATAGGGCATAGATATGGAGTTTGCTCTTCAAGAGTAAACTCCTAGGGGAGTTTACGGCCCTAATGACCATATCCCCATGAGTTTACGGTCGTAAACTCATGGATGGTGGGTTCTAGGTTGCCAAATGGCCTTATATCACTTGGAGAAATTAGCTAGGATCAAATATGGGGTATAGGGAAGGATTAAACCACCAAAGGGACCATTTAATGGAGTTTATGGCCGTGAACTAGGAGTTTACGGCCATAAGCTCCTATGTACTCTTTCTTTTCATGTTTTGGTGGCCCTAGATTAATCACATGCAATTCAAACTCATTTTACAAGTCATGGGGTGAATTTAGGGCATCATTTAACCAAGTTATAAGAGTTTACGGCCCACGAACCTATCCTTGAGGGCTTTACGGCCGTGAACTCCTAAGGGAGTGGTTTCTTTCAAGATTAAGGCCCTTAACTCGATTGTGGTTGCTTCTAGACTTTATTCCAAGGCTTAGGAGGTGTTTAAGGGGCATCTTAACACCTAAAAAGGAGTTTACTGCCCATGAAAGGGTGTTTACGGTCCAAGCATGTTCTTGGGCCGTAAACTCAAGTTTAGCCCTCAAATGTTAAGGTTTTGGTGTTCTAAGTCCAGTTTTGAAAGCCCTTAAGTCATATCTAAGCTCTAAAGGTGATTTAGGAGGGTTTTGGGGCTCAAAAACCCCTTTTATGTGTGTTTGCGGCCCAAGACTGATCTAGGGCCGTAAACAAATGATGTTGGTCCTATTTCATAGTTTGAACACGAATTTGAAGGCTAAGGATGCAAATTTATGAGTTAGGGTAGTTACCTTAACGATTTCAGGCTTGAAATGGATGATTTTGGACCAAGGACTTGGATTTGAGGAGAGATAGTAGTGAGAGAGTGAAAAAGGCTTCAAATTTGGTCCTTTGAACTTTATATATGGTTCGATTTTGGGACACAGTGGAATTCTACCCGATATTGATGTTAAGCGAGGCTTTTGGTCGCACCCTATTAAGTTGTCGTAACCCGATATGGTCGAAACTAAAAATTTTCTAAGTAATAATTTGGGATGTTTTCATGGGTTACTAATGGGTTTGGATACTTACGAGGTCATAATAAAAGTCTTAAATTAATTGACTTAATCCAAAAACGAATTTGAAACAATTCGCTAAAGACGAGTTTTATGGACGGAAACGAGTTACGGCGATGAGACAAACTTCGGGTTGTCACAGACTTACAGTCGGCCCGCACCAGGTATCTTGGCTCACTGCATGGAGCAGGACCGCCTCAACCCTCCCAAATACAACATGTCATCATAGACAATCAGGAGAAATATCTAACCTAGTTCTCATAACCTGAAGGACAGGGACATTCTAACCTAGCAAACCTCGATTTCACCATCAATAACATCACGCATTTCACCTGAAAATCGTGACTCGCACCACAAACCAAAAGATTTCCCATCCACCTCACTGTTTTCCAGGATGCCTGCCTCACATGGATACACTCGCGATTCTCATCGCAAATTTCCACTATAAGCCATCCCGAAATGGCAATCCATGAATACACCCCAAGTTTCTGACTGAAGACACCACCGATCATGCAGAAAAGATCCTCAAACAGGTCAATAGCAGGCGTTTACCAACATGAATCCATATGTTACACCAAAACCTTAGTATACACTTGACTCTCTATCATGTCGTTACCAACCTTCGAAGTGACGGAAGAAGATGATCAAACCAAGAGCTTTTGCATTTCATCTGATCCCTAACAACGACTTACGAACAAACAGGAATATGGGGAAAACATTTCACAGATTCAATCTGAGTGACTGACAGTCCCAACATCCCTTGATTGTTCCCTATCCAAACCGACTAATTAATGGGTCTTCTGATCTCCATCAATGCATCAATACTGAGAGTATCACAAAGAGATTTAATGATCTATCATGACCATTTGGCCTACAGCTCATAACTGGAATGCTTATACCAGGACCTCAGTCTATGGCTGAAATGCTCCTGATCTCATACCGACCTTTTTGTTACTACATTGCTTGCCCATTCGCACGAGTCCTAAGGATACTCTCCTCCTTTTGCTTCCTTGAGGGGACCTAATCGCCATCCCACACAACACCAAAAAAATCATCACAATAAAGAAATCCAACCATACATGATTTCCTTATAGAACAAATTGTTTCCCGAGAATCTTCAGGCTTTCTTACATGACCACCGACAGTCCATAAGGGCACTCCATAGGTGATAATCAGCAAGCACAAATAACATACAGTTCCACAGGTTATTATCTCAAAGCAGCATGCTTAATACCTGAACATATTTCTAATAGAATAAATAAAGAGTCTTTAGCATGACTGGACCGCCTCACTGGCCTTCACCCTATCTGGACCACTCTCAGAACCTTCAGCATGTCTGGACTACCTCTCCGGGCCTTCACCCTGTCTCGACCATTCTCCGGGCCTTCGGCCTAACTAGTATGCCCTGCTAGCCTTCAGTCTATCTGAGCCGCCCTAGGTCTGTTGAGCAAAACCCTGGAACCATCCTGGTGCCCTCTCCCATATAGCCAACTCTCCCCCACTTGGGGTTTCGAACTCTTGATCCAAACTACAGGTTATAATCCCAACCTAACCATACCTACAAACCGATCCAACCCTAATGCTACCTTAAGAACCCACAGATACAAACAAAGGATCACCCCCATTAATAGCATAAGACATCCATATCATCGATCAAAACAAGGTCCCATACTTGATCGAGACTACATGGATCCTACCCAAATGAAACTAGCCTGAGAATACTTATAAGGCGATCTCAACGGTTGCCAAACCTGAGTCTGCTATAAATAAGAAATTCCAATCTACCACTGATGGCGAACTTACCCAAGGACCAAGGGAAGCATAAACACACTGCACTAGAGAGGTTCGGCGATCAATATGTTGGATTAGGTGTCTAAGCCCATAACTATTTTGGTATATACTTGATTTGATTATCAGCATGGTCATTTTAGGTTGCCTTCACTCATGCAACTTGATAATATGACAAGTGGAGAGAGAGTAGGATTTATTATATGAATAATAAATTGGTACTCAAAATGGTTTTTTTAATATAGTATAAGATTAATATATTATTTGTAAATCATATTAGTTAATTAGTATTGATGAGAAATTAACTTGGAATTAATTTAGTGATCAAAAGAGACTGATTAAATAAATGGGGACTGATATTGCAAATCACTGATAGTTGCAACTGGGCTGATGGATCACCTTAGAATAAGGTTGGATGAGTTCTATGGGAATCCCATAAAGAATTCGTCCAAGGAGTAATCTAAAAGGTGTCCATGGGTTGCTTAAGGCTTAAGCAGTCACATTAGGGATTCCACCTAAAACCCTAGCAACCACAAGTATAAATAGATCCCCAAGACTAAGGATTTTCAGCCCTATGCTTTATGAAACCCTAAGGTGGCCGATTTCTACCTCTCCAAGTCATCCTTTTTGTGTAGAGTGTTTGTGACTCCATTAGAGGTGCAACACTTGGGGCATTAAGCTTTCAAGGGTCAAGGATTGAACTTGTTATTGCTACATAACAAGCAAGAGAAAAACTTAGATCCAAAGCGATTAGGGGTGCATGTACACCATAGTAATGTTGTAGTGCTCAAAATCCATCATGGTATTAAAGAGTGGTTTGTTTTTCTATTGAATTGGTGCAAGAATGGACTGCCAAAAGAACAAGAAATCAAAATTTTATGTTGTCTGACTGCTGAACTCGACGAGTCCATGTATGGACTCGACGAGTTGGGTGAACTCGATGAGTCCAACATGGAACTCGACGAGTTGACTCGTCTATCAGCTAAAATTTCGATTTTCAGATCTGACTTTGACTAGGATAATTACCAAAATTCGTTTTTACTGCCTAAATTTGAATTTCTTGAATGGTAATATGATATCCTTATCAAAATAATAGATTTGGTTAAATTTAGATAATGATATGATTATTTTGATTAAATATTTAACCTAGATTTTAAAAGGTTTCAAATTGCACCCTTATGGTTTATAGTTTGAATTTGGAATTAAAAGTTTTAATTTGTGGTAATTTAAATAGTTAAACCCTAGTATTTTAAATAGTTTAATAATACACCCTCATGGTTTTGTAATTTAAAATTTGATTAAATAGTTTTAATTTTGAAATCTAAAATTTAGAACCTTCGTATTTTTAATAGTTTAAAATATACCCTTATGGATTTTATTAAATTAATTAAGTGTTTAAAAGACAATTGATAAATACATAGATAGGTTTAAATCTAATTAAATTAAAGCTTAACTTATTAAAGGATTAAACCTTAGTATTTTAAAAGTTTAAAATACACCCTATACTCTATAAGATTAAAAGCTTAATTATATATATGTATAAGAAAAGGTCAGTCTTACCATTAGAAGGCCTCATTCACGAAGCTGGTCTATAATGGGTGTTTAAGAAAGCGGCCTGTAAAATGACTGTCATTGGGTATCCACTCTTACCCACCGCACTCTTGACTAGTGGAGGGTCGTTAGCCAAACGGGTAGGATAGGAAACTAAATCCTCATTAAAAGTATAATGAATTATAAAGTAACTAAACCTTTTATAATTCTCAATCTCAGTTACTTTAGGAAAATGTGAATTTTATGATAACCCATGAAATTGCACATTGCAACTTATTAGTCGTCAGTGGAGCGTGTGTGGTTAACCTACACACTAATATGCGACTAATGAAGGATGACAATGGGTTTCTCGTAAATTATCATTGATCAATGGAGTGTGCTTAACCGGCACATTGATTAGGTGATAAATGACATCGAGAGCATCATGCGAATTTTCATGGTTATTCACACCTTGTTTGTGATCCTCGGTATCCCAGTCACAAACTTGAAGGGAATCATCGAGATTAAACATGCCATTGAAAAGTTCAATGAATCTCAAAAGATCTAGGAGTTTCATTTAAAAACCTAATTCGCTTAAAATTTCATTTTCATGATGGAATTGGTAAATTGTCATTTACCTACTGACAAATAATTTACAATTGGATTATGAAATCCCTCGTCCGAATTGTGAATTATTGTGTTGGATCCTAGCCTTAATATTTCATTTAGGTGTTATATTAAGGAGTGAATCAACTAGCTTGAATTTCTCCCTTTTGTAGATGTCTAGTTTTGACAACTATGGTCTTCCTGAATATTTTGGAAACAGCTTTCCTCATGAAGATGATGTCCCGTGTTTTAATCAAGGAACTAGAAATCATACTTCACTTCCTCCACCTCCTCAAATTATTCTCCCTAACCCACATGTTCGTATACTTGAAAAGTTCAAGGTCACTCAAGCCCTATTGGCAAGCAAACACAAAGATGGAAAGTTTGTATGTGCTCATGTCTTGGAGATGAAGTTGCGTATTGACAGGCTAGAAATGTTGGGTGTCATTTTCCCAAGTAAGTTGGTTGTTGACTTGGTTCTTCAATCACTTCCCGATTCGTATGGTCAGTTTTTTAAAGACTACTATATGACAGATCGCAACGTAACCCTTATTGATCTTACATATTTGCTAATTCTTGCTGAATCAGAAATGATTTGGCGCACGAGTCAAGAAAACTTGAATGGAAGATCTACCTCCAAAACATCCATGGACATTGACAATGACGACATTGCAAGTCCAGGAAAGTTTTCTCTTACCAATGGAAAGGGATCGGCCAAAGTCAAACCATTTGACCAAATGGTAAAGAGAAAGGCAGAGTCTGAGATAGTCCCGTGTAATGTTTCGAAAGAGTCTGTTTGTTTCTATTGCTAAGAAATGGGCATTAGATGCAAATCTTCCATATCTACCTGAAGGATCGCAAGGATGGTAAAGTCAGAATGTGTGACTCTGCTTCAGGTAAGTCTGCTATCTAACCGTATTAAGTTCATATTTATAGATTCTTAATACATGATGTGATAAGATTGCATTTTAGTGTTTTATAGGATAAAAGAAAAATAAAGGAAGCTTAAAGGAAGACTGAACTGAGTCTGGTTGCGAAAAGATGGATTTTGATCGCATGGTTCGATGATCAGATTTTTGAGCTGTTGTTTAGGAGTTATGATATATTGCTTAGGGATATTTAGCAACATAGTTTTCATTGTACTTACGTTGCAAGGACAAGGTTTTCCGCATTTTTATAAATATATTTTTTTTTTATTTTTTCATATTTTATGATATCCTTGCAATGTGTTGGGTCGTATTTTGTGTTGCGTCTATTGGGCTCGTTAGCTAGTCCAATATATATCTCCGGTATGGGCCTGTCCATCCGTGAGTTTTGTAGGGTTTAGTATATATAGATGCTTGCATGCATCCTAGAACGAGAGGACAATTAGTAACGGTTAGAGTATTATTGTTCAGCAGATTTATCGTTCTTGTTTTTGTAACCCTAGAATCCTCTACAGTGGAAGTTCTTAGTCGAACTCTACTGAGGATCGAGTAATCTAATCATTCGACACATCTTGATTCATTCTTGTGTTTTGTTCATTGTTTTTATGTTCATCACATACCTGTTACAAAGATCTAATCGATCAAAGATTTAATTAATAACTCATCAATTGGTATCAGAGCAGGAGGCTGTGTAATTCATACACATCTTTTCTGTGAAAGAGTTTGCGATTAGGGTTATTCTGCATTAACTAATATTTATTGAGCCGTCACTCCATTATTGACGTAACTCAGCATTTATTTGTTTGCCCTAATATTAAATATTACAAGTCTGATCTTTCAAACAGGTTAAAAACGATCAAGCATGGACGAGTCACAATCTAATCCCATCAACATCTCTAACAGCATTGGATCGACGACGAAGATTCCTATCCTTTACACCCAGGATTACGAAGTCTGGGCACATCACTTTGAAGATTATGTCATCGGATCGGAAGACAATGGATACCTTATTTGGGAAGCAATCGTTTCTGGACCATTTGCTCACTCTGGAACGTCAAAAATCATTAAAACTCAGAAGGAGTACAATGATATGTTAAAGGACGTAAAGGATATTGCTCAAGACGAAAAGGAAAAGTTTCAATGCAACATTAAAGCATTGAGACTGACTCGATTCGCTCTGCAATCAGATACATTCAGGCTAGTGAGTTCATGCAGCACCGCTAAAGAAATATGGGATAGGCTGCGAGAGCTATATTCCACAGATGAAGATTTGGAGCATTCTATTCAGACCTTGCTTTTGTCTGAGTTTGGTGAATTTAAACAGAATTCTGATGAAACTGTTACTCAGACGTTTGATCGCTTCAATCATCTTCTTAGCAAGATGATCCAACACGATATAGAAAGGAAGCTGATTGAACAAAAAGTAACCTTTTTGAATGGTCTTAGATCCGAGTGGAGAGCGGTTGTGTCCACTGTTAAAGCTCATGAGCAATTTAAATCCTATTTGTTGGCAAAGCTGGTGGGGATTTTGAAATCCCAAGAAAAGATTGTTTTACAAGAGAAAAATGTTGTCTCCAGTTTAGGGTCCTTGGCACTCTTGTCCAAAATCAGAAGTGTGGTAGAAGATGAAGATCTCAATTTAGAAGACTATGATCTTACTTCTGAAGACTATGCAATGATGGTATCGAATCCAAAGAGGTTCATTAAGAAAAGGTTCCTTACCAATAAGAACCGAAATTGGCAGGGAAGCTACAGTTCTGAAAAGGTCAGGGAGGAACCGAAGACAAACGAACCAAAGAAAGAGGCGAAAGTTGAAGGAGATTCAGGTGTGAGCTGCTACTACTGTGGAGGAAAGAACCACTATGCCAAAGACTGCGTTCTAAAGAAAATGGCAGAGAAGGATGAGGAAAAAGATGAAGAGGCCTTGTTGTTGAAAAAGCTGGAAGAGATCAAGAGAAACAAAGCTACTGCTAACCCTTCAATGAATGCTTTAATTGTGCAGGGTTCGGCACCGGATGATGAGTTCGGTGGCGTGCAGGTCTGGTCAACCGACTCAGAGGATGATGAGGTCAGGAAGTCATCTCATGGAAAGGCATACGTTGCAAGAGATGAAGAAAGCGGCGGGAAGTGCTTGATGGTGAGAGATGTATCTCAAATGAGGGGATACAATACGGATGGTGGGAATGAGAACACCAAGGAGCGAGAGGACCTATGCTTCACAGCAAAACCTCTCAGCGTGCAGTTCAATGAGCTTGATGAATTAATCAAGAAGGTACAATCCGTTTTTGTTTCATTTAAAGTCCCACAAAACTCATATGAAAAAGAATTAAAAAGCTTAAATTCAAGAATCTAAAATCTGGATAGCAGTTTAACTCAAACACGGGTCACCAATTCTAACCTAACTGACCAAATAAGTAGGGTGTCTTCCAAGAGTGAGGAACGGAGGATGTGGATAGAGCTGAAGGAGTCGGAGCTGATTAAAACCAAAGATGAAAACATTTATTTGCAAAGAGACAATTTAAAACTTTTGAAACAAAGAAATGTCTTTTGTTTAATTGCTAAACGTCTTTATGCTAACATCACTCAACTGCACTTGAACTGTGAAATAGGGCAGAAAATTCATCGCATGATTTTACCCTTCCTTGAATTTAAGGAAGATGAAATCAACGCTGAAGCATATAATTGTGAAAGTGTAGTTTCGTCTGATGATGTGAATCCGACGTATATGTATGGTCTGGACAAAATCGAATCTTTTATAAAGTCCAAAGACCATAAGGACATGTTGAAAAACCTTTTGGATGAAAACGATAAACTGAAACTAAAGACCGAAACCATACAAAAGTTTGACTCATTGAATGCCAACTTAAGCTCAGAAAATAAAATTGATGTTGAAAACACATCTGAGCTCAATGAGGATGATGATATGAGTGAAATTTCTGTAGAGGATGAAGTCGACTGTTCTGAGTTTGTCAAGAGCGAACCCGAAAACCACAAAAATCTTATTTCTGAAAATTCTGTGGAGTTTGCTCGTTTGTCCCAAAATAAGTCCCCGATTCTAGAAGAAAAGGCAGTTGTGTACCAAAAGGTGAGAACAACACCAAATCAGGTGTATAAGGTCACAGGAGTAACCGAACATCAGACAGCCGAACTCACCGCCATTGTAAACGAAGATAATGCAGATGGCTGTGATGAATTTTTCTGGTCTGCTCCTATAGATAATGTTGACGAAACTGTTGGTCGGTCAGAGCGAACGTCCTGGAAAACCAAAGGCAGATATGTGCCAGAGCCACTAAACAAGCCTGACAACTTCGATGTGCCAAGTACCAGTGGTACAAAAGAAGTTCCTATAGAAGAAGTTACTCCTTCAAGCGAAACATCATCAGTTCAAAGTGAACCGGCTGACAAGAAGCAAAAGCAAAAAAGCCAACTTCCACAGACAGCCGAAGCAAGTGAAGGATCAAAAGAAGCAAAGGAATCTGAGATACAAAAAGAATCTCTCAGAGCGGAAACAGTTCTGGCGATCTCAAAACGCCCATTTTTCTGATCATGACAGAAATTTAGAGAAAAGAGAAGACATACCGCAAGAAAGGAATAACAACCGAAGGGAAAGGTTCGGTTCAGAGAACACCAGCTACCGAAAGCATAGGTTCGGTTCTGAGAGAAAAAGCTGCCAAGGTTCAAGGTTCGGTCCCACTAATGACCAAAAACAAAAGGGTCACCTAGAATGTCAAGTCAAGAAAACTTCTCAGTCTAATTTCTCTCATTCTAATTCTTCTCAACCCCATTCTAAATCTAATTCTGTTCAAACTCAAAATGCAAAATCTTCAACAGATTTGAAAGGAAAATCGAAGGTTTCCTCAGTCAAGAATGATCAAAAGCATTCCAAGGCCCAAACGTCTGAACCTGAATCCAAACCGACTGTAACAAATCCCAACAAAATTAAAGTTTTCACCATTAAGAAGAAAGATGAAACAACTTTAATAAAAAGAACATATCTAGTTGACATTTCTCTTACTATTCTTGTTCCTGTGAAAGGCTCACGTGGACCCAAGAAACTTTGGGTTCCTAAATCTGCTTGATTTTTACAGGTAATCAGTGACGAGCAGTTCGACGAAGAATGGTATATTGACAGTGGCTGCTCACGTCACATGACCGGAAGGAAGGAAGAGCTGAGGGAATTCCGATCTCTTCCAAACGGCGGGAATGTCAATTCGGGAACAACTCATACAGCACGGTAAAAGGTTATGGCATGATAACAAATGGAGACTTCATGATTAGAAAAGTTGCATACGTTGAAGGACTACAGCATAACCTCATCGGTGTATCACAGCTTGTTGGAGATACCGGTCTTAAAGTTTCATTTGATGATGAGGGTTCGGAAATAATAGAGAAGAAAACAAAAAGAGTGATTCTCAAATCAGAGCGCAAAGGCGAAATGTTTCCTCTCAATCTCAAACCTATCAAAGGAAATCCAGCTATCTGTCTATTATCCAAAGCACATTCTGACGAAAGCTGGCTGTGGCACCGAAGGCTCTCCCATCTCAATTTCAAGGATATCAACAAACTTGTCATGGGAGGTCATGTTCGGGGTCTTCCATTGCTCAATTTCGATCGAGAACATTTGTGTGATGCATGTGAAATGGGGAAGCAGAGTCGTCAAAGTCACCCATCCATAATCAAGACTAAAGTCGTTGAACCACTTGAGTTAATTCACATTGACTTATGTGGACCATCTCTTATCGAAAGCATTGGTGGTAGCAAGTATATTCTTGTTATTGTTGATGACTTTTCACCCTTTACATGGGTGTTCTTTCTGAAGCACAAATCTGAGGCAACTCTCAAGCTAAAGATGTTTATCAAGCAGGTTGAAGTGCAGCTGAGGAAAGTTGTTCGCAACTTCAGAAGCGACAATGGGTTGGAGTTCAAGAATAAAGAATTTGAAGACTTTTTAGCAGAAAAAGGAACCAGTCACAACTTCTCAGCTCCCTACACCCCTCAACAAAACGGAATTGACGAAAGACGAAACCGATCTTTGTGTGAGGCGGCCCGAACCATGCTAAGTTTCGCTTATTTACCTCTATATTTCTGGGCTGATGTTATTGCTGCAGCATGTTTTACGCAGAACAGGTCCTATCTCAATAAGCGTTTCACTCTTACTCCTTATGAGATCATCAACAACAGAAAGCCAAACGTCAAATTCTTCCACGTATTCGGCTCTCGATGCTTTATCTTCAATTCTAAAGATCATCGTAACAAGTTCGACGTTAAAGCCGATGAAGGAATTTTTCTGGGATACTCTCTTACTTCGAAAGCATACAGGGTTTTAAACAAGCGTTCGAGGAAGATTGAAGAAACGTATTATGTGACTTTCGATGACAGGTATGTCAAGAAGCTGAAGGCCACAGAAGAATCAGTTGGAGAAATCTTTTCTCAAACCGGCCAAGTCACAGCCTCGATTGAAAATTTGTTTGAGCAATTTGTGGAGTTATTCGATGAACCGGAGAAGGCTACTCTCTCAGAAGCCAATGCAGCAGATAACAAAGTTAACCATCTGAAGCAAATCGTCGATGACGCTGCCAAACGACTGGGTGAAGGAGAATCAGTTCTAAATGAATCTTCTCAGCACGGTGCTTCAGTTGAGGGGGAGAATCCATCTTCATCAAAACTGCCAAGTTCACAGGTTGAGGGGGAGAACTCTTCTCCAGCTGCACCCAAAAGTACTGTAGCTCCCGAAAGCTCAAATGCACCCAAAAGCTCAACTGCACCCGAAGGTACTGTTGCTACCGAAAGCCCAAATGCTCCCGAAACTCCTGTAGCACCAGAAAGTCAAGATACCCCTGAAAGCTCATCAGTCAAGGGGGAGAATGCCAATATGTTTTATGATGATGACAGTCAGTCTGAATTAGAAGAGATGGTAAATTCTGAATTGGATCCATCCTATGATCCGAATTACCCTCCTCTTGTCAAATGGACCAGAGATCATCCTGTTTCACATGTAGTGGGAAATGTCTCTGAAAAGGTCCTGACCCGATCTCAACTGAAGGCAAAGCAAGCATCTCTGTTCTCAAAAGTAGAGTTCTGCATGTTTAACTCTTTCGTCTCAAAAGTTGAACCGAAGACAGTAAATACTGCTCTTGATCACTCCGATTGGGTTCAAGCTATGCAAGACGAACTTAATGAGTTCGAAAGAAATAAAGTTTGGCGCCTCATTCCAACTCCTCAAGATGCCTCGGTTGTTGGTCTCAAATGGGTCGTTAGGAATAAAATGGACAAGGAAGGCAATGTAATAAGAAACAAAGCTCGTCTGGTTGTGAAAGGATACTGCCAGGAGGAAGGAATCGATTATGAGGAAACTTTTGCTCCTGTAGCTAGGCTGGAATCTGTTCGAATATTTCTTGCCTATGATGCACACAAGAACTTTGAGGTCTACCAAATGGACGTGAAGTGCGCATTTCTAAATGGAGAACTTGAAGAAACGGTGTACGTAGAGCAACCTCTGGGATTCGTGAATGAAAAGTACCCCAATCACTGCTATATTCTGGACAAAGCGGTATACGGACTGAAACAAGCACCTAGAACCTGGTATGAAATGCTAACCAAGTTTTTAAAGATGTCCAAATTCAAACAAGGTTCGGTTGACCCAACCTTCTTTCGTAAGAAGGAAGGTAACCACCTGATGATTGTTCAAATTTACGTCGATGATATCATCTTCGGCTCAACGAATCCTGGCTTAACCGTTGAATTCAGAAAGCTGATGGAGACTAAATTTGAAATGAGCTCAATGGGTCCTATTAACTTTTTCCTTGGCTTAAATATTAGACAGGGACCCGAAGGCATCTTTATTAACCAGGAAGCTTACACCAAGAATCTCGTTGCTAAATTCGGCATGATGGGAGACTCAAAGGTTAATGTTCCAATGGCGTTCGGCACCAAGCTCACTCCATCCTTGGACAAGCCAGCAGTCGATATTACGCTATATCGCCAGATGATCGGTTCTCTAATGTACCTTACTGCTAGCAGGCCTGATATAATGTTTTCTGTTTACTATTGTGCTAGATTTCAGGCGAATCCTCGTGAACCTCATATGCTTGCAGTGAAGAACATTCTCCGGTATCTGAAACGAACTACCTCTCTTGGCTTATGGTATCCATCAAACTCAGGTTTCTTCGTTCAAGCCTACTCAGATGCAGACCTTGGAGGTTGTGGACTAGACAGGAAAAGCACCACTGGAGGCTGTCAATTCCTTGACGGGAAGTTGGTTAGCTGGCTATCAAAGAAACAGACTTGTGTATCTCTGTCTACAGCTGAAGCAGAATACATCGCAGCTGCCTCCTATACATCTCAAGTGATTTGGATCCAAAGCCAACTCCGGGATTATGGACTCAATATGAAAAAGATCTCACTATATTGCGACTCTAAAAATGCAATTAGGATCTGTCATAACCCAGTGCAACACTCCAAGACTAAGCACATAGCACTGAGGTATCACTTCATTAAGGATCATGTGGAATATGGGAACATCGAAGTTCATTTTATTCGAACCACTGATCAACTGGCTGACATCTTCACCAAAGCTCTTCCTGAAGCTTCTTTCAACAAAATTCTACAAGGTCTTGGATTGATGGAATCGGAGTCAGTACCAAAAATTACCTCTCAAGATCAAACGTAAGAAGCGAAATAGACCGAACGTTCGGGTTCGGGTCTTGATCTGGTGTGCCGAAATAGACCGAACGCTCGGGTTCGGTTGTATCATCTGATTTTCGCCTATCACTCAAAGGTAGTTTCTATGGTTGTAAATCTTTTGTATCATTTTTCTTAATTCATTTATCTTATTGTCAAAGTTCTTCTCTTTTTCAATCTTATTTTTCTTTGGCAACCGAAATAGACCGAACGCTCGGGTTCGGTTACAAAATTTTTCTCACCCGAAATAGACCGAATGCTCGGGTTCGGTTCCAAAGTTTTCTCAACCGAAATAAACCGAACGCTCGGGTTCGGTTCCAACATTTTTTTTAATAAATTTTTTTATGTCTTATTTATTTCGATCAGAAATTCCAAAAAAAAATTCATAAATTCAAAAACTCCAAAAATATTTTTTTATTTTGGCTTTTATATTTTTTTATTTTACTATTTTTTATTATTTTATTTTATTTATTTCATTGTGGTTAACTTATTTCACTAGCTAAGTGTCCCTAGAAGCATGCTGTTGTATGTGACCAAAGCCTCATCTGATTCGGAATAAAAGTCTTACTGACTTGGTACAAACAAACCCTGTCTTCCTAATTAGGCTCTCATATTTATTCTAAGCATGAGCTACCTAACTCTCTTCTCACATGAGATAAGAGTTTTCTGCTTAGTCCTATTTTTCATAGCAGAGGTACTTTGGGTTTCTTTACACCATCTACATCATTTTTCTCCATCTCACTCGTTTCACAAACGTAACCCTGGAGACTCTCAGACATTACCATTGAGGTTTATGGTTACACAATTTCTGTGTTCATGATCTTAGCTTCGTGTCACTACGTGCTAAGTGAAACCCACAATTCAATACCTACTATGCATTGACGGTGAACAATTAACTTGCTCTAGCTTTCACTAATGAATTGACGAACTTATCCATGGGAGTACAACATGAAATCTCTATTTTTCTTTTGAGTGATTCCTATGAAATTGTTAAATCCAATAACATTTCTTCCCTTGGGATCCAGTTTTAATTTTTTTTTTGAGATTTCACATACATTAGTTTAACTTGCCACTTAAATTATCTCCAACCTACTTGTTCAAATAGACTACACTGGTCTCACAAGTACTTCGTTCGATTTCTATCTTATATCAAGATCAGGAATTATGAATCGAAGCGAAAGCCACCTCATAAGCCTAATTAAAAGAAGCCTTTCAACACTTCTTAATAAGTGTCTGATCGTTATTCAACGGGAATCCACACAAACACTTTAAAGTCTCTCTTGACTTTGAAGGAAGAGATTCGTGCCCGGGATCCACTGTTTCGTGTCTTTATTGACATCACATAATCCCTCAAAACTGTTGCTTTATTTCTTTTTCTTTTACACACTCAGCACGAAAATCTTTTTGATTTTCCAAAATTTTGGTTTCGTTAATTCTAAGGAATTTTAATTGGGTTGGCTGTTAACAAAAGTTGTGGTTAATATTGATCCACGTGGCGATTTTATTTTAAAGATGTCGTTTCACTCTAAAGGGATAAGATGACGAAATGTTGACTCAGGCAGGAGTCCAATCGATTTGATTTCAAACGGCGCAACAGGGAAAAGCGTGCGAATAGGAACCGTTTCATCTCCAAACGGCGCCTGATGGGAAGGCGTGTAATTAGGGACTGACACTCTCTCTCGTGCGTGATCATCGTCAAACCCAACTGTCACGCGTCAGTCACCTCCGAAAAACCCTTCGTTTTTCACTTGAAGATTTGGGAAAGATCTTTCTCTCTCCTTCACCCACAGTATAAAAGGTAATGTGATCCACTGTTTACCTCTTTACTGCACCTAAATTCTCAGAAAGCAAGAAATTCCTCTAAACCTCTATTGTTCATCATCTCTCCCACTTTCATCTCAACTATGGCGGATTCTTCATCTGTTCACGCGACCTCTCACATCTTTCCCATTCGTCCCCAACAGAGTTTGATCATTGATCTCACTCCTCAGGCGTACGACGCTTTCATGTTTCCCATCATCGAATGCCTAAAGTTCTCGCCAATCGCTCCTGCTCTTACCAGGGCTGAAGTTGTTCCAATGGAGTTCCTGTCACAAATCTTTACCACGGCTCACTACGACAAGGTCGTCGATAGGATTTTCTTCGATGTCTTTGACCACAAGGCGTCGATTTCCAAACAGAGGTTCTGTACGTTGTTAGGGGTTGCCCCTGATTCTTCGAGGGTTAATCCGGAAACCATTCCAATGGGTCATCTGTTTAACATGTTCTACAACATGGGGTACACTGAGGTGCTCACTACTGTCACGAAATTCAAGAAGTCGTGCCTGCCCCCTCAGTGGAATGGAATGCTCACTGTTCTTTTCAAGGGCTTGTCTGAACAAAGTGCTGGATCTGATGGGGCAAGTCGTTTATTTCTCTCCATCATGTACGGGATCTACAATGGCATCAACATGGACTAGGGTTCGGTCCTATGGCAACCACTCATTCAGAGTCTCTCTTCGACTTCTCGACACTCAGAGATTTCTTATGCCCGATTCTGGACTATTGTCACGAAATGGGTGATGGACAAGTACCACGTTCCCATTGTCGCTAGTGCTCCAATGTCTTCGATTGGTACTTTCCATACCACGAAGATCATTGTGTCGGATGCTTCGAAATTTCCCTTCAACGGTTCTATCCCGGAAACGATGTATGGTGACGTTCCTGCTGACAGCCGGATCATTCAAACGTATAAGGAGTTCAGACGTTCTGGTCCGAGGGATCTGACTCCGGAGATGCTGAAATCAATTCATGACGCTGACAAGCCTGCTCCTAGAGGCAAGAAAGCTGATAAGGGAAAACAGGTGGCAAAGGGAGCAAAAGGCCCATCTCCCAAGAAAAGGAAACCCACTAAGGCTGCTCAGTCTCCACCGCAGAAGAGGAGAAAAACCCAACCGCGACGAAAGTTGATTATTGCTTCATCCTCAAGCGAATCTGAGGACGAGGGTTCTGATTCGGATGGATCTCAACGTGGCAACACTCCACCACGTTCGCCTACCCCAGAGATACATATTTCTACCTCTCCTATCTCTTCTCCACTCGTTACAATTCCTATTTCTATTCCCCCCATAACCTCCACCACTCAAATACCACCTACTTCCATCCCAATACCACCACCAATCTTTACCGAAGCAACAACCACCACCACTGCAGATGTTAGAACCAACGTATATGATACGGGGGTTCATACTGACGCACCAAAAACCACCTCAGCACCCGAACCCACACCAACAACCGAACACACCACCCAACCCGAAACTACTACTACTACCGAGCCTACAGTTTCACCACCACCATCTTCTCCTGCTCATGCTTCAGAGGAAGAAGAACCACTCCTTGGCGGGGAGAACATGACTTTTGATTCGGTCTACTATAGTCCGTTTCAAGTTCAAAGTGACGACGATGAAGATGCTCCTGTCACAAAGAGACATCTCAAGGAGCTACATGACAAAATTGATTCGCTCATCGCTTCGTCTTCCTCATCTCAGTCCTCCATATTTGAAGCTGCGATTCAGAAAATTGTTGAGGCTTTTTCCAAAGCTCATCAAGTTTCCCTTGATTCCGCCACTGCAGCCATAGATTCCTCAACCAAAGCTTGTGAGGCAGCGACCGAAAAAGTTGATAAACTATTCACTGATGCTTCTTTCTTGTTGAAATCTTTACAGGAAAGTGCTGAAGCCACCAAGACTACGCTGGAACCCATTATCAACCAGTTGGCTACATCAGTCGCTTCTAAGCTGAAGTCGTTCGCTTCGCTTCGTCAAACCATCTCTGACGACAACTCAGCTTTCAGAACCACTATTGAGGAGCGTCTCTCCAAGCTTCAAGAAGACTTAGCTGCCGAGAACTCTCTCATTGATGCTCTCGCAAGGAAGACTACCGCTCTGAAGGTCAAGAGTACTCAAATCTCCAACTGTTAACAGGAGATTGACTCTCTTCGATCTGAAAGAGAGGTGTTTAAATCGTGTGTTTCGGATGTCCACTCTGCTATCTCCAACATCCTTGAAGCACATGACCCAATCATCAATTATTCAGTACGTCGTACCCTTGCAGAGAAGCTCGCTCCCGCCCTTTCTCTACTCAGCAAAATTGAGGGCTCCTTGATTTCGTGTCCATTCCGAAACAAGGGGGAGAAAAAGAACAAGTGTCTCAACCACCTCCTACTTCAGCAACTCACACAACCGAACCTCCTCCAGTAGGCCAAGCCTCCGGTTCTGGTGTAATAGACAAAGGCAAAAATATTGCTGAGGAGAGTGATGATGATGATAAAGAGACAATTGCCGACCTTCTGAAGCGTCAAGGTCGAGATAAAGAGGCTGACATCAGTGCTCGTATGGCTAGAGAGGCTGAAGAAGCCGAAAGAAGACAGAAAGAAGCCCACGACCTTCTTGAGAGCAGGAAAACTCTTTTTCCTCCATGGACTCTTGAGAGGATGATTAAAGAAGCCATTGACACACCAAGTATCTTGTGGCTAGAACCTGTGATCTCTTTAGATCGTTCTAACACTGTCTACTCACAGTTCGACATGCCACTGACCCGAAAGGCATTTGTTTTTCATGCCTTTGAGAACATTGCAAAGTTCCCTCATCCTCATCCACAGGTTGATCGGGACTTAATCGAATTTTATCTGAAGACTGCTCAGCCCCAATACCAGACTTGGAGCGCTCAGAAAATTGTCAATGTTCGGGTCCTCAAGCCGTACAGGGAAGGCAACTTCACCAACGTTCGGTTCAAGGTACTAAGGGGATCTGCCAAAGCCGAACATGCCATCTCACTTGCAGATCTTCCCAACCTTAATCCCCATGATTGGATTATCTTGCACAACATCCTTCTTACAAACGAAGTTGAATATGGTCCGATCATCGACCATTTTAAGAGGATGCTTGTATGCTATATCATGGAAGTTGCTTTGATGGATCAGGAGATTGCGAGCGTATTTAAGAAGAAGCCTACCATATCTCCTGTTGGCTCTGCCAGTGATCTCAACATGATGCGGATGGGGAAGATTGACCCAAAGAGAAACTTCGTCATGTTTACCAGGAACGAAGGACAGAAATGCCTTTTCGCCTTGGCAGACAAACATCTCTACACCACTGCATGTTTGGAACACGTTTTAGGGATCATCCATCGATGCAAGCAGAACACAGCGGATGATATCAAGTACTTTGATGATATGATTCAATGGTACATTCGGTTCAGACAGACTATCCTTGCTCTTATCATACGTCTGTTTGATATCGTAAAGAAGGCTCCCGCTGCAGGCCCAAGCAAGAAGAAGAAGTAGTCTCGCTCCAATTTGACGCAAAGGGGGAGATTTTTGGGTCGTATTTTGTGTTACGTCTATTGGGCTCGTTAGCTAGTCCAATATATATCTCCGGTATGGGCCTGTGCATCCGTGAGTTTTGTAGGGTTTAGTATATATAGATGCTTGCATGCATCCTAGAACGAGAGGACGATTAGTAACGATTAGAGTATTATTGTTCAGCAGATTTATCGTTCTTGTTTTTGTAACCCTAGAATCCTCTACAGTGGAAGTTCTTAGTCAAGCTCTACTGAGGATCGAGTAATCTAATCATTCGACACATCTTGATTCATACTTGTGTTTTGTTCATTGTTTTTACGTTCATCGCATACCTGTTACAAAGATCTAATCGATCAAAGAGTTAATTAATAACTCATCACAATGGCATTAGTGAAAATTGTTGTTTATACATTATTAGCAATGTTAGAAATAAATTTGATTCATGGTTATATTGTTTGTGGTAGTATCGTAATTTACCAAATAAGGAAGGATTCTCATCACCCAAGTTTAAATTAGACAGAAACTTGGAATTATGCGACTTGTATTGTGTTATGAATAAGAATCTTCATCTTTGGGAAATTAAGATTGGTCCCTTGTTTACATATGTACGTGAGTCAAGTGAAAGACTTAAGGATCTAGTGCGCATTGATGTGTACTGGTCAGATCCACCACAAAAGTGATAAAAACTATTCGTCATGATTTACTAATGGTTCAGTAAATATGATTATAATTACAAGATTAAGTGTAATTCTAATACCTTGAAAAGTTTCAGAGTATAGCAGAACGAATAAGAAGAATCAATTAGGCAGAAAGATAAAAGTTTCTCCAATCTGAAAGGAAAGGATAGTACTTTAGTATCGTGTTTTATGATCATCCTAATGATTACGGAACCATATCACAATAGATCCTCTAAGGACACCTTAGTGCATATACATGACTAAGAAAAGGAATCGGGAATTATTGAAATGGTTGAATCAAAAAGGATGAGTCATACTTCGTTCCAAAATTAAGTCTTAGATTCATACTCCAAGATTATGTCTTGAGTGACATATCCTAAGTAGGTGTTGGATAAGGTGTCTAAGTCTATAACTATATTTGGTATGTACTTGACCCGATTTGGCATGGTCCATTTGGGTTGCATGGCATCGTAACAATTAGATAGACAAAATGAGAAAAGGGACACTTATGATTTGTTAATATACTATAAGCTCTAATATATTAATATGAAATCATATTATTTAATTAGTATCGATCAAGAATTAATTTGGAATTAATTTTGTGATCAAAAGAGACTAAAATATATGGGGATTGATTTGGTAAATCATTCATTCTTATATAGTGGGCTTATGATCCATGATTCATTAGATTAGGCTAGGACCCATAGGGTGCTCCATGGATGCTCCATGGAGGTTAAAGCCCATGGATCATGGAGGAAATGAAAATTCATGCACATTAGGGTTTGCATGGTGTAACCCTACATGTGACACACTATATAAAGAACCTCATAGTAAGCAAAATCGGCCACTAAGACAAAAAGGTGAGGGCTACCTGATTTTGTGCTCAAGTGTTCTTCTCTCAAGTTATTCCAAAAGTTGTGGTGTTGTATGAAGCATCTGAGGCATCACATTTGGGGTTCTAGGCTCACAAGGTCTTAAGGAATCCAAGCTACAAAAAAAGGTATGTCATTCTACTAAGTTTTGTATTACATATACCCCATGATATGTTAGTTAGGATGAAAACCTTGGAAAATGAAATTTTGCATATATAATAGAGAAAACATAGATCCAAGGTTTCTAGGGTTGCATGTACACCATAGGAGTGTTAGAATGCTCAAAACCCATCAATGGTATCAGAGCTTAGGCTTGTTTTCAATTATACTTGATGCAAATTGTTGGACAAAGTCGAAATTGTTCTCACTGATCAGTGGACTCGCCGAGTCCATGGGGGGACTCGACGAGTCCAAGTAAAAACTCATCCTACTCGTCGAGTTGGTTCTTGCACTCGGCGACTACGAGGCCCTGTGTGCAGAATTTTGAGTTTTGTTGCTGGAAATGGACTAGAATCATTACCCTAAACTGTTTTGGACTTGTAAAATTTGTTTTTGATGTGGTAATGACTATGCTAATACAATTTCAAAGGTTAGTATCAAAGTTTCAAGTTTTATATGTTTATGTGATTCTTGAAAATTGTTGATATGAATGTTCATGCTTATGAGTTTTGGAAGATCATAGGAATTATTTTCAAATTGTTTGTTAGTGTAATTCCTGATCTAAATGCCAATTAATAGACTCCATAACTTGTCCTCAAGTTATGGAATTTGTAAAGTCACTTTCGAAAACTTTAATTCCAAGCCCTAGAATTTTAAAAGTTTAAAATTCAACACTTATACTATTATAGTATTATAAGTTAATTATATATATATATATATATATATATATATATATATATATATATATATATATATGATCAAGTAAGTTTTACCGTTAGTGTCCACTCTCACCCACCGCTTCCTTGACTGGTGGAGGGTCGTTAGCCGAACTGGTAGGATAAAGACTATAATTCTCATTAAAAGTATAATGATAAACATAAAGTAACTAAACCTTTTATAAATTCTCAATTTTAGTTACTTTAGGAAGATGTGAAATTGATGCTAACCCATGAAATTACACTTTGCACCTTGCTAAAGTCGTTAATGGAGCGTGTGTGGTTAACCGGCACAATAACTTGTACTTAACAATGATGGAAAAGGGTGGCTTAAGGTTTATCATAGATTAGTGGAGCGTGTGTGGCTAACCGGTACATCGATTAGGTGATAAAATTAAGAGTACCAAGTTAATTTGCATGGTTATTCACACCTTGTTTGTGATCCTCGGTATCCCAGTCACAAACGTGAAGGGCATATTCGAGATTTAAACATGCCATTGAATTGTTCAATGAATCTCAAAAGATCTAGGAGTTTCAATCCAATTAAAACCTGATAATCTATTTCGTTTTTCATAATGGAAATTGGTAAATCGTCACTTACCTACCTTCAAATATTTTGTAGCTTGGATTATGGCATCCCTCTTCCAGTTTATAAAATATCGCGTTTGGTCCTAGCCTTAATATTTCATTTGGGTGCCTTATTAAGGATTCTATATCTAATCTAAACTTGTCTTTCTTCATTTTTCATATGTCTTCCAACAATGTTGCTTCTGGCTCATACCCTATAGACTCCTTCTCTCTCATGAACCTTTGTGGGAGAGTCATCTTTGATGGAACTAATTTCAATGATTGGATTAGGAACATAAGGGTGGTCACCCGTTATGAGGACAAGGAATATATCCTTGACAAGGAGCTTAAGGTCATCGATGAGTCGTCTGCTACTCCCGAGGAGATTACTGAGTACACTAGCCATGAGAAGGATGTCACTAAGGTGTCTTGTATCATGTTGGCTACCATGACAGCGGAACTCTAGAAATCCTATGAAGATTTTTACCATTATGAGATGCATCTTGACCTGATGGAAAGATACCATGAGAGTACTCGTCAGGAAAGGTATGAAATCATCACCTCCATGATAACAACAAAAATGAAGGATGGAGAGTCTATCATGGGCCACCTGCAG
Organism: Lactuca serriola; assembly: GCF_051521515.1. Taxonomy (NCBI): domain Eukaryota; kingdom Viridiplantae; phylum Streptophyta; class Magnoliopsida; order Asterales; family Asteraceae; genus Lactuca; species Lactuca serriola. The sequence goes on along the minus strand of NC_136411.1, from coordinate 126,601,973 downwards.
AAAATGCAAAGATCGTGGACATGTTGCTTAAGTTGAATGTTAACTTTGATAAGAAGTTAGCAATAGACATGATTCTACACGCCTTACCCTCTTGTTATGATCAGTTTTGTATGACTTATCATATGAACAAATAGGAAGTTACGCTTAGCAAACTTCAAGGACTTTTGAGGACTGTTGAAAGTAGTCTCAAAGGTAAGAATGTTGTTCCTACTCCTACTACCGCTCCTGTCCTGGCAATCGGGTAAGGTAAAGGGAAGAAGAGGAAAACCCCTTCGAAGGGTACCAAGGGAAAGTCTCTTGATGGATCCTCTTCGATTGGAACCAAAGTTGGTTCTGTCACTCCCTCTTCCAACCCGAAGGATGCAGAATGCTTCTACTATCAGGAAAAGGGGCACTGGAAGCGAAGCTGCCCCCAAGTACTTGTAGGATGTTAAGGATAAGAAAGTTAAACCCACCCATGTAGGTATTTCCACTATATTGTCTAATAACTCACCACATACTGTGACAACCCGAAATTTCCATTGTACGAACTTTATCTATTCAATAGAAGCCAGTTCAGTTTCAGTGATTTTCATACTTTTCCGAACAAGTTTGTGTACATTAGGGTTTACGTTTTAGGGGATATCAGGAGAGTGGATGCTCCTGGTTTTGTGAAATTTGGGCATTTCAAGTTTCATATTGTTGCAGTCCAATATCCAGAATAAAAATATTTTCTGTCAAAATATTCCAGGACTATAAATAGTTTTCTGAACTAAATTGATTCATTATTTACAATTCCAAATAGAGAAAAGCTATATTCTCTCTGACAGATCTTCGGGTTTTCATCCCATATTGTGAGTCTACTTTTCTAAATATGTTTCAATACTTGTTAGATGCTTATTAACATCAATAACATGCTTAGATTACAAGATCCGGGAGTTTACCGCCCAAGAACGTTCTTGGGGAGTAAACTCCAAAATGAAACATTATGGCTTCCTAGTCCCGATTCCTTGTTAGACAACTTGTTTAGGGGTTAAGGTATGATCTTTATGGACCAAAAAGCAACCAAGAAACACAAGTTCTTGGAGTTTACGGCCAAGGAACTTCCTTGGGCCGTAAACCCCTTTTAAAGGGGCATAAGTGCCCTAAACTTCCCCCTAATTCTTAAGGACTTTACCCACTAGTACTTGTGCTTATTTAGAACATCAAAAACCCATCAAAATCACAAGTTAGTAGGAGTTTACGGCCAAGAACCCCTCTTGGGCCGTAAACCCCTTTTCTAAGGGAAAAATGCACAACAATCACACCTTAGGCCTTAAGACAATTTACCTTGAATACTTGGGACTAGAATGAAGAGTAGAACACATAAAAACCACTCCTTGAAAGGAGTTTACGGCCAAGGAACATATCTTGGGCCGTAAACTCCAAGTGAAGGCACAAAAGTGTGCCTCTTGTCCCCATTAGCCTTAGATAAATTCATGGAAGCCATCCTTAATGTTTAAGAGCCTCAAAACAATTATAATCCAAGAGTTTACGGCCGTAAACTCTAGGGTGAGTGGACTTTAGGCCGTAAACTCCCATATGGAGTGTTCTAGAGCCTTAAACTACTTCATGTGTTATTCCAACAAAGCTAGGAGTGTTCTAGAAGCAAGATAGCACCACAAAACACCCAAAACCACCCTTTGAGGAGTTCACGGCCATAAACCATGAGTTTACGGCCGTAAACTCCAAGGTGTGGGGTTTGTTGGGTGGTGAACTCCTATACGAGGCCATTTGATGTTTCAAACCCTTTTGCCTTGTCCCGTAACAACTTAGATGCAACCATTTGGACCTTAAACACTCACAAAAGTGTTTAAATGTTTTCTAAGTGTCTTAACTTATTTATTTAAGTTATTATTTGTCTAATTAGTTATATATGCTTATTATATGATAACTAGGCTCGTGCGTGTAAACAAGTCTCCGTTTGCCACCTAGCACGGTATCCGACACTGCAATTCAGACAACTCACCACAAGTGAGTTCATACCCCCTTGAATCAACCTTTGAAATGATTTTAAGTGCTTTAAATACTTTATGGGGGGGGGGGGAATACAAGTCAAATACTTATAGTTATTGCTTCAATCACATGTGATTGCATTTAATCACATGTGATTAATAACTAGGAAAACAACGATTTTTACCACTGTTCAAACTGTTTATCAAACCGCTTTACTTTGAAATGTTTTACAAAATCTTTTACTATCCAAACTTATTTATAGACTGTGATTCAAACAAATACTTCTTATACTTAAACTGTTTCATCAGCTTATGCCTTTAAATTGTTTTATAGATCGACATCAAGTCAATCTTCTCTTGAAATTACATTTATACTTCAAATGTCTTATGAAAACTTATTTATGATTTTATATATACAATTGCATGCCCATATATGTATAGATATATAAATAATGTTTAAAGGGCTTAGGAAGGCCATCCGCCCTATTTCCTTTTCCTCGATTTGGATGTGGTCTGGTGGGATTTCGGGTGACCATCCGAAGGTCGTTTCCATATTACTTATATATCATATATACATGTATAGACATAAAAGTACTTACATATTCATACTTATCAGTACATCATTAGTTAGTTACCATCGGGGTAACACAGGACAATACATATACAGATATACTAGAAACAATACATATACAGATATACTAGAAACAATACATATATAGATATACGAGAAACAATACATATACAGATATACTAGAAACAATACATATACAGATATACGAGAAACAATACATATACAGATATACTAGAAACAATACATATACAGATATACGAGAAACAATACATATACAGATATACTAGAAACAATACATATACAGATATACGAGAAACAATACATATACAGATATACGAGAAACAATACATATACATAAATACGTAATAATTGTGATCCACTGTGTCGGAGCATGCCTTAAATGTCATGACCCGAGTTGTAGCCATAATTCTCTTGGAGGGAGAGCGTGAGTTTGCGTATAGATCTATACTGGATTGACTATCCTACACCTTGCTGCTAGCTACAGCCGGACCTGCAGGTCTGCGGGTGCCAAACGTCATTTCTTTTATTACGACCATTCATTATGTCGTTGTTACCAGTCGATAGCATGGTGCAATTTATCACATTATACCTTAATATAAATCCGGTTTAAGGTAGTAGTATTTAGTACAGCAGTAGTCTTATTATACAAAGCTACAGTACTACAATGATTTACCCATTACATATTTTAGTGATAATCTCACTTAAGCATTTGTGTACAAACTATATTTTTAACAAATGATAGTTATACTTGGGTAATTACACACTTTTACAACAGACAAGTTTACAAAACCGTTTTGCCTTGGTAGAAGGTTACTTTTATAGAAAATATAGGATTTTCTGGGAGATTCAAACTTTTACAAACACTTTCAAACATTTACTTACATTTTTACAAACTTATACATTGGACAGGTTCAAACGTTTTTACAAGAAACATTGACACTAAAATACTTATGAACTCACCAGCTTAATGCTGATAAACTCTTTCAAAATAACTTGTATTCTCAGGTCGTCAGTAGACAGGTACCGAGGCCAGCTTTTGAGAAGATGGAGTGCATTCAAGACTCATCTCATATTATTTTGTGTTACATTATTTTTGGTGTCTATAACTGTACAGAACACACTTGTATTAAAATTATATATTTAATGCAATGGATGATGTTGTTTACTTATTTACATTTACTGTGTTGTGGTACTATACATGACGTCCTCCGCCCCAGAACGTTTCCGCCGTTCTTGGTTTTGGGGTGCGACACATACTAATTCTTGGGTACTTGAGACAGGTTGTGGAATTCACATTGGTTGTGATTTATAGGGCCTAAAAAGAAGTGAGGATGTGGAGCACGGGAAGATAAACTTCATAATGGGGAATAGGAATTATTCACATGTCACCAAGATTGGAGTTTATTCTTTATTGCTTAGTAGTGGGTTAATATTAGATTTGAATAAAGGTTGTTACTCGTCTAAAATGGCGAGAAATATTATTTCTTTTCATGGTTTGTACAAACAAGGATTTACTTTTTCATTTGATAATGAATGTGGTGGTATTAATGCTTTTTATAATGGTGTTCTTTCTTTTAAATCATTACCTTGTGATGGTGTATATGAAACTGTGTCGGTTGTAGACAACCTAGGGAATAATGTATTGCATATCGATTCTTCCATTAGTTAAGATAAGGCATCCTTGTGGCATTTTCGTCTTGGACATGTCAACAAGAAGCGCATAGGCCAATTCCAAAAGGCTGGAGTCTTGGAGTCATTTGACTTAAAGTCAGATGATAGTTGTGAATCTTTTTTACTTGGAAAAGTGACTAAGTTAACCTTCACTGGTACTTGTGCAAGGGGTGAAGGTTTGTTGGATCTCATACACACCGATGTGTATAGGCCCTTCAGAACTGCCACAAGGGATGCTAACCGCTTCTATGTGACTTTTACTAATGATTACAGTAGATATGGTTATGTCTACTTAATCAAGCATAAGTCATAAACCTTTGAGAAATTCAAAGAGTTTAAACAAGAAGTGGAGACTCAGTTGGGCAGGACAATAAAGATGCTCTGATCCGATCGGGGTGGTGAGTATCTTAGTATCGAGTTTCTTGAATATCTTAAGGAATGTGGAATTATTTCACAATTGACACCTCCTAGGACACCACACCTGAATGGTGTGGCTGAGAGGTGAAATAAAACCTTGTTAGACATGGTTCATTCCATGATGAGTCGAGCTTTGTTACTAATCACATTCTGGGGGTATGCCTTAGAGGCTGCCGCCCAAATCTTTAATCTAGTCCCTACCAAAAAGGTTGCCAAAACACATTGCGAGATGTGGACTGGGAAAGTTCCCACTATAGACCACGTCAAGATTTGGGGTTGAGAGACTTTCGTGAGGCGCGAGACTCATGACAAACTCGAACCTCAAAGTGAGCGGTGTAATTTCATCGGCTACCCACAGAAATCCTTTGGTTATCTCTTCTACAGACCGAGTAATAATGATGTCTTCGTGGCGAGAAGAGGAGTATTTCGTGAGAGAGAGTTCATAAGCCAAGGAAACAGTGGGAGGAAAATTGATCTTGAAGAAATTCAAGAGTCAAGCAGTGAAGGAACCTCAAACACTAGCAATCAACCTGAGGAGGAAACTCCTATTAAGCCGATTGATGAGTCTGTACCTTTGAGGTGTTCCACTAGAGTTAGTAATGTACATGAGCATTATTATGGTTTCGATATTGCTGCAGAAGGTGATGCGTTTATCAGTGATAGTACACTGATAAATTTCAATGAACCTAACAAGTTTAACGAAGCCATGGCAGACCCTGAATCTGCCAAATGGAAAGAGGCTATGGACAACGAGATTCAGTCTATGTATGACAATAAAGTTTGGAACTTGGTTGACAATGTACTGGGTCGTAAGACAGTCGGGTACAAATGGATCTTCAAGAAGAAGACCGACATGGATGGGAATGTACACACTTATAAGGCGCGACTAGTTGCAAAGGGCTTTGATCAAACTCCGGGAGTTAACTATGATGAGACCTTCTCACCAGTAGCGAAGATTAAGTCTATTAGGGTTATGCTAGCCATTGCTGCATTTAATGATTATGAAATATGGAAAATGGATGTCAAAACCTCTTTCCTTAATTGAAAATTGGCTGAGGATGTTTACATAAGTCAGCCAGAGGGTTTTGTCAATGCAAAGTACCCTAATAGACCGTGTAAGCTTGATAAATCCATCTATGGATTAAAACAAGCATCTTGCAGATGGAATCTTTGTTTTGATGAGAAAGTCAAAGAGTGTGGATTTTCGATGAGCGAGGATGAGTCATGTGTATATGTTAAGGCTAGTGGGAGCATAGTTAGCTTTTTGGTATTGTATATGGATGACATACTACTCAGAGAAAATGACATCCCAACCTTGCAGGAGGTTAAGTCCTGGCTTGGGAAGTGTTTTGCTATGAAGGACCTTGGAGAAGTTTCCTATATCCTAGGGATAAGGATATTGAGAGACAGGAGTAAGATACTAATTGGACTTAGTCAAAGTACCTACTTGGATAAGGTGCTAAATAGGTTCAGCATGCAGGACTCCAAGAAAGGTGACTTACCGATCCTGAGTAATGCCAAACTGCGTAAGACTCAGAGCTCGAGTATAGAGGCTGAGATAGCTTAGATGAGTTGAGTACCATATGCTTCCGTTGTAAGCTTGATCATGTATGCTATAACTTATACGCGCCCTGATGTGGCCTTTGCTTTGATCATGGTCAGCAGATATCAAGGGAATCCAAGCAAGGCTCACTGGACTGCGGTGAAGAACATTCTCAAGTACCTACATAGGACTAAGGATTGGGTCCTTACCCTTGGTGGGAGTGATGACTTGAGAGTATTGGGGTATAGTAACGCTAGATTTCAGACTGATAGGGATAATTTCCACTCTCATTCAGGATGGGTCTTTACCCTAAATGGAGGAGCAATTACTTGGAAAATTTCCAAGCATGAGACAGTAGCTGATTCAACTTGTGAATCAGAGTACATAGCAGTGAGCGAGGCGGCGAGGGAGGCAATATAGCTAAAGAACTTCATTGGAGACCTTGGAGTTGTACTAGCTATAAAGGAGCTTATGAAGATTTTCTACGATAATGAGAGTGCATTTTCCTTAGCTAAGGAACCAAGGGATCATGGCTGATCCAGGCACATCGATAGAAAATACCATTTTATTAGACATCGAATCGAAGAAGGAATCCTCGTGGCAAAGAGGGTATCATTGGATGAGAACCCAGTTGATCCCCTCACGAAGGGACTGTATAGGGTTAAGTATTTACATCATGCGAGGCGCATTGGGCTGATGGATGATATTAGTTTTAGTTTTTGGATATCTTTCGAAACTTTTAATAGTTGAAATGTAATTGACATTTGATTTTTTAATAAAAGGTGTTCTATATTTACTAGTATGGTATTGTCTTGTGTCAATCATTTACAATTGTTTCATTATGCATGTTTTGACTTCCAGAATAATTATGTTATGGTATATCATATTATTCAAAACTATCCACAGTCGATCATACTTTGGAAGTAGGTATTGAAATAAGACTGTCATGAATTGGGTTTGTAGATTTGTCTGAATTGTATTAGACATAGCAATTGTTGCTGCAACATTCATGAGTGCTCATAAGTTATGAGTATTGGAATCAACCCACGCTCACTTGTATCACTTCATGGAATTTATCTCGAGTGATCATGAGTTGTGACTATGAGTTGGTTGTGCATTGATAGTACAAAAACGCACACTAACTTGATGTTATAAAACATGTTGTTGTGTGCAATTTGATGATTAGTTAGTACAAGCATATGAGTCGAAGTTTATATGTTCCTTTTAGTCCTTGGAGGATTAAAAGCAATATATTGGGCCCCTCGATGATTTTGTTTTGACCTATGTACCAGGCCCGGTCAGAACTCAATTGATGTGTTCGATTAAGTATTATGTCAAACAAATTGGAAATTGAGAAACAAATTGTTGGAAAATAAGTACGACATTGTTCCATGTATTTGTCTGGCTGATATCTCGAACAGAGGATTATATGGTCACTTATATTAAATGGAGCATCATCTTTTCCGCGAGACTTTGAAAGAGCTACGATTGTTGGTCAGATCCTGAAGTCGTACTTGAAACTATAATTTTTAGACTTATCCAAGTGGGATACTATAGGATAAGGTGTCTAAGTCCATAACTATATTTGGTATGTACTTGACCCGATTTGGCATGGTCCATTTGGGTTGCATGGCATCGTAACAATTGGATAGACAAAATGAGAAAAGGGACACTTGTGATTTGTTAATATATTATAAGCTCTGATATATTAATATGAAATCATATTATTTAATTAGTATTGATCAAGAATTAATTTGGAACTAATTTTGTGATCAAAAGAGACTAATTAAATATTTGAGGATTGATTTGGCAAATCATTCATTCTTATATAGTGGTCTTATGATCCATAATTCATTAGATTGGGCTAGGACCCATAGTGTGCTCCATGGAGGTTAAAACCCATGGATCATGGAGGAAATGAAAAGTCATGCACATTAGGGTTTGCATGGTATAACCCTAAATGTGACACACTATATAAAGAACCTCATAGTAAGCAAAATCAACCACTAAGACAAAAAAAGGTGAGGGCTAGCCGATTTTGTGCTCAAGTGTTCTTCTCACAAGTTATTCCAAGAGTTGTGGTGTTGTGTGAAGCATTTGAGGCATCATATTTGGGGTGCTACGCTCAAAAGGTCTTAAGGAATCCAAGCTACAAAAAAAGGTATGTCATTCTACTAAGTTTTGTAATACATATACCCCATGATATCTTAGCTAGGATGAAAACCTTGGAAAATGAAAGTTTGCATGTATAATAGAGAAAACATGGATCCAAGGTTTCTAGGGTTGCATATACACCATAGAAGTATTAGAATGCTCAAAACCCATCAGTAGGTTTATAACACATCATGAAATGTGGAGTAGAAAAGTTTTCTTACTCATGCACATTTGAGATTGGTAATTGTGATGTTTTGGATAAAACAAAGACCAACTAACAACAATAGTATGAAGTGTTTTTCTTGATAATAATCCACACTAACTCTTGAATATTTGTTTGTCAATGAATGTTTCTTGACAAGAGAATCTTATTTTTCAAGTGGTCAGTGGGAGTCTTAATGATCTTGAATAGTTTCAAGAACTAATCAAGAATAAAACCCATTGTTTATCACTAGAACACGACTTGAGGTTTGTAACCTATCATGTTGGGATATTCTTGTTTATGTGCCCATTCTAGTTAAGTTAACTATGCATATGAGTTCTAAGAGTTCTCATTTGATTGCATAAGGCAAAGCACCTTGATCAATGAAATCACATTAACCCGTAATGTTGAGTTGCTCAATAACTTGGAAGCAATGGTAGGCCTTTGCGCTGCCGAATGGCAAGAAATTGAGATTAAGCGAGCTCAGCCCATAAAATTTTGAATTTTTCATAAACCTTGTCTTTATGATAGTGGTTGGAAGTGACAAATTCACATGGATAGGAACACATACACCATAAAATCTAAAGAGGTTTTTCTCTACTTCATGAAAATGATTGTGGGTAAACACTTTCACAAGTATATTTTAAAGGATTGGAGTAAGCATCTGTGGGATTGCGTTCTCAAATTCGAGTATGATTACGGCTTCCCTCTTTATAATTCAAATTGTGAGAAATGGAAAATATTTTGAACATTTGGCACTTATTGCTATAAGTTCTAAAAAGTTTTAGACACACACATAAGCTATCGATTGAAGGGTCTATGAGCTTGAGAAGTCTAGGAAAAGACTTATCAAAACACCACGTGTCAGAAATCTGAAGTTTGATATGAAAGTCAATATGTATTGATTTCTAGAAGTCCAATTGATTTCTGAGTAAATGTCAAATCTAGTGGGAGCATAATCGTTATGCTAGTAAGAATATAATTATTATGATAGTAGGAGCATAATCATTATGATGAGTGTTGCAAGTTAGCAATACTATTTATAGGAAACAAAGTTTTCAATTTGTAAAGTTGCAGAGTTTGAAATTTGTTTCGCTATAGAAAGGGAGAGGGTACAATTACTTCAATTCTAATCTAAAAGTTGATGTTTTAATCAAACTTAGTCATGAGCATATATGAATGTCAGGTTGAAATGTTTCAACATTGGAAATTTTATATATGGAAATATTAGAGCAGGAGACTGGTTAAGTATCATGTCTCTATGTAATTCATTGTGGATCGAATCCCATATGATTTGGGTATAGAATTGATTCCACATGTTATAATATTCACTCATTCTGATTTTCCAAATGCCCAGGGCATTAAGAGGGAAAAGGACTAGAACTTGATATGACTAAAGTTGTTAACAAGTGTCAAGGACAACATGAGGTTCGCTAAAGATTGATTGCTTGTGGACAGTTAGAAGTATAGTAGTAAATGGACCGTATTTACGTGATTCTATATAGATAGGATTCTGTTAAGAATAGATGTTAAATGGAAATATGGAAAGGTTTCCACTATGGGAGTTGGATATTAAGAATCTATGTGTAAGTTAGAGACTTTTATGCAAGAAGGATGTTCAAGGAATGTACCTTGAATGTGAGACTTCATCTCCATGGAATTGTTCTTTAATAAATCTCCAGTGGAATGTTTTGTAATATCATTGGCAAAGTCTCTATGACTTTGGTACCTTGACATTACAAAAGGGAACATTGCATGGAAGTTTAGACTCTAACAGATTCTAGTGGTGGCAAGAATTTTGTATAATAAGGATTAGGGAATTGTGTAATGAGCATCATTGGAAATGTGTTCAATTGATCTATTTCACAAAGGAAGGACCATAGATAAACATAGTGTACATGCTTGAAGCATGGGATGGCTATTGTTTTAATTCAAGTATTTATTTGATTGATGAAAACATTATACAATGAGTAAGGTCTAATTAATATGGTGATTAAACAATAATTGTTTTATTTATATTCAAAAGATTGAGACCATATTGGATTAGGTTATTCTTGTGTTTCACTTTGCACGTTTTACTTCCCGAATAACTAGGTTATTCAAACATCCACAGTCAGTCATACTTTGGTAGTAAGTAGTGAATTAAGATTTTCATGAACCTATCTGTAGATTGTCTAAGTTCTTAGATATATCATGAGTTTGTTGCAATGTTCATTAGTACTCCTGAAATAGGATTTGAGTATTGGATTAAACCCACGCTCATTTGAATCACTTCATGGATTTTATCACGAGTGATTGTGAGACGATAATATCTTATATCCTTGAAACGAAGACAAATCAGTTGTTGTTTACAAGTCAGTTGCACATTGATAGTACGTAAACGCATTAGTAACTTGATGTTATAAAACGTATTGTTGTGTGTGATTTAATGAGTAAATAGTACAAGCATATGAGTAAAAGTTTATCCATTCCTTTTACCCTAAGGGGATAAAAGCGATATCTATGGGCCCCTCGATGATTTAGTGATGACACCCTAAGTGCTTGGCCAAGCCTGGACTAAGTTGATGTGTTCAATTGTAGTCTGTAGTCAATCATTAAAAATCGGAAATCGGGAAACAACACATGGACAGAGAGAATGATTATAATCCATGTCTCATGTCCATGCGATATCTTGTATAATGGAGGAATATTTGATTCCTTATCTAAAGGATGCGTTACTGATGAGATCAGAGTTCGACAGCGGGTTTTGAAAGCTATGATTGCCAAGCAGATTCTAAAGTCGCGCTTGCAATAATAGTTATTATACTTATCCAAGTGGGAGACTGTTGGATTAGGTGTCTAATCCTATAACTATTTTGGCATGTACTTGATTTGATTATGAGCATGGTCCTTTTGGGTTGCCTTCACTCATGCAACTTGATAAGATGATAAGTGGAGAGAGGGTAGGATTTATTATATGAATAATAAATTGGTACTCAAAATGGTTTTTATTAATATATCATAGGATTAATATATTATTTTGGATTTATTTAATTAGTATTGATGAGAAATTAATCTAGAATTAATTTAGTAATCAAAAGAGACTGGATAAATAAATGGGGACTGATATTGCAAATCATTGATAGTTGCAATTGGGTTGATGGATCACCTTGGAATAAGGTTGGACGAATTATATGGGAAGCCCATAAAGAATTCATCCAAGGAGTATTCTAGAAGGTGTCTATGGGTTGCTTAAGGCTTAAGAAGTCATATTAGGGTTTCCACCTAAAAACCTAGTAGCCACAAGTATAAATAGACCCCAAGACTAAGGATTTTCGGCCCTATGCTTTATGAAACCCTAAGGTGGCCGATTTCTACCTCTCCAATTCATCCTTGTTGTGTAGAGTGTTTGTGACTCCATTAGAGGTGCAACACTTGGGCCACTAAGACTCCCAACATCTCGCACGCATCTTCACCCTGCCCTCACTCTCTCAAGAGCGGCTAATCCTTCCTCATGCCGACCTGCTATGAACCATGCCCAAACCAAGGAAGCACTGCTACCTCATCCAATAACGCGACTGGCCAGTTGACCCCATCTGATTCATCCATACCAAGCTTATCACACAACCCTCCATTGGTGTCAGATGACTATCGCATGAATACAATCACATACCCCACAGTTTAAACAACCCTAGACTAAAAGATTCAATCCCACAACAGTTAGACTCAGATGAGAGTTGCACAACAAGACCAAACCTCTCATCCTAGAATACTTTAAACCATGCGACATGTGACTTAGCGTATCCATTCAATAGGCAGTTCACACGTGAAAGAGTCACAGATCATCCCAACAAGGAAACTCTATAGGAACTAAGTTAGCACATAATCAGGCAATTCTACCATGCAATTCCTGAAGATCCCTAGCCTATTGCTAGCATGTTGTTCTAACATATCATAACATATCGAATATCTATATGGTATTTTGGGGTCTACATACTGGCTCCGGCTAATCGTACATATCGCATCCTCCTTTAGTATTTTGAAACCATTTGAAAGTTATTTTGAAGATCTTTTCCTTAGTTTGAGACTGGATTCACATGAGTGTTCCTCCAGTTCACTCAAACCAAGGCTCTAATACCAACTTGTAACATCCATAGAATTTTAGCAAAATTTAAAAAAATTTCAAACATCCAAAATCCATTAGTTATTAAAAATGTTTTCAAAATAGTTTCATATTAGAGTATCCCAAAAACCATAAGCCCAAAACACAAGGATGTGTGCGGTCAGGCCTTCACCATGCCAGAACATATGAAGCACATGAAACAATAAATTGAAACTGTAAGCACAAAGCTTAGTGAGTTCCCCCAAAATACCAACGCCATACGAATCATAACCATACCATAGAAAATAAACAAACAACATGCATACTGAGCAACCAGCCTAACTGGACCGCCTCGCAGGGCCATCAGCCTATCTAGACCGCTCTTCGAGCCATCGGCACGTCTGGACCACCTTACGGGCCTTCAACCTATCCAGACCACTCGTCGGGCCTTCGGCCTGACTAGTACACCCTTACCTGTTCTGCCATCTATCCGGGCCACCCTGGGTATTTTGGCCTAAAGCACAAAGTAAAGATCGCCTCAACCCATCCCCAATCACACAATCAACACATAAATATCAAATGCTAGCATATACAACAGTCAGACCGATCTAACAGACCACTAATCATAGCATCATCCTATATACTAGGATACCAACCTAACAAGTTACTAATGTATCATCATACTATATACTAGGATACCAACTTAACAGATCACTAAGCATATCAACATGCAATAAACCCATATACAAATCCAAAAAGGGTCGGCATTGGTGCCTTTGACCCTATTAGTAAAGTGAGGACAACTCACCTCACAATGTCAAACTTTACTGAACTGAAAGATCAAATTCCCAAAACACGGCTCCAAACACCAACACCTACAACCACTAATGATCCACCTCCAGAAATACCCAAATTACCAAAATACCCTTAGAAGTCAAACTGGTCAACCCCTGGTCAAAGTCAAAGTCAATGGTCAAGGTCAACAGTCCATGTTGACCCAACTCTTCGAGTTCAGCTTACAGACTCATCGAGTTCCTTCTGAAATAAAAAAGTCATGAAAACCCCAGTCAACTCGTCGAGTTACCAACTAACTCGTCGAGTCCATGCAGCATTCAGAATATCGGAAAAACCCTAACCAACTCGTCGAGTAACCTTGCTAACTCAGCGAGTTCATGTAGAACCCAGAAGTGAGAAACCTCAATCCAACACGTCGAGTTGACTATGCAACTTGTCGAGTTTCTTCAGTCCTTTTCTTATTCAGACGCTTCTAAGCTTTCAAGGCTCCAAACTGTAGATCTAAACTTCTATGGTGTAGTTATCACGTAAAGTTGCTAACTTTATGTGCATGCAAGGTCCCATGAGCCTAAAATCATCCATACTAAGTTTAGGAAGAGGTTTATGGTAAGGATAAGGGCCAAATCTTCATAAAGCTTCATGCTTTATGTTAAAGAGGGCCTAGAGGAGTCTAGATCAGAAGCCATATCCATGTGACAAGCTCCAACCCGAGAATGACCCTCCTTTTGCACCAAAATGCTCATAAACTTGTAATAGAAGAGATCTAAGGGATGGAAAGCCAAGGTAAAGACTTTTTACCTCCAAATGAGTGCCAACACAATGTAGATGTTGGATCCACAAGCTCCTTCCCGTTCCAAGCCTCCAAATCTTCAAGCCTCTTTCAAGAAATGCACCAAACACCCTCTTTTAGCCTCACACACACTCAAATAGGGTTTAGTTATCTTAGGGTTTACTCTCTGGGCATGAAAGTGGAAAGAATGGCTGGAGGAAAGGACTTAAGGTCCTTTAAATAGGCTGCAAACCCTAAAAATTAGGGTTTTTTATAATCGGCTCCAGCTCATCAAGTTGGGTCCTCCAACTCATTGAGTAAGTTCTCCGAATACGCGATCCCTTCTAGTTTCTAAATGACGAGTTGGGGCCTCTAAATCGTCGATTAGACTTTTAAAAATGCAAAAATCCCTAAATTTCATTCTTGGAAATTGGGATGTTACATATCTTGGAAAGAGGAAATACTGTTATGAGCCAAAAAATCAAAAGATCTTTCGTATCAGTTTTTATGATTCTCCTGAAAAAAGGTTGCACCCAGGTCTTTATGATTCTTCTAAAAAGTTTGTATATTTCCTCTTCTAATTATTATATTGTTGACTATTTCTCATGTAATTATCTCTTTTCCATTTTCATATTGTACCATATTAAATGAATTGATGGTGAATTTTAAATTCTAGACTACAACTTAACTTCATGATAAAGAATATGAACCACTTCTTGTTGATAAGTTTACATTGTTTATGATTCATGCTGATTTCACCTCAGCATGATTGAAACATCCCATTCTCTTATTTAACTTCTTATTCTAAGAACTTAATGATTTACTTTGCAAAACTACACACTGATGAAACTTTAAACTTTTGTGTTGATAGTTAGGCTATGTACCGTAGTCTATCACAAACACACCAAACCTATCTCACCATACATTCTTCTTTAGAATTTTATGATTCGGCGTATGAAATCAGACGATGATGAGAATTCGAAAACTCTATGTCGATAGGTATATCACGTATCGTGATATCTTACATGCACCTACCTATTTTGTCCCAAAGAATCTTCTATTAAAGAAGTTAATGATTCATTGTATCTACCATACACTGATAAAACTTTGAATTGTTTGTCGATGGTTGCATTTAAACACCAAATTGTATTACACGCATCATACCATTCTTATTCCTTTTTTCTTCAAATAAAAGAAGTTCATGATTCAACATACGTTGATGAGACTTTGGAACACTATGTCTATGAATGATAGTATAATCACATGATATCATGAGGCATTGCAATCTTTCCGGTTTATCTGCTACCACTTATTGTTTACTAATTGCTTTCACTGATACTATCATTTGTCTGAAATCTTCGTTATGTCAAAAAGGGGGAGAGATTATTATATACTCAAACGCATTCATTTCTCAGGAGGGGCAAAATAAGGAAAAATTTATACTCAGGGGCATTCATTTTCTTAAGGGGAGATAGTTATAAAGCGCAAGAAAGTTCTTACTCTCGGGGGGAGCAAAAGAAGGAAAACATTATACTCAGACACATTCATTTTCTCAGGGGGGGGTAGTTTTAAAACGCAAGAATGTTCTTACTCTCAAGGTGATAAAAAGAAGGAAAACCTTAAACTTTCAATCTAAAAGTTGAAGAATTTGTTGAAGATTAGTTTTGACATCATCAGATAGGGATGATTGTAAAGTAACGCCGTATGATCTGATCAATCAAACACATAACATGTTGTCCACCAACACCAGCATCATCACAAGCACCAACAATAGCTTCATCAACGACAGTGTGACCCTCAGGATCTTAGTGACTGGTTTGTATATTAGGTAGATATAGTATGTAACTATAGAATAGATATATGATATGTAATCTTAGTGATTAGGATCAGACTTTGCATAAATTAGAATATATCCCTAAAATAGTGGGATCTTCATTTTTGTAATCATATATAGTATACTATTATGGTTAAACCCTAATAGAGCTTTCTGCCTCACTTTGTGCGACTGTTCTCTTTGTGAGAACCATTTCTTAGTGAAAACATCTTTGTGATCATCCTAGCTCTTCTGTTTTTGTTTACTCTTTTTTTTGTTTGTTTTTTTGTTCTTCATTATTCATACTTGATTGTATCCGATCAACACGAACCTTTAAGAGGTAGACCCCAGCGTAGACTTAACCTGCAGCTAAGCAGTTCAAGCCCATGATTCTAGATCTGGAGGCTAGAAGGGGCATACTTGCCGCAAGTGTGGGAAGGATCACGGGAGGGTTCTTGTCGGGCAGGGTCCGAGTGTTTCAACTGTGGCAAGGAGGGTTGTTTTATGAAAGATTTTTCATAGAGTGTGCGAGTTTGCTTCCATTACCACCAGTTGTGCCATATGAAGGCTGATTGTCCATTCCTTGTAGCCAGACTAGTGCAGGCTCCAGCTCTTGTGATATTACAGATCACTGATGCCCACCAGCAGAGAGCTGAGGCCCCAAAGGCGAAGGGCCAGGCCAATCAAGAGATAAATGAATAGGTCATGGTAGCACCTAGCATTATACTGGTATGTATGTATGTATTTATCTTTCTAGTGGAAGTTCAATACTACATGCTTATGTTGTGTTTCTGCTTCTATACATTTATAGTTAACTCATTTACTACTTAAATGTTGTTTAACTCGGGTGCGATTCAGCCCTTTGTATCACCTTCTTTTGGTAGGGGCCTTCATGTTTCCCTTAGGTAATTGGATTGTCCTTTGGAGGTCGCCATCAATGATGACCATATAGTTATAGCTTTGAATGTTTATTCTGAATGTGTTAGAGAGTTTTTGTGCGGAGTTTTTGATTTATCTAGTTCCCATTCTGATGATTGATGTTTATGTGATTATGGAAAGGGTTAATTGAGCCATTTCGAGGATCTGATTAGTTATGAGTGGTAGTTAGTGGTGGTTTGTACCCTAAGTGGGGAAGAACTGGCCATCATGAATGAGGGCACTAGAGTTGGGTCAAATTTCTGCTCAGCCATAAGGCGTCGGAGGTACCTATAACAAGGTTGTATGGGATATCTTGCTTACATGGCTAACATTTGGGAAGAGAAGAAGAGTTGGGTTTTAGGGTATTGGTGGTTTGTGAGTTCCTAGATGTTTTCTATAGGATTTTCCCGGTGTGCCTACTGAGAGGCAGGTTGAGTTCAACATCGATCTAATCCCCGGAGAATCCCCGATTGCCAAGGCGTCGTATCACATTGAACCACTTAAGATGTAAGAGTTGTCATCACAACCTCAAGAGTTGTTATGCAAGGAGTTTATCCGACCAAGAACTTACCCTTGGGGAACGACGATGCTTTTTTTCAAGAAGAATGATGTTTTGCAAGGGATGTGCGTAGACTATAGAGAGTTGAAAAAGTTGACAGTGAAGAACCCTTATCCACTTCTGAGGATCGATGACCTTTTTGATCAACTTTAGGATGTATCTTGGTTTTACAAGATCGATTTGAAGTCAAGCCACTAGTAGATGAGCGTTTGAGAGGAGGACGTGCAGAAGACAACCTTCTAAACACATTATGGTCATCATGAGTTAATGGTGATTTCATTTGGGCTCACCAATGCACCATCAACACTTATGGATCTGATGAACCAGGTATGTTGGTTGATGCTTAACTGGTCTATGATTTTGCTTATATATGATACCTTGGTCTACTCTAAGACCAAGGAGCATCATGTGAATCATTTACAAGAGATCCTTTAGGTGTTAAGGAACGAGCGGTTGTACCTTAAGCTCTCCAAGTGTGATTTTTGGTTACACGAGGTCCGATTTTTAGGTCACCTCGTCAACCAGGAAACTAGTTTGGTTGATTCATCCAAGATCAAGGCGGTAATGTAGTTAGAGGTTCCAAAGAGTCCATCTGAGATTCAGAGTTTTCTTGGGTTAGTAGGACATTAATGAAGGTTTATTCATGATTTCTCCAAAAACAATTCCCCTCTTACTCGCCTGAAAAAGAAGAGTATTGTTTTTCATTAGAATCCTGAGCAACGGGCAACATTTCAGAAGTTGAGTTAGAATTTATGGGAGGCACCGGTATTGACTAGCCTTGAGGGATTTGATGCTTTGATCACAGGTTTGGGAGCAATGCTCATGCAACATGGTAGGGTGATAACTTATGCTTCTAAGTAACTAAAACCTCATGAGGCCAAATATCCAACTCGTGATCTGGAGTTAGGGTAGTGCTTTTTGCTCTCAAGATATGGCGATATTACATGTATGAGGTTTGTTGTAACACTTACACAAACCATAAGAGTTTAAGATATTTGATGAATCAGCTAAATCTAAACATTAGGTAGTGTAGTTCGATTAATGTAGTGAAGGACTACCACTGTGAGATTCCATATCACTCCGGGTAAAGCCTATATGGTAGCTGATGTATTCAGTCATAAAATGACTAACACACCTATTTGAAATCTCTGTTTGAGGATGAATTTTGTAACTCCACTTTTAGATATGATTAAGGCAGCGAGGCTAAGGAAATTAAGGAAGCAAACTGGAAAATTGAAAGGGTAGTTAGGCAGGTTTCCGCATTCGATATCGATAGTCATGGTTTATTGACTCTTCACGGTAGATTTGGGTTCCTTACTCTGGTGGGGATTCTCAAACATTGATGGAGGAGGCCCATAAAACATTTATTTTGATCCATTCTAAAACCATGAAGATATATATGGATTTAAGTCTTGATTATCAATGGCCCTACATAAAGTGGTATGTCGCTTGGGATGTCAATAGGTTCTTGACTTGCAGTAAAGTCAAGGCCAAAGATCAGAGGCCTCACTGTAAGTTGCAGACGTTAGAGATCCCATTATGAAAGGGGAGCAGATCACCATGGATTTCATCATGAAGCTACCGGAGACTAATAGACGTTTTGACACTATCTAGGTTATTATGGATCTTCTGAGCAAGAGTGTTCACTTCATTACCATTTAGTAGAGCTCTTCAGTTGAGAAGTTGGCTGATATCTACATCTGGGAGGTGGTTTCCCATCATGGGGTGCTGACCTTGGTAGTTTCTGACAAGGATGTTCGTTTTACTTCTAGGGTTTGGAAGAGGTTCTACGATGAGTTGGATACCAAGTCGCACTTCAGTACAACATTTCACCCACAAACAAATAGGAAGAGTGATATGACTATTCAAAACTTGAAGGATATGTTGAGAGCTTATGTCCTTGATTTCGGTGGGAGTTAGGATTCATATCTTTTGTTAGCAGAATTCTCTTACAACAATAGTTATCATTACAACATTAATATGCCTCCTTTCTAGTTGCTTTATAGGAGGAAGTGTCGACCCTTAAGTTATTGGGGTAAGGTTAGTAAAACGGTTATGGGGAGCACTGAGGTTATGATATAGTTGGCCAGGCTATATCATGTTGGCCGTGTCTCGAATGAATATAGTTGGCCAGGCTATATTGATCCTAGACACGACTACATAACTGCTCAGGTTTAACCGCAGTGTACAACACCCATTTACTTATGTTTTGTTCTACTTGTAGTTACAGATTTCAACGGTTACGTATACTTATATACTTTTTGAATACTTATATTTTAGAATATACTTTTAGTTCAGAGCACTTAGGCCCCTTTAGTGTTTATAGTCTTATACCATGTAAGGTTTGGTATACTTAGTTCACTATAAACATGGGCTTTGATACCAATCTGTCACACCCCGAAACCCAGGGCGGAAACGTTCCGGGGTGGAGGTGACTTCATGTTGAATATCATAACCAATGTACATAGTAAGCAAAGTAAACAACCATTATATTACATATAAAAGTTTACATTTGTTTGAAAACCAAGTGTTACAAGTGTGATACATACATATATATATATATATATATATATATATATATATATATATATATATATATATATGAACAAAAGTAAGACGTGTCTTCTATGTACTCCGTCTTCGCCAAAAGGATCATCGGGTACCTGTCTAATGCGGACCTGAGAATACAAGCAGTTTGAAAATCAGCATAAAGCTGGTGAGTTCATAAGTGGTTTTGTTTTCTGAAAATGTACAAGTTCCCTTTCGGTTTTTGAAAAAGTTACGCACCAAGAAAATCCCATATTTTCTTAAAAGTTGGTTACCAATCCGAAATGTAATGTAAAAGATGTATACTGAAAACATGATTACCCTTGTGAATGGTAAAGTTTAGTTATCTGTTTGTTACACGAATCTGGTTATGTACAAATGTTACCCCAGGAAAATCCCATATTTTCCTAAAAGTTGGTTACCAATCTGAATTGTAATGTAAAAGATGTATACCGAGAACCTGGTTATCCTTGTGAAATGTATTAGTTTTAACACGTATATAAAACTAATATGTACAAGTAAACTAGTTACTTTATTCATTATTACTATCAAGTAAATCTCTGTTATCCAAATTGCGAGTTCCATAACCATACGATAGACTAGATATGGCAATAAGTCGTCCAAATCACTTTATGACTTTCGTCACCCTTGAACCTTTCGGTTCGGCTGTAGCTAGCAGCCAGGTGCGGGGTAGTCAGCCTCGTATAGATCTATACACTCAAGTCACGCTCCCTATCTAAGAGATTCTGGTTACGGGTGCGGTCCTCCACTCGCGTACCTCTGAGGAGTGTTCTCTGAGGATGTGTCTCCAATTTATAGGAATAACAAATTTACTAGTAATAATACAGAAAGATATTGTTACAAACAATGATCCTCCACTCGCGTGTCTCTGTGGAGTGTTACCGAGGACAAAACAGTGTACTAATTTTCATGTTCAAAGTTCAAATGTTATGCTTTTAACTGATAAAAAGTGGAAAACCATTTGTGAAAATATAAAATACAACATTTTATAACGTTGTTCACAAATAATACGGTAATGTGTTCTGCAAGTTCAAACGGTTATCTGTTATGATTGTCAACGTTAAAAGCATATGAAATATGAAACACAACACATGTAAAACAAGTTTTTGAGTACAAGTATTCCTTGTACTTTGCTTGTATTCCCCCCTGAAAACAGTGAAAAACATTGAAAAGGGGTAGGGGTATGAACTCACCAGGCGAGAAAATGTGACGGTTTGGATGCTAAGTGTCGGTTCGGGGATTGATAACGTGCGAGGTTCCTATGTAATATGAAATGGTATACAAATGTATCTAATTAGACTTTAAATCACTAATTAGATATGATTATACACTCCAATACAAGAAAACACTTCAAATCAAGTGTTTGGAGTGATCCGGGTGACATCTACGGACATATAGGGCTCGGATAATGTGTTTGCTCTTCAAGAGTAAAATCCTTAGGGAGTTTACGGCCCTAAGACCATGACCACATGATTTCACGGCCGTGAACTCATGGTTGATGGGTTTTAAGGTGCTAAATGGTCAAATATCACTTGGGGAATGCTTGTATGATTTAATCTAAGGCATAACAATGATTTAAACCACCGAAGGTATTACCAAATGGAGTTTACGGCTGTAAACTAGGATTTTACGTCCGTAATATCCTATGTGACCATTCCTATCAGGATTTGATGGCCCTAGATCAATCACATGTGGTTCAAACCAATTTTACAAACCTTAGAATGAATTTAGGGCATCATTTGACTTGTGTATGTGAGTTTACAGTCCAGGAACCCATTCTTGGGTGGTTTACGGCTATAAACTCCTAAACGGGAGGTTTCCATCATGTTTATGGCCTCTAAATCAATTGTGGTTGGTTCTAGAGTTTAATCCAAGGCTATTGGTGTGTTTAAGTGGCATTTAAACACTTGAATTTGAGTTTACTACCCATGATAATGAGTTTATGGACCAAGCATGTTCTTGGGCAGTAAACTCAAGTTTACTCCCCAAAAGTTAAGTTCATGGTGTTCTAAGTCCGTTCCATTAAGCCATTTAGTCATATCTAAGCTCCAAAGGTGGTTTGGAAGGGTTTTAAGGCTCAAAAACCCCATCTATGTGTGTTCACGGCCCAAGAGTGTTCTAGGGCCGTAAACACATGAACATGGTCCTTTTCCATAGATTAAACACAAATTTGAAGGCTAAGGATGCTAATCTATGAGTTAGGGTAGTTACCTTGATGTTTTGGAGCCTTAATTTGATGATTTTGGACCTAAATCTTGGGTTTGAGGAGAGAGGTTAGAGAGAGGAGTGAGAGAGTGCAAAAGCTTCAAAATGAAGTCTTTTGGGCTTTAAATAGGTCCTAAGTTTGGGGCACGGTGGAATTCTACCCGATACCGACGTTAGACGTGGCTTTTGGTCGCACCCGATCAAGTTGCCGTAACCCGATATGGTCGATTCTAAAAATATTTAGATTACTAGAATGGGGTGTTAATATGAGTTCTAAATGCGTTTGGAAACCCATTAAGTCATAATAGCAACCTCAAATTAAATGACTTAATTTAATAACGTAAATGGAAATGAAATTGAAAACGACGAATGTACTAACGGAAAGGGTTATAAATGATGGAACGAACTTCAGGTTGTCACATTATCCCCCTGTTAGAGGGAATTTCGTCCCGAAATTCGGAATTAAGATACAAATCATGGATTCGAAAAGAGATGCGGATATTTTTGTTTCATCGAGTCTTCACGCTCCCAAGTGAATTCCGGTCCCCGCTTGGCATTCCAGCGAACCTTCACTATCGGAATGCGACTTTGTTTCATGCGTTTGATCTCTCGATCCATGATTTCGATCAGTTCCTCCACGAAGTTCAAGTTTTCGTTGATCTCGATCTCATCTAGGGGAATCACGAGGGTTTCATCGGATAAGCACTTCTTAAAATTAGAGACATGGAAGACGGGATGGATGTTGCTGAGTTCATGGGGTAATCGAAGTTTATAGGCTACCGGACCAATCCTGGTGAGGATCTCGAAGGGTCCAATGTACCTCGGATTAAGTTTCCCATGCTTTTCGAAGCGTACCATTCCTTTCCAGGGCGAGACCTTCAACAGGACACGGTCTCCAACCTGGAACTCCAGAGGTTTCCGTCGGTTATCAGCGTAACTCTTTTGGCGATCTCGTGAAGCTTTCAATCATTCCCGGATTTGGATGATCTTTTCGGTGGTTTTGCGGATGATTTCAGGACCAGTGAGATCATTGTCGGGGACTTGACTCTTAGCTAACTGCGTGTCCCCTACCTCGGCCCAGCACAGAGGGGATCTGCACTTGCGACCGTAGAGGGCTTCAAACGAAGCAGCCTTGATGCTGGTGTGGTAACTGTTGTTGTACGAGAACTCGATCAAAGGAAAATGTGTGTCCCACGACTTTCCGAAATCGATGACACATGCTCTAAGCATGTCTTCCATGGTTTGGATAGTTCTCTCACTCTGTCCATCGATCTGAGGATGATAAGTCGTACTCATGTCTAGTTTGGTTCCAAGAGCCTTCTGGAGAGACTACCAAAATCTAGAGGTAAACCTGCTATCTCGATCAGAGATAATGGACGCAGGTACACCGTGCAATCGAACTACCTCCTGGATGTAGATTCGCGTGATTCTTTCCATTTTGAATGATTCTTTGATCGGAATGAAGTGAGCGGATTTTGTCAAACGAACGACAATTACCCAAATGGTGTCGTACCCACTCGGACACTTGGGTAACTTGGTGATGAAGTCCATGGTAATCATCTCCCATTTCCACTCAGGTATCTCGGGTTGCTGGAGCAGACCCGAGGGTTTCTGGTACTCGACTTTCACTTTGGCGCAAGTTAGACACTTGCCCACAAATGTAGCAATCTCGGCTTTCATGTTCGGCCACCATAATTGTTTATTAAGATCCAAGTACAACTTGTCCGAACCTGGGTGAACAGAGTATCTGGTCTTGTGTGCTTCCTCCATGACAATCTCCCTGAATCCTCCGAACTTTGGAATCCAGATTTGGTCCATGAAACAGTAGACTCCGTCACCTATGATCTCAAGTTTCTTATCCATTCCCCTCAAGGCTTCGCTTGACACGTTCTCGAGTTTGAGGGCTTCTAATTGGGCTTCTCGGATTTGCATGGATAAATGGGAATGGATAGTCATCGTCAGGGTCTTCACTTTGCGGCTCGAACTTTCCTTTCGGCTAAGGGCATCTGCTACCACATTGGCCTTGTCAGGATGGTAGCGGATCTCGCACTCATAGTCATTGAGTAGCTCTACCCATCGTCGTTGCCTCATGTTTAAGTCTTTCTGATCAAAGATGTGTTGCAGGCTCTTATGATCGGTAAAAATCGTACACTTGGTTCCGTAGAGAATAATGTCTCCAAATATTCGGTGCAAAGACTACGGCACCTAACTCCAGGTCGTGGGTGGTATAGTTGACCTCATGTGCCTTCAGCTGTCTCGAGGCATAAGCAATTACTTTTCCTCTTTGCATAAGCACGCAACCTAAGCCCTGATTAGACGCATCACAATAGACAACGAAGTCCTCTGTCCCTTCGGGTAGGGACAGAACAGGTGCGTTGCACAAGGCTTGCTTTAATGTTTGG
Organism: Lactuca serriola; assembly: GCF_051521515.1. Taxonomy (NCBI): domain Eukaryota; kingdom Viridiplantae; phylum Streptophyta; class Magnoliopsida; order Asterales; family Asteraceae; genus Lactuca; species Lactuca serriola. The sequence goes on along the minus strand of NC_136411.1, from coordinate 126,577,311 downwards.
AACGCAGTCTCTTGCTTTTCACTCCAACAAAAGGGTACACCTTTCTGTTTCAGAGTGATTAGAGGTTTGGCAATTCTGGAAAAATTCTAGATGAATCTCCAATAATAGCCGGCGAGACCCAAGAATTGACGAATTTCTGTGGGTGTCTTTGGTGCCGACCAATTCTCTATCGCTTTGATCTTGGATTGATCCACATGAATACCCTCCTCTCTTAACACGTGACCGAGGAAAGTTACCTTCCAAATACAGAATTCACACTTGGAAAATTTCGCGTAGATCTTTTCTGATCTAAGGGTTTCTAACACTAGCCTCAGGTGTTGTTTGTGGTCTTCTTCGCTTCTAGAGTAGACAAGTATGTCATCAATGAACACAATGACGAACTTGTCCAGAAAAGGGCGACACACCCGGTTCATCAGGTCCATGGACACTGCCGGTGTGTTGGTTAGACCGAAGGGCATCACTACGAACTCGTAGTGTCCATACCGAGTCCTGAAAGCATTTTTGGAAACATCACTCTCATAAACTCGTAGCTGATGGTACCCTGATTGAAGGTCTATCTTTGAGAAGTAGCTGCCTCCCTGAAGTTGATCGAAAAGGTCATCTATTCGCGGAAGAGGATATCGGTTCTTGACGGTCAACTTATTCAACTCACGGTAATCGATGCACATTCGGAAGGATCCATCTTTCTTCTTTACAAACAGAACCGGAGCTCCCCAGGGTGTGGAACTCGGTCTGATGAACCTTTTGCTGAGCAACTCATTGAGCTGGCTGGATAACTCCTACATTTCTGCTGGAGCTAAACGATACGGAGATTTGACTACGGGGGTAGCTCCAGGGATTAGGTCGATGCGAAATTCAACTTGACGTTCAGGAGGAATTCCCGGGAGCTCTTCGGGAAAGACGTCAGGAACGTTGCAGACTTTGGGGATGCTCACGAGGTCTTTAACTTTCTGTTTCTCGTTAATGACATGGGCTAGGAATGCTTGGCACTCCTTCCGCAGAAGCTTTTGAGCTTTGATGCAGGAAATGATACGAAGATTGGAGCTAAGCTTATCGCCATAGATCATGAGAGTCTGACCAAAGGGGAGGTTGAGACGAATGACTTTTTCGTAACAAAGGATATAAGCATGATTGGGACTCAACTAATCCATGCCGATGATAACATCAAAGCTATTTATGGAGACTGGCATAAGATCAATGGGAAAAGAATGGTCGTTCAAGGTAAGAGTACAACCTATGAAAATATCGCTAGCGTTTTCTTTCTCACCGTTAGCCATTTCGACGGTAAATGTTTCGGTTAATAGTTGAGTATTATGTTTAAGGTTATGCTTGAACGAATGACTAACAAAGCTTCTTTCGGCACCCGAATCGAAAAGAATACTAGCATAAGAGTTATCGAGAAGGAACGTACCCGAGACAACAGTGGGATCGGCGACTGCCTCCTCCCGTCCCATCGCTAGGACTCTCCCGGTATTATCAGTTGTCGCCTTCTTCGGGCAGTTTCTCTTGAAATGCCCAACTTCTCCACAATTATAGCAGGCTTGACCAACACCTGCTCCAGAAGATTGATTGGCTGATTGGGCTGGTGCTTTGCATAATCGGACCGTGTACCCCTTTTTACCATAGTTGGTGCATGACATATCACGGCAGGGCCCGGGGTTATGGTGGTATTTGCACTTTTCACACTAGGGAAGGTTACCAGCATACCTACTAGTAGGTGTTTGAGCTGTAGATCCCACAACAGAAGCAGCAGCAACGGGGGTAGTAGCAGCATGGACTGCTACAGTCTGTTGTTTCTTTGAGGACCCTTGAGAAGATTGTCCCTTCTTCTTCTTCCAAAACTTCCTTTTCTCACCACTCCTCTTGGTCGGTTCAGGAGTGGTGGTTGCTTCCTCAACATCGTCACTGTGGTCAATCAGGGTCTAGACTAAACTTTTGGCGCTGTCATATGTATCTGGTTTCGCAGCTAAGACGTTTCCTTTGGTCGGTTGGGTTAGCCCCCAGATAAATCTCTCGATCTTTTTACTCTCCGTGGCAACCAATCCCGGACAGAGTAGCACCAGGTCATCAAATCTCGAAGTGTATGCAACAATATCGAAACCCTTCATCTACAGGTTCCAAAGTTCGTGCTCCAGTTTTTGTATTTCTCCCCGAGGGCAGTACTCAGCTAGAAGAAGTTCTTTCATGGCTTCCCAACCCATGGCATTTGCTACTGGTAGGGTCAAGGATTTGACTTGGCCGTTCCACCAAGTCAAGGCTTTATCGATAAAGGTACAGGCTGCAAACTTTACTTTGTCAGATTCCAAACAGGCACAGATTTCAAAGATAGATTCGATTTTCTCGAACCATCGGGTGAGGGAAATGACACCTCCAGTGCCATCGAAGGACATGGGTTTCGCGTTCATGAAATCTTTATAAGAACACTCCTTTCAGTGTCCCTGGCTACCTTCCTAGTTTTTGGGTTGCGGACCACCTCCTGAACCACAGGGGTTCATTTGAGACATAGCGGCTGCTACTGTGGCAGTAACAACTGCCTGGAACATTACAGGATCAAATTGAGGAGGAGGTGGTGGTGGAGGAGGATTGTTGTTCTTTGAACTGGGTCTTTTTCTTGGAGGCATCTTGATCTATAAAGATCAAGAAATAGAGGATGGTAAGTCCTCTGAATTGAATCAAGAGATATGACAGATATTGAATTCTATTAAGCGATAAAGCAGGAATGAGTTATCAAAGCAGATATATTGTCGCTAAAAGAATCATCGACGAGCAACGTTGAAATGAGGATTTCTCTAATGAAGTTGGCACTAGAAATACTCCCATAGTATTTCGTGATTCGTTGTGACGACGACTCATTGTTTGGGTATTGGGTAAGTTTTAGGCATGTTGAACACTACAGTCACTCCCAAGCACATGTTGGCCGTGTCTCGAATGAATATAGTTGGCCAGGCTATATTGATCCTAGACACGACTACATAACTGCTCATGTTTAACCGCAGTGTACAACACCCATTTACTTATGTTTTGTTCTACTTGTAGTTACAGATTTCGACGGTTACGTATACTTATATACTTTTTAAATACTTATATTTTAGAGTATACTTTTAGTTCAGAGCACGTAGGCCCCTTTAGTGTTTATAGTCTTATACCATGTAAGGTTTGGTATACTTAGTTCACTATAAACATGGGCTCTGATACCAATCTGTCACACCCCGAAACCCAGGGCGGAAACGTTCCGGGGTGGAGGTGACTTCATGTTGAATATCATAACCAATGTACATAGTAAGCAAAGTAAACAACCATTATATTACATATAAAAGTTTACATTTGTTTGAAAACCAAGTGTTACAAGTGTGATACATACATATATATATATATATATATATATATATATATATATATATATATATATATATATATATGAACAAAAGTAAGACGTGTCTTCTATGTACTCCGTCTTCGCCAAAAGGATCATCGGGTACCTGTCTAATGCGGACCTGAGAATACAAGCAGTTTGAAAATCAGCATAAAGCTGGTGAGTTCATAAGTGGTTTTGTTTTCTGAAAATGTACAAGTTCCCTTTCGGTTTCTGAAAAAGTTACGCACCAAGAAAATCCCATATTTTCTTAAAAGTTGGTTACCAATCCGAAATGTAATGTAAAAGATGTATACTGAAAACATGATTACCCTTGTGAATGGTAAAGTTTAGTTATCTGTTTGTTACACGAATCTGGTTATGTACAAATGTTACCCCAGGAAAATCCCATATTTTCCTAAAAGTTGGTTACCAATCTGAATTGTAATGTAAAAGATGTATACCGAGAACCTGGTTATCCTTGTGAAATGTATTAGTTTTAACACGTATATAAAACTAATATGTACAAGTAAACTAGTTACTTTATTCATTATTACTATCAAGTAAATCTCTGTTATCCAAATTGCGAGTTCCATAACCATACGATAGACTAGATATGGCAATAAGTCGTCCAAATCACTTTATGACTTTCGTCACCCTTGAACCTTTCGGTTCGGCTGTAGCTAGCAGCCAGGTGCGGGGTAGTCAGCCTCGTATAGATCTATACACTCAAGTCACGCTCCCTATCTAAGAGATTCTGGTTACGGGTGCAGTCCTCCACTCGCGTACCTCTGAGGAGTGTTCTCTGAGGACGTGTCTCCAATTTATAGGAATAACAAATTTACTAGTAATAATACAGAAAGATATTGTTACAAACAATGATCCTCCACTCGCGTGTCTCTGTGGAGTGTTACCGAGGACAAAACAGTGTACTAATTTTCATGTTCAAAGTTCAAATGTTATGCTTTTAACTGATAAAAAGTGGAAAACCATTTGTGAAAATATAAAATACAACATTTTATAACGTTGTTCACAAATAATACGGTAATGTGTTCTGCAAGTTCAAACGGTTATGTGTTATGATTGTCAACGTTAAAAGCATATGAAATATGAAACACAACACATGTAAAACAAGTTTTTGAGTACAAGTATTCCTTGTACTTTGCTTGTATTCCCCCTTGAAAACAGTGAAAAACATTGAAAAGGGGTAGGGGTATGAACTCACCAGGCGAGAAAATGTGACGGTTTGGATGCTAAGTGTCGGTTCGGGGATTGATAACGTGCGAGGTTCCTATGTAATATGAAATGGTATACAAATGTATCTAATTAGACTTTAAATCACTAATTAGATATGATTATACACTCCAATACAAGAAAACACTTCAAATCAAGTGTTTGGAGTGATCCGGGTGACATCTACGGACGTATAGGGCTCGGATAATGTGTTTGCTCTTCAAGAGTAAAATCCTTAGGGAGTTTACGGCCCTAAGACCATGACCACATGATTTCACGGCCGTGAACTCATGGTTGATGGGTTTTAAGGTGCTAAATGGTCAAATATCACTTGGGGAATGCTGGTATGATTTAATCTAAGGCATAACAATGATTTAAACCACCGAAGGTATTACCAAATGGAGTTTACGGCTGTAAACTAGGAGTTTACGTCCGTAATATCCTATGTGACCATTCCTATCAGGATTTGATGGCCCTAGATCAATCACATGTGGTTCAAACCAATTTTACAAGCCTTAGAATGAATTTAGGGCATCATTTGACTTGTGTATGTGAGTTTACGGTCCAGGAACCCATTCTTGGGGGTTTATGGTTTTAAACTCCTAAACGGAAGGTTTTCATCATGTTTATGGCCTCTAAATCCATTATGGTTGGTTCTAGAGTTTAATCCAAGGTTATTGGTGTGTTTAAGTGGCATTTAAAAACTTGAATTTGAGTTTACTACCCATGATAATGAGCTTATGGCCCAAGCATGTTCTTAGGCAGTAAGCTCATGTTTACTCCCCAAAAGTTAAGTTCAAGGTGTTCTAAGTCCGTTCCATTAAGCCATTTAGTCATATTTAAGCTCCAAAGGTGGTTTGGAAGGGTTTTAAGGCTCAAAAACCCCATCTATGTGTGTTCACGGCCCAAGAGTGTTCCAGGGCCGTAAATACATGAACATGGTCCTTTTCCATAGATTAAACACAAATTTTAAGGCTAAGGATGCTAATCTATGAGTTAGGGTAGTTACCTTGATGTTTTGGAGCCTTAATTTGATGATTTTGGACCTAAATCTTGGGTTTGAGGAGAAAGGTTAGAGAGAGAGTAGTGAGAGAGTGCAAAAGCTTCAAAATGAAGTCTTTTGGGCTTTAAATAGGTCCTAAGTTTGGGGCACGGTGGAATTCTACCCGATACCGACGTTAGACGTGGCTTTTGGTCGCACCCGATCAAGTTGTCGTAACCCGATATGGTCGATTCTAAAAATATTCCGATTACTAGAATGGGTTGCTAATATGAGTTCTAAATGCGTTTGGACACCCATTAAGTCATAATAGCAACCTCAAATTAAATTACTTAATTTAATAACGTAAACGGAAATGAAATTGAAAATGACGAATGTACTTACGGAAAGGGTTACAAATGATGGAACGAACTTCGGGTTGTCACATATTGGAGGATATTCAGGTGGATGAGCACTTGTTATGTGGAGCGTACGATCGCGATTTTTGAAAAGAAGATAAAGACCTTGCACAACAAACTGGTGGGATTGGCGAAGGTGCAATGGTAGCACCGGAAGGGTTCCAAGTGGACATAGGAACCCAAAGATGAGATGTGTGAGCATTACCCGAAACTATTTACGACAACAGATTTCAGGACTAAATCCGATTTAAGTTCAGGGGAATAGTAACATTTTTGTTCCCGGTACGTAATTTATCTTGGTTTCGTTTTCTATATTTTGCAGACATCTTAAAATATGAAATTTGTCAAAGGAGACGTGAGGTGCCTACTAATGGGTGCGACTTGCTTAGGTGTAACATCCTGTTCCAGATTATTTTGTGATTTAAGGCCCGTGGGCATTAATACGAGTATGAGAAAGTTTTGAGGCTTTGAAGGAGAAATTCTTAGGCCTTTTGGGGTATGGGTAAGGTAGGTTGTGTGATAAAAGAGTTCGGTTAGTGCTTTAGAGCCCAAATGTATTGTTAAAGGAGCTGGTGCGAGCTTTTCATAAATTTTGGATTTGAGTTTGAGTAGGCTTTAGAAGTAATAAAGTTGATAGAAGTATAGGGCTTCTCATTACCTTTTCGTGGATATAAGTGTTGGATTAGTGTCTAAGCCCGTAACCATATTTGGTAAGTACTTGACCCGGTTGTGCATGGTCCTTTTGGGTTGCCTTCACCAAAGCAACTTGACTGGAGAAATTAAATAGAGAGAGAGGTTATTGTGATTTATTAATATGTTATAAGAATAATGTATTAAAGGAAAAATCATATTTGTTTAATTAATATTGGTCAATAATTAATTAGGAATTAATTTTGTGATCAAGTGTAATTAATTAAACTAGAGGGGCTGAATTGTAATTATAAGATAGTTGCAAGATAAGGCAATATTTATCCTTGTTAAAGGATGGACGAATTCAAGGATAAGTATATCCTTAAAATCGTCCAAGGATAAAAGGATAAGGGTTTTTCAAGGCTTATCTTGTGGTTGCTTGGTGGGCAAGTAACTGGATAAGGATAAGGACTAAAACCCTAATCTAAACCCTATATAAAGACCCCTAGGCCTTTAGAATTCGTACACATGCTCCTAAGAGGTCCCAAGGACGAATTCCACCTCTTCTCTCCTCTATCTTAAGCCTCTCCAATTGCTTGTGGTGTTTCTGAACCATTAGAGGCATTACACTTGTGGTGCTTGCTTTCAAGACTTGGGATTAGAAGATTTAAGTTGTTATTGCAATATAACAACAAGAGGTATGTAATCCAATCTTGTATGTTGATTTCGAAAATAGAAATGCACATTAGGGTTTTATTCTTGTGTTCATAATGTTGTGTATCTAATAGTGAAAACATAGATCCAAACTAGGGTTGCAAGCACACTTAGAATTGTTTGTATAAAACCCATCAGTGGTATCAGAGACTTTGGTTAACTTGTTTTCAATTAGTTTTATTCAATTGTATGAACTTGACAAATTAGGGTTTATAGCCAATAAACCCTAGGAGGCCATAGATTTCGAGATTAGGGTTTCCTAACCCTAATTTGTGAAAATCTTGAAAGGGTTTTTGAATCCTTTCCTTTCAATCCAAGATTTCGAAATCTAGGGTTTGCAAATCCTTAGATTTCGAGATTTGCCTCCTTCCCCAAGATAAGATCCTAAATTTTAGGGATTTGGATAATCCCATATCTTGTAATTATCCTTTGATAGTTAAATATGGTAATTAAAGATCATGAATTATCCCATCCTTATTTTCGAATTTTATAGAGGGATTTAAGGGATTAGGATAACTTAAATGTTTAAATGGTAATTATCTTTTAGATTTAGATAATCCCTTATGATTTGATAATTTAAATTAATAGTTTAATTTAAGATAATTATTAAATCAAGAGTTTTAATAATTAAAATTTTAATTTAAGTAACATTAAATTTCGAAAATTTTAATTGAAGATTAAAACCCTAGTATTTTTAAAATGTTTAAAATACACCTATACTATTATATTATAACAAGCTTAATATATATATATATATATATATATATATATATATATATATATATATATATATATATATATATATATATATGTATGTATAATTAAAATGCTAGTCTTACCGTTAGTAGGCCTCATTCACGAAGCCGGTCTATAAGGTGGGTATAAGGTTGCGGCCTATAAAATGGCGCTTAATGGGTGTACACTCACACCCACCGCTTGCTTGATCGGTGGAGGGTCGTTAGCCGAATGGGTAGGATAGGGAAACCTCATCCTCTCATTAAAAGTATAATAAGAAATACAAAGTAACTACATGTTTTCTAAAAATTTCCCAATCTTAGTTACTTTAGGAAAAGTGAATTGATGCAATCCCATGAAATTACACTTTGCACCTTGCTAAGAAGTTAGTGGAGCGTGTGTGGTTTACCGGCACACTAATTGGTTCTAAGCGAAAGTGGCAAAGGGTGATTCATTGTTTATCATAGTTCGATGGAGCGTGTGTGGTTTACCGGCACATCGAATAGGTGATCGATACAATGAAGGCACCATGTGAATTTGCATGGTAATTCACACCCGCTTTGTGATCCTCGGTATCCCAGTCACAAACGAGAGGGGCATATCGAGATTTAAACATGCCATTGAAAAGTTTCAATGAATCTCATCCGAACCTAGGAATTCTCAATACATTTAGAACTTAGAGCTAGGTTTTTCATGATGGAGAATTATTGAATCGTCATTCACTTACCTTCAAATTATTTGCATTTAGATTACGGCATCCCTTTTCTAAGATGTAAATATTGTTGTTGGATCCTAGCCCTAATTTTTCTTATTGGGTGATCATTAGGGATTCATATTCTAATCTATCTTTGTCCTTTTTCTAATTGTAGATGTCGAATGCAAACAACGCTGCTGCTAGTTCTTTCACGTTGATGAGCCTTTGCCAAAAGGTCACCTTCGATGGAACGAACTTTAGCGAATGGATAAGATACATTCGCACCATTTCTCGCTATGAGGATAAAGAGTATGTCCTCGATGAGAAGCTCGAGAAGATCAACCCTGAAATCGCTACTCCGGCCGAAATTACCGCTTTTGAAACTCATGAGCGCGATGCAACGAAGGTACATTGCATCATGATAGCCACCATGAACTCCGAATTCCAAAAGTCCTACGAGGACATGTACCCGTACGAGATGCATCAAGACTTATTGGAGAGATACCACCAAAACACGAGACAAGAGCGTTATGAGATTTTTCACTAACATGATTTCCGCTAAGATGGGTCATGGAGAGTCTCTTACCGTGCACCTGCAAAAGATGCAAAGGTATGTCGACCGCCTTCACAAGTTAAATGTTGACTTTGGGGAAGACTTGGCGATCGACATGGTGCTTCACTCTTTGCCTCCGATGTACAATCAATTTAGGATGACCTACCACATCAACAAAGAATAGGTCACCCTAAGCAAACTCCAAGGTCTCTTGAGAGTCGCTGAGAGCAACTTCAAAGACAAGTCTGTTGCACCAACTCCCAATCCACCCGCTGCTCCTGTCTTGGCTATTGGTCAAGGAAAGGGAAAGAAGAGGAAGGCTTCGTCTAAGAACTATCGCAAGGTTAAAGCCCGCGATGGTGCCTCTTCTAGTGGGACCAAAGTTGGTCCCGCAAAGCCCTGCCCTAACCCTAAGGAGGCAGAGTGTCACCACTGCCACAAGATAGGACATTGGAAGAGAAGCTGCCCAGAGTACCTGCAAGCCATCAAGGAAGGAAAGATCAAGCCATATTTCGCAGGTATATACACTATTAAATCTAACGATTCTAATCATGCTATTTCTTGGGTTCTTGATACCGGTTGTGGTTATCATATTTGTTCTAATGTGCAGGGACTAAGAAGAAGTAGGGATGTGGAGCAAGGAAGGATCAATCTAATCATGGGGAAAAGAAGATCGTCGCCTGTGACCAAGATTGGAGTGTATTCTTTAGTGCTTAGGAATAATTTATGTTTAGATTTGAACAATTGTTTCTATTCGCCGGAAATGGCTAGAAATATCATTTCATTTCATGGTTTATATAAACAAGGTTTTAGATTTTCTTTTAATAATGAAAATGGTTCTATTTTGGCTTATCTAAATGGTGTCTTTTACTTTGAAGCTATACCGTGTAATCGAATTTATGAAACTGTTATGATTGTTGATAACTTAGGAAATGATGTTTTGAACATAGATTCTTCCAATAGTATGGATAAAGCATCTTTGTGGCATTGTCGTCTTGGACATGTCAACAAGAAACGCATAGCCCAACTCCAAAAGGATGGAGTGTTGGAGTCATTCGACCTTAGGGAAGATGACACGTGCGAGTCTTGTTTGCTTGGAAAGATGACTAAATCACCCTTCACAAGTACGTGTGAAAGGGCTGAGGGTCTATTGGACCTAATACATACTGATGTATGTGGACCATTTAGATCAACCACGAAGGATGGGAACCGCTTCTACGTGACTTTTACCGATGACTATAGTAGATATGGGTATATCTATTTAATCAAGCAAAAGTCAGAAACCTTTGAAAAGTTCAAAGAGTTCAAGAATGAAGTGGAGAATCAATTGGGCAGGAAGATCAAGATGCTTCGATCCGATCGAGGAGGAGAGTACCTGAGTCTTGATATGGTTCGCTCTATGATGAGTCGTGCTTCACTATAAATCTCTTTTTGGGGGTATGCCTTAGAGACTGCCGCCCATATCCTTAACCGAGTCCCTACAAAGAAGGTTGCCAAAACACCTCACGAGATGTGGACAGGGAAAGCTCCCTCGTTGGCACATATCAAGGTTTGGGGTTGCGAGGCTTTCGTAAGACGAGATACTCACGACAAGCTTGAACCTCGTAGTGAGCGATGTATTTTCATCGGCTACCCGCAGAAATCCTTTGGATATCTCTTCTATAGACCGAAGGACAATGTTGTCTTTGTTGCGAGGAGAGGAGTTTTCCGAGAGCAAGAACTCATAAGCCAAGGAGACAGTGGGAGGCAAATCGAGCTTGAAGAGATTCAAGAGTCGATAGATGAAGGAACCTCTACCGCTGGCACTCAACCCGAGGAGGAAACTCCGGTTGAACCGATTGACGAGTCCTTACCTCTTAGACGTTCCGATAGAGTTAGAGTTCAACCCCAGTTTTATGGTTTTCATATTACTACCGAAGGGGACACGTATATTAGTGATGGTACACTAATAAATCTTGATGAACCTAATAGCAATAAGGAAGCCATGGCAGGCCCGGAGTCTGTGAAATGGAAAGAGGCAATGGATAGCGAGATCCAATCCATGTATGATAACCAAGTTTGGAATTTGGTTGATAATGTGCCCGGACGTAAGACCATTGGGTGCAAATGGATCTTCAAGAAGAAGACCGACGTGGATGGAAACGTACACACATATAAAGCGCGATTGGTTGCGAAGGGTTTTACTAAAACTCCTGGAGTTGATTATGATGAGACCTTCTCACCAGTTGCGAAGATAAAATCTATTAGAGTGATGCTAGCAATTGCCGCATTTCATGATTATGAGATTTAGCAAATGGATGTCAAGACCGCTTTCTTTAACGGAAAGTTGGCTGAGGATGTTTACATGGCTCAGCCAGAGGGGTTTGTGGATCCGAAGCATCCAAATAGAGTGTGTAAGCTTGAGAAGTCCATTTATGGACTTAAGCAAGCATCTCGCAGATGGAATCTTTGCTTCGATGAGAAAGTCAAAGAGTTTGGATTTGTACGAAGCAAAGATGAATCGTGTGTATATGTCAAAGCCAGTGGGGGTATAGTAAGCTTCCTCGTTCTATATGTCGATGACATATTACTCATAGGAAACGACATTCCGAATCTGCAGGAAGTTAAGTCCTGGCTCGGGAAGTGCTTCGCTATGAAGGACCTCGGAGAGGCTTCTTACATTTTGGGAATAAGGATAGTAAGAGAAAGAAGTAAGAGACTAATTGGACTTAGTCAGAACACTTACTTAGAGAAGGTACTAAAACGTTTTAGTATGGAAAACTCAAAGAAGGGAGAATTACCGATACAAAGTAATGCCAAGTTGAGTAAGACTCAAAGTCCGAGTACCGAAGCTGAAATAACAGAAATGAGCCGAGTACCATACGCTTCCGCAGTTGGCTCAATCATGTACGCTATGACTTGTACTCGCCCTGATGTAGCCTTTGCTTTGAGCATGGTTAGTAGATATCAAGGGAACCCTGGCAGAGCACATTGGATTGCTGTGAAGAATATCCTTAAGTACCTTCGGAGGACGAAGGAATGGTTTTTAGTCCTCGGAGGAAGTGATGACTTGAAGGTGCGAGGGTACAGTGACGCCAGCTTCCAAACCGATAGGGACAACTATCGTTCGCAATCGGGCTGGGTCTTTACCCTAAATGGAGGAGTAGTGACTTGGAAGAGTTCCAAACAGGAAACAGTAGCTGATTCAACGTGCGAATCAGAGTACATAGCAGCGAGCGAAGCGTCGAAGGAGGCAATATGGCTGAAGAACTTCATTGGTGACCTTGGAGTTATACCCGCCATAAAGGAGCCTATGAAGATTTTCTGTGATAATGAAGGAGCGGTTGCCTTGACCAAGGAACCGAGGGATCATGGTAAATCTCGACATATCGAAAGAAAATATCACTTCATCAGACATCGTGTAGAAGAAGGACAACTCGTAGTGAAGATGATATCGTCAGAAGATAACCCAGCAGATCCGCTTACGAAGGGACTGAGTAGGGTTAAGCACTTGCAGCATGCTAGGAGTATTGGACTGAAGGATGGTATTAGCATAGATTAGATAGTTTTAGAAACGTGTAATAGATAAATGTAATTGACATTTGATGATTAAATAAAGGAGTTTTATTTATAAGTAAAGCTACTGTCATATGTTAATTGTTTAACTATTGTTTCAATTTTTTTGCATGTTTTGACTTCCAGAATAATTGAGTTTATTAGGAATAATCGAATTATTCAAATTGTCCACAATCGTTCATGTGTTGGAAGTAGATATGAAAGAAGATTGTCATGAATTGGTGCGTAGATTGTCTAAATGGTATTAGACATAGCAAAAGGTTGCTGCGACGTTCATGAGTGCTTATGAACTGGTTTTGAGCATTGGAATAAACCCGCGCTTGCTGGAATCACCGTATGGAATATGATATATAAGAGGTGATCGCAAGACGATAATATCATATAGTCTTAAAACCTAGATATATGGTTTATTATTTGCTAATTGATTGTACATTGATAATGCGAAAAACGCATTGGTAACTCAATGTTATAAAACGCATTGTTGTGTATAGTTGATTATTGAATAAGTAAATGCATATAAGTCGAAGTTTATCTGTAAATTTTATCCTAAGAGGGTAGAAGAGATATCCCGGCCGCTCGATGATTTGATTTGACTTATGTGTCGGGCCCGGTCAGAATTAAATTGATGTGTTCGATTAAGTTCTATGTCAAATAAATCGGAGATCGAGAAACCTAAATGCTTCACTAATCATTCCATAGAATTGTCAGCATGATATCTAACAGAGGACTGTACGATCCCTTATCTAGAGGACAGGTTACTGATAAGAACAGAGTTTGACAGCGTCTTTGAGAGCTACGATTGCTAATCGGGTTGCACGTTACATTTGTGGTTACTAGACTTATCCAAGTGGGAGACTGTTGGATTAGTGTCTAAGCCCGTAACCATATTTGGTAAGTACTTGACCCGGTTGTGCATGGTCCTTTTGGGTTGCCTTCACCAAAGCAACTTAACTGGAGAAATTAAATAGAGAGAGAGGTTATTGTGATTTATTAATATGTTATAAGAATAATGTATTAAAGGAAAAATCATATTTTTTTAATTAATATTGGTCAATAATTAATTAGGAATTAATTTTGTGATCAAGTGTAATTAATTAAACTAGAGGGGCTGAATTGTAATTATAAGATAGTTGCAAGATAGGGCAATATTTATCCTTGTTAAAGGATGGACGAATTCAAGGATAAGGATATCCTTAAAATCGTCCAAGGATAAAAGGATAAGGGTTTTTCAAGGCTTATCTTGTGGTTGCTTGGTGGGCAAGTAACTGGATAAGGATAAGGACTAAAACCCTAATCTAAACCCTATATAAAGACCCCTAGGCCTTTAGAATTCGTACACATGCTCCTAATAGGTCCCAAGGACGAATTCCACCTCTTCTCTCCTCTATCTTAAGCCTCTCCAATTGCTTGTGGTGTTTCTGAACCATTAGAGGCATTACACTTGTGGTGCTTGCTTTCAAGACTTGGGATTAGAAGATTTAAGTTGCTATTGCAATATAACAACAAGAGGTATGTAATCCAATCTTGTATGTTGATTTCGAAAATAGCAATGCACATTAGGGTTTTATTCTTGTGTTCATAATGTTGTGTATCTAATAGGAAAACATAGATCCAAACTAGGGTTGCATGCACACTTAGAATTGTTTGTATAAAACCCATCAATAAGGATCGTCAGAAACGAAATTATAACGAAGAAGTTATGGCCTTTAGAAGTTTTGAGGTTTGTAGGCTTAGCCGAGTGCGCTGGGCGTAATTTTTGGAGTACGTTGGGCGTACTGACCAGGGATGGTCACGAATGTTCTTCAGAGTATGTTGGTCGTACCATATGAACGTTGGGCGTACGCCAAACAGACCTGAACGCTATTTTAGGGTCTTGGACGCTATTTAAGCTCCTTATCTCTTAACCTAACCCTAATATCTTCAGCCTCCATCCCTCTAAACCCTAGAAATCAACCCTAAGCCTCCATTTGAGTGATTCTTGAGCATTTTGGTGATTTGGTGAGTTTTTGGTGCATATTGTGGAAGAAGGAGTTCCTTGAGGAAGCATTGCTTTGCTTGGAGCTTGTGGATCCAAACCCTAATCTTGTTGATCTAGCTCCAGAAAGCATAAAGTTTGAATCTTGGCAGCTTTCTCATGTGGATCTAGTGCAGTGATCACTTGTTATTTTTGGCTTTTGAAGAAGAAGGAGCTTCGAAAGAGGATAGCTTGACCACCTAGCTTTTGGATCTATGTTCTTCTCTTGTTGGTGCATCTTCTAGAGGTATCAAGTTTTGAACTTGCTTATTGTTGTGCTAGTTTTTGTTTTGGGTCCATTTTAGGGTTTTTGGTCCCAAAGCTTAAAGCTTTATGAGTTGTTGAACTCCAGAGCATAATATATGTCCCTTTGAGTATATTTAGTGGTGTTATGTCATAAAAATCCAATCTTGGATGTTGGAATCAAGTCATGCATGAGAGAGGAGGTTTTTGAAATAAGGAAGTGAGTGTTTTGGGTGTTTGTGACCTTTCCAGCCAAGCAAAGGCTTAAAGTCACTGACTTTATAGAGTAAGTGCCATTAGGGAGTCCAGATCTGGGGATTGAGGGAATGTCTTAACTGTTTAAGATCAAATGAGTAGAAAGAGTGAATCCGGGGAGTACGCTGAGCGTAATTCCTATACGCCCCGCGTACTGCCCCAATGTCCCCGATGGTCAATATGGATTCGTGAGTACGTTGAGTGTACCAAGAGAGGTAAGCCCTGCGTAACCTCACTGTGGACTTTTAGGCTTAGTCTCATTTTGGGCCTTGAGTGTTGGGCCTGGAGTTTGGACTTGTTGTAATAGAGTCTTGGACCAGAGGATTATATATATGTGCTTGAGGCCCTTAAGTTGGGCTCGCCATTAGATGTAAGAGAGTTGGGCCTCGGGAGAGCCCATTTATTATTGGGCCTTGGTGGGCCAATGGGTTCTAGGTCATTGATGGGCTGGTTAGTGGACTACCTTTAGACCTAATGAGCGAGAGTTGGGAATTAGTTCCTAATTAGGATAATTATCGGTTTGACATAGAGATAGAGGCCGGTGCGTAGCAGCAACATTTATAGGGGTTGTTCATCGTCCGAGGTGAGTCTTCTCATTATACGTTACCTAAAGTGGTATTTATGTGTGACCGGAAGGTCTTATGTATTGTATGAGTTATGTGACTTTATGTGTTATGTATATGTTGTATGATTTGAGACCGGAAGGTCGATAGAATTATGGTCGGAAGGCAACCAGAGTTATGGTCGGAAGGCAATCAGAGTTATCGCCGGAAAGCAATCAGAGTTAGGGCCAGAAGGCAATCAGAGTTTGGGGCTGGAAGGCAAGTCATGGTAGGGCCAGAAGGTCTACCAGAGTTGTGGGACCAGAAGGTCCCACTGAGACACATTGACAGGAAGGTCTTACAGAGCTATAGCCTCGAGTGGCTAATATGTGTATGTGGTATTTTGGGGAACTCATTAAGCTTCGTGCTTACCATGTTATGTATTATGTGTTTCAGGTTCTTATCAGGATCGCAGGAAGGCGGCGACTCAATTGTACACACAAGAGAAAAGAGTCACGAATGGGGATCCTAGATTTTGATAATTACTTTTGAAAACTATTTTTGAAATATGTTATGACATCGGCACTTGAGATTTTGAAAATTATTATATGTGATGTTGGTAATTTAAAATTAAAAATTTTGTTGGAAAATTTACGGTGTTACATTAGGCCCATGGGTAGAACGTCTTTTAGGGTTTTAGGGCCAGTTAAACACCCTTAACTATCTAGGGTTAGCTCATTCTCAGCCTCTATCACCCTTAGAGATCCTTTGAAGAAACCCTGGCTCACTCCCTCATGTTTTGAACCTTGGAAGACCTTTGGAAGCTCAGTCTCTTTTTGTTTGTGGTTGAAGCTTGAAGTTTAATTGTTCCTTTTTATGCGTTGAAGGAAGGTCCAAGTGTAGATCCAACAAGACTTCATCTTTTCTAGACCTTTGTGAGTATAAAACATCAAAATTTATCTTTTGTTCTTTATATCTTGCTTTATTTCCTTTTATTCACTTTTGGTGCCTTTTGTTGGTAATTTTGGAGTTAGGAGAACTCCAGAACCTTGTGAGCACTTTGGGTTGCTTCTTAAGCCTTATGGACTAGCAAAGTTAGGACCTTTGACTTTCTCATTAAGCGATGCTAGCCATGTTGCTTCTTTAGGTCATTTTGGAGTACAAAAGCTTAGATCTTGCATGTTTTGGATGTCTTAATGGATAAAGTTGAAAACTTTATTCATTTATAGATTGTTATGGACCAGATCTGGAAGTTTGAGCTTCGACTTAACTGATTAAGTCAATTTCACCCGATAAAAAAGGTATGGATGCGAAACTTCCTTCCCAAGGGCGGCTTATCTTTGAGTATTATCCTAATCGTATCTGTTTAGAATTGAAAACCCAACTTTTTTGTCTTGTAGATGGTGTTGGGCGCCTGGCTAACCAATTGTTGAATTTTTTACTAAGTTTGAATTTTGGGTCAAACTTTAGGGTTTTAGGCCATAGAAGGAAGTTTGACCTTTTATTCCAAATGTTTACTTGGTATGTGAGACCAACTTTTACATTCCTCATTCAGTGATGATTATCTTATTTATCTACGAGGTGGGTTTTCTCATTACACTGCTTATAACATAGTTGTTATGACTAGATTGTATGTCTAGTAGGGTTTTGTTTGTATCTTGTATGTTGCATGTTTATTGGTTCAATATGAGCTCAGGGTTGATACGAACCCATTTGGCTGAAACACACTGGTTGGGTTGATATGCTCAGGATTGATGGGACTCATTAGGTTGGATCAGAACCATTGGTGATATGAATGTTTATTTTGTGTTGTATGAGATATTTTGGGGACCTCGCTAAGTATTGACTTACAGTTATGTATTAAATGTTCTAGGTTCCTCTGATGATCATGGGAAGGCAAAGGCTTGACTATACACACTTATCAGCAGCTTTCATGATAAATATTTCACATTGTTTTAATGATACTCTGATTTTTGGATTGAGACTTATGGAACAAATGGTTTATTTATATTTGATTTTATGAAAATGGCTTTTATCTTAATAAAAATTTGAAAAAAAAATATTGTGAAAAATGGGACGTTACAGATCTAAATGTTCAGGAAGTGATCATAATCCTAACATTTCATTCTCTACTTCTTAATGTCAAAATGATCACTTAAGTGATCATAATTCTAACATTTAATTCTCTACTTCTAAATTTAATCCAATCGATGAATTAAGCATCACATAATACTTAATTCATCATAATCTAACATCTAATGCATCAATTAACATAATTCCTAGTTTAGGGTTTCAGACCCTAACTTCATACATATATATATTTCACTTTGGAAATCACACTTTAAGCTTGTTTAAAGCTTCTAAACACTACCAATGATATTAATTAACAAGATTCTAAAGGGTAATCATTCATATCTAACTTAATTCTACATATCACCATTTAATCCCTACAAGCTTAACAATGGACAAGATGATTACCTTAGGGGCTTTTGATGTTCATTCCTTGCCTCTAACACCTTAGATCGCCACTTGATCATACTCCATCCTCAAAATCGCCTGAGCTCCCTCCTCTAAGGAAATAAGAGTATTTTTGACAAAAATAAAGACTGATCAGGTGGTTTATTCTATGCAACACCGCGTTGTGGTGGTCAATTGACTCATGGTCAATGGCAGCGACTTATGCTACCACGTTGTGGCGAACATCTTGTCTTGCAGTGGGACCAAAGTATATTGTCATTTTTTAAGACAAGGAGGACCATGTTTGAATCCTTTTCATTACTCACCGATCTATGGTGAACTACTTGCCACAACGCGACACTTGGAGATATGCAAGGTGCACTGTTGATTCCATTCTAGCTAAGGGGAAACTTTTTGTACCAACTTCTAACCCTCATAACTTCTTCATTCCCATTTTTGATGTTCTTTATATCCACATGAAAGGTGGGAACATAATCTACATGTCTATTAATTCATATATCATTGACTTAATACAAGTCTTAATCTATTAAGTCACAAAGTTGGCCCAAAAACATAAAATTCCTCATTTTACCCTTTTAGCCAAAATGCATCTTCTCATGCATTTTTTTTCTTTTGAACTTACTCGTCTAACCTCTTATAAGTGACTTAAACTCTTTTTGGTAATTTTCATGAAGCTACAACTTCATAATCTCATCTCTTTCTCAAAATTGACCATTTTGTCCTTTTAGTCAATATTGACTAAAAATCAAATCTTTTTAAATTTTAGGTTCTTACCCACACTATATATATATATATATATATATATATATATATATATATATATATATATATATGTATATATATATATATATATGTATATATATCTCCCTTCCACTCATATCCTATCAATCCCTCCCCTTTGTCTCTCTTTCTCAAAACTACATCTTCCTCACTCTTCACGTGAGCTCATAGCACATACATACATATAATGTATCTAAAAAAACATACACACTTCATCTCCTCCCAAAAACATGAGCCCAAAACAGCAACAACACTTATTTACTTGGTGAGATGCTTTCAGATAGGTACGTGATCGGAGAAGAAATCGTAAGGAGAAAGTGGTGGTAGGCTTGTAGTCAGAATGTGTGGTCATGTCGCCCCCGTAGCATCCTAACACCACATAAATATCGTCCATCTCTACCCTCATACTCCCTTTATAGTCTGTAAAACTATAGAACACTAACCGTCTTCCATCTTCTCTCATACCAAATCCCTAATCGTAGCTCTTTACTAAATCTAACGTGCCTTTCCTTTTGTCACATTTATCCATCTCCATAGTTTATTTCATATTTATTTAGTTCCAATCCGTAACAACCATAAGGTAATCTAATGTCTACCCTCCGTCGTTTCCAATGTGATGTGAAACAGAGTTATGGGGAAGATGAAGATGAGCATAACTTGAAGTGTTCTTTTTGTGGTTTGATGTTCCATAAGAAATCTTTTGATAGTTTTGTAATAACTCGAAAATCATGAAATCACAGGTTCCAGTTTAAATGTCAAAGTTTCCAATTTATAGAACAAGAACTCAAAATCATGAAATCAAATATCAAATATTGTTTAGCATACTAAAAAAATCCTGAAATCAAAGATCTTTTGTACCTGTTTAGCAGGAGTTGATGGATTTACGATTCTAGGGTTTACAACATTGAGTCTGATAAAAGGGTTGCCACTAAAAGAGAATCATCCCTCCTAATATGCCTTTATACGTCTCTCTCTTTCATCTCCTTTTTTTATCAATGATTACACAAGATAGGGTGTAACCCACTATTTTGTGCGTTAATTGAAGAGAAGCAAGAAATGCGAGAAGTAGGTGTTGAAGAGCATTTAACCATAAAACTAGGGCAAGTTCATACCATCTTAGTTTGGAAACTTCCATGAAAGGTATTAGATGCATTCTTTCGTGAAGAAATTTACAATGAAGAAAGGGGAGCATATCAATAATGTTGTGTGGGTGATCCCCATTTTTTTCTTATTTCAAATTAACAAGATATTAAAATAAATATAAAAAAAATAAAGTAAATGATATTTTTGTCATTTCATAAACACTTAACATAACATTTTAAACAAAATTAGTCATAAATATTTGTATACCAGGCTTATTTCGGATGGATCATCCATAAAAAGAAAGTTTCACAAAAAGTTTAAAGACATAATGAAATTTTTTTCTAATAGTAATCTAAGGGGTCGTTTGATTTGCTTTCTAACTGGGTCCGAACTTCGGACCCGGTCCTCAATCCGAAGTCAGCTTGTTTGATTTCCTTTCTACACCTTTGGACTCGGTCCAAATCAATGATCTGGTCCCCTTTTTGTGTTGATTCGGTCCAAGGAAAAAAACCCGCTAACCAAGTAGTTGTGTGTCGTTCTCATATATACCCTCATCCCCGCTTCCTTCTTCTCTTCCCCGCTTCCTTCTTTGTAGTTCGTCGGACTTCACTCCAGCGCCTCCCAAGGATGATGACTTTATTCCAGCACTGACTTCAGCCTCACCGACCACATGATCCTCTATCACCGTCCTCTTTATCGTCGGCCACCTCCTCTATTTGCTGAGAGTTTGCTCTTTAATTTGCAGAAAGGGATCGTCCCATAAAATTAGGATTGCATTCTCATGTAATTGCTCATCATCTTCTTCAGAAACTTCTGTCGCTACATATGCACCATATTTTCAAATTGAGGGGACGAGAGCGTTCATGAATTGTTTTCTTGCTGCAGGTTTTGCTTTATTCAATGAATTACTTCTCTTTGTCCTTCATATTTGTGACACTGATATCATTTTCCTTAAAAAGGTGAGCAATTAATTAGGGTTTTAATTTGCATATAGAACCTTAAATCTGGTTTCTGAATTGATTTGGTTATTAATTGGAATAGTTATTTTGTCATGATTGTCTTGGTATAAATTAAATGATAATGTTATAAAAGAACTTTTATATGAAATGTTGTCTAGGGTAATATAGTCATTTTTCACTATAAGTCAGTTGCAAAATCAAACAACATGTTTTAGTTAGAAGTTAACTCAGTCAGAACTTCCAACCCAGTCAACTTCTAACTCAGTTAGCAATTATATAAATCGACCCCTAAGATGAATAAACGATATAATGGCTTAGAAAAAATCACCATTTTTAGTAGTAAGGCTATGTTTAGCGGACTAGCTGAAAAGCTAGCTGTTAAATAAAAAGCTAGCTGATAGCTAAAAAGCTAGCTGATAAAAAATAACGTTTGATAAAACTAGCTGAAATATATAAAATTACATAAAATGACATGTAAAAGTATGTGTTTTTATAATTAATTAAGGGGTATATTTGGAAAATTTTAAAAAAGTTCCTAAAAAGTTAGTCTAAGTAGCTTTTCAAAAAGCTAGCTTATAGGTTACTTTTTGGCTTTCCAAACACGACAACATAAAATAAATAAATAAATAAATAAATAAATAAAAATAAAAATAAAAAAAATAAAAATAAAAAATAAAAATAAAAATAAAAAAAAACCGAAAAATAAGTTATCTAAGCCCGAAAAAAATGTAAGAAACGCTACATGGGTTCGCGAATCATTTAACGGCTAAACCTAACCAGTAACACCGGCTCGTCGATCTTATCTCCCTCCGTTCACATCCATATCTTCGTAAACCGAAACTCAAAATAGTTTTACATCGCAATTCAATTCATTTTCAATCGAGAAGAAATAGTCACGAAAATGTTGAGGCACGCTACTAAAAGGATTCTAGGGTTGGGATTAGCCGATACACGGTCATCTGCACCGGTGGTGGCTCGGATTCTGCCGAGGTTTTACCACGAGAGGGTGGTGGACCATTACAACAATCCTCGTAACGTCGGTGCTTTTGATAAGAACGATCCTACCGTTGGAACAGGGCTTGTGGGTGCGCCGGCTTGCGGAGATGTTATGAAGCTTCAGATTAAGGTTGATGAAGAGACTGGGAAGATTACGGATGCTTGCTTCAAAACGTTTGGTTGTGGTTCTGCCATCGCTTCTTCTTCTGTTGGTTAGTTTTCCTTTCCAAAACCCTAGCCCTGTTTATAAATAAGACGAATTCTTTGTAGATTCTTGATGTTATAACAAGCCCTTTGATGTTCATAATATTAGAATTTATACCTTGATTTAGAATACCTGTTTTAGTCAAATTTGGAAATGGCTTCCAAGAATATTGGAGAAGTCATCTATAGTTCAATTGATTTTGTTTGATTAAGATCGAAAGTGAAACATAGTAAAGCTGAAACCTTTCTGTTCATAATCAAAGGTTGGATCCGAAATTCAGTTTATGCAAAATCGTGTACAGAGCAACCTGTATTTTCAGTGTTTTTTGTATCGGATGCCTCCTCTTCCATATGTGTTAGGTGCATAAAACCCATCATATGCCTATTTAAAATCTTGGAGTTATAATTTGGAAATAGGTTTGAGTTGAGTACTTATTTTGATCTCTTGTTTTCTTTAAATCATTCTATTAATTGTTAATATGATTGTTTGCTCTCTTTACATGAAACTTATCCTCCTATCTGATGCAAGATAAGTTGATCAAGATCATTAAGCATCACTTTTAGACAGAAGGGTAAAATGGTTATGTACTTTCATTCAGTTCTTTTATGCTGCTTGTTTGATCAGAATCATCAGATAACCTACTCCTCTAACATTATGTATGCTAAAGTTCATAGATGGATTGTGCTAAAAAGTTTAATGTATTGTTTAGTATTTTTGGCATAATGGTAATTGTTTGTAACTTTTTTCTAAGTGTTGACTTTTTGTTTTCAGCTACCGAATGGGTCAAAGGAAAACAGATGGAAGAAGTTCTCACTATCAAGAACACGTGAGTTCAATTGCATTTTCTTTTCACTCAGTAGTCATTTTTACTTGTAAATCTATGGTGCAATAATTATAGACCCCATGATGATAATGGATGTTGTTTGTTGCAGGGAGATTGCAAAACACTTGTCTCTTCCACCTGTGAAACTCCATTGCAGCATGCTTGCAGAGGATGCCATTAAAGCAGCAGTCAAAGATTATGAAACTAAACGTTCTAATAATAAATCACTTCCAGACAAGAAGGCTGCTGAGGCTTAAAACAGATAACAAGATCACATATGTGGTGTATCTTTTCCCTTTTTTTTGGATGTTTTCTAGTGTTATAAAAGGAGTTGGAAGTTGCAGGATATAAATATATGTATCTAAACAAGTTGGAGGAGACTTTAACTGTAGCCATATCATATGCTTGTTGTTATGAAACTCATTTTACTTTTCTATAATAATCTGCAATTGTCTATTTTCAAGTAATTTGAAGAAATGTGAGTGTATAAATTGTTGTTAAAAGGATATGAAATCGTATTAACTGGTGTTATGTTATGATAATTCAGAGTAGTAGGTTACCTATTGTTATAAAGAATGGATTCTTTAAAGTGAGATGCTCTCATAAGAAACAATATGAAACTATAAGGAAAACGAAAATCCAAAGGTGAATAGGCACAAGATAAATTGTGAAGGAGTATTTTTTTTCAAAATGTGGAAAGCAAAAATGCTCATAACAAGGCTTATCTTGCACAAAAGGTATATACTACTCGTCATTTGAATGAAACATTACACTCACTCTTCACATGAACGACAAAAGTTTTAGACAAATTAATAATGGCAACAAGATTTAGACAAGTTAAACGAGATAAAATTTACATTCACTCTTCACAGTTAGTATTGTTTTTAATAAATGGCTTTATTATTATTATACATATAATGCAGATATGCATCTCCAAGTATATATATATATATATATATATATATATATATATATATATATATATATATATATATATATATATATATATATATATATATATATATATAGAGAGAGAGAGAGAGAGAGAGAGAGAGAGAGATAGCTAGGTTCAAATGTTTTTAGCAAGTATTGTGTGCCTAAATGCACCAATGAGAATTCAAGAAATAATAATCAATTAAATAAATCATTTAAGGGTATTCTGGACATTTTGTACTTTTCAATTAAGGAATCATTTAATTAAAATCCTGCAATTAAGGAAATAAAATCAATAATTTTGACCTAGTCTCTCTCTTGCATCGTGTCTTATATTCAAGGAATTACCAAGATGAATGACCGACACCCCACAACACAACTGATCAAGACCTTGATTTCTTCTTTCTTCTTCTAGTCGACACACGTCACAGATAGAAGGAGTCGATCGCTTCTTCATTTTTTTTTCTGATGCGCACACACGAGATGGAGAAGAGAAAGCACGACCCCTTTTCTTCCCTCCTGACGATCGATTCTTGATCTCGCATAATATGGAGAAGAGAGAACACGAGGTACATGCTGTTTCTTTTCCTTTGATTTCCCCAAATATGGACCCTATTTGTAAAGGAACAATTTCCAGTTACTCGTTTTGTCATCTGTGATCAACATAAATCACAGGTTAAATTCAGTTCTGTAAATACTTTGGCAATTTGCAGGAAATACTCCCAATTCCCATGGACAACCGAAATGTCTAGTACAAATCTGTTAGAATTCATCAATGCCCACCATGTGTTTGATGTAATTACTGAACCAGGAGTACAACAAATTATCTCTATTAATGTTATTATTTGTGTGCTATAATGTTATTGGAATTTGATTTTATGTTTGTTCACAGGTTTTCGTTACAATAATGATTCAGTGGCTGTGGTTAAAAAAAATGGGGGTTCTACCATTTTCAATCAAAACCGAAGCCACATAAACATTTATGCTTTTTTTTCTTCGATCGTATGGAAACCGTACACAGGAGATATACCATCCTGTGTAACTCATTTGATGTTGATGGTTCTGAATTGGTTTTTTTTTCATTCATGATTCATAGAAAATGTGGTGATTTAGGGAGCGCCCTTAAAGTGTTTGATGAAATGCCAAAGAGAAATATGACAATCTCACATTGTATACATGGTTAGTGATGGAATCACCAGTTAATGAGGAGATGCTGGTAAGTTTACATGAAGTTTATTGATCTTTGATTCAGTTTTTTGAGTTGGGTTTTTGTAATTTTTTATTTTTTTCAGAAATTCAGAGACACCATTCTTTGATGGCAGAGAACTTGTAGCTGGAAGTATTGATGATTCAATCTATGTTTATGATGTTGAAGCAAACATCTATCCTGATCATAGATTTGATGTTGAAGCAAACTGACTTTTCCTTATGTTTATGATGCTGAAGCAAACAGACATATGGGCTGATCATAGCTTTGACCTTGTTTACCTTTTTATAATATTTCCATTCTGAAAGAATAGTTTATTATATAAGAGTATTATTGCTTTATTCTGATAGAATTTGTAGTTAATTAATTATATGTTTAATGTGCAGTTGTTACAAGTGTATCACTACAAAGTATTTGACAATGAATTTATCATAGAAATGGCTTGAAGACCTGATGGGAAAGGCTCCTTGTATAAAATCAATCTCATGCAATACAATTCTGACAGAATGTCAATGTCACAAAATGTCAATCTCATAGAATGCTAGCATATTTTGAATTGGCTTAGAGGTCAAACATACACAAGACATCTAGAATGTTGTTATTTTTTAAGAATTATACTTGCTATTCTTTCAGAATATTTGTTATAATTCAATGAATCACAATGGTACAATGTAATTATTTGGTATATTATTAGTTCAAGAATCGATTTTGTGTATTCTTTCTGAATATATTTACTAGTTTATGGTTGACATTCTGTCATTCTGACAGAATAAAATCGAAAAATATGTTTACTACTTTATGGTTAAAATTCTATCATTCTGACAGAATAAAAATCGGATTTTAAATTTTAAATTAATTTAAAATATTTGGATTTTTAAAAATAAAGGAATTAATTATCCCTAAAAATCCGAAAATTTCCTTTTTTAATATAGGTTAATTGACTAGAATGCCCTTATGCTCAAATTTATATGATTATATGGTACATGTTATCCTATTCTACTATCATAGACCCTCAGATCATGGCCTTTGATTATATTTCATCCAATGGTCCAGATCTGTGCATTCTGGCACACAATAGTTATTAAAAACAAAATAACCTAACCATATATATATATATATATAGGCGGACCTAGTATAGAGCCCGGATTAACCCATGCTACCCTTCAATATGCAACTATGAAATAGTTTTGGAACCAAAGGGCATCTAGCCCAGTCGTATTTGGTGTTGCCCTCCCTCCTTGAGGTTGAGGTTTCAAGTATCGTCGTGGACATAGGTGGATTTAAGGAGTAGTTTAGGAGTATGTTAGATTTGTCGTTAAAAAAAATAATAATTTAGAGACATGTGTCACAGATGAGTGCGTATAAATCATTTTAAAGTGCTGATTAATTTGATTATCTATTAATGTGCAACTTCTGTAAAAATTTGTGACCCTTACTTTTTTCCTTGGTTCATCCATGGTACCTACTAATACATTAATTTATAAGCTATTTTAAACTCCAAAAATTTAGAATTTTTTTTTCAAAAAATTTAACTTTTTTTTTTAAAATTCTTGAAAATTGGACTTCAAAAAAGAAAACCAAAAATCTATTTTTTTTTTAATTTGAAAATTTGCATTTTTAGGTTTTTTTTTAGGAATTGTTATCAGGGAAAATGTCATTGTAGCCTACAAACTTTAAAGACGAAAGTAAGGGTAAGAATGGATTGGTGTGTGTGATAGACTATCGTAGATAGACTAACCATCGACACAAACTTTTGAACTTTTATCAGCGTGTGGTTTTACACAGTGAATCATCAAGTTCTGTATTAGAAGACTTGTGGAGAGAATGGAATGTTTTAGTCACACTGAGGTGACATCAGCGTGAATCATTAACAATTTAACTCATCAACAAGAAGTGGTTTAAACTTTCGTATCATGGAGTAAGTTGCAATCTAGAATCAAAGATTCACAATTAAATCATAATGATACCATGTCATACTTCAGACTAGAAGGTCAGGGATATTAACAACCCTTTGTCATTTAAGGACCAAAGAAGTATCTCTTACGTTGATGATTATGCAATCAAGGTAAGCCATTGGGTTATGCTCAATATTTTAGCAGAACATGAAACTTGATGCATACGACGAGCATGCTTCTAGGGATAAGGTTAGGTAAAGATGATTATATTAAAAACAAACACCACAACCCTTTTATCAATATTTTTTTATTTGGACCAGGTCTCACTTTGAGAGTTTAGACAGTGTTAGACAATCAACATGAAAGGGTGACTCAATGTTCTTAGCAGATGGTCTCGCTAATGAGAAATTTAGAGATATTTAGTCATATACAACATCATGTTTTCTAGGGATAATAATGTGTCAAAAGTTGCATACTAGGCTTATAATTTCCACCGTCAGATTCCTTTACAAAATGGTACAAAAGAGTAAATAATATAAGAATACAA
This sequence comes from Lactuca serriola, assembly GCF_051521515.1. Classification (NCBI taxonomy): domain Eukaryota; kingdom Viridiplantae; phylum Streptophyta; class Magnoliopsida; order Asterales; family Asteraceae; genus Lactuca; species Lactuca serriola. The sequence goes on along the minus strand of NC_136411.1, from coordinate 126,549,487 downwards.
ACAAAAGAATTAGTCAAACAAGAAAATAGTTTAAACATGGAAAAATATGCAGCTTTTTCAGAAAGGTGATAAAGACTTGTTCCATAAAATCTTTGGAACTGAATGGTCATTAATGCATTTCCATTTTCCGAGATATCTACCCCTTGTAGAAAAAGCATCGACCTTTAAGTTATTTTTAGTGTTAGAGATTCTTTTAGAGCGAATAGACTAAGGACTTTGGAGATTAAGTGCTTAATGGTTAAACCAATGTTATGTTTTTGCCTTTTTAGACCTAGGATTTGAGATCTTGATCTCTTGGAGCGTCTTAAGGGATAAAGTTGGAAACTTTATCTATTTAGACCATAAAAAGGACCAGATATGAGCTTTGGAACCCTTGGAATAAGTGAAAACGACTTAGCCCATTAAGATGTTCAGAATGTAGTGCCTACTGTGTTGGATTATGTGTCTAAGCCCATAACTATAATTTGTATGTACTTGACCCGATAGTAGCATGATCTTTTTGGGTTGCCTTCACCAAAACAACTTGACTGAATGAATTATGGAGAAAGAGGTTGATTATGATTTATTAATATATTATGTGAATAATATATTAAAAGAGAAATCATATTGTTTAATTGATATTGGTCAAGAATTAATTTAAAATTAATTTTCTGGTCAAAAGAGATTAATTAAATAAAGGGGACTGATATTGTAATTATAAGATAGTTGCAAAATGGGTTGTGGATCCCTAAGTTAAGGAATGGACGAAATTCTTGTGGAAGCCCACATAGAATTATTCCATAGGGTGTTATGGATGTATCTTATGGGCTGCTTAGGGCTTAAGCAACCAGATTAGGTATTTGACTGAAACCTTAATACCTCATCTATATAAGGAACCCTTGGGGCATCATATTTTGGGACACTAGAAACCCTAAGAAGAGTTCCAGCCGAAAATTAGTATCCCTCATCCTCTCTCATATTCTTCCAACTTGCTCTTGGTGTTTGTGATCAATTAGAGATATTACACTTGTGATACTAAATGTCACACCCCAAAACCGGAACGATGGAAACGTTCTGGGGCAGAGGACGTCATGTACAATATTACAACAAAGCATAATAGTAAACAAGCAACAACATCATCCATTGCATTAATAATATAATTTAATACAAGTATGTTATGTATAGTTATAATACACCAAAATATGAATCAAAATAAGAGACGAGTCTTGAAAGCTCCGTCTTTTCAAAACCTGCATCGGTACCTGTCTACTGATGACCTGAGAATACAAGTTATTTTGAAAGAGTTTATCATCTTTAAAGCTGGTGAGTTCATAAGCATTTTAGTGTCATTGTTTGTATGAAAATGTTTGTAAGTGTTTGATGTATAAGTTTGTAAATGTTTGTAGTAAATTTTTGTATCTCCTAGAAAATCCTATATTTTCTACTAAAAAGTAGCCTTCTACCAAGGCATCAAATGTTATGTATGTTTGTTTCTTGTAAAGTGTATATTTTTCCCAAGTGTGACTATCATTAACAAAATATAGTTTTTACATTACCGTTTATGTGAGAAGATCACAATGTGAATGCAATGGGAAAATAATAAAGTACTGTAGTGTTGTATATAGTAACTAATGTTGTACTAACTACCTTAAACCGATTGTTAATTAAGGTATAATGTGATATGATTGTAACCATACTTGATCGACTAGTAAAACACGACGCTCGAAGACGTCGAAATGGTATGACATTTGTCACCCGTAGACCTGCAAGTCCCACTTTAGCTAGCAGCAAGGTGTAGGACGGTCAGCCCCGTATAGATCTATACACAAATTCACGCTCTCCCTCCAAGAGATTTTGGTTACAAAATGAGCCATAGCAGTGATGCCATGCCCCGAAGTGGTGGCTCACATTTATGTTATAGTATTCTTGTATATGTAATGTATGTACTAGTGTAGTGTATGTTCTCTCTGTCTAGTATGTAGTATGTTCTCTTTGTTTCTCATTATAGTATGTTCTCTTGTATAGTATATAGTATGTATTGTTTCTCTTTATAGTGAGTATTGTTTCTCGTTATAGTATGTATTGGCTCATATATGAACTGACTCTTTGTATGTTTCATTGTACTAGAAATAGTGAGTAGTGATTTCCTAAACTATACCAATTATAGTTTACTTGTAGAGTTGTTTGTATGACTGAGCATGTTGAACTAAGATAAAACCTTTTATGTATATACATATATACATAATATATAACTAAGGATCAAATGACACTCAGACAAACAACAGGGTACTCTAAGTCCACAACCAAACAAGGAACAAGAAATAAAGTGAGTTATCAGTCCTAAGTCCTTCCAACCTTACTTATATAATTATATATGCATTAGACATGGTTTTGATAATATATAAGTTTGAAAGAGTTAAAAGAAAGGTTTGGCATATAAAAACAAGTTTGATAAAGAGTTTAGTATGTAAAAGATTTTGATAAAATTTAGAAGTATTTGAAATCCATAGTTTGATAACAGTTTGAATGTAATAGAAAGATCTATCTGTTTGTTCTAGTTATTAATCACATGTGATTGATATAATAACAAGAATGTTTCAACTTGTATTCCCCCCCCCCCCCATAAAATCATTTAAAATCATTAAAAAGGTAGATTAAGGGGTATGAACTCACTTGTAGTGAGTGGTTTGGATGAACGAGTGGTATAGGATGCTAAGTGCCAAGTGAAGACGTGAGCACACACGGATCCTATTTATCATATAATGATACATATATGTATACAATTAGAGTTTAAACAACTAATTATGCAAGGAAAGACACCCTGGGTCATAGAAAACACTTAGATTCAAGTGCTAGAAGTACTAAGGGTTGCATATAATGGATGTATGGCCACACATTAGTGTTTACGGCCAAGAGGTTGTGTTTCATGTGTGTGTACGGCCAGAGTGTATGGTCCAAGTGAGTGTACGGCCGTACACTCATGGTGAAACATGCCATTTAGTAATTTAAAGTCCTCTTAAGCATCTATGGAGTGTGTCTTGACCAATACTTAACCTCATTGAAAGTTAAATGCCATTTTGGACCCTAAAAAGGGTATGTACGGCCATACAAGGAGTGTACAGCCATACACCTGATGGGTTTTGGTCATAAGAACATCCTATGTGCTCATACAAACCCTAATGTTTGGATCTAGGTTTCTCTATTGTACATGCAATTCATCCAAGACTATAAACCCTAGATCTAGCATATGATAATCAATATAACATATAAATTAGGGTTTAGATCATACCTTGATTGTTATGTAGCAATAACAATCTCAAATCCTTCTTGTATTGACTTTAGAAAGCTTAGAGTCACAAATGTCACTCCTCTAATGGTTCACAAACACCAAGAGCAAGAGGATGAAGAGGAGAAGAGAAGGAGGCTGCCCAAAACGTGTGGAAACCCTAGAAGAAGTCTTGTCCACGTTTTTGGGGCATAAGGGCTCTATATATAGTGAGGCTATTAGGGTTATCTAACAAGGAAACCCTAATTTGGATGCTTAAGCCCTAAGCAACCCATGGACTCCTTTCCTTAAAGGCCTTGGACGATTTCTAATGGGTTTCCCCATAGAATTCGTCCAACCTTATAATATAAGGCAATCCATGGCCCAATTGCAATTATCTTATAATTACAATTCCAATCCCTTAAGTTTAATTAATCTCTTTTAGTCACAAACTTAATTCTTATTAATTCTTGACTAAAATTAATTAAACAATATGATTTCTCCTTTAATATATTATTCTCATCATATATTAATAAATCATATTTAATCCTTTCTCTCCATAATTCATCCTATCAAGTTGCTTTGATGAAGGCAACCCAAAAGGACCATGCACCATCGGGTCAAGTACATACCAAAATAGTTATGGACTTAGACACTAATCCAACAGTCTCCCACTTGGATAAGTCTAATAACTATTATGCGTATGACTTCAGATCCTGATCTGCAATCGTAGCTTTCCAAAGCCGCTGTCAACTCTGATCCTATCAGATATGCGTGTCCTTTAGATAAGGGATCATATATTCCTCCATTCTAGATATCGTAAGTCATGATTTCTAATCATTCTCTCTGTACTATTTCTCGACTTCCAATTTATGACGACTGACTAATTGAACAAATCAAATTAGCCCTAGCCCGGCCGAGCATTTACGTTTGTCATCACTAAATCATCGAGGGGCCCACAGATATCGCTTTTATCCTACTTTGGATAAAAGGAACGGATAAACTTTGACTCAATGCTCACTTGCACTCACTCACTGAATCACACACAACAATATGTTTTATGACACCAAGTTACTGGTGCGTTTACATATTATCAATGTGCAACCGACTCGCAAGATACAACTCACACATCTCGGTTTCAAGAATATAAGATATTATCGTCTCACCAATCACTCGTGATGAAATCCATGAAGTGATCCAAGTGAGCGTGGGTTTGATCCAATGCTCAAATCATATTCATAAGCACTCATGAACGTTGCAGCAAACATTTGCTTATGTCTAATGCTCTTTAGACAATCCACACACCAATTCACGACAGTCTTCATTCATACCTACTTCCAACATATGAACGACTGTGGTCCGTTCGAATAATTTGACTGTCCTTAACCAATTAAATTATTCAGGAAGTCAAAACATGCAAAGTGAAACACAAGAATAATACTAATACCATATGGCCTCAAACCTTTGAGTATAAATAAAACACCTTTTATTTATCACCATATCGATTACTCATTATTTGTTGTTTCGGGTAATCAACTTTTTACTTGAATTATTACAACACTTGTCCCATGCTCCTAGCATGCACACAATGTTTACCTATGGTTCTTACTTTGTGAAATAGATCAAACGAACACATTTCCAATCATACTCATTTCACAACTCCTAATCCTTTTCACAAGTGAAAGAATATCAAATTCTTGCTACTTATGGAATATGCTAGATTCTAACATTTTATGCAATGATCCTTTCGTAATATCATAGCACAAAAGTCACAATGACTATTTCCAATGATATTACAAAGTCCTCTATCGAAGATTGTTACAAGACAATTCCTTATATGTGATGTCTCTCACTCAAAGTACATTCCTTTGAACATCCTTTTGCATAAAAGTTTCTAATCTAGACATGTATTTTCAATATTCAATTCCCAATATGGAAAACTTTCCATACTTACCATATGACAATTCATTCTTAATAGAATCTTATTTATTCATAATAATGTCGATATGGTCCATCCAATAATATACTTCCAACTACTCACAAGCGACCAATCCTAGGCGAACTTTGGATTGTCTTTGATAGTTGTTTAATTATCTTAGTCAAAACCGATTCTTGTCCTTTTTCCTTCTAAATGCGCTAGACATTTGGAAAATTTTAGAATGGTCAAATATTATAGCATTTGCAATCGATCCTATACTCGAAGCGTATAGGACACGATGCATAATGTCTTACATAAAGATTTGATACTTTATCAATCTTCTGCCATAATATTTTATGTGCTATGTTCTCAAAATTCGAACTATGAAGAGGAATGTCGTAATCATAATTGAAATTTGAGAACACACTATGTTTCCTAGACTAAATTTATTAACATTTCACAACCTAAACCTTTAAATTTGAAATGAAGCATAATATTCTCTCCCTTAATTATAGTAAAACAACTTTACAACCTTTACGACTTTGCAAGGTGTAACTCGTGTTTTTCTATAATTAATATTGCTAACTTGTAATACTTTCCATAATAATCATGCAATCATAACATTTATGCTCCCACTTATCATGATAATTATTATAAACATAACACTTATGCTCCCACTAGCTTTGACATGTATTCAGAAACCAGCTTAACTTCCAGAAAAACAATACTTATTGAATTTCTTAAGTTCATGTTTCTAATACCTAATTCTTTGATAATCCTTTATCTAAGCTTATACACATTTCCCTTAGATAGCTCACATGTGTGTCTAATCAATTCAGACTAATTGCCAAATCTCACAATTCGAATTATGGAAAGGGATACCGTAACCATAATCGAATTCGAGAATCCAATTTTCACAGTCACTATCCTTTTAAAATCTCTCTTAGTGAAAGAATTTCCTCACAGTCATTTTCATGAAGGAGGGAATCTTATGACACTTAGATTTTAATGGTGTATGTGTTCCTATCCATGTGAATTTTGTCAAAACCAAAGTTTACGACAAATTCAAACTCATATGGACCGAAATTTCTTAATCTTGACTTCTTGTCTTATGGTAGCACAGCTGCCCACCATGTCTTCCAAGTAGTTAAGCAGCTCACCTTTTCCTATCAATGTACTTTCCATTGATCAAGGTACCTGCCTTTTATGCGTTCAAATGAGAACTCATAGAACTCACATGCATAATTAACTCAATTGGAATGACACAGAAACAAAATAGTGTCAATACGATAGGATGTAAACCTCAACTTGTGTGCTAGTGATGATCGATAAGGTCTATTTTGATTTGTTCTTGAAACCTTTCAAGACCATTAAGACTCCCACTGACTCCTTGACATATAAGATTCTCTTGTCAATAAACATTTCTTGACAAACAAATATTCAAGAGTTAGTGTAGTTTTTTATCAAAACACTTCATAAATTGGTCTTAGTTGGTCTTTGTCTTATCAAAGACATCACAACTTTCCATATTTGATGAATGCTATAAACCTTCTTAATACTTTTCACTCAATGTCACAATCTTAACTCTAAGACTTGTTTTGGAACGAAGTATGATTGACTTCTTGATTTAACCATTTCTTCAATTCTTGATTCCTCTTCTTAGACATACAATTGTACTAAGACTGACTTAGAGGATCAATTGAGATATGGTTCTTAATCATTAAGACCTATCATAAAGCATAAAAGGTACTCTCCCTTCTTCTTAGAATGGAGAAACTTTTATCTTTCTGTCTACTTGATTCTTCTTATTCGTTCTGCTATTGATTTAAACTTTTTCAATCAATTCAGAATTACACTTAATCTTATAAGTATAATCATATTTACTAAACCATTAGTAAATCATGACGAATATCTTTGTTACTCTTATGGTGGACTTGATCAACACGCAACTTTGTGTACTCGATCTCCTAGTCCTTCACTTAACACTTTGTCAACGACTTAGTCCAATTTCCAAATATGAAATTTCTCATTCATCGTGCAACCAAGTTGCATGATTCCAAGTTTCTGTCCAACTGAAACTTGGGCGATGAGAAACTCTCCCTATTTGGTAAATTCTCGACATTTCCACAAACATAATTAAGAATCAAATCCATTATTGCTAATAATAGAAACATTCAAACATCAATTTTTCATATACGCCATCGCAGGGATAAATAATATAAAATCAAAATTTATTTTATTGCGGAAAAGATTTTGTCCTTACAATGCAATTCATTGAAAAACTATGCTAATACATCTTTCTTAGCAATCTAATTCTAACTCTAAGTAGTAGCTCAAGAATCTAATCTTCAAGTAATACGATCGAAATCCATTCCTTCTCGGTTAGATTCTGCTCACTTCTTCCCTTAAGCTTCCTCTCTTTTCTTTGATCCTACAAAACATCAATTGTAATCTTATTACATTATGTATTAAGAATCTAGAATAGGAGCTTAAAAGAGTTAGTCAATGGATTTTACCTAAAGCAGAGTCATACGTTTTGACTCTCCCATCTCTTAAATCTCTTAGGTAAATTGAGCAGCTTCGTCTTCAATGCCCCTTCTCTTGGCAATGAAAGCAAATTGACTCTTTTGGAACAGAACATGGAACTAATTCATACATTGCCTTTCTCTTATGATCAAACTTTTCGATCATAGCATGTCTTTCGTTGCCATTGTCTATATCCATAGAGGTCTTGAAGGCAGATTCACCAATCAACTTTGCTTTTCTATTGCGCCAAACCATTGCTGATTCAGCAATAATAAGCATATAGGTGAGATCTATAAGGTTCACGTCGCGGTTCATCGTATAGTACTCTCTTACAAACTCACTATACGAGTTAGGAAGTGACTAAAGAACCCAGTCAACAACCATCTCCTCACAGACAACGGATCCTAACATTCTTAACCTATCAATGTGTGACTTCATCCCTAGGACGTGTGCACACACTGACTTTCCTTCTTTATGTTTACTTGCCAAAAGGGCTTGAGTGAGTTTGAACTTTTCAAGCCTTCGAACTTGTGGGTTAGGGAGAATAATTGGAGGAGGTGGAGGAAGAGAAGCATGATCTCTTGTTCCTCGATCGAATTGTGGAATATCATCTTCATGCGGAATGCTTGTTCCACGGGATTTGGGAAGACCATAGTTGTCGTACTTTGACATCTACAAAACGGGAGAAAACGAATTCAAGTTAGTTGATTCATTGAGTCCTTAGTAAATCACCCAAATGAGATACTAAGGCTAGGACCCAACACAATATGCAACAACATAGAAAAGGGATGCCGTAATCTAGTTGCAGAATATTTGAAGGTAAGTGAATGATGATTCACTAATTTCCACCATTAAAAAAAACGAAAAAGAAATTTAAGTTTTAAATCTATGAAAACTCCTAGATCCTTTGAGATTCATTGAACTTTTCAATGGCATGTTTAAATCTCGATATGCCCCTCTAGTTTGTGACTGGGATGCCGAGGATCAAAAAGCGGGTGTGAATAACCATGCAAACTTACATGGTGCCCCCACATGTTACAGTCACCTATTCGATGTGTCGGTAAACCACACACGCTCCACCGAATTATGACAAACATTGAGTCACCCTTTGTTTCCTTTGCTTAGAACCATTTAGTGTGCCGGTAAACCACACACGCTCCACTAACTTCTTCGCAAGGGCACAAAGTGTAATTTCATGGAATTGCATCAATTCACTTTTGCCTAAAGTAACTAAGATTGGGAATTTGTAAAACATTTAGTTACTTTTGTACTTCATTATACTTATAATGGAAGGTTTCTGTCCTATCCTACCCGTTCGGCTAACAACCCTCCACTAGTCAAGAGTGCGGTGGGTAAGAGTGGATACCCATTCAATCGCCATTTTATAGGCAATTTCCTTAAACACCCCTTATAGACCAGCTTCGTGAATGAGGCCTACTAACGGTAAGACTGACTTTTACTCATACATATATATAATGTTAGACTATTTTACACTTTTAAAATACTAGGTGGTCAAATTTAACAATCATACTTTTAATTCAATTAAATTGTAAACCAAAACTTTATGGATTTATTAAACTTCTTTTAATTATACACCTTAATTAATTAATAAAACCATAAGAGTGTGATTTGAACTTTTCAAAACAATACTAGGGTTTTAGAATTTAACAGTCCTAAATTAAACTTTTAATCAACTTTTAAATTCCAAAACTTGAGGGCAAGTTTTGAAACATTTCAAAACATTAGGGTTTAGAATTTAAATATTTCAAAATCAAACTTTTCAATCAAAATTTAAATTCCAAAACTTGAGGGCAAGTTTTGAAACCTTTTTCAAAACATTAGGGTTTCAACTATTTAAATTTCAAAACAAAACTTTTGAGTTCTAATTTAAACTATAAAACCTAAAGGGATTAATTTGAAACTTTTCCAAACTTTGTCAAGAATATTCTAGATCACATAATTCAAATAAGGCAATTAACTATAATTGGTGGTTATCTAATTAGATCTAGTTCAAATTCTTGCAAGATAATGATCAAATAATTTCCATAACTTAACATTTATCAAATAAGGTAACAATTATCTAATTAGATGACCAAAATCTTTTATTTTGACAAGGATAATCATAAGGAATCAATAAAATTCGAATTTTATTAATTTTAAACAATTATGGTAATTATCCTAAATCAAAATAGGCAAAAATCCCGAAACAGCCTCCTTTTGACGCTCGAACTCGCCGAGTTCCTCTATGGACTCGCCGAGTTGGAGCTACTCGCCGAGTTCATCAGATAGGGGGCCAAAAAAATCGATTTTTGAAGCTTGAACAAATAACCAAGGCATCAATACAATAGAAACCAATCAAGGCTCTGATACCACTGATGGGTTTTATTCATAAGAACATCCTATGTGCTCATACAAACCCTAATGCTTGGATCTAGGTTTGTCTATTGTACATGCAAGTCATCCAAGACTATAAACCCTAGATCTAATATATAATAATCAATATAACATATGAATTAGGGTTTAGATCATACCTTGATTGTTATATAGTAATAACAATCTCAATTCCTTCTTGTATTGACTTTAGAAAGCTTAGAGTCACAAATGTCACTCCTCTAATGGCTCACAAACACCAAGAGCAAAAGGATGAAGAGGAGAAGAGAAGGAGGCTGCCCAAAACGTGTGGAAACCCTAACCAATTAGTTCACCACGTTTTTGGGGCTTAAGGGTTCCTTAAATAGTGAGGCTATTAGGGTTATCTAACAAGGAAACCCTAATTTGGATGCTTAGGCCCTAAGCAACCCATGAACTCCTTTCTTAAAGGCCTTTGGACGATTTCTAATGGGTTTCCCCATAGAATTCGTCCACCCCTTTAATATGGAGTCCATTAGCTCAATATTCAACTATCACACAATTGACAGTTCTAGTCCCTTAAGTTTAATTAATGTCTTTTAGCCACAAACTTAATTCTTATTAATTCTTGACTAATATTAATTAAACAATATGATTTCTCCTTTAATATATTATTCTCATAATATATTAATAAATCATAATTAATTCTTTCTCTCCATAATTCATCCTATCAAGGTGCTTTGGTGAAGGCAACCCAAAAGGACCATGCACCATCGGGTCAAGTACATACTAAAATAGTTATGGACTTAGACACTAATCCAACAAAAACATCTTCCGAGGGATATCTATTTTGTTGGTATGGTGAATAATGCATAACTTTTTTTAAAAGATTAACACAATAAAGGTGTGAGAAGCTTTATTATTGCAAGCATAATATTTGTTTAAAAAATAATTTAAGATTAAATAAAATTGAATTTGATTATCGGGATTAGATATAGGAGTGAGGGATGCAAATTTTTTTACATATATGGCTCACTTTGGGATAGGTTTAGAAGAATGATTTGATGAAGACTAATACGACCAAAGGGAGGTTGCATGTCCAAATGGCCATCAATGTAGTGTTGTGGGTTATGATTATGAAGACATGGTCTCATATATTTTCTCCCCTGATGTTGAACTAAATGAGGAAACAACTTGTATGAAGAAGACAAGCAAGGACTCTTTTTTAGTAAACTTTGTTTTTTAAGAAAAAACCAATCAAGAATCCAACCCAAGAGAAGAACAAGAACAAGAAGAACAACAAATTATTGTACAAGACGAAGTTTTTTATGAAGTATCGGAGAATGAACCAATAGGACAAGATCATTCTATTTCCAATGAGTTTGTATATTGGAAAAAACATAAGTTGGAACTAGGGGTGAGATTTCAAAATCCTAAGCAGATGAAACACATGATTTGTAATTATGTTATTGTAAGTAGTTATCAGTTATGTGGCAAGACGAATGGTACAATAAGACTTTTTAGGTTTGTGTACTTTTAGGTTGTGCGGCTCATTGACTAGTCAGGAACACTCTTTCCAATAAAGTCGTCGATTAGTGAGCATAATTGTGCTAGGAATTTCAAGGTGGTTTTAACAATGAAGTATGCATAGATTGTGAGTCATTACACATAACAAGTATTCCAGAAGCAGAAAATGATTGTAAGGCAGCTTAGACTAGAGGTCCAATAGAAATTTAGAATTGAATTTACTATTGGACATTATAGAAGGGAAAAAACATGTGTTACATTTGATTGGGGTTAATCTAGTTGAACGTTATGCAATGTTATGGTCATATGGTAAGGAATTAGAAGTTAACCCTTGGTTCTACTGTGAAGATGGATGTGAATACTATGTTAAATAAGGAGAATCATTTTATCAAGTTTTATATGTATTTTCAATGAGTGATGCAAGGTTGGATAAAAAGGGATTATGAATATAGATGGTTGCTTTGTAAAGGGTGCTATTTTAGGGAATTACTTTCTGCTATAGGTAGGATGCTAACAACAATATTTTTCCAATAACTTGGGGAGTAGTTTGTGTTGAGATTAAAGAAAACCAGAAGTGGATTTCGGGTAACCTTATTAATGACTTGAAACTAGGTATGGAAACTAGATTGGCTTTAATTTCAGACCAACACAAGGTTAGTAATTTATTAATACGTTGTTTACTTCATTTTAGTGCTAATATATATATATATATATATATATATATATATATATATATATATTTCCTAATACATATGTTAAATATGTATAGGGTCTAACTTCAAGTTGTTAAGAATTGTTATTGCCACATGTTGAACATAGGTAATGTGCAAAGCATATTTTAGCCAATTTCAAAAAGAAGTTTTCTGGTGTGCACTATGGAACCCTTTTGGGAAAGCATCTAAGGCAACCATAAAAACTTCATTTAATATAACAATTATGGAAAATTAAACTTCTGAAATAGGTGCCCACAAACAATTGATGGATAGGTTTCTAAAACCAAGTTCCTTTTTAGATTGGAAAATGTTATGATGTTGTAGAAAATGGTATTGTGAAAGTTTCAGTAGTGTTTGATATGTTAACAACCTCCGGGGAGAATCTAGTATGACAGTAGCTCTGACGAAGATCTGGTATCACAATTAAAGAAACCTGACAACATCAGTAGTTGTTCAAGAAGAGGTTGTGAAATCCCAAAAATAGTGATAAAAAATCTTCATTTTAAAAATCATTAATTCCATACATTAGACGTCTCAAAATCAACCACAATATAGTATATCAAATCATCAGATTAGAAATAGCCATAAATGCGGAATCATGAGGGGGATGTTGTGCGATCATGTTAGGCCCTTCCCTTTCGAACTGGAAGTACCTGAAAATGTTAAACCATAAAATCATAAGTACAAAGTTTAGTGAGTTCCCCAAAATACCACATATCACACGTAAAATTGTCATAGGCTACCACTACGGTCTTTTTCCTGGAATGTCATGGGCTACCCCCAGGTTCTTACGACCAAGTGTCATGGGTTACCCCATGGTCTTTCATGCAACTGCCATGGGCTACCCTCATTGTCTTCCATACAAATGTCACAGGCTACCCCCGGGGTCTTCCATGTAAGTATCATGTAACATTCTGTTTCGAGAAGTTTCTTATTTCATGAATGTGGGCAATAAATGGATTAAGTAAAGGCCTTGGGCTTTAATGGAATAGGGTTTAGACCCTATTGGATGTTGATCATATTGGTTATGTGATCTAAGCCATTGGTTTGTGTTTTTGAGCCAAGGGGTAAAATGGAAAAAATTACATGTTAGGCTTCTTACATGGATTATGGTTTTTATTTTGACATGTGTTAAGCCAAAGTTAATTAGATAGAAGTGTGGGGCCTGTCAATACATTTCCTTTGGATATAAAGACCGCTGAAAATAGAGTTGAAATGAAGAAGTTATGTTTGTTTGAAGTTGAGGTGGATTTGGGTGAAAATAGTCACCACGAAGTGGGGATCAGAGCCCATTGCGTGGCAGTCGCCAAGTGTGACACCCCCATTTTCACGGCCAGAAAAGACCGATTTTTATTTATGCTTTATAAAAATCAGAGTACCTCTTTTAATAAAAATGTTGCGGAATTTGTTCCCAATAAAACATGATAAATACGTTATCAAGGCATTTCCGAAGAAAATTATTTTTATTTATTTTAAAACATTTGGGATGTCATTGTCAATACAGAAACATAAGCATAAACAGAACTTACATTCATTATCAGTAGTGATTTATATCTCCTTAATCTCTCAGTGTAATGTGACTTCATATCAACACTTGTGATATAAATAAACTGAGTGGGTCAGGTTGGGAAACCTGGTGAGTACATAGGGTTTTCAACCCACAATAAGTAAGTTTATTAACTTTGTCAAACCAATCAAACCCGATTACCCCTTCCCGTTATCCTCACTTTACGTCCCTAAAACATCTAACACAAGGGACCTAGTCTAAGGACTTTCATCGGGGTGACAACACATGCTTCGGGGGTTCCTCAACAATTCATGTCAAATAAGGCAACCATGTGGGGGATGGAGTACTACTGGTGAGCACACAGTTCAAATAAACACCTAAGGTTGCGAGCCGGCTAGCGTTCCACTGGACTGTTTAGAATAGTCTGTGGTCGTCATCTATACTCCGCTAGATGACTGGATCATCAATAACATTGATAACAAGGCCTTTCATTATTTTATTTTGTCACACATAAACTATTACATCTACCCATGTTTTACCCAATACGTTTTGTAGATATAAAATACATATACCGTTTAAATCATTTAAAACATGTATAACAATCGTTCATCTAACATAGATAGCAAGTATAAAGATAATATGCACACAAAGTATGTAATTTATATAAAATACTTCATATCTATGTGGAAGATGAAAGGGACTATGCACTCACCTGAAAAGATGGTGATTCCGAACTCAGACAGTGCTTCGTTTCTTAAAAATAATTTCCTTCGACGAAACCTAGTATTATTACCACTAGAGTTTAGTCTATTATTTTCTGAGACTAATTAATAGTCTAGCTATTATTACTATTATATAAGCGTTAAAAATACTTATATAACTCATAATAATATCTCAAGTACTTATTATAAGTTCCTAATAACGTTATTATAATTAAATAAAAGTTATATTAAAAATAGTGTAGGCGTAGCTCACTTACAACGGGTTTTATAGAAAACTAGGCTTTTCTTAGAGCAACATTCCCTAGCCGAAAAGCTCTTCTTCTCGGATCCGTCGAGCACTCCAGGGCTTCCGCCTCGTGCTAGGGAGGTTCCTTAGGCTTTTCGGGGGCTTTCGGGGCTAGAGAGAGGTTATAGAAAAAGAGTAAAGAGAAGAAAGAATGGGAAAAGTGTGAAGAAAATGAGGGTGGGAGAGGTTCCATTTATAGGGTGAAATATGGCTGAACTTGGTGCCACATGTCACCATCTGGTGGCAAGACTTTGGGGAGAAAGCAATGGCCAAGATTGTGCCACGTCACTCATTTTCGCACAGCACACTTCCGACTTCTAAAATCCATAAATTTCGCATACGAGCTCCGTTTTTGACGTTCTTTATAACCATGCGTAGGTAAAAATAAGATCTACAACTTTCATTTTGACTCCATTGGCTAATTCTCTACCGATCTTAAATTTAACAGTACGGGGAGATTATATTGTTAAATGTCCGCGTAAAATTCATAACTTCTACATACGGACTCCGTTTTCGTCTGTCTTTTTACTGTTGAGTTCCTATCAATGAGATATTCAACTCTCATTTAGGTCGCATAGGCCAAAAATCACTCGATCTAAAATTCGAGTTTCGGGTTGTGCACTGCTAAGCCAAATCTTAGAAAATTCATAACTTCTTCATACGAAGTCAGATATGGGCGTTCTTTTTATTGTATGTTCTCGGTTTAACATATACTACAAATTTTTTTTAGATCACTAAGGTTAAAAAGTCCTCTATCGTAAATTCACTATTTACGTCTCCCGGTGCCGTGTTGGTTTTGTCGTAAAACTTCGACGGGCCATAACTTCTTCGTTATAACTCGGATTTTGACGTTCTTTATATGTACAGAACCCTTGTAACATATACTAAAACTTGGTTAATATTAATCCTTCTAAATATTATTTCATCAAAAACTCATTTTTTGACGCTCATTGTCTCTAAATTGACTAGCCCGGATCTACGGGCGTTACACCAAGGCACGACGATCAGTTAGGCTCAAGCCTATGATTTTTAGGGTTTTCAACGTATTTAATCATAAGGTTCCAAATTTTAGGTAATTTTATTATCCTCCATCACCTCTAGAACCCCTTAGGAGAAACCATAGCCTCCACATTCAAGATTTGAGCTTTTCCCCTCTCCTCGCTCCTCTTTTGGATGTTTTTTTATGATATTTTGATGAATTTCGAAGGTCCTTTTGATTGCAAGGAAATTTGTTTCAAATTTAGATCCATCAAAGGCACTGTATTTCTACGCTATTGTAAGTATAAAGTTCTAATCTTGCTATCTAGTTCGTTAGATCTTTTCATTTGGGGTTTTTGGCACTTTTGGTCCATTCTATGTGTGATCTTGGAGTTGACTGGACTCCAACATATTTTGATCGGTTTGAAATGTTTCTTGGACCTCATGGACTAGGAAAGTTATGATCTTTTGCCTTCTTTTTTAGCCATGCGAGTTATCTTGGTCGTTTAGGCCATTTTGGTATATTAAAGTTTAGATCTTGAAAGATTGTGACATTACTATCGATAAAGTTGGAAACTTTATCCATCTAGACATCTTGTTGATTCAGATATGAATGTGGGAGACATGGAATTAATGGATTGAGTTGAGAAAGATGAATTTTTGGGTCCCTTTGAGACTTAAAGTCTCAATCTTGGTAATTTGGACCTTCCTAACAGATAAAGTTAGAAACTTTAGCCATTAAGACCTTGGAAAGGATTAGATTTGATCTTTGGAGCTCTTGAAATCAAAAGAAAATGGATTAAGCTCATTTGAGTTACTCAAACCAGTCCCCACAACATGGCCTTAGGTTGCCACGACATGGAGACTGGGGAATCAGCGACTGTTTTGGCATTTTGTGCCCACAACGTGGCCAAGAAAGGCCACGACATAGAGGGTTGTTGCTGGAAATTTTGACCTTAGCTTTGATCGTTGACTTTCTGACGAGTTTGACTTTTTGTCAAACTTGGGTAGAATTGAGTATTTGACTAGGGATTGGTTTTGGTTTGACCTTAGGGAGCTTGAGTTGGTTGTTTTGTTACTGAGGTGGCTGTTGGGCTTCTGTTGAATAGTTCAAGTGAGTCTCTTCACTGTACTTGTGGGTCGAAGGAACCAATATCGGGCCACTGGATTATGTTTTTAGGATAATAGTTGTCTTTTATGACACTTGCTGATATGCATGTATGTGCTTGTTGTCTTTGTGAATCTTGCTGATATGACTGTATGCTTAGATGTAGGGGTGAAATAGACATGTACTAGTTGAAAGATACTGAAGAAGTTGAAATAGACTCAAGGGTTAAATAGACCTGCACCGGTTTGAAGATACCGAAGGAGTTGAAATAGTCTCGGGGGTGAAATAGACCTATACCTGTTATAGACACCGAAGGAGTTGAAATAGACTCGGGAGTGAAATAGACTTGTTCTGGTTGAAAAAACAACGAAGGAGTTGAAATAGACTCGAGAGTGAAATAGAACTGATTTAGCTTCGAGTTGTTATGTATGATTAGTATAGGGTATTTTGTGGAACTCACTAAACTTTGTGCTTACAGTTTATGTTTAAAATGTTTACAAGTACTTCTAGTTTCAAAAGGAAGGGCCCGGGTTGATCGTACTGCATCCCCTGAAGATTTATTCTGCATTGATTGTTTATGACTTTACTCTAATGTTTTGAGAATACGTTTACTTTGATTGTCTTTTGGGATAACAAATGAATGGTTTTGACTTATTTAAAATGAAAATTTTACTTGGTATTTTTAGGACATTACAAGTTGGTATCAGAGCCTTGGTTTAAGGGATTTGGGCACACTCTCGGGTGTGTCTGAACTCAAACTGAGGAGTTACTAAATCTTTTTAAATAAAATGAGTTTTCCAAAAAGGTTTTTAATAAAAATAGGTGGGATGCATGCAATCAGCCCGAGCTCAAGTAAGTATTTCCCAAAATACCCATACATTTGTTATGCTTATTGTTATGGTATGAGTATATGAGAATTGCATGTTATATTAAGGCTAAGGATCTACTCAGGATTTGCATGATAGAATGCTAAGAGATATGCATTTATATGCATGTCGATTGAGCTTTTGGAATTGCATGCTAGTTAGGATTTCAGATTATTGGAATAATGGCTTGATTAAGTGAGGCATTGGTTTAAATTACTTGATGCTCGAATGTTGCTTTCTTTGTGCTTTTAGAGATCTCCAATAATATAAGCTAATTTTTGAGAATACAAATGCTATACACCACCTATACAGCCACACAAGTATAACCCTTAGTTCTCTCTCCAAAACTAGGAGGTTGACCAAAAGTCAACTCAAGCCAAAAAGTCAACGGTTAAAGTTGACTTTTCACGTCATGGCCATCCTTTGCCATGTTATGGCGCAAAAACGACAAAGCAGACGCAATTTCCCCCATTCATCATGTCATGGAAACCTAGGGACACACATTGTGATTAGTTTTGAGCATAACAACAATCTTATGGTCCACATGCAAACTCTAAAGCTTTGGATCTAGTTTTTCTAATTGTACATACAATAATCATCCAAAGCTTATAAACCCTAATCTAGCATGCTTATTTCGAAATTGACATAATAAACAAGATAGAATGATACCTTTCTTTATAGTTTGAAGATCTTCAACCTTTGAGAGCTTTAGTGTGACAACCTGAAATTTCTATCCTGTACACTTATTCAAATCAATCAAATTCAGACTCATTTTTGTCATCTTCTAGCATTTTTTAGAGTCAATTAGAGTGTTTTAAGCATTGTACCTTCAAAGTTAGGGTTTAGAATTGAGTTCCGCAAGTTCAACATTTCAAAAATTGGCCAAAAACTCCGACTTAAGGAGTGTACGGCCGTACACCCCCTTCTGGCCGTACACTCTCAGGTATAAATGAGAGTGTTAGCCTCCATTCACCTCTTTTCACACCCTTTAAGTCGAAAATCAACTTCTCTCTCAAGAATCATCTGATTTTGCTTCTAGATCTTCAAGTTGTAAGTGTTTCTTCCTTCAATTTGATGATTCTTTACACTATCTAGTAAGGATCTATCATTTCATCCATGAAATTACTCATTTTGTTTAGATCTTTAAGTGTTCTCTAAGAACACCAAGCACACCTACTAAGTTTTTGGACCACAAACACCCCTAAAGGCTTCTATATCGTAAGTACCACTCCTTGTGCTTGTTATTTACTAGTTATACTCCTTAGAAACCATCCAAAACATGATCAATAAGGAGTGTATGGCTGTACACACCCCATGTGGCCGTACACCCCTTTATTTAGTGCAAAATGGCCTTAAAACTCATGTTCTATGCTAACACTTTATCAAGAACATTCAGGGGATGCAAGATAGAGACTTGGAATGCACTTTTGACCATTTTTACATGATTATCAAGGGTGTTGTTGGATTAGTGTCTAAGTCCATAACTATTTTGGTATGTACTTGACCCGATGGTGCATGGTCCTTTTGGGTTGCCTTCACCAAAGCAACTTGATAGGATGAATTATGGAGAGAAAGGATTAAATATGATTTATTAATATATTATGAGAATAATATATTAAACGAGAAATCATATTGTTTAATTAATATTAGTCAAGAATTAATAAGAATTAAGTTTGTGACTAAAAGAGATTAATTAAACTTAAGGGACTGGAATTGTAATTATAAGATAATTGCAATTGGGCCATGGATTGCCTTATATTATAAGGTTGGACGAATTCTATGGGGAAACCCATTAGAAATCGTCCAAGGCCTTTAAGGAAAGGAGTCAATGGGTTGCTTAGGGCTTAAGCATCCAAATTAGGGTTTCCTTGTTAGATAACCCTAATAGCCTCACTATATATAGAACCCTTATGTCCCAAAAACGTGGACAAGACTTCTTCTAGGGTTTCCACACGTTTTGGGAAGCCTCCTTCTCTTCTCCTCTTCATCCTCTTGCTCTTGGTGTTTGTGAACCATTAGAGGAGTGACATTTGTGACTCTAAGCTTTCTAAAGTCAATACAAGAAGGATTTGAGATTGTTATTGCTACATAACAATCAAGGTATGATCTAAACCCTAATTTATATGTTATATTGATTATCATATGCTAGATCTAGGGTTTATAGTCTTGGATGAATTGCATGTACAATAGAGAAACCTAGATCCAAGCATTAGGGTTTGTATGAGCACATATGATGTTCTTATGACCAAAACCCATCAGTGGTATCAGAGCCATGATTGGTTTCTATTGTATTGATGCCTTGTATGTTTGTTCAAGTTGAAAAATTCGATTTTTGTGAAACTGCCTGATGAACTCGGTGAGTCCCATAGCGGACTCGGCGAGTAGGCTCGACTCGGCGAGTCCAAGCGTCAGAAAGAGCAAATATCGGGATTTCTTGTTGTTTATCTTTGAGATAATTGCCTTTTATCATATTAGATCAATATAAATATGATTTTATGATATATATATATATATATATATATATATATATATATATATATATATATATATATATATGAGTATATTCTTGATCTAATTGAAGATATTTATCAATTAATAAAATATTTATTTCCTTATGTGATAATTGATTAATTATTTTGATTAAATTGGTAAATTGTTTTACAAGAAATTATTAAATAAATCAAATATGGATAATTATGTGATTAGATGTTAATTTAGATTATTTGTTATTTGATCCCCAATGTTTTAAAAAGGTTTCAAAACTTGCCCTCAAGTTTTGGAATTTAAATTTTGATTAAAATTTTAATTTTGATGTATATTTAAGTTCTAAACCTAAATGTTTTGAAATGTTTCAAAACTTGCCCTCAAATTTTGGAATTTAAAAGTTGATTAAAAGTTTAATTTAGGAATGTTAAATTCTAAAACCCTAGTGATGTTTTGAAAAGTTCATATCACACCCTTATGGTATGTGGTATTTTGGTCGCACCCGATTAAAAGTTTAATCGTGTCCGTAAAATGAATAAAAATAATTTTCTTCGGAAATGCCTTGATAACGTATTTATCATGTTTTATTGGGAACAAATTCCGCAACATTTTTATTAAAAGAGGTACTCTGATTTTTATAAAGCATAAACAAAAATCGGTCTTTTCTGGCCGTGAAAATGGGGGTGTCACACTTGGCGACTGCCACGCAATGGGCTCTGATCCCCACTTCGTGGTGACTATTTTCACCCAAATCCACCTCAACTTCAAACAAACATAACTTCTTCATTTCAACTCTATTTTCAGCGGTCTTTATATCCAAAGGAAATGTATTGACAGGCCCCACACTTCTATCTAATTAACTTTGGCTTAACACATGTCAAAATAAAAACCATAATCCATGTAAGAAGCCTAACATGTAATTTTTTCCATTTTACCCCTTGGCTCAAAAACACAAACCAATGGCTTAGATCACATAACCAATATGATCAACATCCAATAGGGTCTAAACCCTATTCCATTAAAGCCCAAGGCCTTTACTTAATCCATTTATTGCCCACATTCATGAAATAAGAAACTTCTCGAAACAGAATGTTACATGATACTTACATGGAAGACCCCGGGGGTAGCCTGTGACATTTGTATGGAAGACAATGAGGGTAGCCCATGGCAGTTGCATGAAAGACCATGGGGTAACCCATGACACTTGGTCGTAAGAACCTGGGGGTAGCCCATGACATTCCAGGAAAAAGACCGTAGTGGTAGCCTATGACAATTTTACGTGTGATATGTGGTATTTTGGGGAACTCACTAAACTTTGTACTTATGATTTTATGGTATAACATTTTCAGGTACTTCCAGTTCGAAAGGGAAGGGCCCGACATGATCGCACAACATCCCCCTCATGATTCCGCATTTATGGCTATTTCTACTCTGATGATTTGATATACTATATTGTGGTTGATTTTGAGACGTCTGATGTATGGAATTAATGATTTTTAAAATGAAGATTTTTTATCACTATTTTTGGGATTTCACAACCTCTTCTTGAACAACTACTGATGTTGTCAGGTTTCTTTAATTGTGATACCAGATCTTCGTCAGAGCTACTGTCATACTAGATTCTCCCCGGAGGTTGTTAACATATCAAACACTACTGAAACTTTCACAATACCATTTTCTACAACATCATAACATTTTCCAATCTAAAAAGGAACTTGGTTTTAGAAACCTATCCATCAATTGTTTGTGGGCACCTATTTCAGAAGTTTAATTTTCCATAATTGTTATATTAAATGAAGTTTTTATGGTTGCCTTAGATGCTTTCCCAAAAGGGTTCCATAGTGCACACCAGAAAACTTCTTTTTGAAATTGGCTAAAATATGCTTTGCACATTACCTATGTTCAACATGTGGCAATAACAATTCTTAACAACTTGAAGTTAGACCTTATACATATTTAACATATGTATTAGGAAATATATATATATATATATATATATATATATATATATATATATATATATATATTAGCACTAAAATGAAGTAAACAACGTATTAATAAATTACTAACCTTGTGTTGGTCTGAAATTAAAGCCAATCTAGTTTCCATACCTAGTTTCAAGTCATTAATAAGGTTACCCGAAATCCACTTCTGGTTTTCTTTAATCTCAACACAAACTACTCCCCAAGTTATTGGAAAAATATTGTTGTTAGCATCCTACCTATAGCAGAAAGTAATTCCCTAAAATAGCACCCTTTACAAAGCAACCATCTATATTCATAATCCCTTTTTATCCAACCTTGCATCACTCATTGAAAATACATATAAAACTTGATAAAATGATTCTCCTTATTTAACATAGTATTCACATCCATCTTCACAGTAGAACCAAGGGTTAACTTCTAATTCCTTACCATATGACCATAACATTGCATAACGTTCAACTAGATTAACCCCAATCAAATGTAACACATGTTTTTTCCCTTCTATAATGTCCAATAGTAAATTCAATTCTAAATTTCTATTGGACCTCTAGTCTAAGCTGCCTTACAATCATTTTCTGCTTCTGGAATACTTGTTATGTGTAATGACTCACAATCTATGCATACTTCATTGTTAAAACCACCTTGAAATTCCTAGCACAATTATGCTCACTAATCGACGACTTTATTGGAAAGAGTGTTCCTGACTAGTCAATGAGCCGCACAACCTAAAAGTACACAAACCTAAAAAGTCTTATTGTACCATTCGTCTTGCCACATAACTGATAACTACTTACAATAACATAATTACAAATCATGTGTTTCATCTGCTTAGGATTTTGAAATCTCACCCCTAGTTCCAACTTATGTTTTTTCCAATATACAAACTCATTGGAAATAGAATGATCTTGTCCTATTGGTTCATTCTCCGATACTTCATAAAAAACTTCGTCTTGTACAATAATTTGTTGTTCTTCTTGTTCTTGTTCTTCTCTTGGGTTGGATTCTTGATTGGTTTTTTCTTAAAAAACAAAGTTTACTAAAAAAGAGTCCTTGCTTGTCTTCTTCATACAAGTTGTTTCCTCATTTAGTTCAACATCAGGGGAGAAAATATATGAGACCATGTCTTCATAATCATAACCCACAACACTACATTGATGGCCATTTGGACATGCAACCTCCCTTTGGTCGTATTAGTCTTCATCAAATCATTCTTCTAAACCTATCCCAAAGTGAGCCATATATGTAAAAAAATTTGCATCCCTCACTCCTATATCTAATCCCGATAATCAAATTCAATTTTATTTAATCTTAAATTATTTTTTAAACAAATATTATGCTTGCAATAATAAAGCTTCTCACACCTTTATTGTGTTAATCTTTTAAAAAAAGTTATGCATTATTCACCATACCAACAAAATAGATATCCCTCGGAAGATGTTTTTGTTGGATTAGTGTCTAAGTCCATAACTATTTTAGTATGTACTTGACCCGATGGTGCATGGTCCTTTTGGGTTGCCTTCACCAAAGCACCTTGATAGGATGAATTATGGAGAGAAAGAATTAATTATGATTTATTAATATATTATGAGAATAATATATTAAAGGAGAAATCATATTGTTTAATTAATATTAGTCAAGAATTAATAAGAATTAAGTTTGTGGCTAAAAGACATTAATTAAACTTAAGGGACTAGAACTGTCAATTGTGTGATAGTTGAATATTGAGCTAATGGACTCCATATTAAAGGGGTGGACGAATTCTATGGGGAAACCCATTAGAAATCGTCCAAAGGCCTTTAAGAAAGGAGTTCATGGGTTGCTTAGGGCCTAAGCATCCAAATTAGGGTTTCCTTGTTAGATAACCCTAATAGCCTCACTATTTAAGGAACCCTTAAGCCCCAAAAACGTGGTGAACTAATTGGTTAGGGTTTCCACACGTTTTGGGCAGCCTCCTTCTCTTCTCCTCTTCATCCTTTTGCTCTTGGTGTTTGTGAGCCATTAGAGGAGTGACATTTGTGACTCTAAGCTTTCTAAAGTCAATACAAGAAGGAATTGAGATTGTTATTACTATATAACAATCAAGGTATGATCTAAACCCTAATTCATATGTTATATTGATTATTATATATTAGATCTAGGGTTTATAGTCTTGGATGACTTGCATGTACAATAGACAAACCTAGATCCAAGCATTAGGGTTTGTATGAGCACATAGGATGTTCTTATGAATAAAACCCATCAGTGGTATCAGAGCCTTGATTGGTTTCTATTGTATTGATGCCTTGGTTATTTGTTCAAGCTTCAAAAATCGATTTTTTTGGCCCCCTATCTGATGAACTCGGCGAGTAGCTCCAACTCGGCGAGTCCATAGAGGAACTCGGCGAGTTCGAGCGTCAAAAGGAGGCTGTTTCGGGATTTTTGCCTATTTTGATTTAGGATAATTACCATAATTGTTTAAAATTAATAAAATTCGAATTTTATTGATTCCTTATGATTATCCTTGTCAAAATAAAAGATTTTGGTCATCTAATTAGATAATTGTTACCTTATTTGATAAATGTTAAGTTATGGAAATTATTTGATCATTATCTTGCAAGAATTTGAACTAGATCTAATTAGATAACCACCAATTATAGTTAATTGCCTTATTTGAATTATGTGATCTAGAATATTCTTGACAAAGTTTGGAAAAGTTTCAAATTAATCCCTTTAGGTTTTATAGTTTAAATTAGAACTCAAAAGTTTTGTTTTGAAATTTAAATAGTTGAAACCCTAATGTTTTGAAAAAGGTTTCAAAACTTGCCCTCAAGTTTTGGAATTTAAATTTTGATTGAAAAGTTTGATTTTGAAATATTTAAATTCTAAACCCTAATGTTTTGAAATGTTTCAAAACTTGCCCTCAAGTTTTGGAATTTAAAAGTTGATTAAAAGTTTAATTTAGGACTGTTAAATTCTAAAACCCTAGTATTGTTTTGAAAAGTTCAAATCACACTCTTATGGTTTTATTAATTAATTAAGGTGTATAATTAAAAGAAGTTTAATAAATCCATAAAGTTTTGGTTTACAATTTAATTGAATTAAAAGTATGATTGTTAAATTTGACCACCTAGTATTTTAAAAGTGTAAAATACACCCTATACTATATATAACATTAAAAGTCTAACATTATATATATGTATGAGTAAAAGTCAGTCTTACCGTTAGTAGGCCTCATTCACGAAGCTGGTCTATAAGGGGTGTTTAAGGAAATTGCCTATAAAATGGCGATTGAATGGGTATCCACTCTTACCCACCGCACTCTTGACTAGTGGAGGGTTGTTAGCCGAACGGGTAGGATAGGACAGAAACCTTCCATTATAAGTATAATGAAGTACAAAAGTAACTAAATGTTTTACAAATTCCCAATCTTAGTTACTTTAGGCAAAAGTGAATTGATGCAATTCCATGAAATTACACTTTGTGCCCTTGCGAAGAAGTTAGTGGAGCGTATGTGGTTTACCGGCACACTAAATGGTTCTAAGCAAAGGAAACAAAGGGTGACTCAATGTTTGTCATAATTCGGTGGAGCGTGTGTGGTTTACCGACACATCGAATAGGTGACTGTAACATGTGGGGGCACCATGTAAGTTTGCATGGTTATTCACACCCGCTTTTTGATCCTCGGCATCCCAGTCACAAACTAGAGGGGCATATCGAGATTTAAACATGCCATTGAAAAGTTCAATGAATCTCAAAGGATCTAGGAGTTTTCATAGATTTAAAACTTAAATTTCTTTTTCGTTTTTTTTAATGGTGGAAATTAGTGAATCATCATTCACTTACCTTCAAATATTCTGCAACTAGATTACGGCATCCCTTTTCTATGTTGTTGCATATTGTGTTGGGTCCTAGCCTTAGTATCTCATTTGGGTGATTTACTAAAGACTCAATGAATCAACTAACTTGAATTCGTTTTCTCCCGTTTTGTAGATGTCAAAGTTCGACAACTATGGTCTTCCCAAATCCCGTGGAACAAGTATTCCACACGAAGATGATATTCCATGATTTGATCGAGGAACAAGAAATCATACTTCACTTCGTCCACCTCCTCCAATTATTCTCCTTAACCCACAAGATCGAAGAATTGAAAGGTTCAATGTCACTAAAGCCCTATTGGAAATGAAACATGAAGATGGTAAACCCGTGTGTGCCCACGTTCTAGGAATGAAATCACACATCAATAGGTTGATAATGTTGGGTGCGTCATTCCCTGATAAGTTGGCTGTGAACTGGGTTCTGCAGTCACTTCTCGAATCATATAATGAGTTCAAAAGAAAGTATTATATGATAGATCATGACGAAAACCTATTGACCTAACATACATGCTCATTGTTGCTGAATCAGAAATGATTTGGCAAAGCAATGGAGCGTATTTGTTGGGAAAGTCAACCAACTATGCTTTCGAGGACGTTCTAGGAGAACCGACCTGTGTTTGCTGCCAAGTGAAAGGGCGTTGGATACGAGTCTGCCCTAAGAGCCAGAAGAGTCCAGAAGATGGGAGAGTCAAAGAGTATGAATGTGCTTCAGGTAAAATCCACTATCTAACTCTATTAAGTTCCTATTCGTTGATTCTTAATACATGATGTGATAAGATTGCATTTGAATGTTTTGCAGGATCAGTCATCGCCAGCAATCCGCTCTTATCCCTTGGTGTCAAAGGGCGAGTTCCTTTCTTGTCTTGCCCAAAAACTTTCTTAAAAAGAGAGGAAGCTTGATGAAAGAGCAAGATGAATCTAATCACGAAGAAATGGATCTCGATCGCATGGATTTGAAGATTAAATTTTGAGCTTAGAAAATTATGATAGAATTGTTAGGAATATTTGACTACATAGTTTTTCAGTTGATTTTGCATTGTAAGGACAAATGTTTTCCGTTGCTTTTATGAATAAAATAAATTTTGGTTTGACTCATTTATTTATTTATTTATTTCCTTGCAATGAAATCGTTATGAAAAATTGATGCTTGCATATTTCTACAACGAATGGATGTGATTCTCAATTATGATAATTGTAGAAATGTCGAGAATTTACCAAATAGGGAGAGTTTCTCATCGCCCAAGTTTCAATTAGACAGAAACTTGGAATCATGCAACTTGGTTGCACGATGAATGAGAAATTTCATATTTGGAAATTGGACTAAGTCGTTGACAAAGTGTCAAGTGAAGGACTAGGAGATCGAGTACACAAAGTTGTGTGTTGATCAAGTCCACCACAAGAGTAACAAAGATATTCGTCATGATTTACTAAGGTTAAGTAAATATGATTACACTTATGAGATTAAGTATAATTCTTAGTTGATTGAAATAGTTTAAATCAATAGCAGAACGAATAAAAGGAATCAAGTAGGCAGAAAGATAAAAGTTTCTCTGTTCTAAGAAGAAGGGAGAGTACCTTTTATGCTTTATGATAGGTCTTAATGATTAAGAACCATATCTCAATTGATCCTCTAAGTGAGTCTTAGTGCAATTGTATGTCTAAGAAGGGGAATCGAGAATTGAAGAAATGGTTAAATCAAGAAACCAATCATAATTCATTCCATAACAAGTCTTAAAGTTAAGATTGTGACATTAAGTGACAAGCCTTAAGAAGGTTTATAACATTCATGTAATGTAGAATTTGGAAAAAGGTTTTCTTATTCTTGAACATTTGAAATTGGAAAGTTGTGATGTCTTGGATAAGACAAAGACCAACTAGGACCAATTTATGAAGTGTTTTGTCTTGATAAGAGCTACACTAACTCTTGAATATTTGTTTATCAAGAAATGCTTATTGACAAGAGAATCTTGTATGTCAAGGAGTCAGTGGGAGTCTTAATGGTCTTGAAAGGATTCAAGAACTAATCAAGAATAAACCTTATCGATCATCACTAACACACGAGTTGAGGATTACAACCTATCGTGTTGACACTATCTTGTTTATGTACCGTTCCAATTGAGTTAATTATGCATGTGAGCCCTATGAGTTCTCATTTGAATGCATAAAAGGCAAGGACCTTGATTAATGAAAAGTACATTGATAGGAAAGGGTGAGCTGCTTAACTACTTGGAAGACATGGTGGGCAGCCGTGTTACCATAAGGCAAGAAATCAAGATTCATAAAGTTCGGACCATAAGAGTTTGGATTTGTCGAAAACTTTGGTTTTGGACAAATTCGCATGGATAGGAACACGTACACCATTAAAATCTAAGTGTCATAAGTTTCCCTCCTTCATGAAAATGACTGTGAGGAAATGATTTCACTAAGAAAGATTTTAAGAAGATAGTGATTGTGAAATTGTATTCTCGAATTCGATTATGGTTACGGTATCCCTTTCCATGATTCGAATTGTGAGATTTGGCAATCAGTCTGAATTGTTTAAGACACACATATGAGCTATCTAAGGAAAAGGTGTATAAGTTTAAGAAGCCTTGATAAAAGATTATCAAAGCATTGAGTATTAGAAATATGAACTTAAAGAAATTCAATAGATATTGTTTTTCTGAAAGTTAAGTTGTTTCTGAATACATGTCAAAGCTAATGGGAGCATAAGTGTTATGTTTATAATAATCATCGTGATAGTGGGAGCATAAATGTTATGATTGTATGATTATTAAGGCAAGTATTTCAAATTAGCAATATTAATTATAGAAAACAAGAGTCATACTTTGCAAAGTTGTAAGGGTTGAATAGTTGTTTTGCTATAACTAAGGGAGAGAATATTATGCTTCATTTCAATTCTAAAGGCTTAGGTTGTGGAATGTTAATAAACTTAGTCAAGGATACATAGTGTGTTCTTAAATTCCGATTATGATTACGACATTCCTCTTCATAATTCGAATTATAAGAACGTAGCACATAAAATATTATGGCAAAAGATTGATAAAGTATCAAATCTTTATGTAAGACATTATGCATCGTATCCCACACACTTTGGGTATAGGATCGATTACAAATGCTATAATATTTGACCATTCTAAAATTTTCCAAATGTCTAGCGCATTTAGAGGGAAAAGGACAAGAATCAGTTTTGACTAAAATAATTAAACAACTATCAAAGGACAATCCAAAGTTCGCCGAGGATTGGTCGCTTGTGAGTAGTTAGAAGTATAGTATTGGATGGACCATATCGACATTATTATGAATAGAAAAGATTCTATTAAGAATGAGTTGTCATATGGAAAAATATGGAAATGTTTCCATATTGGGAGTTGGATATTAAGAATCAATGTCTAGATTAGAAACTTTTATGCAAAAGGATGTTCAAAGGAATGTACTTTGAATGAGAGACATCATATCTATGGAATTGTCTTGTAACAATATCCGATAGAGGACTTTGTAATTTCATTGGCAATAGTCATTGTGACTTTAGTGCAGTGACATTACGAAAGGATCATTGCATAAAATGTTAGAATCTAACATATTCCATAAGTGGCAAGAATTTGATATTCTTTTACTTATGATAAAGGATTGGGAGTTGTGAAATGAGTATGATTGGTAATGTGTTCATTTGATCTATTTCACAAAGTAAGAACCGTAGGTAAACATTGTGTGCATGCTAAGAGCATGGGACGAGTGTTGTAATAATTCAAGTAAGAAGTCGATTAACCGAAACAACAAATAATGAGTAATCGATATGGTGATAAATAAAAGGTGTTTTATTTATACTCAAAGGTTTGAGGTCATATAGAATTAGTATTATTCTTGTGTTTCACTTTGCATGTTTTGACTTCCTGAATAATTTAATTGGTTTAGAACAGTCAAATTATTCAAACGGGCCACAGTCGTTCATATGTTGGAAGTAGATATGAATGAAGACTGTCATGAATTGGTGTGTGGATTGTCTAAATAGCATTAGACATAAGCAAATGTTTGCTGCAACGTTCATGAGTGCTTATGAATATGATTTGAGCATTGGATTAAACCCACGCTCACTTGGATCACTTCATGGATAGTATCACGAGTAATTGGTGAGACGATAACATCTTATATTCTTGAAACCGAGATGTGTGAGTTGTATCTTGCGAGTCGGTTGCACATTGATAATATGTAAACGCACCAGTAACTTGGTGTTATAAAACATATTGTTGTGTGTGATTCGGTAAGTGAGTGCAAGCGAGCATTAAGTCAAAGTTTATCCGTTCCTTTTATTCAAAGTAGGATAAAAGTGATATCTGTGGGCCACTCGATGATTTAGTGATGGCACCTAAGTGCTTGGCCAAGCCGGGACTAAATTGATGTGTTCAATTGTAGTCTGTTGTCAGTCGTCATAAATCTGAATTCGGGAAACAACACATAGACAGAGAGAATGATTTAGATCCATGTCTCAGTCTATACGATATCCAGAATGGAGGAATATATGATCCCTTATCTAAGGACACACGTATTTGATAAGATCAGAGTTGACAGCGGCTTTGGAAAGCTACGATTGCAGATCAGGATCTGAAGTCATATGCAGAATAGTTATTAGACTTATCCAAGTGGGAGACTGTTGGATTAGTGTCTAAGTCCATAACTATTTTAGTATGTACTTGACCCGATGATGCATGGTCCTTTTGGGTTGCCTTCACCAAAGTACCTTGATAGGATGAATTATGGAGAGAAAGAATTAATTATGATTTATTAATATATTATGAGAATAATATATTAAAGGAGAAATCATATTGTTTAATTAATATTAGTCAAGAATTAATAAGAATTAAGTTTGTGGCTAAAAGACATTAATTAAACTTAAGGGACTAGAACTGTCAATTGTGTGATAGTTGAATATTGAGCTAATGGACTCCATATTAAAGGGGTGGACGAATTCTATGGGGAAACCCATTAGAAATCGTCCAAAGGCCTTTAAGAAAGGAGTTCATGGGTTGCTTAGGGCCTAAGCATCCAAATTAGGGTTTCCTTGTTAGATAACCCTAATAGCCTCACTATTTAAGGAACCCTTAAGCCCCAAAAACGTGGTGAACTAATTGGTTAGGGTTTCCACATGTTTTGGGCAGCCTCCTTCTCTTCTCCTCTTCATCCTTTTGCTCTTGGTGTTTGTGAGCCATTAGAGGAGTGACATTTGTGACTCTAAGCTTTCTAAAGTCAATACAAGAAGGAATTGAGATTGTTATTACTATATAACAATCAAGGTATGATCTAAACCCTAATTCATATGTTATATTGATTATTATATATTAGATCTAGGGTTTATAGTCTTGGATGAATTGCATGTACAATAGAGAAACCTAGATCCAAGCATTAGGGTTTGTATGAGCACATAAGATGTTCCTATGAATAAAACCCATCACTTTTTTTGCCTTTAGAACATGTAAAAGGGTACCGTACAAATACTCTTTGGTAGTTAAATTCTACTTGAAGGTACAAAGACATTGCCATTATACCTAGATTCAGATGTTGCTCTTCAGTTTCAAGAACACATTGAATGGTTTGATAGGAAAATGTTTTATATGGTGTTAATAAACAGAGAACTGAAATGTTTATTAACAGATATGGATGAAATTACATACATGACAAAAACAAACCTACTAAATGCCATGTAGGAATGGTAACAAGTTTACCTCTTCCTCATTTTCTTGGTAATGGTGTTTTTAACATCTAAGTACCACCTTTAAACATGTATACGACAATTTCTTTTAAGGATGTATTTATATTAAAATTTATATACTTTCTTTGGGACAAGAATGACATTATCTATTTTATGAATAGTGGAGGGACCATTTTTGTAATTCACGTCTTCTACTTTCAAGTCTTTGAGTACACATTTGTAGATTTTTCCACTTTGAAGATCCTAATCCAATAACTTTGCTCAACTGTAGAGGTACTTCGTTAGGCGAACTGCTCTTCGGGATAGAGCACCGATCAAAGCTGCTGACATAGACGAACAACCTTGTCGAACTCTCACACTCCTAAAATCTTCCTACCAAGAACCCAACAAATTCAATCTGTTAGTTCTCTCAACTACCGCTTTATTTGCTTCTGATTCGATTACATATCGTTAGTTCACCCAAAACTGGTGTCTGGCTGGGTATCACTTCTTTTTTCATTTAAAATCAGCGATCCATATTAAATTCTTTGATCAATGTTCATGTCAGTCGCTTAAAACCGCACAATTTATTGGGTTGGTCTTGAATTTTATAGAAAGAAAAAGGGTACAGTGATTCCAGTTAATCGAAATTCGAAAAAGTCCATATCAGGGGCTCATTATTTATTAGTTTTTACAATTATTAGCTGAACTTGTAGTTATATTATTAATTCCCATGTGGGTATGATAAATTTTGTATCGATAATGTGATTTGGTATACTGTATTTAATGTTAAACATTTATTGATTGTTGTTTGTGCGTTCGTTTGGTTTTACCTCTTTGGTGCCTTCGTATGTGTGGATTTCTGAATAATTTATTTCTGAATTGTCTGTCTGTATATGAATTGAAGTAATGGAGGAATCCAATTTGATATTGACCTGTTTAGGAGGTGGTTAGGTGGAGAAAGTGATAACATTGAATTTAGCAATGAATATAAATGAAGAAACCAAGAACATAAATGAGAAAAGTAACTCAGAAGAGGGAGAAGATACAGGAAAAGAAATGGTTCCACCTGTTGCAAATTCAATTCACAGATCAAGTTCAAGGCCACAGCTTGATCTTAGTGGAGCAGCCATTCAAGGGAATTTTGAAGAAAGAGATCCCACCATTCTTTTGCCTAATCAATCTGATGATATATCACATTTGGCATTAGACATTGGAGGTAAGTTTTCTTCTCTTAGTTCAGTTTCCATCAATTAGTTGTAATTTTACAAGATTCCTCTTTGTTCTTTATGAAAAAAAGACCTTTTTTATTTTCTGTGTTTCTTGAATGCCTTTGTAGTTGTAAATATTATCTAATCTCAACGACTTTGCATCAGGCTCTCTCATCAAGTTAGTTTATTTTTCAAGACATGAGGATAGATTAGTCAATGACAAAAGAAAGAAGTCCATGAAGGAGAGATTTGGAGTTATAAATGGTAACAGGAGGAGCTTTCCTATCCTTGGAGGGAGGCTGCATTTTGTGAAATTTGAAACAGCTAAAATTAATGAATGTTTAGATTTCATCCACTCAAAACAACTTCACAGAGGAGGTGCAATTCTTTTGTTACTCTTTCCTTATTATTTCTATTCATTTCACTTATACTTTTCATCTAATTAAACTTATATATATTTTTTTCTATCATGTATGATATGAATATTGATATAAACATTGGTTAGACAACGACAATGCAGTAATCAAGGTACACACACGTTTTTTTCATCAATGTTTAATGCTTCCATCTTTATATATTTTTATAGCTTTAATCATTTTACATATGTATCCTGCTTCACTTTTTCTACCTATTAACTTATTATAATGTTTTGAAAAGGCTACAGGTGGTGGGGCATACAAGTTTGCTGATTTATTCAAAGAAAAACTCGGAGTTAGCATTGAAAAAGAAGATGAGATGGATTGTCTTGTAGCTGGTGCAAATTTTTTACTAAAGGTGCTTTTTTTTTTCTATTCTATTCTTTTTCATGAATAAATTTAATAAATCCATGCATATGTTAATTAGGTTTTAAAAAAAAAAAACTAAATTTTATGTAGGCGATTCGACATGAAGCCTTCACCCATAAAGAAGGTCATAAAGAGTTTGTGCAGATAGACCATAATGATTTGTATCCATATCTTCTTGTTAATATCGGATCTGGTGTTAGCATGATAAAGGTACTTTTTTTTTTTTTTTTCTGTTCTTTTTTGATTCTTTTGATCTTTTTTATTAAGTATTTTGCATTTATGTAGGTTGATGGAGATGGGAAGTTTCAGAGAGTTAGTGGGACCAATGTAGGTGGTGGGACATACTGGGGCTTAGGGAGACTGTTGACTAAGTGCAAGAGGTTACTCTTATTTGACCACTTTGGTCAACTCTTTGACTCTCCACTTTGACTAATCTTGTAACAATAACGTTGTTCTTTCAGTTTTGATGAGCTTTTGGAGTTGAGTCAAAGGGGAGATAATAGCTCAGTAGATATGCTTGTTGGGGACATTTATGGGGGATTAGATTACTCAAAGGTAAATGTTATGTCTTTTTATGAAACGTATAAATAAAGTTTATAACTTTTTCACTCCTTTGACTTGATTACCCTTTGATCTGTTACATCATCTCAGATTGGACTTTCTGCATCAACAATTGCTTCCAGTTTTGGTAAAGCAATTTCAGAGAACAAGGAGATTGAAGACTATAGACCTGAAGACATTTCTCTCTCTCTTCTCCGAATGATTTCTTACAATATAGGCCAGGTATGATGTGATAGTGATTTTGTCTTTGATG
This sequence comes from Lactuca serriola, assembly GCF_051521515.1. NCBI lineage: Eukaryota > Viridiplantae > Streptophyta > Magnoliopsida > Asterales > Asteraceae > Lactuca > Lactuca serriola. Next base: position 126,514,924 of record NC_136411.1, on the reverse strand, counting down.
AAACATGTGTTTCCTTTAAATCCAATAATAAAACCATTTTTCATAGTTGATTAATACCTGTGCATAAGTCCTTAGCATATGTAATATCAAAGAAGATAATGGAGAATGTATATTGTGAATCTGATTTCGATTTGATTTATGTAGATATCTTATTTAACTGCATTGCAACTTGGAATTAAACGAATATTTTTTGGAGGATTTTTCATAAGGGGTCATGCTTATACCATGGACACAATTTCTTTTGCCATTCAATTTTGGTAAGGATTACAATCTTTTTCCATTAGACATTTGATTTTAAGTTTTTAGCAAAAGGATTTAAGAAAATTTTGTTTTGATCTTATTCTTTTTTTTTAATTAGGTCAAAAGGAGGGGCACAAGCTATGTTTTTGCGCCATGAAGGTTTTTTAGGAGCCTTAGGTGCATTTATGAGTTATGAAAAGCATGGATTAGATGATTTAATGGTTCATCAATTGGTGGAAAGATTTCCAATGGGTGCTCCATATACTGGAGGAAAGATCCATGGGCCTCCACTTGGGGATTTAAATGAGAAGGCAAGTATATGGTCAACAAACATAATATGAGTTATATGATCAAACAACATGCTATCATTAGTCTTTGAGTCTTTAATGATTTAATATTTTAATAACTGCATACATTATTCGACTCATTCTCAACTTGTTAATCTTTTTAGGTCAGTTGATAACTTAACATAAAGCAGAATGAGTTGTGATTTATAATAAACATTTAGTGTCAAGATTGATGCAAATTGGGTAACTAATGTCCTTATATGTGATGTGAGCATGTTTTATGGCTTTTGAAGGGTGGATACAAAGGTCCAGATCTTGTATATAGCAATCAGAGAGAGAAAAATGTGTAACTTGATTGGCAATTCTATCTTGTATCTGCTTTTAATATGTATCTCTTGTGTAAAATAGAAATAGGAAAGATCATGTATGGGTTTTGCATGAATTTGTTTTGCAATAAAATTAGTGTCATATTCAATGCTTTGAAGAAACTGTGTAGAGTTATTTATGTTACATTGGCACATCAGAAAGTATTGTAATCCTGTTGTAATGATGAAAATCTTTGTGATATAATGCCCATTTATGTATGTATTGCTTATGAAATCCAAAATGAAATGGTTTTAAATGTGTGGTCACTCTTTCTTATTAGTTTTATATACCATTGTCAGTTTCCAATATTAAAAGAAAGTTACAACATGCATTCAGAAGTGACTGAGATTTAGGTTAAAAAGTCAAAATGCTTTATATTTTAGCATTTTGTTCATCTGCCAACTTTATTAAATCCTGAACTAATTCAACTGGATTTGGAATATTCAAGTTGCATTTCATCACTTTGGTATATAAATAAATGTTCATATTGTTCATGTAGTCATAACCTTTTGATCTATGTGTTTCTCTGACTTTGCATGATAACTTAGTTCGAAATATTAGATATTATTGTTTATTCTTTTAGAGCTAAAGGTTACTACTTTATTGACCTAATATTGTATTTATAACTTATTGCAGATATCATGGATGGAGAAATTTGTACGTAAAGGAACTAAAATAACTGCTCCTGTTCCAATGGCTTCTCCAAGAACTACTGGTTTAGGTGGATTTGAAGCTCCATCATCAAAAGGAGACACCCTTCGTTCTGATGAAAGTAATTTAAATGTTGGTGTTCTTCATCTTGTTCCCTCATTAGAAGTCTTCCCCTTGTTGGCTGATCCTAAAACGTATGCAAATCACTACTATTTTATATGTTTATATGTTCATTTGCTTCCATAAATTAGTATCTACATAACTACATGTTTGAATGATTAAAGATTCATCTTGTTTGCAGCTATGAACCCAACACTATTGATCTTGCAGAACCCAATGAGCTTCAGTAAGTTTTTAAGTTTTTATTTGGGTCAATGAGATAAAAGGGTTATTGTTCTTTTTTTTTTTTGTTGATTTGGATATTTGTTTTGTTGCAGATATTGGTTCACAGTGTTGTCTGATCATTTACCAGATCTTGTTGATAAGGTAAATGGGTTATATATTACAAACTTTCTTTCCATACCATGATTAAATGAAACAAACACTATTAACAAACAGAAAGGAATCACATTCCATTCCACTAGGCAAAATGAACAGTTTCATTTTCATTCCAATGGAATGAACCATTCCATTCCCTCCTACCAAACACTACCTCTAAAGTTGTTAGAAAATTTACAGGCAGTGGCAAGTGAAGGTGGAACAGATGATGCAAGAAGAAGAGGTGATGCATTTGCTCGTGCTTTTTCTGCACATTTGGCAAGGTAAGACTAAATTCCATAAAAAGATTATCTAATTTGGGAAAATTACAACAATATAAAAACTAAGTTTCAAAAGCTTGGATCTTTTCGCATAGTTTTTTTTTTCAAACTTGTTGTATTTTACAACTGATTACAGGTTAATGGAGGAGCCTGCTGCTTATGGAAAATTAGGGCTAGCAAATCTGCTTGAGTTGAGAGAAGAATGCTTGAGAGAATTCAACTTTTTTGATGCATATAGCACTATAAAACAAAGGTAATTATACTATTATGTATATAATTTTTTTTATTTTTCTTTAAACCCATGTAAAATTTCATTTTTTTATGGCAGAGAAAACGAGGCATCACTTGCTGTCTTGCCTGACCTTCTAATGGAGCTTGATAGTATGAGTGAGGTATAAGTTATAACACCATTTAAAAGGAAAAAAGAATTACATAATTAACACAAACTCCTTATAGAAATACAATCTTTTCATGAATCTTGATGCAAACATTGTTTGATTTTCAGGAAACAAGATTACTAACATTAATAGAAGGCGTTCTTGCTGCAAACATATTTGATTGGGGATCTCGTGCTTGTGTTGATCTTTATCACAAAGGAACTATTATTGAAATCTATAGAATGAGTCGCAAAAAAATGCAAAGACCTTGGAGGGCAAGTCTTTTTTTCTCCAACAATTAATTATTCACTTTACATTACATAATCTTTTTTAACAAATAAAAAAAAATCATTTTTTTTTATATATTTATATTTTAGGTGGACAATTTTGATGCGTTTAAGGAAAGAATGGGTTTTGGGGAGAATAAACCACCACGTCATAAACGGGCTTTACTTTTTGTGGACAATGCGGGCGCGGATGTTGTTTTGGGCATGCTTCCATTGGCCCGTGAACTTTTGCGCCGTGGAACTGAAGTGAGTTGGTCAAAGTTGGTCAAGGGTTTGAGTCTCAACAGCTGCAATGTGGGAGTTTTAATTCCAATGCTCACTGGCATTTAATTTATTAGCAACATGATCCAACCAATTTTTAATACAAGACAAAAAAGAAAATAGTAAAAATTCGGCTCCTTCTCTCCTCCATGTGTCATACATACATTGGTTAGGTTAAATTATTTTTTTTACATAATTATTTGATTATTAATCAAACTTTATCTTCATTAAAGAAAATAAAACACACTAAAATATGTAAAAGAATTTTCTTTACAAATAGAGAACAATATTGATATATTTCCATATATGTTTTTTTAAAAAAATATATTTCTTATATATTTGAAATATAAAATAATAAAAGTACATAAATCTTTGATATATTTTAAAATAAAGTAAATTGTTTATATTTCAAATAACTCAATAATAATTACAGTTGATAATAAATAAAAAAAACATTTTCTAATGAAAGATCATGTTGGGTTGCTTGTAAACTAACAAAAATTGAAATCGTTGCGTTGTGTATGTGGAGGAAGAAGAAGTTTTTTTTTTTTTTCAATTAAAAAATATTGCGTTGGTTTGGGTTGTTGATAAATATAGTCATATGCCGAGTCACCTATGTGGGCCAGCATTGGGATTGCTGGAAGAATAACCTTTTTGCAGAATTTTTTCTTTTTTTTTACAATTGGCATTGGTCAATGTAGAAAAAAAGATGTGAAATGACATAAATACCCATAAAAGATGACAAGTTATTTATTTATTGATTCTTTTTTTCAGGTTGTGCTTGTTGCAAATTCTCTTCCGGCGCTAAACGATGTAACTGCAATGGAACTTCCGGAAATTGTAGCCGAGGCTGCCAAGGTTTTATAAACTTTTTTTTTAAACAAATCTTTTAAAACATCGTTTTTTTTTAAAAAAAAAAGAATATTATAATGAAGCAAAAATTGTTAAAACAAACAGCACTGTGACATTCTTCGTGGAGCTGCTGAAGCTGGTGGCCTACTTATGGATGCAATGATCAGTATTCAAGATAGTCCAAGAGAGAAATCATCTTCAACTCCATTAATGGTGGTTGAAAATGGCTGTGGGAGTCCATGCATTGACTTGAGACAGGTCAGCTCTGACCTAGCTGCTCTTGCCAAAGATGCTGACCTGGTATGCTGACCTGGATTTCTTTTTTCTTCAAAATTCTATATTGCAAACGAGTTTTTATTGTGAACTTTTTGTATTTTTCAGGTCATTTTGGAAGGTATGGGGCGATCTTTACATACCAACTTTAATGCTCGGTTTGTTTGTGATGCTCTCAAGGTAATATTATAGCATTGTGTACTTTTTTTTTTGTTAGGATGAGATTGCTATAATTGTGTAGATTTTCAAAGTAATATGTTTGTGATTTTTTATTTATTTATTTTTTGTAGCTTGCGATGGTGAAGAATCAACGGTTGGCTGAAAAGTTGATTAAAGGGAACATATACGATTGTGTGTGTAGATATGAGCCAGCCAGCTAATTGAAAATTCAACTCTTTTGTGTTTCTTTACTTTTTTTATTTTTATTTTTTTATTTTTGGGATAATTTATTAATTATTATTTTGGTTAACACAATAATTTTAAATTATTTGTAACGTATCTTATGTATTAAATAAGTAGTATGATTATTGATTTATATCAAATGATCTAAATGAGAGAATTTTTTTATTATAAACATTTAGAAGTGTCTACAAAGAATAACATGCGTCACTGGTGGGGTATTATTCGCGATTTGGGTGCGAGAGGCTCCGAGAAGTTCAGTATTTATTATTTTTACGTATTCTACCCCTTTATTCTTGTTAAGTTCTGTTTCGGTCCTCGATGTTCTGATTTGTAGCAAAAATGGTATTTTGTAGATATTTTATGCGTTATTAATTGGCCGACATTGGTTATTGTTTTATATTAAAATTTTGGATGAAATTGTCGCACGTATCATCTTGTATTGTAGTGGAATCTTTTTATTTTTATATATTAAAAGAATACATGACCGACTTCAATGTATCGGAAAATTATATAGTGAAACGTTTTGAATTCAATTTTAAAATATGTTATGAATTTAATTATACAAGAAATCTGGTTGTTATAATTCAATTTTTAGTTTATGTAACTACATCTTATATTTGATTATAATAATTTACATAAATAAAGTATTATCTTAAAAAGTATTTTGTAGTACAAAGTTAAATAAAGGTATGTTTTTGTGTATATGGAAATTTTCCCGAATAATAATAAAAAAGATATGTAGATTTAGCTTAATAGATTAATAGTCATTAAATCGAGGTGACTCTTGATTTTTCAAAAAGCCGTATAACAAGTCTATAAAGGAAAAAATGTGTCGACCTAAGCCATTATATACATGGATAAAGGCGAGTATGAAAAATGTATTTATAGTGTTAAAGTCCAAGGGATATGTGTTAGTAAAGTCATCACGAAACAAACACAAACAACATTTGTTAACTGTTATAAACGTAAGCCACAAGTTTAGAGGAAACATTGGTGTTTGGCAACTAATTTTCGAAAGTTTTTAGCTTTTACTTTTTTAAATGAAAAATATCGTTTGAGAGTATTAGTTTAAAGCTTTTATTTTACAACAAAAAACTTTTGGACATGATTGATAGTTGGAAGTTTTATTTTTTATTTGTGTGGAAATATTCAGAAATTTAACCGTAAACTTTTTAAAATATAAGATTATATAAAAAAAACTAAAAGCTACTCCTTATAATTTTTTCTTTGATACAGGTTTTTTCTTAAAACAAACTCTAAAATATCATTAAAAGCTCTCAAAACCTTCACTGAAAGTTTTCAACTTTTACTTTCTAGTTTTCAGTTTTGAGCTTTTAATCTATGTCGTTTGATGCATTTGTGTTTTCTCAGTTATCTAAGGCATGGGGAGATTTTGAAAAGTAAATGACTCATAAATCTATTATGGGGCAAGATTCTATTATGTTTAATGAAATGTTATATTGATCGATTGACTTAGTATAGTAAGAAACATTTTCTATTTTAAATTATTGAGTTGATTATACCAAAAGTTTGTTGTTATAGCTTCTAAGGTAAAAAAAAAAAAAAGTAAGTGTCAAGAACAGCAAACCGGATTTAATATGGATGTGAGTTTCATATGTTATTTTGAAAATCGATATACATGCTAATATGATTTTACATATTATATTGACAAAACATAATTTTCTGTTCACAAATCATGTGTTACAAATCTTATAACAAACATATCATTAAGAAAACGAAAAATGTTTTACATCAATACAGTAACCAACCGCTTCAAGCAAATTAAATGCGTGTGACTATATGATAAAATTCATGCCATATAATGACACTTGATAGAAACAAAATGAAGCAAAAAGGCATGGCATTTGATCGACAAATGAAAACCACAAGTATTCAGTGATAATTGTTGTTAACAAGCATATGCATTTCTTTCTTGATTGACTTTTTTGCATTTATGAAAATGCATTTAACATGTTAGGTACTATTGTTTACCAATTAAATCAAAAACCATAAACTCTTAAATTTATACGCGTGCCATAAATATTTTGTGTGATTCTTTAACAAATAATTAAGGGAGACAATGGTGCCCATGATACAAGTGTCGACCCAAGGTTTTCCTTAATTGAAAATTTTAGACATAGGTTGTGGTTGAACGTCATCTATTTTGCTTTTTTAAATTTTATAAATTGTTATGTTTGATAAAGTAAAATGTAGCTTATAAATAATTAAAAAAAAATTATTTATATTAAGATTTCAACCGGTTTATTGAGTTATTCTAAAACTCTTCTAAATATATCCTTTACTAGTATTAATTATAAAAAAAAAACTCAATCTATGTTAAAAATAACCTTGTTATTAATCCTATAAATATGTATAGATGCCCCAAGGATGCAAATTTGGTAGTTAAAAAGTGAAATTTCATATAAGAGTTTCAGGGTCCAAATCTTCTAAAATATTATTAGTATTATGCGAAACATATCTCGGTATTTTAGAAGCCAACAAGTTTTAAGATTAAACACGTTTAAGTGTTATCGTTTAATTAAGTAGAAATATAAGATAAGGAAAGTGGAAAACATGAATTATTAATTATTAGAATAAAAACCGACTTAATTCACGTGTCCACTTGCCCAAGAAACCCCAAGAGTACAGAACAAAATGAAATGGTGGGCAATTCCGTGGGAGAGAGGATTTCTTAACCGACCCTCTCCCCCTTAAAACCGGTGACACCGCCACCAGTTTCCGCCGCACTGCCTCGGCTTCTCTCTGTTTATGGATATTTCTGAGTCGGTCGTTTCTTCCTCAACATAATCCATTGGCGTGCCTATTGTTTACTCTTCTACTAAGCGTTTACCAAAATTATCACCTTCGGGGATTTAAATTTGTCTTCTTCCTCGGCTTTATACATACCGACATGCGTGAATGCATACACACATACATTATACATACACATACACATACACATATCTTCTTGTTTTGATTCACTGAGTTTGTTTAACGTTTTCGAATCGTAGATTCTTCTTTTGATTTTCTATCGTGGTATATACCCAGCGTTTTATCCAAGCGAAAGAGATTCTCCTTGATTAAATACTGTTTGATTATTAGGAATTTAGGATAGTCCGATTGTATCGGTTGTAATTTGTTCTTTGGTTACATGCATTGAGTTGAAGGTAGGAAATTATAATTTGATTGCTTAGTTTTTAAACAATGTTGCAATTGTTGCCGGCTGCCATGGATCCGAGATTGGTAGGCGATGATGAAGGAACCTCCTCGAGTTTTGGTGGTGACGATGAAATCCGTCGTCCGATTACAGAAGACTCCGTTTCTGGGGGGAGCTCGGAAGATGAGGATGATTCCTCATCTATTTCTGATTGTGAAAGTGTTATCTCCGGAAGTAGAATCGTCGAACATACCAGGATTCAACCAGAAGGATTGGTTCGATTGGATGAAAGTGAAAAAATGTACGGGATTATCGAGAAAAAGTTCATATCGAGATTGGATGTTCATGGGGTTAAGGCTCAAATTCAAAACATCCATAGGAATCTGTTCAATACCAGTGCGATTACCCAAGCTAGACTGAGGAGCTTCCAGATTTTCTCAAAAGCTGTGGAGATTAAAAATGAAGGTGTGGCTAATATCAAGTATGCTTGGTTTGGTGCTTCAAAAGATGAAATTCACAACATCATTCTGCACGGATTTGGCCATGAGAATATTCAAAAGAACGGCTCTTTTAGTCATGGCGTTGTTCTATCTCCTGATCATTCCCCACTTGAAAGGTCGGTTGATTTTAATTCATGTTCTTCTTCCTCTAACTCTTTCATTTTATTAATCTATTATATATATCAACAGTGTGGAGTCTGCAATTGTCGATGAAGATGGGGTAAAACACCTTCTGCTGTGCCGAGTGATATTGGGTAAATTGGAGCTTGTGAATCCTTCTTCTACGCAATGCCACCCGAGTTCAGAGAATTTTCAGTCGGGAGTCGACGATTTGGTTTCCCCTAAAAAGTTCATCGTATGGAGTAATCAGATGAACACTCACATATTGCCAGAATTCGTCGTCAGCTTCAAGACACCATCGAAACCTTCAAACGTGAACAGTAAGTCACCTCAACAGTCTCATGATTCAATAGTCAATTTCATGATTCGATGAACCTCGATTGATTTATATACACAATTTTATATATGATTCAGGATCTCAATCAGATGGAGTTCGAATTCAGAAACCCGTTTCCCCATGGATCCCAATTCCAGAACTCATTGCAGCACTTTCCAAGATTCTGCCTCCTAAATCCATGAAGGAGATCACACAGTATCGTCGCAGTTACATTGTAAGTGCTAACAAATTCAAATTATACCTTTTTCATAAAATTATGGATTCGTTTTAATGGTGATTGGTATGATTTTACAGGAACATAAAATCTCTAGACGTGATATGATACAAGGAATCAGAGAATGTACAGGTGACAGCCTGTTGCTGATGGTTCTAAAAGATTTCACAGAGCAGCGAAAACATGGCCTGAATTGAAGTAAAGAAATTGTGGTTTAGGATGGAAGAAGGGTATTTTGGGGAATAAGTGAAAACTAACAGGGTACTTGTTGATTTTTAGATATGTTTTAGGTTATACATGAGTCTAATGTTGTACCCTTTTCTATAGTTGAAACAATTGTAAAGCTCTTGACTTGGAACTTTTGATTGTTTTGGGTACAACAATCAAGAAATAGTTTTGTCATTTGTGATATGAAATGAATCTTGATTTTGTTGTATTATTGCAATTAGTTGTTTTGGGTATAATCAAGAAACGATAGTGTTGGCTTTAAGGGTTTATTAAAGAAACGAGGAATTTCTAAGGAAAATTTGTTCCACATCGGTAGTAAGTGAAAATTAGGTAGTTGTATTGGTGATGTATATAATGAAAGCAAAAGACCGTAGTTTTATGAAAGAAAAAGACCCCAACTCACGCCTAAAAATGTAACAAATCTCTCTCTCTCTCTCTAAATCATTCATACCCGGGGTGGAACCAACTTTTGAAAATAAGGGGGCTTACACTATGCACGATTTAACGACATCGACTAATGATAATAAAAAAATTTATTTACTAAATACCGGTTAATTGATAGTTAAAACTTAAAAGTGTTATTAATGACACGAATTAAAATAAATTGGATTAAAATCGGTAATTAATTTGAATGGGTTGAAATAAATTTAACCAAATAAGGTAAATCTATAATTACATAAATAGGCCTCAATTTTAATCATAGTCATACCCTCATAGCCTCAATGCTAATTACTTCTATATAAAATATTATATAATTAAATAGGATTGGGAGAGACTTGGCATAACAGAAAACTAAAGCGGGGCTTGAAATTAGTCATAGGCTTGTCAATGTATATATTATACTTTGAAGTTGTAAAGGAGATTAAGGGGGACAAAGCATCCGACAACCCCTCTACTATCTCTGCCCATGATTCAAACTCTGAAGTCAAAACCAAAAGTCAAACATAAAAATCAAACACATAAATTTACTCAAACTTGAAATCAAAAACACAAATCAATCACTGTAAATCAAACCCGAAAATTTATTTAAACCATAAATCACACCCACCCATGATTGGAGCTTTTAGGAGACCTTGTAAGGAAATCATAGCTTTTTAAAGAGTCTCTCTCTCTCTCTCTCTCTCTCTCTCTCTCTCTCTCTCTCTCTCTCTCTCTCTCTCTCTCTCTCTCTCTCTCTCTCTCTCTCTCTCTCTCTCTCTCTCTCTCTCTCTCTCTCTCTCTCTCTCTCTCTCTCTCTCTCTCTCTCTCTCTCTCTCTCTCTCTCTCTCTCTCTCAGTAATCAAAATCATTCAAACCCAGGGTGGAACCAACTTTTGAAAATAAGGGGGCTTACACTATGCACGATTTAGACGCTAGTGTTACATACTATATTTGTTAATTTAACCACATCGACTAATGATAATAAAAAAAATTATTTACTATACTGGATAATAGGTGGTTAAAAGAGTTATTAACAAGGCAAATTAAATACCGGTTAATTGATAGTTAAAAGAGTTATTAATGACACGAATTAAATACCGGTTAATTTGAATGAGTTGAAATAAATTTAACCAAATAAGGTAAATCTATAATTAAATAAATAGGCCTCAATTTTAATCATAGTCCTACCCTCATAGCCTCAATGCTAGTTACTTCTTCTATATAAAATATTATATAATTAAATAGGATTGGGAGAGGCTTGGCATAACAGAAAACTAAAGCGGGGCTTGAAATTAGTCATAGGCTTGTGGATGTATATATTATACTTTGAAGTTGTAAAGGAGATTGAGGGGGACAAAGCATCCGACAACCCCTCTACTATCTCCGCCCATAATTCAAACTCTGAAGTCAAAACCAAAAATCAAACATAAAAATCAAACACATAAATTTACTCAAACTTGAAATCAAAAACACAAATCAATCACTGTAAATCAAACTCGAAAATTTATTTAAACCATAAATCGCAACCCATGATTGGAGTTTTTAGGAGACCTTGTAAGGAAATCCTAGCTTTTTAAAGATTCTCTCTCTCTCTCTCTCTCTCTCTCTCTCTCTCTCTCTCTCTCCCGTTACTACAATTCCCTATGCCAAGACTAAAGTTAAAAAAAAATTACTATTTTTCTAGGGGTGGATATCCGTTTTGTACAAAACAATTAGTTCAGTCAGAGAGGAGCTAATATATTATGCTTATAGGTAGGAGAAAAGAAATAATAAACATATAAGATATAAATTTCTTTCTATGTAGTTGATTTTGTATTTATTTGTGTGGAAACTTCATTGTGTTGTGTTCTTATTAGTTGTATGGTTTGAAAATATTCGTTTGGTAGAGAATTCGTGTAACGACCCGTCTCCGGTATGTTGTTTCCATGTTATTTATTTAGGAGTTTTCAAGAGGGACTCGGCGAGTCTATAGCCCGACTCGTCGAGTAGAGACAGGATTTCGAGCACGTGTAGTTGGCGACTCGACAAGTCCATATTCGGGACTCGGCGAATCCGCCTGCCAGGAAGTAACCCTAAATCCCTGGGTTTGCTCACTATTTAAGCAATGTTATGTGCCCCAAACTCGCCTCCTTCACCCTCAGAGAGCTTGTGAGAAACCCTAAACCACCCCTTGTATGATCTAAGTGTTTTTGTGTGGATTCTTGAAGGATTGAAGAAGAAAAAGAAGAAAGGACCAAAAAGAGGAAGTGTATAGCAAAGATCCAAGGCCAAAGTCAGAGTTCATTGAGGTATGTCTCGGAATTATCCTGTTTTGTGCTTAAAACCTCCATTAGAACACCTCTAAGGCTAGTTTAATGTAATTTCCAAGCTTTATAGTTGTATGGATGCCTTGTTGGGTCGAGATATCCCTAGATCTGTTCATTTAGGAGTGTTAGAGCCCTGATCTAGTGCCTTTTCGAAGTTTCTTTGCTTGAGAACCCTAGATCTAGCCTTTATTATGCTTTTTGAGCCTCTTAATGGGTGCATATGGGCACGTAAAGATAGAACCTTTACGTGTTAATCGAGCTTAGGGAGCCCAAATCTATAAGTTTTATGCGCTGGATTCAAGCATAATCGAGTTTAGAGTAGCTGCATGCATGCGACTCGGCGAGTCGGATGAACGACTCGGCGAGTCGAGTCGCGAGTCCTTGATTTTTCCCCTTTTGAGTGATGCCGAGTGGGGACCAGTGAGTAGTAGAGTGGACTCAGTGAGTTGGAGGTCAGACTCAGTAATGGAGGGACTCGACGAGTTGTTCATACAACTCGGCGAGTCCAAGGCAATCTTCTTAGCTCAAGAACAAATCGTTGAGTTGTTCATACGACCCGACGAGTCGGATACAGATAGCCTGAGTTCTAGAATCGAAAGGAAACTCGTCGAGTGGATGCCATACTCGACGAGTAGCAGCGAGTAGGGTTGAGAAGTGAGAATAGGGACTCGGCAAGTTGGCGGCCCAACTCGGCGAGTCAGGTCAACTGTAGGTTGACTTTGACCGGGAGAGTTGACTTTGACCAGGGGTAAAAGAGTCATTTTACCCCAATACAGTGATTAGTATTTGATTGAGTGTGTTTATGGAATTGTAACCGGGGAGATACCGGAGCAGCAGCAGATAGCTTCCAGAGCCATACACTCAGCAGCCAGTTCACGAGGTGAGTTTCCTTCCAGTAGGAACGGGTCTACGGCCATAATGCCGCCCCGTTTAGTTAGCAGTAGTTCCGGACTTCAGTCCGATGCAGTAGTTAGAGTGCTTGATGTCTTTGTGATTCAAGCATGTTTTGTGTTATGTGTTCCGGACATCAGTCCGATGCAGTATATGTGTTATGTTGGCAGATACGTGTTTATGTTATGCTATGTTCAGACAGTTTCGGATTTCGGTCCGATGCAGCTAGTTCCGGACTCCGGTCCGATGCAGGGGACAAGGTCCCAGTCAGTTCCGGACTTCGGTCCGATGCAGTCAGTTCCGGACTTCGGTCCGATGCAGTGGGCAAGGCCCAGTATGTGCTTTAATTGTTATTGTGTGGTATGTGGTAGTTTGGGGGAGCTCACTAAGCTTCGTGCTTACGGTTTCAGTTTTGGTTTCAGGTACTTCCGCAAGTAAAGGGAAGAGCTCGGGATGATGGCATCGCACACACCACAGCTTCAGTTTTTGTCCTAGGAGTTGATTCAGTTTCTTAGATATGTTTTGATACAGTTGTGACACAGTTTTTCTCACAGTATTTTAGTATGGTTTTGAGATACGCAACGTATGGTTTTATTATGTGATACTTAGTTTTATGATCTTTGTTATATTAAAAACGAAATTTTCGGGTCGTATTTTTGGGATGTTTCAATTCGGATCAGAGTATTGTTTTTGTCATCATGTATAAACTATATTTTTGTCTCTAGCAAAATATGATTTTCTTTTCTTTCGGAAATCAAATTTAGATTTACTGGATGATAAATTAGACATGGAATACTATGATTCTTTTTTCAGTGTATAACAGAAATTCATATAGGTACTATAATGAATTTTAGTACCAAGACAAGTCTACAAAAGTCTAAGTACCAATGCCCTCCACCGAAGAAATTTAAGTTTAGTAACCGAAAACCAATGGTCTTAGGAATAGTAAAATTTTTATGTTCCTTTTGCCATATTTCTTTGCCCACTTTGATACTTTTAGTCCTTAAGATCAATTATCAATTATGACTTTTCCTGTCCCGGCCTGCTAAAAATATAAATTTAAAAATAAAGTCAAAATTAGCTGACAGAGTCTAAACGAAAGTTGTAGATTATAATCTCACCTACGCGTGGATATAAAGAACGTCAAAAGATGAGCCCGTATGCAAAAGATATGAATTTTTGAAGTTTTAAATATAAAATTTGAAGCTTATCCGAAGCCGTACGCCCATCGTACGAGTTTATGCACCGCGTACTCGGACTATGTCAGAAGTTGGCTACGTCGACCTCTTTCTTAGGACGTAGGCACGTATCTCACCCCATCGACACGTCCGAGGCCCGGATAACAAACTAATGCCACGTCTTGTACGCCCAATGTATCGAAGTTACGCCCAACGTAGAACCTCGCAAGGCAGTACACCCTGCGTACATGAAGATTACGCCCAGCGTAATGTGAGGCATCAACCTCCTATAAATAGCAAGCGAAGCCCTCTGGAAATGGTTGTTAATTCTCATACTCTTTCACTCTCAATACCCTCTCTAGCTACTCTAAACCACCCTGAAGCCTAGGGAACATCCCTAACACCCGAAGCGAGTCCCGAAGCCCCGGAGTCCCCTAGAAAATAATTTTTTCGAGTCGAAACTCTGCCTGCGCAAATCCCGATTTTTTAGAAAACATCCCGGTTTCATCGAAAAAGATTGTTTTAAGGGACGAAGTGCTGTCCAATCACCGTCTTATCAGGTGAGTGTATAGTCACTTTCATCTTACAAGTAGATATGAAGTATTTTATATAAAATACATGCTATATGAATATATATTGTTTGTTTATTTGAGATGGATGTTGAATGAATGATTTATACAGGTTTTAAATGATTTAAACTGTATATGTATTTTATATATCTACAAAAATGTTGGGTAAAACATGGATAGATGAAATAGTTGGTATGTGATGAAAGATGAGTTGGATAAATGAGATGATCGGTGATATAGATCATGAGATGAGTGTGAGGGGTGAAATATGAGAGAAGCCCTTACCCAAACGTTGTCCCCCGTCATTCAGCAGAGTATGGATGACAACCATGGACTATTCTAGACGGTCCGTGGAACACTAGCAGGCTCGCAACCTGTAGGTGTTGTGAACTATATGTTCATCAGATGTACTCTAAAAACTCATTGACATGTATTGCAGGTGGATTCCCGTGAATAATATTGTTGATAAATGAGAGCTATGGACTTAGCACATGTTGTATAAACCCTGGCAGCTATGGACTTAGTGTCTGTTGTATAAACCTTGATAGCTATGGACTTAGTGCATATTGTATAAACCCTGGCAGCTATGGATTTAGTGCCTATTGTATAAACCCTGGCGACGATGTACTTCGTGCATATTCCTTAGGAATGAGTGATAGATGATTCTTAGGGTAAACCCTTAAGAAATAATCAAGACAATGAGGATGGGTAATTGGGTTAATTGTTTGACGTTAAAACACAATAACTTTATTATTGTGGGTTGAAAACCCTATGTACTCACCAGGTTTCCCAACCTGACCCACTCAAGTTATTTTTAATACAAGGTGTCGATACGACGCTACGTTACACTGAGAGATTAAAGGAGATGTAAAATCACTAATGTAAGGTGCTGTTTGTTTTTTCGAAGCGAAAATTCATGAAGTCTGCGGACCACCTCTGCAATCCTCTGTAGCAGAAGAGGTGGAACAAACGGCTGCAGCCTATAATAAGAAGCATGTTTGTTTTTTAACATCTGCAGACTGCTGCAATAAACTGAAATTTAAATAAACTAATTTTATAAACTGAAAATAGTTCTCAACACCGAAATTTAATAATTCTAGTTTTAAAACATTGAAATAATAATAAAAAGAACATGTAAAAAACAAAAATATAAAACTTTTTTTTTAAAAAAAACTTAAAAAAATATAAAAGAAGCTAATAGTTTTATTCTAGAAAAGAACTAATTTTAAAAAACATTAAAAAAGAAAATAATAAAAAAATTAAGAAAGTATTGCAAACATTGTCTACAAAGTTCGTAAAAAATTACACACGTTAAAAAAGATGCATCTGAAATTGAAAATATTATTAATAAAACGGTAAAAAAAATTAAAAAAATTATGTTAAAAAAAATCGTGGAAATTATAAAAATAAATTGTGTCACATCCGTAAATAAAAATTTAAGAAAATCAAAGTTTTAAAAAAAAATTAAAAAAAAAGTTATACAAAAATTCTTAAAAAAACACTTAGAAAAAATGAAAGCTGAAGAGGTTAGAAGAGGCAAGTCAAGTGCTGCGCCACGCAGCACACGCGCAAATGTTTTGTAGTCTGAAGTCTTCCAAAAAACAAAGTGTTGCGCGTATGCTGCGCCGCGCAGCAATAAGTGGTTTGAAGAGGTTTTTATAGAAAAACAAACAACACCTAAATGAATGTAAGTTCTGTTTATGCTTATGTTTTTATATTGACGATGATATCCCAAAGTTTTAAAATGAATAAAATAAATTCCCTCGGAAATGATTTGATAATATATTTATCATGTTTTTTGGGAACAAATTCCACAACGTATTTCTTTAAAAGATACTCTGATTTTTAAAATCAAGCATAAACAAATCGGTCTTTTCTGAGGATGTCACAGTTTATATAATCATACCATTTTTGCTCGACATGTTACAAAAGAGTTAAAAGTTTTATTGTAATCAAACATGAATCCATATGTATATTTATATTTTGTAAAAATATAAATGTAACGGTTTGTATTTTATCACAATTTTTCTCGTGTTTTACTTGTATCCCCCCCCCCCCCTCCGAAAAACATATAAAAATCGTGAAAACTGTAGGGATATGAACTCAGCTCGGATGTGTTCTTGGCTGGCTTACGAAATGATAGGAATGTTCTATAGGTTAGAACACGCGAAACTAGTCGTATCCTAATTTGTTTTAAACACATAATAACGTGTAAATTAGATAAACTAATATGTAAGTGTTATAATAATACTAGATTATAAAAGGAAATTACAATATATTCTAAGAATTAACTTGAAGGATAATTGTTTCTGGGAAAATAATGAAGATGTTCTTGGGAAGCTTTTGAAGATATGAAGGTGTTCTTGGCAAATATATGAAGATTGTTTTATGCACTTTGAGAGGATTTGGGGTGAATTTGGGACGTAAATGAGGGAATTAGGGAGAGTTTTCGGTTATACATTATATATATATATATATATATATATATATATATATATATATATATATATATATATATATATATATATATATATATATATATATATATATGTGGGATAAAATTTGATATGACACAACCATTGGGATGTGTAATTTATCTATTTAGAATGTGTGCCAAAAGATAAGGTAGGTGTTCTCGGCTTATCTTCCAACCAAGAACCTTGATTTCGGTCAAAGGTCCAACCGAGAACCTAGGGTCTTCGGTCTATAGGGGATTTTGGTCATGAGAGTTCTCGGTCTAGGTGGGTCCTCGGCTAAGAAGTGTTCTTGGTTCTTAGTGGTTCTCGGTCCAACATGGTTCTCGACCTAAGGATGAGATTTCGGTCCAAGTGATTTATGATTCCAAAAATCAAAAACCTTAAAAGAGATATTCATTTTCCTTACTTAATTTAAACTATTTAATTATGTGACTTATATTTGACTCGTTTGACTTGATTGACTTTGGTTTAACTTGTTTGACTTTTATTGACCCGAAATAATCGGTTGTTACACAGCTTGACAGGATACTAGTTTCTGTTCATCGAACCCTAAAGATTTTTCATATTTTGAAAACTTTTGAGAAGATGGCTTAAAAGCTTCCGCTAGGAAGTAAAGAACCAAATTGATGATTGCAGAAGTTCATAATCTTGAGCACATGCCTTAGCAAACGAAAACTTTACAACAACTCGAAACAACAAAAAAGATATGGAGTCTCGCTCGTCAAACAATGGAGATCAATGGTGAATTTAAGAAATCAAACGTATATATTGAGGAATTGAGGGCTAATTTTGTGATAAAGAGACATAACTGCAAAGTGTTATTTAAGAAAACAAATATCTGAATAAAAATAATATCGAATTTGTGAAAACTCAATTAGAGGCGAAGAAGATGAGTAAATGTGAAATAGAGGAAGAGTTGGGGTAAAAAATGGTTAATATAAAATCTATTTCTTTATAGTTTAAAACTCTTGAAAAACCAATATAGCCCAGGGTACAGTGATGTGGCTTATTCTTGCCACATAGGTTGAACTGTTTCTTGTCGGCATGTTTACCTATAGATACGGCAAAAAGATGGAATATTGGCCTAATTAAAAGGTCACTCACAAGTTTAGTGACCTATAATACAATAAAAAATTATGAAGGACTAAATAAAACCAAAGCAAATAGTTGGTAGGGTATAACTGACATTAACCCTTCAATATCAATTTGCTATTTCTGTCAAATCAAAGCAAGCGTCGATCGATTTCTGTCAAAATACACGTCGTCGTGGCGATTTCGATTTCGAATGAGAAGCAATAAGCTTTTCTATTTCTATGTGCCACAAATCATTGCTCACAGTCGCCGATGACTTGATCGGACCTCCTTACCGGAACGGAAAATCTCTCTCATCTCTCGCTCTAGCTCTCAAACTGTTTTACGCGTGTATTTCCAGAGATTTCTTAGGGCACGGAATCCAAAGGAGATGCATCTTCTTCGCCTGTTAATCGGACGCTAAAAGGCAAGAACAAGATGCATAAACAAAACGAGGTAAGAATCAGATCAATGCCGGTTTTCTATTTCTGTTTCTTCATCATCCTTTTCAATCATTCTTCTTGTTAAGCATATATATAAAAGTAATCGTACTTTTTGTTTTCCTTGGATACTATGGTATCAATCTTATCGGGGACTAGTAATGCCATTTCAAAGAAGGTAAAGTCACATAACAAGGAGATCATTATCTCACCAACTCTTAGTGGCATAATTGAACTAGATTCGGAGGACTCTGATTCCTATAATGGCAAAGATTACATAGATTTGTCTTCTGAAGACCATGATTCCGAATATGCGTACCTAACTTTCCAATCTCATTTTGATAACATAGATTTTCCTACCGGAATGGAATCCTCCAATCCATGGTTTCTGGATTATGTCAAGATGACTTCCTCAGCTGGATTCACACACCCTGTACATGCAATGCTTTCCCCATCAAAGGTAGATCTTGGATACGAAAGGGGTAAAAACGTCTTTTGAGACTGCTTAAGTCACAAAAAGAACATCTGGTTATTATATTGTATTCGTTTCTCATCATATTCGATTTCAGACGTTACATATTTTGTACCATTTATTTCTATGTCATGTTGAGTAAGTTCTAACTTATATCATATATGTGTCTGTGTTTACGTGTATGTGAAATAAAAGGCCTCACTTTACTCAAGTTCTTGTGTGTTATCTTTTTGGCACTTTCTTTTTCTTTGTAAAGCATAAAACCATACCAATAAAGAAGACTTATGTGGGGCTAAATTATATACATATTAACCGTCGCATTCGTAGGTCGTGTGACTGTTTGTTTCTATTTTTATATATGATTTTGATAATGACTCACCCAAAACGGAAAGAGAAAAAGAAATTAAAGATATTATTATAATGATCATCATTAATACGTGAATACAAACAATAATATGACAGTAATTTACAAAACGAAAAAAAACTATATTTGGAATGTTAAATAATAAAACAATATGTAACACCCCCAAATAATGAATTTCAAAAAGTATAATTTAAAAGGGGTAAAAGGTGAAAATTAATCTCCAGCTTGGGTTTGGGTGTTGTTTTCTTCGGATAGAGGTAGAGACAGATCAGTTTGGGATATTGAGCGTATAACAGTAGGAGGAGACCATTGATCAGGGACCATCAGAAAGTAAGTTGTCATTGCTTTCCTAAATCTTTTCTTGTATTGTTTCGGTGAAATTACGGTTGGGGAGGCGTTCTTGGGCCCACCCAAGATTCCGGAAGCTTTCACCCACGTTTCTAGATGTTTATCCCATGTATACTGTCTCATGAAGTCGATAATCCCAAGAACAAGTTCATGTTTTTCTTCATCAACCCCAACCAACAAAGAATAATCCATAACATCAACAGACTGTAGTGATAATCATAGATTCAAAAACCCATATAAAGAATTTGAACAATTAACAAAAAGTTTGTAAAAAATATACAAGGGAAAACTTACAGCAAGAAAAGCTGTATCGTTCCAGACAGCTCTTTCAAGCAATCTTTTTGCTTTGTTTCCAACAAATATAGGAGAAGTTGGCATTGCTTCAATTAAATTTTGATCAAGTAAAACTTTATTGCTTCCATTACAATCCGGATTATAACGTGATCTTGATGATCCTTTTAAATCATAAAGTCGTGTTAAATTCCTTCCATATAAAAGATTCTCCATAATCAACACGTCCATTTTCGTTTCTCTCCCTCCTTTCATATGCTTAGTCACCACCTTCACATAATAAATCAACATTACAAAACACAGTATATACAAAGAGACATATAAAGTAGGTTGCTATAATTACCTGATAAATGCCTAAAATCTTTGCAAGGCATGTAGGACTTCCGGTGCCAATTGATTCGGATAAATACTTGAAGTAAGCAGGAGCGAATTTTATGAAGGATTCGAGTTCTGTCTTTGTAACTTGTTTGATAATGAATCGATCATCTAATGTTTTTGCAAAAAACACATTGCTTTTACCACCCTGTGCACCCCACTTTTTACACCTGCTTAAAGACCGTATATAATCCATCTCAGAAGGGCAACAAATCCGCCTCAGAGCTTCAAACCTTTTCGCATAATAAGTAGTCACTGCATATTTCACTTTCCCAAGAGGACTGTCATCTGTGAACTCAACTCTGGTATGCAAAGACTTTGTATGTGATAAAGGATCCGAAGACATTAGGGAAGCACGAGACCCAGACATGGATATGGAGAGAATCCCATCATCTCCTAAACTCCTGAAAGATTCCAATGCCATTCCATCGAAATTGCTAAAGGATTGGAATGCAGATGAGTCAGCAGATTGTGAATAGATGGAATCGTCATCAGACACCTGCGCGATATAATCAGGGGAAATCAATGCGTATGATATGATGCTTGTGGGTTCGTCATCATACACAGGGACAACAGTGTCATTTACGCCCACGGCTAAAAGCAAGCGGGCCCCACCTTGGAGTTCTGATTCGCGAAAAGACGAGATGTAAACGGGATTATAACCGTTGAGGGTGTCGAGTTTTTCGGAAGTGGTTGTGAAGTTTTTGTTTAAAGAGCGATAGAAGTTCAAAAACGGCATACCCAACCAACTCGTGGAATCTTCCATAATTTCAGAGCCTTTGTTTGAGAAAACAGGAGATACAAGTGACGTTTTTGTCCCACAACTTTGTTCTTCTACACCTTTCTCGAGTAGTGAAGATTCTGTTAAGTCTGATTCGGATAACACAGAAGTTGTATCCTTTTGAAGGTTACCTGTCCAGGCAGCTTCTAGAGTGTCTGATAAACTTGCCATAACAGGAAATTGTCCTTCTGAAATTGCTCTACGCACACCTGGATTTGAAGATATTGATGGTTCAGAAAATAGACTTGGCTCGTTTTCTTCTGTTGGACTTTGATTCATACTTTGATTTATATCCACTTCAACATTTTCATGGTTTTGAATGTCCCCAAAATCCGAAACATCACATGAATCCACAACTTTATTGTTGTTATTAATATCGACGTGTTCGGATTCAAAATCATTGAGGTTGGATCGGGGGCTATTGGTGTCAACATTTGATGCATATACCAGGCGGTGGTCCCACATGTAAGATTGAAACAGAAGCTGTCTACGCAGTCTGTTGATTTCAAGAATATCAATTATCGGCTGTCCCTTTTTCACCTCGTGATGTAAAATCTTTTTCAGCGACTCCTGTGACAATATCATAGTCCGTAGATTTGATTATAAAATAAATAAAATTTTGTCAAAAAGAATAGAAAAATAGCTCATCAACTCACCTCAAACTCTGTTTTTTCCTTTCGTAACATAACTTCCAAATCTGCAATTTGTCGTCTTAATTTTGGGATTCTTGTCACACCATTAACCGACCCTGTCCCATGCCCGTTTTTCTTTTCTGCCATTCGACTCAGGGAGTTGAGAATTTCTGAAAATAGTAGCTCCGACCGGTACACAACCTGTTTGTAAATTCCACTTAGAAAGACATATTTACCCTCATGGAATCAGAGCTCAATCACTCGTGTAGTATAACAACAACAATCAAACCTCATCCACTTCATGTTGAATCCACTCCTGATTCTCGTATTTGAAATCAAGTTTATGAGGAGGAAGGAAAACATAATGGACATCAATTGAAGCATAACGAAAGCAAGCAACCATTTTCCCAAATCTGCATATAATATAAGTAAGGATGAAACTAACAAATTACAATATAGAATATAGTGAAAATTTATTTTTTTAAAGTACCCATAAAAGCGTAGACAATCACGATGTAGAGAATGACCACAGCTTGCAACCCTACTAGCAGCAGCATGGTTTGAGAAACTAAGCTCCAAGAATTTCCCGAACGATAAACCCCAAGCAGCATCTGACATCACTATTCTACGAGTTGCGGGTGGGAAACCGCTAGTCCGAGGGCATCTCAAACACCTGTGCCACATCCAAATCTTACCATCCTTTTCTCCGGGCAGTAAAAATTCGGGCAACTTCTTCACAGATATGGTTAGGGTTCCTTGTCTATGTGTATAACATTGTACATGTGCTTCTGCAGGCATCTCGCATGAACGACAGCTGTAACCTTGGTCAAACAAGTCATCTCTGAGAAAGCGCCCTAGTGGTTTATCAAAGTTCCCGTAGTATTTGATGCGAAATAAGTGGGACCTCTCACAAACTGTCCCCTTCCAGACACATCTGGATGACAAGGAAACCAAAATGCTTTGGTGATCAGAAGGTGAAGGAGGGAACTCTTCCTTTGAAGTAGTGGAATCCTCTTTTCCATTCTTTACATCCAATTGCAGAGATGATGCATCTGAAGCAGCATGGGATAAACTACCCTCACCTTGTGCCTGTGGAGGCTCAAAACAGTCTCCAGCAAGATGTGTATTTATTTGCCCGAGTGCCCTAGAAGCAGTAGGGTCCACCACCCCTTCCAAGGGGAACTGTTTTGCTTCTGATTTTTGGTTGATGATGGTAGAGAACATTTCTGACATGGAGACACTGTTCACTTGTTGTGGCTCAGGGTAGGAGTGATTTATATTTACATTTACATTCACCTGAGGTTTCTCACTCATAGGGGTGGTGAAACCAGGGATTGTGGAAATTGACCTGTCGATACATGATGCTTTGTCAGGAAGTGCTACGGTTAGGGTAGTATTCAAGGGCAGTTCGGGCAGTGAGGCGCCTTCATCGGCAAGAAAAGAAGTCTCTAAAGCCAAATGGTAAGCAGCAAAAACTCCATATTGAACAACATGCTTCACTTTCTTTAACTCATCGCCATTCGCCCCTCTCAGTAATATCTGAGAATTGCAACATAAGCAACATAATATTTAAAAAGCTAATCTTTTTTTTAATCTTTTTAAGTTTTAATGGGAATGTGAATGGGAATGACTTACAGTACATCCAAACGGTTTTGGACAACCTTCAAAGTACATGAGTGTCTTGACTAGCTTCTTTCCACCCTGACCAGCACTTCCATGTTCTTCCAGGAATCTTTCAACATGAAACATATCTGCACATCCCAGCTTCTGAGATGAAAGATGATCGATTGATGGAACTATTTGAGCACCTGTACATCGGGCTATTCGTTCAAGAAGTGGTCTTTTGATGTTTAAAACAAGAGATATGTTTTTTGCAAGAAGATAATCTTGTGCGTATCGCGATACTGATTTCTCCACCAATAGTACATCAGGCTGGTGAGCATCTATCTTTGCCACAGCCATCTTTAAATGATCCATTTCCTAAAGAAAATACCAATTCATAAAATGTTTCATTCCATGTACAATAAGCATGGATTTACTGTTACCTGTTGTAACAAAGTATCGAAACTTGACAGGTGGTTAGAAACACGTTGATATTCAAGAGCCCCTCCAAGAATCAAGAAACGAGGCCTCTCAATTCTTGATGCCATCCGTCTATGAGCCACATTTTTCTTACAAACAACCCCTTTAATCACGATGCTGGAAAAAGAAAATTGAATATTAAAGTAAGAACAAAAAATGAAAACTTTATATACCACAAAAGTTATTACCTGTCAGTGCGACGCCCTGAAGCCAAACATTTAATCTTCACATAACCTCCAGGGTCCATCCCTCCACCTTTACTTGTGTCTGGTTTTAACAAAGATGCAGCTTCCCAAGACAACGATGTTATAATCTCTAACCAACTATCTTTCTCGTCTTCCTCCCTTGCAAGAAGGTTTTCAACCTGCAACAACTGAGATACTAAAGCCCTGAAGTGTCCATCAACTACATTCTTCATGGCTTTCTTGTGCTCTTCATTTGACTTCTCCCTATTACGACACTCCCCGCTTCCTAAATTGCTTGAACTCCCCCACTCTCCAGCAGTAGCATCTCCATCATCATCATCATCATCAAATAAAAGAGATTCCCTCTCATCTTCTTCATCTTCGGGTTCAGGAGGTAGCCATAGGACTCCATTGTTCTCAAAATCTACAGGTTCGGGGACGTCTTGTGCAACATATAAAGAAGATGAAGAAGCTTCACAATCGCCACTAACATTACGTGTATGTGTATGCGTATGTGTATCCTCTTTTTTCTCAAGCTGGACTGCCTCAGAGACAGTGTGATCAAAAGCAGTTTGTAAGGAACAACTGCTAACACTGGTTACATCATGAGGTTCTGCATCAGGGTTCACTTTATGAGATTCATAGTCGTTATCCATATCATCCATTTGTAGTTCATCATAATAGCCATTATCCATCTGCAAAACATGTCCTCCACTAGTAGCTAGCTGATAAGCAAATTCTTCATCAAAGTCATCACCACTAGGAGACCGAGTTCCCGCATCAAGAAATAGTTCATTGCTCCTTGCTGCTAGTTCATTTTGCTCATCTAGATTTGATTCCATTATAACGGATTGGTGTGAAGTAACTCCAGTAGAGTAATGGTTATAAGAGCAGACTGATTGTGGCACAGATGTAAAATCAATGCTGCTACTTTCGACCGTGCCACTAGATTTGGTGCTAATGAGACTGACAGCTGATGGTGAGGTGCTAAGATCAAGACTAGAATCCTGGATTCCATGATCAACGGAACCAGCTAACCCACCTTGCTGCCATTGCTTGAAGCAATAATTACAAGCCCTGATCTTTTCTGATTCTTCCCTGATTATGTTTTGAGTACTGGGTCTAGTAGGGATCCAATTATGAGTGCACTTGGCACAGAAAACTCGACCACAAAGTCTGCAATGGTGTCTTCGGTTGAATAAGGTAAACTGGGTATCACACTCGTAGCATACCCTGCAACTCTGATCGGGCATCCAAAAATCCCTCGACACATTAGCAGGCTCAGACCTCCGAGGGATCCACGATCTGAGGTTACCTATCAGATTAGTTAATGATCTCTCTGATGCATCCATGGGTAAACAATTTTCTCATCCCTCTCATGATGGAATTCTCATCTGTTTCTCGTCATAACCACATTCAACTTTATACAACAGTGAGAAAACAACAAAACACTATCAGAAATCCCAAACAACTTGAATCCGTAATCCAGTTATACCAGAACTACGAAAAGAGAAAGACTAAATGGCATACACAACTATACTTTTGTTGTTGTTGATGTAGAATGCTACTAGTATTCCTCAATTCTTCAACTAATTCCAAGTAAACTCGTATCAAACCTATGCAGATCGTGATTTCTAACAGCCACCATTATGGGACTCCAATCAAAATCAATCCAAGTTGTATAAATGAAACCCTAACTGTGATGCAGGATTAACGAATACGGGACCGATGATGGCCGCAAATTCAAAAGTTGAATATCGCCCAAAAATAACCTAACTATTTAAAAAAGGCGAGATATGAATTTAAATTTACTCGATAACGCCAACCAGAATACGTCTGTCGTCAACCTTGAACGCGGAATCGATTAAAACCAATCATGAAACCTCCGTTAGGCGCAATTAATTGAATCAGAATCCTACAAAAGATACAAAATATCTATGAGACATCCGAGAAGAAGACATTAATAAAGAAAAGGAAACAAACAAATCACGTCCATGGAGAATGGACACGGACCTTTGTTTGATTAAAAAATTAACTAATTAAATTATTATGAAAGAGAGAGGGATAGGGAAGGAGCCTCGTCATCTGTGATGCAAGCTGTGTAACCATAAGTAACAATCAATAATCCCAAAGACACACAAAAGGAAATACTAAAAATAGAAGACGCACATATTGGTGACATGAAGTCATGGAAACCATGAACATCATACATTAGGTTAGGTTAAGGTAGAGAAGGAGATGATTTGCAATTGAATTTCTTCTGGTTCCCAATTTCTGAACCGATATTCCTCCATCCACAAAGTGTGAGGGTCCGTAGAAGTAGGCATTTGTTTGTGATTTTATTATCTCCATATTATTAAAGAATTATGAATGCTATTACTACCGTTATAATTTCATTTTAATCCCTTCCTTTTTCATACGACTAACATGCGGCCGAAAGTGAAAGGGTTAATAACGTTAAAAGATAATATTCAAAAAATGTCATTAATATCAAAGTATTTTCTAATCCAGCGGTATCCAGTGTTACCTTCCCTCTTTTAGGTTGAGGGTTCAAGTTTCGTAATAGACATAGGTGGAATTAATGAATAATTTAGGAGTCGATTAGATTATTTGCCTTTTCAAAAAGATGTTATTAATAAATTATTTATTTTGGATAATTTGATTGCTAATATTGTTTTTTTTTACTAAATAGGTCATTAAAATTATAATAAACATGTTAAATAGGAAATCGACCCTAAGATATTCCTCTTTGTAAGTTACAAACGCTATATTTGGCACTGTTGACATGGAAATAATAGGTCACGTCTGTGACACATGAGCGAACCCTTATTAATTAACACCCTCATTCGATACATAAGTTTCATTGTAGTCCTATTTTTTGTTCCACCCGAAAACCTTAAGTAGTTAGAAATCGAGAATAATGTATTCATCATCTTCACATCAATCAACTCTAGAACTTGCAAGGAATGAAGAAGATGTCAAAATATGTGATTGTGAGTCCATCATGTCGGAAAGGACATTGTGGGTGTTCTTTAACCTTTCACATCGATTTTAGAATTTTTCAAACTCAGGGGTGAGCTCTGATCTTTGTTCTGGTCACTATAAATTCATGGTTTCATCATAAGATGGTTGGTTGGTGTGTGTGTGTGTGTGGGGGGGGGGGGTTGCAAAAACCCTAAATTTTGTGTTGGTTTGTGCATTTTTGTTTCTTATTAGATTCGAAAAAAGAAATGTGACTACTTTTAATGGAAAGATGACTGGCTAGAGGACGAATACTATATGGAAAAGTTGTTCACTATGAAGTTGTAACTCAACAAGAATGAGGAATTGTTTGTTAAGGCCAACAGTAACAATATAATACTGGGATTGGAAAGTTTGTTGGCACAGAAGAAGTTGAACATCGTTTGAAAGTTGTAGGTTTGAAGAGGGTGTTGTTGTGTACAAAGCTTGTTTGTGGGTTTGGTTTGGTGTTTGATAAAGTTATGAAAGTGATGGTAATCAGTCTAAGTATTTTGTTAAGTTGTGTGGTTGAGGTATTATAATTCCAACCAACATGCAGGTCTTTTGTTAGGTTTAAAAGTTAGTATGATGTAGATTGGTGTGAATTTTTGGGTAATTTGTAAAATATTAATAATTGATGGTAATAGAAAGCCTAAAGGTTAGTATGATGTATGTCTATGTGAAAGTTTGTGGATTGGTAAATAAATGTGATTAGGGAAAGTGTAAGAAGTAAAAAGATTCACTTAGAAATGCATTGGTTTTTCCTTTTGACATTATTTTATATATGATATGTATGTACAACATATAATTTTGTGTAGTAAGGAAATGACAGATTTTGTAATAAGGAAATGAGATAATCTCTTACTTTGGGGTGGTTGGTTTAGATTTCAAATCTCATTTGGCTTGGTGCACTTTAGGCTCACCATAATTCCTTGGTTTTAGGACAACTAGCCCTTGTCTTGGTTATTGTTTTGTAATTGAGGCCCATGAACATTATTAACATCATACATTGGAATTACCTTTGTCCCAACAAATTGAGAACTATTATTTCTCATTAAAACAATGTTATTTTTTCATCCAATATCAGTTGTGTGGTGAGCTCAAAGAATGTTGTGAACTTGGACTGACGATATTGCTTTTGAAGCATGTTGTCAAAACTCCAAATTAGAAAATGTGGTGTAAGTCTTCTAAGTCAACATTGGTCAATTCTTGACCATGGTACTGAAAAAGCGAACAAACTCAACAAACTTCGACATTATACTTAGTAATAGAAGCGAAGCCTTGGAACCATATATTGAGCCAATCTTGTCGGTATTTAGGAAGCTATATGGTCTTTTGAAGGTCGAAACACTCTTTCAAAGAGTCATGTAATGTATTATGTGAGGTTATTGTTATGAATTAAAACTTCATCATGTCTAACAAATGACGATGAAGTAATATCATCATCATATCATTCATTTCGTGAGTAACTTCAACCTCCTCATCATAAATGGCATCCAACATGCCTTGAACTTTAATAAAATAAGCAAACAATATGTAAATAATCATTTACCCTCAAAAACCAAAACCCAAACAAAGAAAACTAACTAACTAACTACTCCATCAACAAAAGTAGTTATTGGCTGCCATCACCTCACCCACAACAACTAACACCCCAAATAAACCTTTTAATGCACTCATCATCTTCTTTATCACCATTACCTCAGTCGTTACCTTCACATACGCAAGTTGCAATGAGAAAAAGTGGTTCCTGAGGTCTTTAGTCATGTGTGACACATCCAACTGCCTTGCCCTGACATCCTCGACTTCAAGATTTAGCGCATCCATCTCCCTATGCAAAATTTCCCTTAGCTCACATATGTTCCCATTCATTTCTTCCTTGGTAAGGGAGTCCACTACCTGCAGTTGGAGGAGTGTTTTCTGGATTTCTTGAGGTCAGACTCCAATTGAGTCATTCTCGTCGATGTGACAACGATCTTTGTAAAACCAGCTGTGACGCAGAGAGGTAATAGAAGGCATTTTGACGTAGTTAGGGTAGGAAATATTGTGTAGAATTAGGGAAACAAACTGTGGGTATGACCCTTTTAGGGCACGAAGAGTTATTTTTTAGGCACTCAGGTAATGAACACTTGGAAGCTTGGAGAATAAGACATCATAATCAAAACGACTTTGTTTGCTCCTAGTCAAAGCTTATGTGGCTTAATTTGCTTATGTAGCGTTATTAACCGGCTAAAGGAGGTTCATGTGACTAAATGTGACTAAATGGACAGGTTACCACCAACATAAAAATTAAAAATAACTTAAGAGACTGAATGAACAAATTTGAAATATATTTTTTGATTAATAGGCCATTTTCCCTTTTTAATCTATCAATATCAAAATTTTGATTCAATGTGTAATACTTGAGGTAAAAGAAATTTCTAATTACTACAACCTAACTTGATAAATACAAAATGGATATTACTTTTAATAAAATTTAGAGGCTCCACATTTTTTGCACGCCACCTTTAAAAATGGTACAACGTACAGTTTGTTGTGTCGTAATTGGTCACTTTATAAGCTAGTGTTGTATTCCACAATACGCTAACCCTAAAATATATAATTGAATATTAAATCAGTTGTAATTCCTATAAATTTGGTTCATAGAACATCACAAGTCTTCAACATTTACATCAAATCCAACTGTTCAAAACATATTTTGGATCCAGGACGAGAGAAAAAATTGGTCTTTAAAATACACAAATTTCATCAAGTTTTTCATAATAACTTAATAATTGAAAAAAAATTATTTGTACTATCTTCTAATATAACAATTTTCATAAAAAAAATGGACCCTGAATGGTCACTCTGTCGCTCATCCTCTGGGACGAGTCTGATCAAACCTAAACGAGTTATCGCATTTAGCCCTCAAAATTATGAAAGCCAGATAAACCAGATATTAATAAATATATTTTACTAAAAATAAATAAGTTCTTATTATTATTAATTGTAAAAACTAGATTAAATTAAAAAAGTGATATCCAACATTATTACTATTTTGACCAAGAACCAAAAAACACAAGCATTAAAATTAATTAGGAAGATATAAACCAAACTTTTGAACAATAAGATGTAAATATATACTTATCTAACAATTAGTACAAACACTTTTTAGGTTTTTCTTTTCGGCGGCAAAAACCCCAACCATGTATTGAACAAACTAGCCAGAGGCTAGCCAACACAGTAATAACAACAAAAAAACACAAATGAAAAAAAATTACAAGAACACCGAATAGAGATTACAAAACACCAAATGGCGATACACAACGCACTTCCCAATTTGAAATGTTCATTTTTGCTTGAGTTTAAGCCACAAAATTTCATCGCCAAGATTTTGTAGCTTCACCTTGTTGAAAATTGTATTATATGGATCTCCAAATGTTCCGTAAAATCACCATTATCTAAATAAAAAGGATAATATATGAATTGGTAATGATAAATACAATTTATTAGATAAAGTCAACTAAATAACTTTTGGGGGCTATTCAACGATATATTTGTAGAAAATACATTATTGGAATGTCAGAAATAAAAAATATATATATAAAAAAAAGAAACATAAAACGTTGAGGTTCGTGTTTAATACAGTGTTATTAAAATAATTTTGTCAGATACTCAATGTTTGTTTCTTACTGTACAACAGTTTGAAGTGACTATTCACGATCATCCGGAACTATATTGGACCTAGATTTTACCTTGAAGTAGCAAAATTACACTAGAAATAAATAGAAGATTAGAGGTTTCTTTTGCATTGTTTGATGAGATAAAATATTGTAGGGATGTAATTGTACAACAAATAATAACGACAAGATAATTAAAAAACAATTCTTGACCAACACTATTTTTTTATCGTTCTTAATTACAAATTGTACAAAAAATATATTTCATTTTCGATTATACATAATTCCACCCTTCAACTTGGGTGATTATTTTTATTTCATCGTTTTTTACAAACAATAATTTGCATTCGTGGTAACAAAAATCGAGCTAATACTATTTTCTTCCTTTGTGCGCCATCTTTGATTTGTGGCTTTACCGGTACGAGTCGCAATCCCAAATCTTGTTTGTATGCTTTCGGAACTTGCTTGTAAAGATAAAGAATAATAAATGTTGAAAGTTAAAAAGGTATAATAAATCTAATGATTGAAAACAATACATAAAATAAAATTCAAAGTTAATAGGAGCATTACTACGGATTGTAAATGAATAAAGTATAAATTAGATATAATTTTTTAATTCATATTATAAATAATTAAGAGTAAATTATAGTTTTGGTCCCTGTAGTTTGGTCAGATTCATACTTTTAATCCAGTCTTTAAAATTTTGACAGGATGTATCCATGTGGTTAAAAAAAATTACACTGTATATCCTTAGTCCATTTAAAAACACAATTTTACCTTTACTTTTATATTTTTGTTTTTCATATATATATATATATATATATATATATATATATATATATATATATATATATATATTAGTTTATTTGGCATTTAAATTTAAGTTTAATATGTATATTATATAATATAGTAATTTGGAAGTCCCTTTATGAACAATAATGGTTTTCTATTGGACCACTTCTATTTTTTTCTTTAGCAGTCAAGGGTATTGTTCATCATGTACACGGGTCGTCTTCTCCTTTACCACCGCTACTATGATTAGTTTAGTCCCTCCATGTAACCATCTACTGTTGGATTAGTGTCTAAGTCCATAACTATTTTGGTATGTACTTGACCCGATGGTGCATGGTCCTTTTGGGTTGCCTTCACCAAAGCAACTTGATAAGATGAATTATGGAGAGAAAGGATTAAATATGATTTATTAATATATTATGAGAATAATATATTAAAGGAGAAATCATATTGTTTAATTAATATTAGTCAATAATTAATTGGTAATTAGTTTTGTGACTAAAAGAGATTAATTAAACTTAAGGGACTGGAATTGTAAATATAAGATAATTGCAATTTGGGCCATGGATTGCCTTGTATTAAGAGGTGGACGAATTCTATGGGGTAACCCAAGAAGAAATCGTCCAAGGCCTTAATTAAAGGAGTCTATGGGTTGCTTAGGGCTTAAGCATCCAAATTAGGGTTTCCTTGTTAGATAACCCTAATAGCCTCCTATATATATAGATCCCTTATGACCTAAAAGCGTGGCTAAGACTTATTCTAGGGTTACACACGTTTTTAGGCAGCCTCCATCCTCTCTCCTCTTCATCCTCTTGCTTATGGTGTTTGTGAACCATTAAAGGAGTGACATTTGTGACTCTAAGCTTTCTAAAGTCAATACAAGGAGATTTGGGATTGTTATTACTACATAACAATCAAGGTAACATCTTAAACCTATTCTTATGTTAATATGATTACTTGTATGCTAGAATTAGGGTTTATAGTCTTGGATAACTTGCATGTACAATAGAGAAACCTAGATTCAAGCATTGGGGTTTGTATGAGCACATAGGATGTTCTTAGGACCAAAACCCATCAGTGGTATCAGAGCCTAGACTGGTTTCTATTGTATTGATGCATTGTATGATTGAAAAATTTGATTTTTGTGGTTCTGGAGGCTGGACTCGCCGAGTCCATGCTAACTCGACGAGTCCATGCCTGACTCGGCGAGTCAGCTCGTCAGAAGGAGGGAAAACCGGGATTTCTTGCTGTTTTTGCTTAAGGATAGTTTCCTTATCATATTAGATCAATATAAATCCGATTTTATGATATATTTGACTATATTCTTGATCTAATTGAAGATATTTATCAATTAATAAAATATTTGTTTCCTTATGTGATAATTGATTGATTATTTTGATTAAATTGGTAAATTGTTTTGCAAGAAATCATTAAATAAATCAAATATGGATAATTATGTGATTAATTGTTAATTTAGATTATTTGTTATTTGATCCTTGTGCTTTGAAATGTTTCATATTTTCCCCTTTAGGTTTTATAGTTTAAATTTGAACCCAAAAGTTTTGTTGTTTTGAAATTTAAATAGTTAAAACCCTAATGTTTTGAAAAAGGTTTCAAAACTTGCCCTCAAGTTTTAGAATTTAAATTATGATTAAAAGTTTAATTTTGATGTATATTTAAATTCTAAACCCTAATGTTTTGAAATGTTTCAAAACTTGCCCTCAAGTTTTGGAATTTAAAAGTTGATTAAAAGTTTAATTAGGAATGTTAAATTCTAAAACCCTAGTATTGTTTTGAAAAGTTCAAATCACACCCTTATGGTTTTATTAATTAATTAAGGTGTATAATTAAAAGAGGTTTAATAAATCCATAAAAGTTTAGGTTTACAATTTAATTGAATTAAAAGTATAATTATTAAATTAGACCACCTAGTATTTTAAAAGTGTAAATTACATCCGATACTATATATAACATTAAAAGTCTAACATTATATATATATATATATATATATATATATATATATATATATATATATATATATATATATATATATATGTATGAGTAAAAGTCAGTCTTACCGTTAGTAGGCCTCATTCACGAAGCTGGTCTATAAGGGGTGTTTAAGGAAATTACCTATAAAATGGCGATTGAATGGGTATCCACTCTTATCCACCGCACTCTTGACTAGTGGAGGGTCGTTAGCCGAACGGGTAGGATAGGACAAAACCTTCCATTATAAGTATAATGAAGTATAAAAGTAACTAAATGTTTTCATAAAATTCCCAATCTTAGTTACTTAGGCAAAAGTGAATTGATGAAATTCCATGAAATTACACTTTGTGCCCTTGCGAAGACGTTAGTGGAGCGTGTGTGGTTTACCGGCACACTAAATGGTTCTAAGCAAAGGTAGCAAAGGGTGACTCAATGTTTGTCATAGTTCGGTGGAGCGTGTGTGGTTTACCGGCACATCGAATAGGTGACTGTAACATGTGAGGGCACCATGTAAGTTTGCATGGTTATTCACACCCGCTTTGTGATCCTCGGCATCCCAGTCACAAACAAGAGGGGCATATCGAGATTTAAACATGCCAATGAAATGTTCAATGAATCTCAAAGGATCTAGGAGTTTTCATAGATTTAAAACTTAAATTTGTTTTTCGTTTTTCATGGTGGAAATTAGTGAATCGTCATTCACTTACCTTCAAATGTTCTACAATTTGGGTTACGACATCCCTCTCCCGAGTTGTAGAATATTGTGTTGGGTCCTAGCCTTAGTATCTCATTTGGGTGATTTATTAAGGACTCCATCAATCAACTAACTTGAATTCGTTTTCTCCCGTTTTGTAGATGTCAAAGTTCGACAACTATGGTCTTCCCAAATCCCGTGGAACAAGCTTTCCACATGAAGATGATATTCCACGATTCGATCAAGGAACAAGAAATCATGCTTCACTTCCTCCACCTCCTCCAATTATTCTCCTTAACCCACAAGTTCTAAGGCTTGAAAAGTTCAAGCTCACTCAAGCCCTTTTGGCAAGTAAACATAAAGAAGGAAAGTCGGTGTGTGCACACGTCCTAGGGATGAAGTCACACATTGATAGGTTAAGAATGTTGGGATCCGTTGTCTGTGAGGAAATGGCTGTTGATTGGGTTCTTCAGTCACTTCCTAACTCATATAGTGAGTTCGTAAGAGAGTACTATATGATGAACCGCGACGTGACCCTTATAGATCTCACCTATATGCTTATTGCTGCTGAATCAGCAATGGTTTGGTGCAATAGAAAAGCAAAGTTGATTGGTGAATCTGCCTTCAAGACCTCTATGGATATAGAAAATGGCAACGAAAGACATGCTATGATCGAAAAGTTTGATCATAAGAGAAAGGCAATGTCTGAAGTAGTTCCATGTCATGTTCCAAAAGAGTCAATTTGCTTTTATTGCCAAGAAAAAGGGCATTGGAGATGAAGCTGCCCCATTTACCTAAGAGATCTAAGAGATGGGAGAGTCGAAACGTATGGCTCTAATATAGGTAAAATCCATTAACTAACTTTTTTAAGCTTCTATTCTAGATTCTTAAAACATATGTGATATGATTACAATTGATGTTTTGTAGGATCGAAGAAAAGAAAGGAAGCTTAAGGGAAGAAGTGAGCAAAATCTAACCGTGAAGGAATGGATTTCGATCGCATTTCTCTAAGATTAGATTCTTGAGCTACTACTTAAAGTTAGAATTAGATTGCTAAGAAAGATGTATTAGCATAGTTTTTCAATGAATTGCATTGTAAGGACAAAATTTTTCCGCAATAAAATAAATTTTGATTTTATATTATTTATTTATCCTTGCAATGGCGTATATGAAAAATTGATGTTTGAATGTTTCTATTATTAGCAATAATGGATTTGGTTCTTATTATGTTATTTATGGAAAGTCGAGAGTTTACGAAATAGGGAGAGTTTCTCATCGCCCAAGTTTCAATTGGACAGAAACTTGGAATCATGCAACTTGGTTGCACGATGAATGAGAAATTTCATATTTGGAAATTAGACTAATTCATTGACAAAGTGTCAAGTGAAGGAATAGGAGATCGAATACACAAAGTTGCGTGTTGATAAAGTCCACCATAAGAATAACAAAATATTCATCATGATTTACTAAAGGTTTAGTAAATATGATTATACTCATAAGATTAAGTGTAATTATGAATTGATTGAAAAAGTTTAAATCAACAGCAGAACGAATAAGAAGAATCAAGTAGGCAGAAAGATAAAAGTTTCTCCATTTTAAGAAGAAGAGAGAGTACCTTTATGATTTATGATAGGTCTTAATGATTAAGAACCATATCTCAATTGATCCTCTAAGTGAGTCTTAGTACAATTGTATGTTTAAGAAGAGGAATCAAGGATTGAAGAAATGGTTAAATCAATAAGTCAATCATACTTCGTTCCAAGACAAGTCTTAAAGTTAAGATTGCGACATTGAGTGATAAGTATTAAGAAGGTTTATAGCATTAATCAAATATGGAAAAGTTGTGATGTCTTGGATAAGACAAAGACCAACTAGGACCAATTTATGAAGTGTTTTGATAAAAACTACACTAACTCTCGAATATTTAGTTGTCAAGAAATGTTTATTGACAAGATAATATTATATGTCAAGGAGTCAGTGGGAGTTTTAATGGTCTTGAAAGGTTTCAAGAACAAATCAAAATAGACCTTATCGATCATCACTAGCACACGAGTTGAGGTTTACAACCTATCGTGTTGACATTATTTTGTTTCTGTGCCGTTCCAATTAAGTTAATTATGCATGTGAGTTCTATGAGTTCTCATTTGAATGCATAAAAGGAAAGGACCTTGATCAATGAAAAGTACATTGATAAGAAAAGTTGAGCTGCTTAACTACTTGGAAGACATAGTGGGCAGCTGTGCTACCATAAGGCAAGAAATCGAGATTAAGAAAGTTCGATCCATATGAGTTTGAATTTGTCGTAAACTTTGGTTTTGACAAATTCACATGGATATGAACAAATACACCGTTTAAATCTAAGTGTCATAAGATTTCCTCCTTCATGAAAATGATTGTGAGGAAATACTTTCACTAAGGAAGATTTTAAGAAGATAGTGATTG
Organism: Lactuca serriola; assembly: GCF_051521515.1. Classification (NCBI taxonomy): domain Eukaryota; kingdom Viridiplantae; phylum Streptophyta; class Magnoliopsida; order Asterales; family Asteraceae; genus Lactuca; species Lactuca serriola. Next base: position 126,478,153 of record NC_136411.1, on the reverse strand, counting down.
TAAAATTGCATTCTCGAATTCGATCATGGTTACGGTATCCCTTTCCATGATTTGAATTGTGAGGTTTGGCAATTAGTCTTGATGGTTTAGACACACATATGAACTTGTTGGATTAATGTCTAAGTCCATAACTATAATTGGTAAGACTTGACCCGACCCGGCATGGTCCATTTGGGTTGCATGGCATCATGCACTTGGATAGACTATAATGAGAGAAATAAGACACTTATGGTTATTAATATATTATAAGTTCTAGTATATTAATAATAAGAATAATAAGATTATTTAATTAGTATTGATCAAGAATTAATCTAGGATTAATTAAGTGATCAAAAGAAGACTAATTAAATATATGAGTTGATTGCGTAAATCATCCATACTTGTATAGTGGGCTAATGCTCCATGGATAATCAAGTTGGGCTAAAACCCATAGGATGGTCCATGGATGCTCCATGGTATATTTGAACCCATGGATCCAAGGAAATGGAAAGTCATGACAATTAGGGTTTAACCTAATTGTAACACTATATAAAGATCTTATTCTTGACAAAATCGGCGACTAGTATCATTCTAAAGAGGGCTAGCCGATTTCATGAAGTGTAGAATTCTCTCAAGTTATTCCAAGTGTATTTGGTGTTGTGTGAACCATTTGAGGTGTCACACTTGGGGCACTAGGCACTCAAGCTTCATGAAGACTTTCTACATCAAAGAGGTATGTATTCTATCTTGTTACACTCATTGTTTTGTATGCTAGATTAGGATAATACCTTGGAAGTTCTTATTTGCATGTATAATAGAGAAAACATAGATCCAAGGTATTTAGGGTTGCATGTACACTTAGGAGTGTTAGAATGCTCAAAACCCAACAGTGGTATCAGAGCCAGGTTTGTTTTCTTGTTATACTTGCAAAACTGCTTAAAAAATCGAAGTTGTTGCTGTCTGATCATCAGACTCGGCGAGTCCATCAGGAGACTCGGCGAGTCCATGCCTAAAAAGTGATCAAATCGATCCAACTCGCTGAGTTGGTTCATGCACTCGACGAGTTGGACCCCCAGACAGCATAGACTCGACTTTTTTGGCTGGAATTGGACTAGGAACATTACACTAAGATGTTTTTGAACTTATAAACTTGTTTTTGATGTGGTAATGTTCATGCTAATCCAATTTCAAAGATAATTGTCAATAGATTCATGTTTTGTATTAGTTTAAGGTTTAGACTAATTACATGAAAAAGTTTGATTTGAATTATCTTGTTCTTATGAGTTGCTTAGATTAATGGAAAAGTTGAGTGAAATAGTTGTTTTCAATCCAAATTAATCTAAGAGTTGATTCTAAAATGTGTTTTTGTAACTTGTCCTCAAGTTATATGAAAATTCACATTTAAGTTTCATAAAACTCATAAAAGTTGGCAAAGGTTACAAAATGAAGAGTCTAGTTCTAATTAAATGGTGTTATGACTCCATAATTTGTCCTCAAGTTATGGAGGACCAAGAGTCTCTTCATTAAATAATAAATTAAAAAAAAGTGTAACCTTAATTAATTCCATAAGTTATAAAATAAAGAAAAGTTAATTCTTTTATTAGTTTAAAGTCTTCCATAACTTGTCCTCAAGTTATGGAACTTGAAGAGTTTTTGGATTAAAACTACTTTAAACACATAAGTTATGGAACTAATTAGTTTTGAATAGTTTCAAAACTTGCCCTCAAGTTTTGGAATTTGTAAAGTTTTCTCTTATGAATACTTTAATTCCAAGTTAGCCCTTAGAATTTTAAAGAGTTAAAATTCAACCCTTATACTTTATAATATTACAAGTTAATAATATATATATGTATAAGAGTAAAGTCAGTCTTACCGCTAGTACGCCTCATTCACGAAGCCGGTCTATAAGGTGGGTATAAGGTTGTTGCCTATAAAATGGCAACTTAATGAGTGTCCACTCTCACCCACCGCTTGCTTGATTGGTGGAGGGTCGTTAGCCGAACGGGTTTGACAGGACTATAATTCTCCCTTCATTAAAAGTATTAATGATAAATACTAAGTAACTAAACTCTTAATAATACCCAATCTTAGTTACTTAGGAAAATGTGAATAAGGTGCTAATCCATGAAATTATACTTTTCACTTTGTTTAAGTCGGTTAGTGGAGCGTGTGTGGTTAACCGACACACTAATTCGTATTTAACAAGGTAGGCAAAGGGTAACTTAATGTTTATCATAGTATCGATGGAGCGTGTGTGGTTAACCAACACATTGATTGAGGGGTAAACACTTAAGGGTACCAAGTAATTTGCATGGTTACTTCACACCTTGTTTTGTGATCCTCGGCATCCCAGTCACAAAACCTGAAGGGCACACTCGAGATTGAAACATGCCATTGAACAGTTCAATGAATCTCAAAGATCTAGGAGTTTCAAAACCAATTAAAACCTAATAATACATTTCGTTTATATTGGTGGAAATTGGTGAATCGTCATTCACCTACCTTCAAATATTTTATAGCTTGGATTACGACATACCTCTTCTAAGTTATAAAATAGTTTGTTGGGTCCTAGCCTTAATATTTCATATTGGGTGTCATATTAAGGACTTAAGATCAACTATCTTGAATATCTCCCAAAAACATGTCTGGTTTAGACATTTATGATCTTCCCAAATCTCTTGAAACAAGCTTTCCTAAATGAAGATGATGTACCATGGAAATCATACTTCTTACACCTCCTCCAATTATTCTCCCTAACCCACAAGTTCAAGGTCACTCAAGCCCTATTGGCAAGACAAGGTCTAGGTATGATCACATCTTGGAGATGTAGTCACATATTGACAAGCCAGGAGAGTTGGGTGTCAAAGTCTTGAGAAAGTTGGTGGTTCAATCACTTTCTAAGTCACATAGTGAGTTCCTTTGGGACACCTATGAAACAGACTATGACAAGACCCTTAATGATCTTATCTATTTGATAAGATCAACTTCCTAAAACTTTATGGACATTGACAATGATGACATTGGATATCTAGTAAAGCTCTCTCTTCCCAGTGGAAAGGGATCGGCCATAGTCAACTGGGTTGACCAAATGGTAAAGAGAAAAGCTAAGTCTGTGATAGTCCCGTGTACCATCAAAGGGTCCATATGTTTATATTGCCAAAGAAAGGGGCATTGGTTGCGAAGTTGCCAAATTTACCTAAGGATGTTAATGTCAATAAGTTTGACACTACCTCAGGTAAAGTCCACTATCTAACTCTGCTAAGTTTCTATTATGAGATTCTTGATACATGATGTGACTGGGTCACATGGTGATGTTTTAAGAATCAAAGAAAAGTGAAGAAACTTAAAGAAAGAATATGCCGAATCTGATGGCGTAGATGGATTTCTATCGCATAGTTTGAAGATCGGATTCTTGAGCTACTTCTTAGGAGTTATGAGATATTGCTTAGGAATAGATAACAACAAGTTTTCATGTGGATTGTAAGGATAAGTTTTTCCGCATAGATTTAAAATAAAAGAAAATTTTTGATTTTATTTATTTTAAAATATCCTTACAATGACATTTGAGGAAAAATTGTTGCTTATATGATTCCATTAATAGCAAGAGTGGAAATATGAAATTGATTCTTTCATTTGTGGTAATGTCTAAATTTACCAAATAAGGAAAGATTCTCATCACCCAAGTTTCAATTGGACCGGAACTTGGAATCATGCAAGTTGTATAGCATGATGAATGAGAACTTTCAAGTATTGGAAAATTAAGACTAACTACTTGTTCACATGGATGTGTGAGTCAAGTAACGGACTAAGGGATCGAGTACACATTCTTGTGCACTGATTAAGTCCACCACAAAAGATCGATAAGATTATTCGTCATAATTTACTAAAGCTTAGTAAATATGGTTATACTTACAGGCTAAAGTATAATTCCGAGACATTGGAAAAGTTTCAATGTAAGGTAAAGCGAATAAGAAGAATCAACTTAGGCAGAAGGATAAAAGTTTCTCAAATCTAAAAAGATGGGAGAGTACTTTAGTATCAGTTTTTATGATCATCTTAATGATTAAGAAACCATATCAAAGTTAGTTCTCTGAGGAAATCTTAGTGCATTCTTATGACTAAGAAGAGGAACTTGAATTGTTGAAATGGTTAAATCAAGAAGATGAGTCATACTTCGTTCCAATACAAGTCTTAGAGTCATACTCCAAGATTGTAACTTGAGTGACATGTCTTAAAGAAGGTTTAAAACACTTGTCAAATGTAAGAGTAAAAGTTTTCTACTCTTGTACATTTGAAATTGGTAAGTTGTGATGTTTTGGATAAAACAAAGACCAACTTAGGCCAATTTTGTGAAGTGTTTGTCTTGATTAGAATCCACACTATCTCTTGAATAACTGACAAGGAAGTCTTATATGTCAAGAGGACAGTGGGAGTCTTAAAGGTCTTGAAAGTCTCAAGAACTAATCATGAATAAAACCAGAAGTTCTTCACTAGCACACGACTTGAGGTTTATAACCTATCGTGTTGACATAGTCTATGCCCATTCCAGTTAAAGTTGGCTTTGCATATGAGTTCTTAGAGTTCTCAATGTGTTGCACAACAACTTGGAAGCAATGGCAGGCCCTTGAGCTGCCAGGTGGCAAGAAGTTAAGATTGAGTTCAATCCGTATGAGTTTGGATTTGTTATTATCCTTGTCTTGTGACTATGGTTTTGACAATTCACATGGATAAGAACACATACACCATAAAAATCTAAGTGTCATAAGGTTTTTCTCCTATTCATGAAAATGATGGTGAGGAAACACTTTCACTAAGTAGATTTTAGCTAAATAGCAATTGTGATATTTGCATTCTCAAAGTCGTTAGTGGAGCGTGTGTGGTTTACCGGCACACTAATCTGGACTTGTGAGAAATGGCAAAAAGGTCTAACCATTATGATTACGGCATCCCTCTTCATAATTGTTTAGACACACAAGTGTGCTATCTAAGGGAAGGTGTATGATTTTGATAAGGTTTTATCAAAACAATCTAGTATCAGAAATCTGAACTTTGGTAAGAAAGTCAGCTGATTTCTGAGTACATGTCAAAGCTAGTGGGAGCATAAGTGTTATGATAATAATCATCATGTTAGTGGGAGCATGATAATTATGATAAATATTGCAAGTTAGCAATGTTAATTATAGAAAACAAAAGTTTCAATTGGGAAAGAGTTGTTTTGCTATAATTAAGGGAGAGGAAATTATACTTCATCTCAAATCTATAAGCTTAGATCGTGAGGTTTTAATCATTTAGTCAAGGATATATATGAATTTCATGTTGGAATGGCTCAACATAAGGAAATTTTGTATATGACTCCATTATTTGCGTTCTAAAATTCGATTATGATTACGGCATCCCTTTTCATAATCTGAATTATGAGAACTTGGCAAATTGAAATGGAAATATTATAGCAAAAGACTGGTTTAGTCTTTATGTGAGACATCATGAATCGTGTCCCATATGCTTCGGACATAGGATCGATTACATGTGCTATATTCATCCATTCTAAAATTTTCCAAATGCCTGGGGCATTAAGAAGGGAAAAGGTTTAGAACTGGATATGACTAAAAGGATTAAACAACTACCGAGGACAATCTAAGGTTTACCAAATATTGGTTGCTCAAGGACAGTTGGAAGTATAGTGATAATTCTGGAAGGACCATATTGACATAATCTTTAAGGAGGCAACTCTTGTTCAGAAGTGATAGTCAAAATGGAATCTGGAAATGTTTCAAAGTTAGAATCTTCAATCTGTTTAAGATTAGGAAACTTAATGCAAGAAGGATGTTTCCAAGGAGCTACTCTCCTTTGGAATACTCTGTAATGATTGTTGTCAAGTCTTTCTGACTTTGTGCATAATCATTACAAGAGGATCAATGCATATAAGTTTAGAATCTAACAGATTTCAGTAAATGACATGAATTTGGAATTCTTGTACTTGCAGTAAGGATTTGGGAGTGTGAAAAGAGAATCATTGAAGTTATGTTCAATGGATCTAGTTCACAAAGTAAAGATCATAGACAAACATAGTATGCATACTTGGTGTATGGCATGACTAGTGTTTAGAAAACATAGTGTACATGCTTGGAGCATGGGACGACTATTGTTTTAAATTCAAGAATAAAGTTGATAGCTGAAACAGTATACAATGAATAATGTGTAATCATATGGTGATAAATAAAAGGTGTTTTATTTATGTTCATAGGTTTTGATACCATATTGGATTCAATTATTATTGTGTTTCACTTTGCATGTTTTGACTTCCCGAATAAACTGGGTTATTCTTCCGAAATGACTAAGTTATTCAAACCATCCACAGTCGGTCATATGTTGGAAGTAGATATGAATTAAGACTGTCATGGGTTGGCTTGTAGAGGTCTAAGGTGTTGGACAAAGGGCTACAACACTCATGAGTGCTCATAAGTTCTGAGTATTGGATTCAACCCGCGCTCATTGGAATCACTTCATGGATTTTATCACGAGTGATCATGAGACGATAATATCTTATATTCTTCAAACCTAGAGATATGAGTTGTTACTATGAGTTGGTTGTACATTGATTGCACGAAAACGCATTTGGTAACTCGGTGCTATAAAACGTGCCTTTGTGTATGATTCAACAAGTAGTAGAACAAGCCATATGAGTCGAAGTTTATCCATTCCTTTTACCTTCGGGATAAAAGCGATATCTGTGGGCCCCTCGATGATTTGATGATGACAAATGGAAGTGCTCGTCCGGGCCAGGACTGATTTGATTTGTTCAATTAGTCAGTCGTCATAAATCGGAAATCGGGAAACAACAAATGGACAGAGATAATGATTATAATCCATGTCTCAGTCCATATGATATCTAGAATGGAGGAATATATGATCCCTTATCTAATGGACAAGTCATTGACAAAGGTCAGAGTTTATCGACAAGGTCAGAGTTCGACAGAAGCTTTTGAGAGCTACGATTGCCAGTTGGTTCCTGAAGTCATACGCAATAATAGTTTTAGACTTATCCAAGTGGGAGACTGTTGGATTAATGTATAAGTCCATAACTATAATTGGTAAGACTTGACCCGACCCGACATGGTCCATTTGGGTTGCATGGCATCATGCACTTGGATAGACTATAATGAGAGAAATAAGACACTTATGGTTATTAATATATTATAAGTTCTAGTATATTAATAATAAGAATAATAAGATTATTTAATTAGTATTGATCAAGAATTAATCTAGGATTAATTAAGTGATCAAAAGAAGACTAATTAAATATATGGGTTGATTGCGTAAATCATCCATACTTGTATAGTGGGCTAATGCTCCATGGATAATCAAGTTGGGCTAAAACCCATAGGATGGTCCATGGATGCTCCATGGTATATTTGAACCCATGGATCCAAGGAAATGGAAAGTCATGACAATTAGGGTTTAACCTAATTGTAACACTATATAAAGATCTTATTCTTGACAAAATCGGCGACTAGTATCATTCTAGAGACGGCTAGCCGATTTCATGAAGTGTAGAATTCTCTCAAGTTATTCCAAGTGTATTTGGTGTTGTGTGAACCATTTGAGGTGTCACACTTGGGGCACTAGGCACTCAAGCTTCATGAAGACTTTCTACTTCAAAGAGGTATGTATTCTATCTTGTTACACTCATTGTTTTGTATGCTAGATTAGGATAATACCTTGGAAGTTCTTATTTGCATGTATAATAGAGAAAACATAGATCCAAGGTATTTAGGGTTGCATGTACACTTAGGAGTGTTAGAATGCTCAAAACCCAACATAACTATCTAAGTCAAAGGTGTATAAGTTCAAAAAGCCTTGATAAAAGGTTATCAAAGCATTAAGTATTAGAAACATGAACTTAAGAAATTCAATAAGCATTGTTTTTCTGAAAGTTAACCTGTTTCTGAATACATGTCAAAGCTAGTGGGAGCATAAGTGTTATGTTTATAATAATCATCATGATAGTGGGAGCATAAATGTTTTGATTGTATGATTATTAAGGTACGTATTGCAAGTTGGAAATATTAATTATAGAAAACAAGAGTTATACCTTGCAAAGTCGTAAGGGTTGTAAAGTTGTTTTGCTATAATTAAGGGAGAGAATATTATGCTTCATTTCAAATCTAAAGGCTTAGGTTGTGGAATGTTAATAAATTTAGTCAAAGGTACATAGTGTGTTCTTAAATTTCGATTATGATTACGGCATTCCTCTTCACAATTCGAATTTTGAGAACATAGCAAATGAAATATTATGGCGGAAGATTGATAAAGTATCAAATCTTTATGTAAGACATTATGCATTGTGTCCCATACGCTTCGGGTATAGGATCGATTGCAAATGCTATAATATTTGACCATTCTAAAATTTTCCAAATGTCTAGCGCATTTAGAGGGAAAAAGGACAAGAATCGGTTTTGACTAAGATAATCAAACAACTATCAAAGGACAATCCAAAGTTCGCCGAGGATTGGTCGCTTGTGAGTAGTTGGAAGTATAGTATTGGAAAATATGGAAATGTTTCCATATTGGATGGACCATATCGACATTATTATGAATAGATAAGATTCTACTAAGAATGAGTTGTCATATGGAAATTATAGAAATGTATCCATATTGGGAATTGAATATTGAAAATCTATGACTAGATTAGAATCTTTTATGCAAAAGGATGTTCAAAGGAATGTACTTTGAGTGAGAGACATCATATCTAAGGAATTGTATTGTAACAATCTCCGATAGAGGACTTTGTAATCTCATTGGCAATAGTCTTTGTGACTTTGGTGCAGTGATATTACGAAAGGATCATTGCATAAAATGTTAGAATCTAGCATATTCTATAAGTAGCAAGAATTTGATATTCTTTCACTTATGAAAAAGGATTTGGAGTTGTGAAATGAGAATGATTGGGAATGTGCTCAATTTGGTCTATTTCACAAAGTAAGAACCATAGGTAAACATTGTGTGCATGCTAGGAGCATGGGACAAGTGTAATAATTCAAGTAAGAAGTTGATTACCCGAAACGACAAATAATGAGTAATCGATATGGTGATAAATAAAAGGTGTTTTATTTATGCTCAAGGGTTTGAGGCCATATGGGATTAGTATTATTCTTGTGTTTCACTTTGCATGTTTTGACTTCCTGAATAATTTAATTGGTTAAGAACAGTCAAATTATTCGAACGAGCCACAGTCGTTCATATGTTGGAAGTAGGTATGAATGAAGACTGTCGTGAATTGGTGTGTGGATTGTCTAAAAGAGTATTAGACATAAGTAAATGTTTACTGCAACGTTCATGAGTGCTTATGAATATGATTTGAGCATTGGATTATACCCACGCTCACTTGGATCACTCCATGAATTGTATCACGAGTGATTGGTGAGACGATAACATCTTATATTCTTAAAACCGAGATGTGTGAGTTGTATCTTGCGAGTCGGTTGCATATTGATAATATGTAAACGCACCAGTAACTTGGTGTCATAAAACATATTGTTGTGTGTAATTCGGTGAGTGAGTGCAAGCAATCATTGTATCAAAGTTTATCCATTCCTTTTATCCAAAGTAGGATAAAAGCGATATCTTTGGGCCCCTCAATGATTTAGTGATGACAAACATAAATGCTCGGCCGGGCTAGGGCTAATTTGATTTGATCAATTAGTCAGTCATCATAAATCGGAATTCGAGAAATAGTACAAAGGAGAATGATTAGAAATCATGTCTCATACGATATCTAGAATGGAGGAATATATGATCCCTTATCTAAGGACACACGTATCTAATAGGATCAGAGTTGACAGCGGCTTTAAAAAACTACGATTGCAGATCAGGATCTGAAGTCATACGCATAATAGTTATTAGACTTATCCAAGTGGGAGACTGTTGGATTTGTGTCTAAGTCCATAACTATTTTGGTATGTACTTGACCCGATGGTGCATGGTCATTTTGGGTTGCCTTCACCAAAGCAACTTGATAGGATGAATTATGGAGAGAAAGGATTAAATATGATTTATTAATATATTATGAGAATAATATATTAAAGGAGAAATCATATTGTTTAATTAATATTAGTCAATAATTAATTGGTAATTAGTTTTGTGACTAAAAGAGATTAATTAAACTTAAGGGACTGGAATTGTAATTATAAGATAATTGCAATTTGGGCCATGGATTGCCTTGTATTAAGAGGTGGACGAATTCTATGGGGTAACCCAAGAAGAAATCGTCCAAGGCCTTAATTAAAGGAGTCTATGGGTTGCTTAGGGCTTAAGCATCCAAATTAGGGTTTCCTTGTTAGATAACCCTAATAGCCTCCTATATATATAGATCCCTTATGACCTAAAAACGTGGCTAAGACTTATTCTAGGGTTACACACGTTTTTGGGCAGCCTCCATCCTCTCTCCTCTTCATCCTCTTGCTTATGGTGTTTGTGAACCATTAGAGGAGTGGCATTTGTGACTCTAAGCTTTCTAAAGTCAATACAAGGAGATTTGGGATTATTGTTACTACATAACAATCAAGGTAACATCTTAAACCTATTCTTATGTTAATATGATTACTTGTATGCTAGAATTAGGGTTTATAGTCTTGTATAACTTGCATGTACAATAGAGAAACCTAGATCCAAGCATTAGGGTTTGTATGAGCACATAGGATGTTCTTAGGACCAAAACCCATCATCTACCCCCTCAAATCTCTTGCCTCACACCTTCCCATATTTCACTTTCACTCTTCTTCTTCTCTTATATGCATCACAACCTACCACCACCTCAATTTCTACATGTATCACCCCTCCATTACAATCCATTCACATGCGTTATCTTCTTTTCGATCCTTCCCACTGACTCTCGAAAACCATCCATCTCTCTCTAAACTCATCGACATATCATACTTTGAATGTAGAGTAGTGGCTTCACCTGTTTCAATGTCATGGGCTTCCAATGATACGTCTTCTCTTTCCCTTCTTCCTCATCCTGACACTGTCTCTTCCATCTTTTGATTGCCGACGTGACACGACATCATTTTTTTACACTTGACATGAACACGAAATGAATACAAATTTGAATTTCAATTTCATCCAAATTTTGTTTCGTTTCGTGTCTTTTTGTCGTGTCATATCGTCAACTGCCACCCCCAGAATCAGCTACTCGCACCAACTAAACTAAACAAGGGTCGAACCTTAGCCTATGACTCAAAACTCTCACTTTAACCAAAAGTCAAATTGAGCAAAAACTTAATGGTCAACTAGTCAAAGTCAATAGTCAACGACCACCTTGTCGCGGTCAACTCCTTGACCGTTCTGCGGTCACTAAGCGCCAAAAGAGTCGCGATTAGCCTTCGCAACCCGTGTTGCGATCCCCAAGACTCTGTGTCGTTGTTAATGTCCTAATAGCTTAATCTATTAAGATCTTAACATTTAACATCCAAAGTTCAAAAGCTCGGATCTGACTCTTCTAAGAGTCTTAATGGATAAAGTTTCCAACTTCATCCATTCTCACGATTCAAAATCACTCAAATTCCAAACCTAACTCCAAAATGAACCAAAACGCATGCATGGTCTCAAGGAGATGCTTACAAAATCATTCTTCTTACATCCAACAACACCAGAAGTCATTTGAGTCACTGAATAAGTTTTGGAGTTGTCTAAACTCCCAACAACATCAAGAAAGGGGCGAAAATCTCCTAAAAGTGACATAAAACGAGCTCTAATGAAATAAAGATCAAGATAGAAGCTTTATACCTTCAAAGGTTCATAACTATGGTAGGAATGATGGATCTAAGCTTGAACAAAGCTCTCTTGCACCAAAAGGGACTTCCTTCTCCTTCAATCATCACAAAACAAGGTTTAAACACTCAAAACACTAGTATGGAGGCTAGGGTTTGAGAGGGAGATATTCACAGAGGATAGGGCTGCCAAATGAAGTAACCTTATAAGTTAAGGCTCTTATATAGGAACAAGGCCCGAGACCTAGAGTTTTGAACCTCAGCCGCCATTGCGTCATGATCCATACCTGACTGCGCCGTTACTTAAATGGTGTGGTTGCGTCACGACACTCTAAGGTTCGCTTTATGGCCCACTGGAAACCCCACAACACCAACTTGAATCAATCAAATGCCAAAAGACTTATACCTAAAAAGCGAACGTTACAATTGGGCTTGAATGTTCTAAATTTTGTGTCAATGAAACTTTGGTTCCTAAGCTTTTTAAGTTTCTAACTTAATTCCCTAACTAACTTGTATTTCCCGCGACAAGCCATTGAACTTTTGCATAAACCATAAAATGTTTTTCTTAACATTTTAGATCCGAACTTAGTCGAAGTCAAAGTTAAATCTAATTTTTTGAATTTGGTAAGTTTGGTCCCTAAAACTTCATATCTTCAATTTGACCACATTTATCCTTCATTTCAAACTTTAACTTTTAAATTTATTAATATTGTTTTATTTTGTTTATAATATTTTGTTTAATTTAATTAATTATTTTCAAATTATTTCCACATACATGAATAAGATTTTTAGCTTTAAAATGCAGGTATTACAATTAAGTTGTGAAACAAACGTACTCCTATAGTCCTATGTATATATAAAACTAGGCGAATGTCTGTGCGTTGCGCAGAAACACCTATATAGTTGAAATCTTAATAAATCTATGTTTTTTTTAAATATAACAATAAAGTTGTTTTTAAATTTGATATAATAATTCGTATACTAAATTGATAATATATTGATTATTTTGAATTATATGATAATATATACATCTATTATAACTGCATAATCTCAACCGTCTGAATGACTTTTATCCGCGAGTTACTCATGAATAAAATTAAATATAATATATGGTTTAATGTTATTTATAGTTGTTTTTATTATTAATTAATTTTTTAAATTTATTTGTTTAACGTTTAAATGTATATCATTATAATTATTTACAACATCAAACATTGTTTTCTGATTTTAAAGGTAACAGTATAATCATTTATATAGAGTTATATTTAACTATTGTTATTGTAAGTTATTTTAAGCTACATATTTGAAAACTTTTAACGATTATACAAACATTTTTAAGAAATATTTTAGTTAAATTGAGATTATAATTCAATTTTTTCATTTAGCACTACAATTTATCACTTTTAACTATTCACAAAATATTCATTGCATTTTTAAGTGGAACTGAAATTTATATTTAAGTTGACACTGTAATGTTATATTTAAATTAACAATTTAAGTATTTTATCAAAACTGTTCAAAAGCTGTAGCTTTAAATTGATAATGATTTACATGCACCAACATCTTAATCTAATAAATTAGGCATAACCTATTACAAATTAAAGACATAAGTTTATCAGTAGAAGTACAGATGTTATTTTAATATTGAAATTTAGTTTATTTATAATTACACTTTAGGTTTGATATTTATTTAACCTTATTAACCAACTTATAATCATTATTAGAAAGACACTACAATTTATCACTTTTAACTATCTACAAAATATTATTTGGGTTATTTAAGTTAAACTAAATTTTATATTTAAGTTGATCCTGTAATATTATATTTAAATTGATAATTTAGATATTTTATACAAATTATTCAAAAGTTGTTCCTTTAAAATGATAATGGTTTACACCCAACAATATATTAAAACTAATAAATTAAGTATAATATGTTAAAAGTTAAAAAACATAACTTTATAAGTAGAAGTAAATATATTCTTTTGATATTGAAATTTAGTTTATATATGATTGCACTTTATGTATGATATTTATTTAATTTTATTAACCAACTTATAACCATTATTAGGAAGAAATTAAAAAGTCATGGTAGTTTTAAATGAATGTGGTGAAAGAAAAAATGCATGAGAGTTTCAAATGAATGCGATGAAAGGAAAAATGTTAGCTTTATAAGATACTAGGCGAATCCTCGCGCGTTGCGCGAGAATATAATTATATAGTTAAAATAATAACTTTTACCAAATTATTATTTAATATTTCTACTTTGAAACAAAATGTTAGTAGTAAAGCAAACATATAGTTAAGATATTAGTTTTGTTAAACATTATAGTTTAATTTTTAAGTCATTGTGATATATACAATTATTTGATAATTTTATAAACCGTTTAAAATTGTGTAAATTATATATCAAATGAATGATAATACAACGGGTAACAAAACGTATGAACAAAAATATGAACTGCAACTTTTAGTAACATAAAAATAGAAAAACATCTATTATAACATTTGTATTAAAAAAGATATATATACAACGAATAATAAAAAATATGAAAAATAAACACTCTAACTTTTAATAACATAAAAACACTAAAACATCTATTATAACATTTATATTAACTCTTCATATTTAAATCAAATCTCTTCAAATACATTAATGTTTTTAATGAGCAAAACTTTACAAACTTATAAAAGAAAGGAAAATAAAAAGTTATTAGTGACTACTAATTAATAATCATAAGTTAAAAACTCTTGAGTTATAACTAATAAATATACATAAATTAGAAAACTATTGAGTTGTAGTGTGAGTTTCAAATGAATGCGGTACTTGGAAATGTATATTTATTATTATTATTATTATTATTATTATTATTATTATTATTATTATTATATTCGTCTAAATAATTGGTTTTGATGCATCATTTTAATCCCTTCAATTATTAGAAATAAAGATATTTAATTATAAATTTATAACATACATAGGTGCATATACATGTTAAAGAAATCACATATAATATATATATTTTCGTAAATGTCATATGTAATTCTTGTCGTAGTAACATGGATAAATTACTTTCAGATGAAGAACATATCATGATAAGTCTATTATAATTACATATGAAACGTTCAAAATTATGTTATCTTTTAAATATGTTGTGTAGAATAACCCAACAAAAAAATAATAGAAAATAAACATAATTAAAATTGAAAAACTACAATCAAATAAATAAGAGCATTGAGTGGTTGAATATATAAATAAAGATGTTACATTAAACATACATTTAAATCAAAAGAAAAAACTAACATTTGTCAACTTTGCTCAAACAAAAAAACCTATATCCATTTTATGAATCTTCTTCCTTCATTTAATACCATTCAACCATAGAAACTTGATGACAATTCTTCACTAACCTACAATCAAAATATTTTTCTTGAAAAAGAAGAATCATAAAGATATTCCAAGCAAAACATTGATGTTTGGAGAGTAACATTCAAGATTGAGTAATACACAAAAATCACATATAAAGATTAAATGAGATACTGAATATAAAGAAAGAATAGAAAAGTTTCATTTGTTTTGTTTGAAAGAAAAAATCATATTACAATTACCATCGATGCGACATAACCCATTTCTTCAAATCATCATATTTGGATCGTGAATGGTTCATATATGAAAACTTTTGATCACAATATCTTCAAATTCTTCGTAGATGTAAGATTTTATATAACATAAAAGACACAAAAGAATGACCTTTTTATAGTAATCTTTTCACTAAATGCTAATTAAACATAATATAAGTTATAAAACTTTTGAGTGTTAAATCATAATTAAGAAAACTTTTGAGTTGGATTAGTTAAAAAAGGGGGTTTCAAATGAATGTGGTTTCAGAAAGTTAAAAAATGGTGTTTCAAATGCATGAGATTCAAGAAAAAATGCTAGCTTTATAAGTATGTATGATATAGAAAATTAAATAAGAAAGGGATAGGGAATATACATTACAGTCCCACCTAATCTTAGGTACTAAAGTTATAAAATATACCTAGTTGTTTTAACTTAGTAAATATACCCGATTTGGTTTTCACTTGGTAAATATATCATCCTCGATAACATTTTATTTCCTCCATTATTGTTGTACCATCTCTATTTTCTTTCCGTTATTATCGTTTATTACTTCACCCCAGTGAACATTACTTTTTTCCACTGTCACGAAGATCTAAGATAATCAATATTCTTGCTTCTTATCAAAACTATCGCGTCGATCTTGAATCTACATCTCCAATTGTTAATCGTGAATATTCACTTTTCCCAAATAAGAAAACCTATTTGATTTGAAGCCTTTTAGTTGCCGAATATATTTTGAAAGGAAACGGCGAAGATTACCTCCAAAAGAGATCCGAAATAGAAATTACAAAATAATATGTCAAAATTAAAACGTCTTAAATATTGGGAACTAGGTGAGACCCGTATACTACACATATTCACTAAAAATAGTTATATTTGAAGATATTAATATTAAGTATTTTTTTAAAGAAAATGTTAAATATCAAGATGTAAATATTAAGTATTTTTTAAAGTAAAATTTCAAAATAAATACAAACAAAATGATAAATAAATAAATAATTCAATTTATATTAATAAAACAAACTACAGATAAATAATTATGTTTTGGCCATATAATCTTTTTTTTAGTTTTATTCATGAAAAACAACAAAGTTTGATTATTTTTCCTAAATAGATTATTTTGGCCTAAAATAACAATGAACTTTGAAAGAAACATGTCAATTTAAATTATGTACATCGAAGGAAACATATTAAATTTTGAAAGGATAAAGAAACAATTTAATGACACATTAATTATTTTATATAACCTAAAAATTAGAATAGTTAATTAAGAAAATTGAAAACTACCACAAAATGACAAATGAAAATTAAATTTTAAGAATTAACCATAAAATGACATGTGACAAAATAAATGAGAATGTAACAAATAACAGAAATGTTTTTAATTTACTAGAATAAATCGTATTATAAAATTAGTGGTCACTTCTTTCATATTAATCAAAATGACAATCAATTTGCTAAATAATATACATTGATCATTCATTTACACTGTATATTATTTTATTCATATATCATAATCTTGATCGATTATACAACACTGGAGAGGGTAGCAATGGCGTATGGAGGGATGACTGTAGCACCTGGTTCTTGGTAGGTATTCTTATATTTAATTCTTTTAATGATTTGCAATTTTGGCCTTGGACTCGGCGAGTCGAAGGACTGACTCGCCGAGTAGAAGCGGGATGAGACGCGGAGTTTAAGTTGTGGACTCAGCGAGTCGGGTCCCGGACTCGGCGAGTAGCCGCTGTCTGGACAAAAACCCTAATCCAGGGGTTTGCACCCTATTTAAATTACCTTATGCAACCTCCATCACTCCTTTATGCTCCCAAACACCCCTCACTGAAACCCTATCCGTTTTTGAAGCAATCTAAGCCTTGTTGATGGATTTTGGTGTTTGTGATCTTAAGAAGGAAGGAGAGAAGCTTGAGGAAGGAAGTAGAGATCAAGGGAACCTGAGTTTGTGCACCTTTTTCAGCTCATTGAAGGTAAAAAGCTGTGACCTTGCTCATTCATTTGTTAGATCCCTCTTTGGGGAGGTTTAGGGCTTTTATGAGCCATTTTTGGTGGCCAACCATGTTTGCAAACATGGTTGGGGGTTTAAGCTTCTGAATCACATCATGAAAGGAGTCACTAGGCAGATTTGGGTTGCTTTTGCACCCATGGAAGGTCCCATGTGCCATACGAGCTTGTTTTATGTCAGTTTGAGCTCAAAGTCCCATGCAAGCACGTAAAGTTTGTAACTTTACGTGCTAGATCGATTGTAGAAGCTTGGATCTATCTTTTGATCAAAGGATGTTCATCAGAAAACAAGGATTTAGGGAATGGACGTGACCAACTCGACGAGTCCATTCTTGGACTCGGCGAGTCTAGGGGGTTTTGTCCCATTCTGTTGAGGGTCGAAAGGACCTAGTTGAGCGTGGAAAGGTTTAAGGGGGTCTCCGGGGAGTGACCCAACATTCTGGACTAAGCTATTTATCTGAAAGTTCATGGGACTCGACGAGTGCACAAAGGTGCTCGGCGAGTCCAAGGCAATCTTCATAGAAATCGACGAGTTGTTCATACAACTCGGCGAGTCGAGGACATAACGTGTTCATCGGATGAAGATTAACTCGACGAGTAGTTCATACAACTCGGCAAGTCGGATGAAGGACCATTGGGTATCAGTTAGGAAGTGAACTCGTCGAGTCAATGCCTAACTCGACGAGTAGAGACGGGAGTAAGGTCAATCGACTGGAGATGGACTCGGCGAGTTGGTAAGCCAACTCGGCGGGCCGGGTCAACTGGAAGTTGACTTTGACTTTGACTTGACTTTGGTTTGGAATCGGTCAGGGGTAAAATAGTCATTTTACCCTGGGAATAGTATCAATGTCTGATTAAGTGTTTTATGGAAATATAGCCGGGGGATCACCGGAGCAGCTGTCAGACATTCGCGGATCAGTTTTTCAGCAGCCAGCCTTTTGAGGTGAGTTACCTTCCAGTAGGGGTGGGTCTAAGGCCAGAATGCCGGCCCACCAAGTAGGAGTAATTTAGAAGATGATTGTCTTTGTGATAATTATCTTGGTATGGATACGTGTTTGGTTAAAAGATATATCTGTATGATATGTTACATGTATGATAGGGATAGTTTTCCCCTGACAGTGGTCCTTAAGACCGAAGGGTAGTTCAATACTCGGATATGCCTGGTTGTATGCTTATTCCTTGTTTTTGTATGCTAGTAGTAGGGGGTGGAATAGACCCCAGTTACCGGTTGAAAGATACCGATGATGATTACCGGTTGTAAGATACCGATGATGACTACCGGTTATAAGATACCGATGATGACTACCGGTTGAAAGATACCGATGATGATTAACGGTTGAAAGATACCGATGATATTGTATGGTATGTGGTATGATGGGGGAACTCACTAAGCTTTGTGCTTACGGTTTTAGTTTTCGGTTTCTGGTACCTCTTCGTCTAAGGGGAAGGAGCCGGAGGCGTAGCATGACATCACACACACATATGATTTTCCACATGAAGTTTTCTGGGATTGTACTATGATATGATATTTGTTTATGACGTGGGTTTTGAACATGATACATTGTTTTATGAAATGACGTGTTGGAACAGTATTTTCTAATGAATGCTTTTATGAAATAAATAATTAAAATGAAATTTTTGGGCTTAAATTTTGGGATGCTACAATGACGGTGTGACGGTTTTTTCTCCCTTGATCGTAAATAAGTTAGAACTTAGAACTGATGTGTTTGGCAACCAGTGGCAGATGCAGCCCGGAAGTCAAGTGGGATGCACAGTTGACCATAGATACCGTTGACCGTTTCTTCCTCATGAGTCTTAAGTCTTTTTCTGCCTTTGTGGTTTATTCCAACTAGTATAGCCAGAGACTTCTGTCACAAAAGGATCACCCAACCCTTTTTATTTTGTTTAGGTGGAATAAAGCTAGGTTGGAGAATTTCAATTGAAGATGGTCCTTGTGTTGATTTTCTGATTTTTACATATATTTTCATTGCCCCATGTTATTCTGTTAAACAATATGATAATCATTAAACAAGAATATAAAACTAGCATAAAAATACCCCTTAAACTAAACAACATGAAACCAGAAACAAGAAAATAGATAGCCTCTAAATTAAACTCTCTATCACAAAAAACACAGAACAATATAGAATGGTTCACTCATAAAATTAAAATAGGG
Organism: Lactuca serriola; assembly: GCF_051521515.1. Taxonomy (NCBI): domain Eukaryota; kingdom Viridiplantae; phylum Streptophyta; class Magnoliopsida; order Asterales; family Asteraceae; genus Lactuca; species Lactuca serriola. The sequence goes on along the minus strand of NC_136411.1, from coordinate 126,458,589 downwards.
CAAACCGAAGAGTCAATATGTCAATCAAACTCGACCTATTCAAGATTTGGTCATTTTCACTTTCGATAATACCCTCTAATCAAATAGATAAAACATATATCTTCTTATCTAATATACCATTTGGACTTTATATATATTTCAAACAGAGTTAACAGAGGTCCTATACAACATCCTTAAACAAAGTCAATACAAAGCACTAAATTAGAAAACACCATTAAAAAAACATTTAAAGAAAATTATTCTTTTCAATCTCTGCTAAGCTTAGTTCGTTTCCCTTGTTGGAAAATTTAGTATAAATATTTTTATTTTTACTAACTTTGGACATATATAATTATATACATATGTTGTATATATAACTAACTCTAAGTGGGTTTGTGTTATCCTCCACAAGAACTTCGAAACGATACATTATATGTCCAAAATGGAGTATATGTGAATGAGATATCAATACTCAAAGAAGGATATTTGATAAATTTTTTAGCAAAAAGGGATGAATGTGGGAATGAGTCCCACATTAGTAGAAAGACCAAACTCAACAAGGTTTATAAGCTTGAATGTATGTAAGACTTACAAGCTTGTGTCTATGGTTGGTGCAAATCTTGGATTTTGTAGACCATAAACACTGAAATCATGTATGGACACGAATGCAGCTCCGAAAAATCGGGCTCGCGCTACCCTCATTTTTGCTAAACTTGACAGTTTTGGTCCCTACTTTAAATTCTATAACGGATGCATTAATTACGTAATTAATGACATTTATTGGCATTAAACGCTCAATCAATCATTGATTTGTTTCCATTACACGATTCAAGTATAAAAGGAGACCTTTACCATCTCATTCAACACACGAATGAAAACACTCTTCTTTCCCCTCCTTCTCTGTACTCCTGCTTTCGACGACTCTTTCAGGCAAGTGAAATATTCGGCAGTATACCACTGTTGAGGTTGTTGTACTCTGGGAACAAATGACGAATCTGTTTAAGGGAATCGAGTCCAACTCGAGCCTCAGCCACCACGTTTTGCTATTAATATTTTCTTTACATGAAACTTTCAAGAGGAAAATGAAGTCTTTACACTAACAGTCTTAAACATATTTTATTCTTTATTCTAAACCTTTCGTTTTTTGTTCTTTTATTCTAAATCGATTTTGTATCGACTTTTTCCTGTAATCTATTTAACTGTGGTTATGACTCTTTTAGAATGTCCGGAACTCCCGTTGCTACTGGAACTCCTGCTTCTGGTGCTACCCCTGTTGTGAACCCAAATGCACCGGTTCTAAACATCATGGCTAATCATGCTGAGAGACCTGAAAATTTTTATGGTCTGAATTTCAAGAGGTGGTAGCAGAAGACGCTATTCTAATTGACCACCTTGAACCTGACTCGGTTCTTAATAGAAACTGCTCCTGTAATTGTTGAAGGGCAGGCTAATGCTCAAACTATGAATGCCGTGGATGCATGGAAGCATTCAGAATTTCTATGCCGCAACTATGTGTTGAATGGGCTAACTGATGCACTTTACTATGTTTATTGTAAAGTTGCAACTGCTAAGGAACTATGAGAGTCTTTGGAAAGGAAGTATAAGACAGAAGATGCTGGAACTAAGAAGCATGTTGTTGCTAAGTTCTTGGAATACAAAATGGTTGACTCAAAATCTGTTATGAGTCAAGTCCAAGACCTTCAGGTCATCATACATGATAACAATGCAGAAGGGATGGATCTTAATGAGTCATTCCAAGTTGCATCAATGGTTGAAAAGCTTCCTCCTGGTTGGATAGACTTCAAAAATTACCTTAAGCATAAGCGAAAGGAGATGTCTGTGGAGGAACTGGTGGTACGTCTTTGCATTGAAGAAGAAAATTGAATGGCCTTGAAGAAAGGCAGTGAAGTTGAATCTTCTAAGGTTCATATGGTGGAATCTGGTCAAACTTCCAAGAGCAAAAGCAAGGGACCTCACAAAGGGAAAGCTAAGGGCAAAAACCTAGGCCCCAAGGCAGGAACTTTCGAGAAGAAGTTCAACTGTTACAACTGTGGCCAACCGAGTCATAAGGATTCGGAGTGCCCGTAACGTAAGAGGGAAAACCATCAAGCAAACATGGTGAATGATAACATGGAGTTGGTGGCCATGATAACTGATTTCACAACTATGGTTTCTGAAGTGGATCTCATGAATACAAATTCAAAGGAGTGGTGGATTGACACGGGGGATACTCGTCATGTGTGTCATGACAAGAGTGTTTTCAACACCTACAAAGAACTTGAAGATGGTGAAAAGCTCTACACGGGAAATGCAGCTACCATGGATATCAAAGGTGTTGGTGATGTCATTCTAAAAATGACTTCGGGGAAAGAAGTGAAGCTTAGGGATGTTTTATATGTTCCTGAACTTCGTAAGAATCTAGTGTTGGGTGGTTTGTTGAACCAATTTGGTTTTAAGCTAGTGTTTGAGTCGGACAAGTTTGTTTTGTCCAAAAATGGTATGTTTGTGGGAAAAGGATATGCCTTGAATGGCATGTTCAAATTGAATGTAATGGTGACAAACAAAATGAACAATACAAGTTCTAGTTCTACTTATTTTCTTTAGTGTTCAAATGTTTGGCATGGTCGCTTAGGACATGTAAATTAGAATTCTATTAAGCGATTAATTAAACTAGAATACATACCAAAACTTGTTATTGACTCAAATCACAAATGCTACATGTGTAAAAGCCAAAAAAACTAGATTATCTTTCCAAACAATCAAAAGAAACACCGAACCTCTTGATTTAATTCACACTGATGTGTGTGATCTAAATTTAATTCTTACTCAAGGTGGGAACAAATAGTTCATTACATTCATCAATGATAGCATAAAATATTGCTACATATATTTACTTAAGAGTAAAGATGAAGCAATAGTCAAGTTTGTCTTGTATAAAAATGAAGTTGAGAATCAACTCAACAAAAGAATTAAAGTGGTTAGAAGTGATAGGGGTGGAGAATATGTTTCTCCCTATGCTGAACTTTTGTGCGAAAAATGGAATTCGTCATGAATTCACATCATCCTATTCACCTCAACCCAATGGAATTGCTGAAAGAAAGAACCGTACCTTGAAAGAAATGGTCAATGCCATGATAATTAGTTCGGGTGTAAACCAATCAATGTGGGGGGAAGCTATTTTGTCGGCTAACTATCTTCTAAATAAGATACCTCGCAAAGAAAAGAATGAAACACCGTATGAAATTTGGATGAGAAGAAAGCCATCATATAAGTACTTACGAGTGTGGGGGTGCCTAGCTAAAGTTGTTGTAGCACCACCTAAGGTACAAAATTTAGGTCCTAAAACAGTATATTGTGTATTCATTATGTATGCACAAAGTAGTAGTGCTTATCGATTCCTTGTGCATGATTCTAAGAATCCTGAAAAACACAAGAACACCATAATGGAATCAAGGAATGCTTCATTCTATGAAGATGTATTTCCTTTTTTGAACAAGGAAGTTGAAAGCCTATCTTTACCAAACAACGAAGCTATTCGAGAGGAAGAACGAGCTCAATCCGAGGAAGAAGAGATAGAACTCAGAAGAAGTAAGAGGGCTAGAGTTGAAAAATCATTTGGTGATGATTTATACACCTATGTGGTGGAAAGTGAACCTAAAACCTACCAAGAGGCGGTTACTTCTTCTGAGGAACCTCAATGGAAAGAAGCCATCAAAAATAAGGTAGAATCTATCTTACAAAATCATACGTGGGAAATAGTGGATCTACCTCCAGGTAGCAAGCTACTGGGTTACCGATGGATTTTTAAAAGAAAGATGAAACCCGATGGCAGTATTGATAAATACAAGGCAAGACTAGTAATCAAAGGTTATAGACAAAAGGAAGGTCTAGATTACTTTGATACGTATTCACCCGTAACGCGAATAACATCCATTAGATTAGTTCTTGCCATTGCAACTATTAGAAACCTGAAGTTCATCAAATGGATGTGAAAACTGCTTTCCTAAATGGGGAGTTGGAAGAAGAAATTTATATGGAGCAACCTGAGGGTTTCATTTCCTCGGGACAGGAGAACAAGGTTTGTAAACTTGTTAAGTCTCTATATGGATTAAAACAAACTCCGAAACAATGACATCAAAAGTTTGATCAAGTCATGATGGAAAGTGGCTTTAGAATCAATGAGTGTGATATTCGTGACTGAATCTGAATTTATCGCCTTAGATATTCATGTTGGAGAGGCGGAGCGGCTACGTCAATTTGTAGAGGACATTCCTAAATGGCCTAAGCCGGTAACGACCATATGTATACATTATGATAACCAATCGACAATTGGTAGAGCTCAAAGTACAATGTACAATGGGAAATCAAGGCACATTAGACGTAGACATAAAACGATACAACAACTAATCTCTACGGGGGTTATCACTGTTGACTGGATAAAGTCAAATGATAACATTGTGGATCCGCTTACAAAAGGCTTGAGTAAAGATGTAGTTTATAAGTCATCAAGAGGAATGGGACTAAAGCCCATGAATGAATAAATACATACGAAGGAAACCTTACCCAGAAGACTGGATATCCCAAGATTTGGGTTCAAAAGGATAACCTAATTGTATGAGTGAGGTAAGTCACTGTGGGGGAGAGTTAACACTACTTCCTAGTCCATTACTATACATAGTGACAAAATTAGGCTAAACATATGGTTTTTAATAAGTCTTGGAATCACCTATGCGAGAGAGAAATGGGGTCGCTTCGAAGGGAATTATAGGGGCACAATTCCTAAAGCTCTTGCAGAACCAAGTTAGTGTTCATGACCAAAACGAACACGTCTATGAGGATATGACCTTGTCAGGGAGAGTCCTATGAGAATTACATTGTCGTCTACATAAATGGCAGCTTGGTTTAAAGACATCGAGATCTACTAACTGCTAGGAGATTAAGTGCAATTTCTTAAGGGAGGGTTCAAAGGGTAATACCTACCTATTCTATGCAGGATTCAAATGTTGAAAATTTCGTTTGGAAATTGGATGTACAGAGATCGATCTCCATTCATGTGGGGGATTGTTGGAAAATTTAGTATAAATATTTATATTTTTACTAACTTTGGACATACATAATTATATACATATGTTGTATATATAACTAACTCTAAGTAGGTTTGTGTTCTCTTCCATGAGAACTTCGAAACGATACATTATGTGTTGAAAATGGAGTATATGTGAATGAGATATCGATAATCAAAGAAGGGTATTTGATAATAAATTTAGCAAAAAGGGATGAATGTGGGAATGAGTCCTACATTGGTAGAAAGACCAAACTCAACAAGGTTTATAAGCTTGAATGCATGTAAGACTTACAAGCTTGTGTCTATGGTTTTACTACAATTCCTACCCGCGTGCAGGGGGTGCAAATCTTGGATTTCGTAGACCAAAAACATCGAACTCATGCATGGGCGCGACCTACGGACACGAATGCAGCTCCGAAAACTCGGGCTCGCGCTACCCTCATTTTTGCTAAACTTGACAGTTTTGGTCCCTATTTTGAATTTTATAACGGATGCATTAATTACGTAAGTAATGACATTTATTGGCATTAAACGCTCAATCAATCATTGATTTGTTTCCATTACACGATTCAAGTATAAAAAGAGACCTTTACCATGTCATTCAACACACAAATGAAAACACTCTTATTTCTCCTCCTTCTCTGTACTTTGCTTCCGACGACTCTTTCAGGCAACTGAAATATCCGGCAATACACCACTGTTAAGGTTGTTGTACCCTGGGAACAGACGGCGAATCTGTTTAAGGGATTCGAGTCTAACTCGAGCCTCAGCCACAACGTTTTGCTACTAATCTTTTCTTTACAGGAAACTTTCAAGAGGAAAACAAAGTCTTTACACTAACATCCTTGTCCCAGATAACCATCAAAAGCAAACCAAGCCAAAGTAACAAATCCATAACACAAATTAATCTTTTAGGAGTGTTAAATAAAAATAAAATCAGTTTACAAATCAAAAATCCCAAATCAGAATTCATAAACCATTCTAATCAGTTCATCAAATAAAACCCACTTGGAAAAATCAAACTAAATAAGGGAATAAACTTACAATGATGGTGGCGACGAAATCAGACAATGGTGGTCCGTTTGCATGCGATGGTAGATGGTGTTGCTCAGCTGGTAGTGAGCAAAGTCCGTCACTGCGTTGGCAGCGCTGCAACGGTGTTGTGCAGCAGTGATAAGTTTCGGTGATTGTAGACGATGCCGGCAGCTATGGAGTACTAAATTTTGGTCGCTGTCGAGTGTTTAATTCTATCACTGACTAAGTGCATTTGGTGACTCAAGGCATTTGGTATTCTAGGTCAAAACTCTAAAGAAAGAAGTGAAAATTTGGGTGTGAAAAAAATTAGAAGAGTGAGAAGTAAGGATGAGTGGGAGTAGTGGGGACCAATATATTGTGAGTGGGGACCATAAGCTGATTTTTTTTTAAATATGTATTCCTGGTGGGGCCCACTTTTAAGTGGGTTCCATGCACCCCCTTTCCGTACATTGTATCTGCCACTGACGACACGTACTGTCTACACCGCCGTCTGCCGCCCGTAGGAATCTCCGACAATGGAAACAAATTACTCAACATGACATAGGAATATAATTAATTAATGTTTTGTATACACAGATGCTCACTCATGGTGTAATGATTTCATAAATGCAAACCCTAAAACTATTCAGATGCTTTAAAAGGGACGTAGATATCTGTTTGATTGACTTACGTGAGAAAATGCACCAACCAAACCCTAAAACTATTCTTCACATTTTCATTGTTTATCTTCTTGTTCGTTGCATTTAAAGCCTTGAAGAGGAGAAATGTCATTTCCTTTGCTTCCTTGACGTCGCTGTTGTTGCGGTGGAGAATCTCACGAAATTTCCACTGCCTTGACGAATTACTCTTCTTACTCCTTTCAGTTGACCTTGGCTTCGGATTCCAAACGCAAACGCTTCCCAGAGTAACTCCGTCGAGGTTTTCCGCCTCCAGTGAGGACCAATCCACAAAATCGCTCTCTTCACTGAAAAGCTTTCTTAGAGGAAGCCTTACCATCAGAGACGGCTTACAGTCAGTCTCCGACGAACCATTGACAACCTTAATCAAATTAGGATCAATGTCCAACAATAAAATTGTATCAAATAAAGGGTACCGAGGCCATGTATGACCCTGCGAGAAGATCTCATCAGCTAAAATTGAAGATGAATTAACGTCCGTACAAACAACAGCAAACTCAAACTCATCGTCATCACAATTCTTGTCGCCCTTCAGTTTTTGTGGAGGAGTGTTAGTATCAGCTCTTTCGTCGACAAAAGAAAAACAAATGGACACAATGGGAAGGGTTAAAAATCAAGTGGGTGGGACCTATATTTAATAAATATATATTTTTTAACAAGTTAGAAATAATTAAAATAGTAAATAAGGGCATATTGGTCTTTTTTAGTCAATTAGGGACCAAGCGTGTAACAAAACTAAAGTATAAGGATTGTCCAAGTTAAAAAAATAAGTTATGGACCAAACATGAAAATTACTCTAAACCACATGGACCATTCATGTAATTTACTCTTTAAAACATGTATTTTTATCATATCTTATGGTATTAAATTATATTTTAAAATTTTGGTTCCAAACAACACAAAAACATTTGAAAAATGTTTATACAATCCTAGGTTACAACTTCATATCAAGCACCAATCATAGTGAAACAAATCATAGTTACAAAAACTAAAAACTAAGATCAAAAGTAGGAAATGCAACTACGAAGTTTCACTAGATCTGTTATAAGTATAGTTATTATCTTCTAATCACTTTCTTAAATCGTCCTTTTATTAGAACTAAATTCTTCTAAGTCTATGCATCTGTACCAAAAATACATGACATCGAAAAATAATATGAGATAAAAGTGTCGTGTAAGCTATATGAGTTTTACACATAATTTATTATCAAAACATCTGATAAACACTTTTTATTCCAATCACATTTCATGCAATGTAATATATATTCAATAGATCATCACAAACCAAGATAAAACCTTATAGACCTTCTCATATCATGGCTCTATATTGACATACAATCACTCAATTATATACTGATATAAAAACCTTAAGGTTAATCATAAAACTAACACCGTATCGACCTTACCAAAACAGAAAGAACAAACCAATCTATTAAGGTATCACTAGACATCTACTTCCTGAAAGGAGGTACCATCACAGTAAAGTTTTCCTTTATCCCATTCTTGGGATATTATGTTGTCCAAAGACTACTTTATACTATGTAATCATACTTAATGTATGCATGATTACCACTTTTTTATGTAAGTCCATCATATACATAAAAGTCATGAAATGCACATAACAACTATAGTTTGTTAATGGAAATATGTGTTTGTTTATGTTATTGCTTGGTGTAGAAAGAAAATAACATTTGGTTACATTTGAAGGCTTAGCACGCTACGAGCAACGAATCCGTATAAAGGAAGTTGCATTTCAGACATCATCCTAATATCCGAAATATATGACGGTGGCACGGATGGTGTATCACACTCCGTTCAACAATTATCAGACTAAGAATAAGGTGTTGTTTGTTTTTTCTAGAAAACTACTTCTGACCACTTATTGTTGCGTCGCACAACACACACGCAACACTTGGCCCTTCGCAGCTGTTTGTTTTTTCAGAAGACTTCTGACTTAAAAATTGTTGCGTGTGTGCTGTGTGGCTCAACACTTGACCCTCTGCTTCAAACCTCTTCACACCTTACTTTAAGTTATTGCAGCAGTCTACAGAGGTTAAAAAATAAACATACTTTTTATTACATGTTGCAGCCATTTGGTGTCCTTCTTCTGCTACAGAGGGTTCCAGAGGTGGTCCGCAGACTTCAGGCATTTTCGCTTCAAAAAAACAAAAGACACCTAACACTAAGACAATCGAAGATGACAACACTTTGGCGAACCAATTTTTTTTATCCCATTTTCCTTTTATGTTATTGTATTTTTACATCTTTAAAAAAGTTTATATTTAAATAGAAAAAGGAAAAAACATCATTTTTAGTCCTTGTGCTTTCCCACATCTGAAGTTTAGTCTCTAAGTATCAAAATTTTCACAGATGGTCCATGTGCTTTCAAATCTTTTGATGATTGGTCCTTAAGCCTCACTCCGTCAACTAAAAGAAGGTCATTTCTATCATTTCACTACCGCAGGAACCATTTATGAAGTTTTGTCTTATTTAATATATATATATATATATATATATATATATATATATATATAATTATTTAATATATAAAGGTCTCTCTCTCTCTCTAGAAGAAAGTCAACCCCCATCCACATCTTCATTCTTCCCTAACCCAGTTTCCCTTTGAAAGCAAGTGTGTGTGTGTGTGTGTTTTCTAAAAATACATTTCATGGAAGAAATCAAAGCTTTACCCACTACCGTAATCAAGAATCCCCCAACTTTGTTAATCTGCCCTAATTCATATCATATCAGTGGCCAACATTCTAGCAAATACATTGTCAATCACATTAGATAGATCCAAAATTAAACCAATCAATAAGATAGCAAATCTATTTTTAATGAAATTAATAGATCAAAATCAATAAGATCAGCACCACCGTAGTTTGGATAAATCATGTCAAATATGCTCAAATCATGGTCTTATCTCCTTTCCACCTCCAAATGTTCCTACACATCGCCTTCACTTGGCCTACCTTCTTCATCCTCTTCATCATTTCAAGGAGAACGAAGCCTGATCAACCCTTTCATCAATCCATACCCATCAACACCCGATTCTTCTTTCGCCATGTCAACTAAAACATCTCGAGATGGAGAAAAAATCGGTGTAGGGAGTACAGAAGGATTAACAGGGCATGGAGAAACTAGATATGTATTCCGTTTGTCATTTCCTTTCTTCCCCTTCCAGTTTTTATTGTTTCGTGGGCCTGTAGGTTTTTAAGAAGACGGAACGAAACCTGAAGGCTTCGTGTTCGTATTCTAGAACATGAGCTACTCTGGTAGCGTTGATGGCCACATCCCGTAACGCCCACCTCGGTTGTTCCACATCCCCTGAGACATGATCGGAAATTACCACCATTGTTAGTTGTATCGGTTCCTGCAACCGGTTCGCAATCCAAAGACAACTCTCCAATGAGATTCACTAGTGGGTTTTTATTTCGGGGGCTAGCTAACTGTGTAGTTCCATGTCAGAGATGCTTTGGTGGCCAAGCTCTACGGTGGTAATGCAGTTTCAATGTTTTTGGAGGTGAGGGAGAAAGACAAATGTAGCGACCCGTTGCCGGTATGATGATTCCATAGTATTTAATTAGAAGTTTGCAAGAGGGACTCGGCGAGTTCATAGCCCGACTCGCCGAGTAGGGGCGGGATTTCGAGCACGTGTTAGTCGGCGACTCAGCGAGTCCATATTCGGGACTCGGCGAGTCTGCCTGCCTGGAAGAAACCCTAAATCCCCGGGTTGCTCACTATTTAATCCACCTTATAGCCCCCATTCTCGCCTCCTTCACCCTCAGAAAGCTGTGAGAAAACCCTAATCCATCCTTGAGTGATCTAAGTGTTCTTGTGTTAAATTTTGAAGGCTTGAAGAAGGAGAAGAAGAAAGGAGCAAGGAGAAGAGGTGTAGAGCAAAGATTCAAGGGCAAATCAGAGTTCTTTGAGGTATTCTTCGGATTCCCTCCTGTTTTATGCTTTAAACCTCCATTAGAACTCTTCTAGATCTAGTTTGATGCTTTTCTCAAGCCTTATGATTGTATGGATACCCTATTATGTCGAGATATCCTTAGATCTGTTCATTTAGGAGTTGTAGAGCCCAGATCTATTGTCTTTATGGAGCTATTTTGCATGATAACCCTAGATCTACCCTTTTAAGTGCCTTTTTAGCCTTTATCTCCTTTTTCATGTGTTTGTACACGTAAAGTTGGAAACTTTACGTGGTGAATCAACTTATTGGACTCAGATCTATCATTTGTATGCAATGGTTTCAAGCAGAATCGAGTTTAGAGTAGATGCATGGATGTGACTCGGCGAGTCAAGTCGCGAGTCCCGTTTTTCCCCTTTTTGAGTATTGTCGAGTGGAAGCCGTGAGTAGTAGAGTGGACTTAGTGAGTTGGAGAGCAGACTCAGTAATGGAGGGACTCGACGAGTTGTTCATACAACTCGGCGAGTCCAAGGCAATCTTCTTTAGCTCAAGAACAGCTCGTCGAGTTGTTCATATGACTCGGCGAGTCGGATGCAGATTGTATGAGTTTTTGGATCGAGAGAGTACTCGTCGAGTCGATGCCATACTCGACGAGTAGCAGCGAGTAGGGTTGAGAAGTGAGAATAGGGACTCGGCGAGTTGGCGGCCCAACTCGGCGAGTTAGGTCAACTATGGGTTGACTTTGACCGGGAGAGTTGACTTTGACCAAGGGTAAAAGAGTCATTTTACCCTAGTGCAGTGTTTAGTATTTGATTGAGTGTGTTTATGGCCTTGTAGCCGGGGAGATACCGGAGCAGCAGCAGTTAGCTTCCAGAGCCATTCACGCAGCAGCCAGTTTACGAGGTGAGTCTCCTTTCAGTAGGAACGGGTCTACGGCCACAATGCCGGCCCGTTGAGTTAGCAGTAGTCCCGGACTTTGGTCCGATGCAGTTGTTAGAGTGCTTGATGTCTTTGTGATTCAAGCATGTTTGTGTTATGTGTTCCGGACTCTGTTCCGATGCAGTATGCAGTATATGTGATTATAATAATTGATATGTGTTATGTTATGCTATGATCAGCCAGTTCCAGACTTCAGTCCGATGCAGGGGACAAGGTCCCAGTCAATTCCGGACTTCGGTCCGATGCAGCTAGTTCCGGACTTCGGTCCGATGCAGTCAGTTGCGGACTTCGTTCCGATGCAGTTAGTTCCGGACTCTGGTCCGATGCAGGGGACAAGGTCCCAGTCAGTTCCGGACTTCGGTCCGATGCAGCTAGTTCCAGACTTCGGTCTGATGCAGTGGGCAAGGCCCAGTATGTGCTTTATATGTATTGTATGGTATGTGGTAGTTTGGGGGAGCTCACTAAGCTTCGTGCTTACAGTTTCAGTTTTGGTTTCAGGTACTTCCGCAAGCAAAGGGAAGAGCTCAGGATGATGGCATCGCACACACCACAGCTACAGTTTTTATCCTAGGAGTTGATCAGCTATCTTAGATATGTTTTGATACAGTCGTGACACTGTTTCTCATTTGTATTTTAGTATGGTTTTGAGATTTGCAACACATGATTTTATTATGATATACTTTGTTTTATGATTTTTGGTTATATTAAAATGAAATTTTCGGGTCGTATTTTTGGGTCGTTTCAAGTTGGTATCAGAGCCCTGGTTTGAGGGATTCGGATACATCTCCGGGTGCATCTGAACTCAAACTAAGGGAAAGATAAAAAGATTTTCAAAAAGAAAAATGTTTTCAAATGAAATTTTGAAAAGCACTTAGAAAGAAAAGAATTTTTAAACAAGATAAGGGTGTGGTGCATGCGATCAGCCGAGCTCAAGTAAGTACTCCCAAATTACCAATACAAGTTTTATTATTATGATTAATTGTTCCAGTTTTAGTAGAACAACATGCTAGTATAGGACTAAGGATCTAGGAGGATGCCTTATGTGCCTGCTATATGTGTTACAACTTTATGAGAATTGCATGCTAGTATTGAGTAGACAGTAGTAGGATAGCCTGTTTAGGTTATGCCTGGTAGCGTGAGCTTAGCCTTGTATGCTAGAGTAGCTTCTTGTTATGAGAATAGTTTGCCTAAGTATGTTTCCCTTATCCGAATGCTGCTTGCTTTGTGCCTTGTGGGACTCTAAGTGGTGGGAGTTAGCCATTGGGTGAATACGTCACATCACATGTGATCAGGGTTGAATAATCTCAGAGTGCTGGATTTGGCCCTATTGCGCAACTCTCGTTTGAGTCCAACCGTTATAGGGACGAGTCTTTTACTCGAAGGATTATCCGAGCCTCATTGCATGTGATGGTATTCAGGTGGTGGCTAATTAGCATTACAAGGAGGCCTTCAGCAGCTGAGGACTGGTTTGAGTGGAGTCAGAGATTTCCCTAGGGCAAGCCTAGGATGAGAGTAGCAGAGATCAGTAGTAGTAGAAGTGACTTGGTGGAGTCAAGGCAGTTCTTGAGGAAAGTACGGATAGATGTGGAAGGTAGTATGGGCCCGTACTACTGAAAGTAGAGGATCCGTACTCGAATCAAGGAAGGCCGAGACAAGACCAGGAAGCTAGTAGTAGTATCAATAATCCCTTGAGATATTTCAGTTTTCTGATATTGCTATGATGTGTTTCAGAATGGTGGTTTTGCGTCCAAGGATAGCAGCCGGCAGTGGAGGTGCCGGGGAGGGATCAGGATCAGGCTCGGGGAACGAGCACATGGATGAGCAGACCAGAGAGTTTCTTTCTTCAGAGATTACTCGTATCATTTTAGAGCAGACTCCTGTGATCTTCGGTTCGATCAAGGAGGGTATCCTAGAGTTGATAGATGAGAGATTGGGCACCTTCCGTGCCGAGGTGGCGGCCATGATGGGGTCGCACACACTTACCTTCAGGGAGTTCAGGGCATGTGGAGCTCCAGACTATCATGGGGCGCGGGACCCCATAACGAGTACTAGACGGTTGGCGGATGTGGCCAACGCATTCCGCACTAGCAGGTGTCCCGAGGGGGACAAGGTCAGATTGGTGTCCTGTCTTCTGAAGGACAGGGCACGGGATTGGTGGGAGGAGGTCGGACATACCATTGGAGATGATGCAGCATTGGATGCCATGACCTGGGCTGATTTCTCTACCAGGTTCAGGGCGGAGTTTGCACCAGTTATTGAGGTGCAGCAGCTAGCCAGAGAGTTTCAGGACCTCACCCAGACTACAGAGACCGTGGCGGAGATCACCGCCAAGTTTAGGGAGAGGGCTCTCCTCGTTCCTCAGTATGCGGCCGATGAGGAAATGAAGAAGGCCCGTTATCATGAGATGTTGCGGAGCGATATCCGCCAGTTTGTGAGCCGGTCCAGCTGTAAAACGCTGGATGACATGATTGCTAGGGCTCGGGAGAGGGAGATTGATCTCGAGATGGAGAAGAAGAGGAAACCGGAGGCGGTTTCGGGTTCAGGCAGTTCGGGCAAAAAGCCCAAGGTTTCTGATCACAGGTCCAGGAGTTAGCAGAGCCACGGTCGATGTGGCAAGTGTGGGATATTGCACGAGGGGGTGTGCAAGGCAGGGAGTTCCGGTTGCTACAAGTGCGGTCGGACTGGGCATTTGAGCAGGGATTGTACGGCCCCTGCTACTGCCGTTGCAGCATCAGATCTGATTTGCTTTCAGTGCAATCAGAGGGGACATAAAAAGTCCCAGTGTCCGAGTTTAGCTGCAGCAGGGAAGGTGGCTGCACCTGCCCCTGCTACTTTGAGGATTAAAGACGGCCGGCAGGGCCGAGCCGAGGCGCCAGTGGCAAAGAGTAGGGCATTTCAGATGACAGCAGAGGAGGCGCGAGCGACTCCTGATGTGGTGACGGGTATGTATCTTCCCTTCATCTCTTTATTTTATTGTTTGATTATTGCTTATGATTGTATGTTTTATATAGGGTCGTTCTCTGTGAATGGCATTTCTGCTATGATATTATTCGATTTGGGGGCTACCCGATCATTCGCATCGCCTGCGCTTAGCAAGAGATTTAGCAGAGCTCCAGGGGAGCTGGATTGTCCATTAGAGGTTGAGATAGCAGATGACAGGACCGTGAGGGTCGGCAGAGTGCATAGAGGGTGTTATCTTCAGTTATTTGATGAGCAGTTTTCGGTGGACCTGGTTCCTATTCCCCTGCGAGGGAATAAGGTTATTGTGGGCATGGATTGGCTAAGCCCCAACGGGGCGGTGATTGATTGTGAGCTTCAGTTAGTGAGGGTTCGCACTCCCAGTGGGGGAGAGTTAGTGATTCAGGGCGAGAGGCCACAGCGCGGACCGACCTTTTGTTCCGCCGCAAGGGCGAGGTGTTATTTTCAGCAGGGTTGCGCTGGTTATGTAGCTTACGTCTTGGATGCCCGGGAGAAGGGCAAGACGACAGTTGATGATGTCCCAATAGTGCGAGACTTCCCGGATGTATTTCCCGAGGATTTACCGGGGATACCTCCTGAGAGGCGGGTTGAGTTTAGGATCGACCTGATTCCTGGTGCGGCTCCGATAGCCAAGGCACCGTATCGCCTAGCTCCCCCTAAGATGCAGGAGTTGTCTACGCAGCTGCAGGAGCTGCTAGACAAGGGTTTCATTCGGCCGAGCAATTCGCCTTGGGGAGCGCCGATCCTGTTTGTGAGGAAGAAGGATGGGTCGCATCGTATGTGTATAGATTATCGGGAGTTGAATAAGGTGACGGTGAAGAACCGCTACCCACTTCCGAGGATAGATGATTTGTTTGACCAGCTTCAGGGAGCGTCTTGGTTCTCCAAGATCGATCTACGCTCCGGGTATCATCAGATGCGGGTTAGGGATGAGGATGTGTAGAAGACTGCTTTCAGGACCAGGTATGGTCATTATGAGTTTGTGGTGATGCCATTTGGGCTCACCAATGCCCTAGCCGCGTTCATGGATCTCATGAATCGCGTGTGCAGGCCGATGCTGGATCGGTCAGTGATAGTATTCATAGATGATATCTTGGTATATTCCAAGACGCAGGAGCAGCACGAGGAGCACCTGAGGGAGGTGCTGGAAGTTTTGAGGAGGGAGAGACTTTTCGCAAAGTTCTCCAAGTGTGAGTTCTGGTTGCGCGAGGTGCAGTTCCTTGGTCACCTCGTCAACCAGAAGGGTATTTTGGTGGATCCGGCCAAGATAGAGGCCGTGATGCAGTGGGAGGTCCCGAAGTCTCCATCTGAGATTCGGAGCTTCCTAGGACTGGCAGGGTATTACCGGAGATTCATTCAGGATTTCTCCAAGATAGCAGTGCCGCTCACCCGACTGACCAAGAAGTCGGTGGTATTTTGTTGGGGGCCTGAGCAGCAGGTAGCGTCCGAGACCCTCAGACAGATATTGTGCGAGGCTCCGATCCTTACCTTGCCAGAGGGAGTAGAGGACTTCGTAGTTTACTGTGATGCCTCAATCACAGGTATGGGAGCAGTGTTGATGCAGCGAGGCCATGTGATAGCTTACGCCTCGAGACAGTTGAAGCCTCACGAGGCTAACTATCCTACCCATGATTTAGAGCTGGGGGTGGTAGTGTTTGCCCTCAAGATTTGGAGGCATTATCTTTATGGGGTCCGTTGTACTATCTACACGGATCACAAGAGTTTGAGATACCTTATGGATCAGCCGAGTCTGAACATGAGACAGAGGTGGTGGTTGGATGTGCTAAAGGATTATGATTGTGAGATCCTTTACCATCCAGGGAAGGCCAACGTGGTGGCCGACGCCCTAAGCCGCAAGGTGTCGGCAGCCTCTATCAGAGGTTTGTGTTTGAGGATGACAGTGATTACTCCGTTGTTGGAACGGATCAGGGAGGCTCAGGTTGAGGGCCTCAAGGATGAGAGGCAGAAGTGTGAGAGGATAGTGGGCCGAGCACCTTCGTTTGATTATGGCAGTCGGGGATTGCTGACACTTCATGGGAGAGTGTGGGTACCGTACTGGGGAGGAGTACGGCAGGTGTTGATGGACGAGGCTCATAAGTCTCGATTTTCCATTCACCCAGGGGCGACGAAGATGTATAGAGATTTTCGACCCAATTATTGGTGGCCCTGCATGAAGCGGGATGTCGCTTGGTATGTTGAGAGGTGCCTGACCTGCAGGAAGGTCAAGGCGGAGCACCAGAGGCCTCACGGCAAGTTGCAGCCGTTAGACATTCCCGTGTGGAAATGGGAGGACATCACCATGGATTTTGTCACCAAGCTTCCCAGAACTGCACGAGGAGTGGATTCGATATGGGTAGTAGTGGATTGGTTGACGAAGAGTGCTCATTTTATCCCGATCCAGGAGAGTATATCGGCAGAAAAGTTAGCTGATATCTATGTGCGTGAGATCGTGGCACGTCATGGAGTGTCGGTATCGGTGGTGTCAGACCGAGATGTCCGTTTTACGTCCAGATTCTGGAAGCGGTTTCACGACGAGATGGGTACTCGTCTTCATTTCAGCACCGCTTTCCACCCTCAGACGGACGGACAGAGTGAGAGGACGATTCAGACTCTCGAGGACATGCTTAGGGCATGTGTTCTAGACTTCAGTGGCAGTTGGGATACGTACCTTCCGTTAGCGGAATTTTCGTATAACAACAGTTATCATGCGAGCATTGATCGACCTCCCTTTGAGATGCTTTATGGGAGGAAGTGCAGGACCCCGATTTGTTGGGGCGAGGTAGGTCAGCGAGTCATTGGAAGCACAGAGGTGGTACTCAAGACAACCGAGTTGATCCAGCAGGTCCGTAGTAGACTACAGACTGCGCAGAGTCGGCAGAAGAGTTACGCCGATAGGAAGCGTTCAGACTTGGAGTTCCGGGTGGGTGATATGGTCCTTCTGAAGGTCTCACCTTGGAAGGGTGTTATCAGGTTCCGGAAGAGGGGCAAGTTGGGTCCCAGGTTTATTGGTCCTTACAGGGTTTTGGCCCGGGTGGGTCGGGTTGCTTATCGGTCAGATCTTCCTAAGGAGCTTAGTCAAATCCACAACACTTTCCATGTGTCTCAGTTGAGGAAGTGTTTGGTGGATGAGTCAGCAGTCGTTCCCCTAGAGGATATTCAGGTTGATAGCAGCCTGAATTATATTGAGAGGCCGGTCACGATTCTGGATCGGAAGACAAAGACCTTGAGGAACAAGGAAATTCAGTTAGTGAAGGTGCAGTGGCAGCACCGGAAGGGGTCTGAGTGGACGTGGGAGGCTGAGGAGGAGATGAGAGAGCACTATCCGGAGATATTTGCGGATTCAGCTGTAGCAGACTTCGAGGACGAAGTCTGAGCCAAGTGGGGGAGAATTGTAACGACCCGTTGCCGGTATGATGATTCCATAGTATTTAATTAGAAGTTTGCAAGAGGGGCTCGGCGAGTTCATAGCCCGACTCGCCGAGTAGGGGCGGGATTTCGAGCACGTGTTAGTTGGCGACTCAGCGAGTCCATATTCGGGACTCGGCGAGTCTGCCTGCCTGGAAGAAACCCTAAATCCCCGGGTTGCTCACTATTTAATCCACCTTATAGCCCCCATTCTCGCCTCCTTCACCCTCAGAAAGCTGTGAGAAAACCCTAATCCATCCTTGAGTGATCTAAGTGTTCTTGTGTTAAATTTTGAAGGCTTGAAGAAGGAGAGGAAGAAAGGAGCAAGGAGAAGAGGTGTAGAGCAAAGATTCAAGGGAAAATCAGAGTTCTTTGAGGTATTCTTCGGATTCCCTCCTGTTTTATGCTTTAAACCTCCATTAGAACTCTTCTAGATCTAGTTTGGTGTTTTTCTCAAGCCTTATGATTGTATGGATACCCTATTATGTCGAGATATCCTTAGATCTGTTCATTTAGGAGTTGTAGAGCCCAGATCTATTGTCTTTATGGAGCTATTTTGCATGATAACCCTAGATCTACCCTTTTAAGTACCTTTTTAGCCTTTATCTCCTTTTTCATGTGTTTGTACACGTAAAGTTGGAAACTTTACATGGTGAATCAACTTATTGGACTCAGATCTATCATTTGTATGCAATGGTTTCAAGCAGAATCGAGTTTAGAGTAGATGCATGGATGTGACTCGGCGAGTCGGAAGAACGACTCGGCGAGTCAAGTCGCGAGTCCCGTTTTTCCCCTTTTTGAGTATTGTCGAGTGGAAGCCGTGAGTAGTAGAGTGGACTCAGTGAGTTGGAGAGCAGACTCGGTAATGGAGGGACTCGACGAGTTGTTCATACAACTCGGCGAGTCCAAGGCAATCTTCTTTAGCTCAAGAACAGCTCGTCGAGTTGTTCATATGAATCGGCGAGCCAGATGCAGATTGTCTGAGTTTTTGGATCGAGAGAGTACTCGTCGAGTCGATGCCATACTCGACGAGTAGCAGCAAGTAGGGTTGAGAAGTGAGAATAGGGACTCGGCGAGTTGGTGACCCAACTTGGTGAGTCAGGTCAACTATGGGTTGACTTTGACCGGGAGAGTTGACTTTGACCAAGGGTAAAAGAGTCATTTTACCCTAGTGCAGTGTTTAGTATTTGATTGAGTGTGTTTATGGCCTTGTAGCCGGGGAGATACCGGAGCAGCAACAGTTAGCTTCCAGAGCCATTCACGCAGCAGCGAGTTCACGAGGTGAGTCTCCTTTCAGTAGGAACGGGTCTACGGCCACAATGCCGACCCGTTGAGTTAGCAGTAGTCCCGGACTTTGGTCCGATGCAGTAGTTAGAGTGCTTGATGTCTTTGTGATCCAAGCATGTTTGTGTTATGTGTTCCGGGCTCTATTCCGATGCAGTATGCAGTATATGTGATTATAATAATTGATATGTGTTATGTTATGCTATGATCAGCCAGTTCCAGACTTCAGTCCGATGCATGGGACAAGGTCCCAGTCAGTTCCGGACTTCGGTCCGATGTAGCTAGTTCCGGACTTCGGTCTGATGCAGTCAGTTTTGGACTTCGGTCCGATGCAGTTAGTTCCGGACTCTGGTCCGATGCAGGGGACAAGGTCCCAGTCAGTTCCGGACTTCGGTCCGATGCAGCTAGTTCCAGACTTCGGTCTGATGCAGTGGGCAAGGCCCAGTATGTGCTTTATATGTATTGTATGGTATGTGGTAGTTTGGGGGAGCTCACTAAGCTTCGTGCTTACAGTTTCAGTTTTGGTTTCAGGTACTTCCGCAAGCAAAGGGAAGAGCTCAGGATGATGGCATCGTACACACCACAGCTACAGTTTTTATCCCGGGAGTTGATCAACTATCTTAGATATGTTTTGATACAGTCGTGACACCGTTTCTCATTTGTATTTTAGTATGGTTTTGAGATTTGCAACACATGATTTTATTATGATATACTCTGTTTTATGATTTTTGGTTATATTAAAAATGAAATTTTCGGGTCGTATTTTTGGGTCGTTTCAACAAAGGTGGGTGGGTGGTTTACGGACGCGAGAGGGAGAGGGAGAGAGAGAGAGAGAGAGAGACCCTTTAAAAATTAAATAATATATTTCTTTTTTCTTTTCTTAAATAAGACAACAAGTCATAAATGGTCTATGTGACAGTGAAATGATGGAAATGCCCTCCGAATATAATAATCAAATAATGGTTAATGACCAAAAGCTAACGGATTTAGCAAAAAGGACCAAACATCAAAAGTTTTTAAATCATAGGGACCATTTGTGAAGGCTAAACTTCAAATTTGGGGAAAGCACATGGACAAAAAATGATGTTTTTTTTGCTAAGAAAACATATATCTAGTTGTATTTAAATTGGATTTGCAAAAAGATTTTGGAAAATTGAATAATCTAGTTTGGAAAAAAATGGTTTTTATTGTTCTTAATCCAGTGATATTGGATCTACATTTATGGCCAAAATCCACATAAATTCGAATTGAATTTTAGAAAATATTTTCCATTTTTTTGTTTAAATCCATATAGAATTTAAAAAAATAAAAAAAAATCGAATTGAATAAAATTTGGGATAATAACTTAAAAGGGTAACTTATTTCTAGATTTGTACAAATTAAGTCATTGAAGTTTTTTTGTCCACATTTTCACATTGAACTACTTGAACCGGTCAAAAAAATATCATTATGACCTGCTATCTGAGGTTTTAGTAAGTTTCAGACGTATTTGACAACTACGACGATGCTCCGTTCATCTTCTCCAGTGAAACATTATTTTTCCAGTGGCAAGTGAAAACCCATTTTTTTTTACTGAAATCACACACTTGCAAATCTAGGTTAATGTTCATTTAACACATACACATATTTGTAAAACAAGTTTATCCATGGCAGATCTAGCAAAAAACGAAATTGTTGTAATGATTTTCAATTTCTGAAATAGGGGATGCAATTTCTAATCTAACACACACACACACACACACTCAAATTTGAAGAAGCTCTTAAGAACACGATAAACAAACCCTGATGAACCATACAAAGATTTGAAGAACACAACGAACAAACCCATCAGAAAAAGTCTAAATTCGATTTTTCTTTCAGAAGAACCCACCTGATAGTTGAATTCTTTCCAGATTATGCTCATAAACTCAAACCTTCGGGTAAGTTATTTTTTTTTTCAAAAATTGATTAAAAAGCCCACCTGAAACCCTCGATTTCGAGTTCATTTTCAGAGGATGAAATTGATTCAGTGGTTTCTAAATTCGAACATAGTAAAGATGAATACACATACACACAATAAACATACATGCACATACCTTTGATCTGTTTGAATACGAACTCGATGGTTTTCATGACGGGTTTTGAACACAAATATTGAAATTTTGTCAGACCTTGAAGCTCGATTTTGGGAAAACCTTCACATGTGAGTGTGTTCATCGTCAAGGAACCCAAAACACACAAATTTGATTTCTTCTTTGTTCTTGGAAATCGATTTCAGGGTCTGAAAACCCTAACTCGACTTAGGGTTGTTCTTGAGTTTGATTTTTGGTCTTTGTGTTTGTAGAAAACACAAAGAGAGTAATAGGTATGGTTTTATGTATGTGTTGAAGATCGTGTATGTGTGTGTTCATCTGATCTGGGGTTCTTGAGTTTATGTGTTCATCAAATCTTATTTTGTGTTCATCTGATATTTAAAGAAACAACTTGCAAAAAAAAAAAGATGCAGATGAAGAATGACTTAAAAGAGAGAAAATACGCTTTCACTTGTCGCCGGAATAATATGTTTCGCCGAAAAAGAGTAAATGAGAATCGTCGTGGTTGTCAAATACGTTGGGAAATGACAAAAACTTCGATAGCAGGTCGTAAGTGTAACATCCTGTTTCCTGCCATTTATTAACCATGGACCAGAAGTCGATTGTGTAAGGTTTTGGTCCTTAAGGAGGCAAAGTTTAGTCCTTGTGGAAGGAGGTATTAATAGTTAAAAGATTTTACCCTTTAATTGGGTTCTGGGCCGAAGGGTAAAAAGGGAAAAGTAATAGGTCGGGTCCTTGTATGAAATATTGATTTTTGTTCGATAAGTTTTTAGTCCAAGATATTTAGATAATATTGTAGAGCTCTTCAACACTTTTCAATGGATATAAAGAACTTCGAAAATGGAGCTGGAACGAAGAAGTTACAACCATTTGAAGTTAGGACGATTTTTGGGTTAGCCGCGTACGCAGGGCGTACTAGGGCATCCCTAGTACGTTGGGTGTACCAGGAGTACACAGGCCATACGCGATCAGATCGAAAACCCTATTTTCGTGGTTTGAGCCCTATTTAAGCTCCTTAACTTCCCTAAACCCATTCCATTATCAGCCTCCACCTCTCCACCACCCTCTCTTGAAACCTTAACCCTAGATTGAGTCTTGTGAGCATAAAGAAGGTGCTTTTAAGTGCTTTGGAGTGTTCTTGGTGCACCTTGGAGAAGAAGGAACTCATTGAAGAAGAATTGATTGCATAAGAGCATGTAGATCTAACCTTTTTTCACATTGATCTTTTTTCTAAAGGTATAAAGTTTGGATCTTGATGATGAAATTGTTTGATCTAGCTAGTTTTGGGTGTTATGAGCTTTTTGTCACTTTAAGTGCATAAATTTTAGATATTGAAAGTTTATGAACTTGTTATGGATAAATATGGAAACTTTATCGATCTAAACATCATTTTAATTTATAACTGAAGGTTGGAGACTTGGACTTAATGGATTAAACTGAAAAAGATGCCCTTTTGGGTCCCTTTGAGACTTAAAGACTAGATCTTGTTTTTTGGGACCATTTTAATGGATAAATTTGAAAACTTTATCCATTATGGAGCTATGATGAACCATAGAAATGTAATCTTGACCCTTCTATCCCTTCTATACAAGAGTTGTGATGTCTTATTGGGTTAAAAACTTAGGGTTTTGGACATTAAGCACTTTATAGCCATGCAAAGTCATAAAGCAGGAAACTTTATGACTTAGGACATCATTTTGGGCTTGGATCTAAGTTCTGGATGTAAGGCCTTAATGGAGTTTTGGGAATGGGCTACATACGCTAGGTGTACCTGGTGGTACGCTACGCTTACACGGTCAACGCCCCGCTTTTGGTCAACATCAGAGTACATTGGGCGTACTCTTTTGGTACGCAGGGTGTACTCCGCTGGGAAGATATATTGACTTTTTGACCTTGACTGTTGATTGTTGACTTTGACCAGGGTTGACCAAGTTTGACTTAAGGGTATTTTGGGTATTTTGAGCTATAGTTAAGCCTTGGTCTCTATCTGTTGAATAGTGACCTGTAGAGTCGATATTTGGATCAATGTATTGTTTAGCTATTTGTCAAATTGTGAGGTGAGTTTTACTCATTGTACCCGTGGGTCGAAGGCACCAATGCCATCCCACTAAATTATTTATCCTGGTCAGGATAGTGATATGATAGTTGTAACTATTCGGTGGCTCTATATGAATATCTGTATTTGATAGCTTTGTGTTTATGTTTGTTAGTTGAATATGTCGATATGTTGTGTTGGGTTGAGGTGATCCTACTTTGTGTTGTAAGCCAAGACACTTGGGTATGAACAGATAGGCTGTAGGCCGTGCGAGGCGGTCCAATCAGGCTGGCGACTCGTGGACCGGCTCGGATAGGTTGTAGACCATACAAGGCGATCCAGTCATGCTGAAGGCTCGTAGATCAGTCCAGATAGGCAATAGGCCCTGCAAGGCGGTCCGATTAGACTGGTTGTTCATATTGTATGCTTGTTTGTTGTGGTGTGCTGGTACTTTGGGGGAACTCACTAATTTTTTGCTTACAGTTTTAGTTTATGGTTTCAGGTACTTCATATGATCATGGGAAAGCAATTGTGTGATCATGCACAACTTCCTGTTTTTTATGGCTTTGAGTCTTGGGAAAACCCTAATTTTGAAACAATGACTGTTTTATATATAATGATGTTAAATGGCTAATTTTCAAAATTTTAAATTTCTTTGATTTTTGGGATGTTACAAGTTGGTATCAGAGCCTTGGTTTGAGAGAATTATATGAACATTCGTGTGAATCCAGACTCAAACTAGGGAACTACAAAAGTTCTTAAACTGATTTTCAAAATTGTTTTCAAAAACAACCAATGAAGGATGTGATGTGTACGATCAGCCGGAGCAAGAAAGTATACCCCAAGTTAACCACACCGTTATTTGATATTATGTGTATGTTAGAACAACATGCTAGTTGTTGGATAGGCATCTTCAGGAATTGCATGATAGAATTTCCTGATACATGATGCCTTATTTCCTATAGAGTTTTCTTGCTAATTGTTGTATGACTCTTTTGGGTGTGAACTAACTATTAACTGAATACGTTAAGTCACATGTCGCATGGGTTAAATAATTTTTTAGTGAAAGATTTCTTCATATGACGCAACTCTTATTTGAGTCTAACCGTTGTAGGGTTGAATCTTTTAATCAAAAATTGTTTAATTTATGTTACATGTGATTGTATTCATGCAATAGTTAACTGGAACCAATGGGGTCGTTTGGCAGTTGATGGTAGGGTGAGGTGTGGATCCTAGAAGAGCCTAGGAAGTGATTTAGTGTGGTTGCTATGATGTTAAGCAGGTGTTTGAAGTACTATTATGAGTAGGTAACTTAGAGGACTTAGGATGATCCTTGAGGAAAGTATGGATAGGTGTGGAAGGTAGTATTGGGCCCATACTATTAGAAGCACAAGATCTATACTCGAATCAAGGAAGTCACAAGGATTCTAAGGAGCTGGTTGAGGGTAGATAACATGGTCGGATACCCATGACTCGTGGCAGTGTTTCTGTGTCTGTCAATCTTTTGGTTATGGTTGTTCAAGCTGAGGATGAGTCTGGTGATTTGTGTGCTTTATTGGCCATGTTAGTTTGGGTATGAATGGTGCAGACCTAAGTGAGTTAGTTGATTTTGAGGTCTTAGGAGCCTTGCTCAAGTAGTGTCAGTTGGGCCGTGGGACTCAAGAAGGAAGCAGTTGTCGGGAGTGGATCAAGAATTTCGGCCAAAGGATGAGTGATTGGCATATGGATTGGAATGTCACTATCTATGGCGAGGGTTATGTTCTTCTAGTTTTCCGAGTTCGGAAAAGGAGTGGGCAGGTTTGTGACTTTCAGAGTTGGGATGTAAACCCAACATGGGGATAGTTAGATACAGTGTTTGGTGGCTGTATGACAACGTGGGAATGCGTAGGAGGATTGTTGTGGTATGGATGCCTTTTGATGAGACCAAGGGTCTGCTTCTTGGGATATAGGTAGGTCAGGTGCTAGCTGATGGTTTCAGGCGAATCAGGAGTGACAACTTTTGTTGTCTTTGATGTATCTCGGCTATGAGAATGATACATTTTGGTATTTATGAATGATTGTTTTTGCGATGAATTTATGGTTGGGATTGCATGCGAGGAGTGTAAATTTGGGGATAGTGAGTTGGTGTTTTGCTTATGCATTTTCATGAAATCCTTAATGTTAAAGGTGGTTATGATTGGAAATTTCCGAGATTCAGAATCTCCTAGCGTTTTCTTGGTCCTTATCTAGAAAATCATCTTGCGTGTGGTATACATTCTATGATCCAGGGATGGTTTCTAGTTGGTTGAGCTGGTTTGAGATATGGTTTGGTATTAACACCAGTGGGTGGTAGTTCGAACCTTAAGTGGGGGAGAACTAGGTATTTTGCTTGGAGGATCATCGATCTTTTCGATTTTATAGTGTCGAAAAAATGGTTCATAGGGGTCTACGGGATTTTAGTTTAAGATTTGGTGAAGTCAGGGGTGCAGAGCAAGTGGCTATCAGATGTATGTGTCCAAGAAATACACGAGTTGTCTCGTAGCAGGAAGTAGTTGGTCAAGGAGCTCTTTGTATCCATTTCTTCCTTTTTGGGATGCCAATGAATAGATGAGGATGAGCTAGGATTGCTCGGGTTGAGTATCGGTGGTTGAGGGACTTGTTAGCTCGTTGTATGGATTGATATTTATAGTCTAGATTGGGTAGTTGTCGATCGGTAAATCAGTTTCAGAGATGGGTATGTTCAGCTCCGCGTGGGTTTTGGTTCACTGGATTAGGTTTCAATGTGTTCTTGATCACTGGTCATTTGATACATCATGAAAGCGAAGATTCTTTAAAAGTTTTGGGATGTATCAGTTGAAGTTTAACATATTCATTGACCTATCGTCATGTTCGGCTCGAGTTTGGAAGATGTCCTTGGTTATTGGGAGTCTAGAATTTAGGACAGTGTTGCTCAGTTTTCCAGACGGGACATTGGATCTGCATGGAATCTAGTTTTTGGCATATCGTGCTGGCACAGTTGGTATTTGGATGGATCCAACTAGAGTCTTAGCAGCATTTCTTGATAAACTTCAAAGTTTTATCGAGATAGTTACGTATTGACAGGTTCTGTTCAGTCTCAATCAAGGTATGGGATCTTTTTTGATCGTTCATGAGGATGTGTTATATTAATGATTGATGTTCGTCATTTCGTTAGAACTCTGGTACTTGACCCCTTTTGGGTAAGGTTATGGGTTCCCTAAGGGTGTGTATTGTGGTAAGTTCATTAGATATTGTCATGAGGGGTGTATATGGGCTGGAGAAGTTAGCAATGGAGCACTTTCTTCGAATTATATGCATGGTTCTTATTGATGGGTTATGAGCATAACTACAACCTATGTGTTCATGCAACCCTAATTGCTTTGGATCTAAGTTTTTTACTAGTTGAACATGCAATTTGAATACCAAAGCAAAAACCCTAGATCTAGCATATATAAATCGAAATCTACATCTAATTAGGGTTTAAAAGTTTACCTCACTTGTGATGTAGCAATAATAAGAACACTTTAAAGATGCTTGACTCTTGAAAGCTTAGTGCCTCAAATGTGACACCTCTAATGGCTTACAAACACCACTAGCAAGAGGATGAGATGAGAGAGGAGGGAAAGCCTTAAGAAAATTGGTTCTTCTAGGGTTAGAAGTCTTAGGCTGAAAATCCAAAGGGTTGGGTCCCTATTTATACATGAGGTGGCTTAGTCCCAAAGCTAGAGTTTGTAGGTGGAAACCCTAATTCCCTGCTTAAGGCCTAAGAAGCCCATGGACTCCTCTTTGGAAGGCCTTAGATGAAAATCTTATAGGGCCTCCCTATAATTTTTCACCCACTCCTATCCAAGGAGTCCAAGAGCCCAATTTCACAACTATCAATGATTTGCGAAACAACCCATGTACTTTTAATCAGTTCCTTTAATCCCAAAATTAATTCAAAATTAATTTATGATTAAATACTAATTAAATAACATGGTTTCTAATTAATATATTATTTTCATAATACATTAATAAATCAATTTATTATTCCAAATAATAAATTCAACATCTCTCTCCAAAAATCATCCTGTCAAGTTGCTAGAGTGAAGGCAAACCAAAAAGACCATGCTACAATCACATCAAGTACATACAAATTATAGTTATGGTCTTAGACACCTAATTCATCAGTCTCACACTTGGATAAGTATAATAACTATAATTGCAAGTACGACCTCAAAATTTGCCCAACAATCGTAGCTTTCAAAAGTCGTTGTCGAACTCTGACCTAGTCAGTTATGTGTCCTTAAGATAAGGGATCAAATATTTCTCCATTATACAAGATATCGAATGGACATGACACATGGATTATAATTAATCTCTCTGTGTACAGTTTGTTTCCCGATTTCTGATTTATGACGGCTGATATCAGACTACTAATTGAACACATCAATTCAGTCCAGGCTTGGCCAAGTGCTTTAGATGTCATCATCAAATCATCGAGGGGCCCACAAATATAATTTTTTACTATTAGGGCAAAAGGAACGGATAAAATTTGACTCATATTTGTACTATTCACTCATCAAATCACGCACAACAATACGTTTTATAAAATCAAGTTACTGATGCGTTTACGTATTATCAATGCACAACTGACTTGTAAACAACAAATCATATGTCTCTGTTTCAAGAATATAAGATATTATCATCTCAAATTAATAACTTATATGTCTTCATTTCAAGAATATAAGATATCAGTGTCTCAAAATTACTCGTGATAAAATCCATGAAACAATTCTTTGAGCGTGGGTTAATCCGATACTTAAATCTCCATTTCAGGAGTTCTCGTGAATGTTGCATCAAACAATTGCCATGTCTAAGCCCTTAGAGAATCTACAACCCAATTCACTAAAGTCTTAATTCACTACTTACTTCCAAAGTATGATGGATCTATGAATAATCCAATTAATCGGGAAATAAAACATGCAAAGTGAAACACAATAATAACCTAATTAAATATGGTCTCAAAACTATTGAATATAAATAAAACTCCTTTTATTTAATCAACATATTAATTAGACTTTATTAATTGTATAATGTTTTAAGTAATCAACTAATCACTTGAATTAAAGATTAGTCATGCCATGTAATAAACATGCATACTATGTATGTATATGGTCCTTCCTTTGTGAACAGATCAATTGGACATAATTCCAGTGATACTCATATCACAATTCCAAATGAATAATACAAGTGTAATAATTTCCAAAATTCTTGTCTCCACTAAATGTGTTAGAACCTAACCTTTCATGCAATGATCCTTTTGTGATGATGTGGCTTAGAAGTCACAAAGACTTTGCCAACGATGTCACAAAATGCACCATTGAAACTTTGTTACTTAAAACAATTTCATGGTAATTATTGAATTTTGTATACTACGACATCCTATGCACATACTACCCTAAATGCTTTGGATCTATGTTTTCTCTAATTATACATGTAATATTGTTTCCAAAGCATTAAGCCTACAACTAGCATGCAATTGACATAAACAACATAAAATACTAGTTAGGAGTTTACCTCTTTATGTAGCTTGTTGAACTTGCTGTATTTTGGCCTTTAAGAACTTAGTACCCCAAGTGTGACACCTCAAATGGTTCACAACACACCTTAGACAAAGGATGACTTTTGAGAGCGTTCATGCACATTAAAATCGCCTCCATGAACTCTTAGAGCATTAGGGTTGTCATTTTAGCTATGGGGTCAAGTATATATATGTTAGGAATCCAAGAGTCATGGGTAAACCCTAATCCATACTCTTGGGATTATTATCCATGATTGTGACATCCACATTTTCACGACTAGAAAAGAACGATTTTGTTTATGCTTTATAAAAATCAGAGTACCTCTTTTAATAAAAATGTTGCAGAATTTGTTCCCAGAAAAACATGATAATTGCGTTATCAAAGCATTTCTAAAGAAATGTATTTTTTTATTCACTTTTAAAACATTTGGGATGCCATCGTCAATACAGAAACATAAACATAAACAGAACTTATATTCATTTACACTAGTGATCTACATCTCTTTTAAATCTCTCAGTGTAATGTAACTTCATATCGACACATGCGATATAAATAAACTGAGTGGGTCAGGTTGAGAAACCTGGTGAGTACATAGGGTTTTCAACCCACAATAATACAATTATTATATTTAAACATCAAACAATCAACCCAATTACCCATTCCTATTATCTTCTTAAGGATTTACCCTAAGGATCAGCTAACCCTTGTTCATTCATTCCTAAGGATCATCCTAAGGAAACAACATGATGTCCATTGTTGCCAATGACACAGTGGTCAAGCGCAGCTGCTAATATTATCGCGTAGACGCAACTGCCAGAATTGAGACATTTTCTATGAGGCGCTTCTGCCGGTATTGACCTTTAAACGCTACTGTCATGGTCATAAGGCTCCCTATTAGGCGCAGCTGCCGATACTATCCTTAGAGCGCAGCTGCTAGGATGTTTACCGTAGATCTAAAACATCTACGGGTTGTGGCGCAGCTGCCAGTGCTCATCTATAGGGTAGTAGGTCCATTGCTGCCAATGTTTACCTATAGGGCACTAGGTCCATACTACTAATGTTCATCTATTTCAGCTTTTATCCCTCATCATTCATCTACCCATGTTTTACCCAACATATTTTGTAGATATAAAATACTTTATACAGTTTACATCATTTAAAACATGTATAAAAATCTTTCACCAGCATAGACAACAAGTATTCAGACAATATGCACACATAGCACGTAATTTATATTAAAATACTTCATATCTAAGTGTAAGATGAAAGGGACTATGCACTCACCTGGTAAGGTGGTGAGTTGGCACTCGGACAACACTTCGTTACTCTTAAAATAATTATCCCTTGACGAAACCTAGTATCATTACCACTAGAGTTTAGTCTAACGTTTGACGAGACTAATTTAATAGTCTAGCTATTATTACTATTATATAAGTGTTAAACAAGACTTATATAACCCATAATAATAGCCCAAATACTCCTTATAAGGTCCTAATAACATTACTATATTGAAACATAAGCTATACTAATGCCTCGTTCCCGAGTTTAACAAAAGAAAAGAAGAGAAAAGAAAAGAAATTCATGAGAGAAAAAAGAAAAAGGAAAGGAAAACAAAATTGTCTTTTGTGTTCCCAAGTTGGAGAGAAGTGGAAGGAAAATAAATCATTTTGTTCTTTCTTTCCAAATCCTCCCAAATCGGAAGGAAAGTTAGGAGAGAAAGTGATCCTCCTATTTCCCTCCACTTCCTTCCACATCCCTCCTTTAATGAAACTCGGGAACACCAATTTTTTTTATTTTATTCTCATTTACACTCATTTCCTTCCCTTTCTCTCGTTAAGTTGAACTCGGGAACGAGGTGTAAAGATAGGGTAGGCCTAGCTCACTTACAACGGGTTTTCTCGAAAACTGGGCTTCGCTAGAGCAGCGCTCCCAAGCTGAAAGGCTCTTCTTCTCGAGCCGTCGGGCGCTCCGGGCTTCCGCCTTGTGCTAGGGAGGTTCCCTAGGCGTTTTTTTTTGGGGGGGGGGGTTAGGGCTTAGAGAGATGTTCTAGAGAGAGAAAGAAGTTGGGAAAGGTGTGAGGAAAAGAGGCAGCCTCGAGCCTCTATTTATAGGCCTCCAGGGCGTCACCACGTCATGGTGTTGCGTAGGCTCCAATTTTTCACCTGGTGTTGACACGTGGCGTCGCACACAGGGTGGAAATCAGCTGATTTTTAAAAATTCATAACTTTTGCATACGAGCTCCGTTTTCGATGTTCTTTATATCCACACGTAGGTAAAAATAGGATCTACAACTTTCATTTTGACTCCGTTGGCTAATTCTCGACTGATCTTAAATTTAACAGTAGGAGGAGTTTAGACTGTTAAATGACCGCGGAGAATTCGTAATTCCTTCATACAGACTCCGTTTTCGCCTGTTTTTTTACCGTTGAGTTTCTATTAATGAGATCTTCAACTCTTATTTAGGTCACGTAAGCCAAAAACCGCTCGAACTAACATTCGAGTTTCGGGCCGTGCACTGCTAAGCCGAATCTTAGAAAAATCATAACTTCCTTATACGAAGTCAGATTTGGGCGTTCTTTTTATGGATGTTCTCGGTTTAACGTATACTAAAACTTTGGTTTATATCACTGAGGCTAAAAAGTTTTCCATCATTAATTCACTATTTACGTCTCCCGGTGCCGTGCCGGTTTTGCCGTAAAACTTTGACGGACCATAACTTCTTCGTTATAACTCGGATTTCGGCGCTCTTTATATGTACGGAACCCTTGAGACATATTCTAAAAGTTGGTTAAGATTATTTATTCTAAATAATATTTTGTCGAAAAATCGTTTTCGACCCCTATTATCTCTAAATTGACTAGCCCGGATCTACGGGGGTTACAATGATCCATGAATCAAGTGTGCTAACTCTTTATGGATTCATCCATAAACTTAGTCCATCATGTATCATAATCCCAAACCATATATATATATATATATATATATATATATATATATATATATATATATATATATATATATATTACTAATTTACATGATTAGTTCCCATTGATTTAATTAGTCCCTTTTGATCACTAAATTAAATCCAAATTAATTCTTGATCAATACTAATTAAATCATATGATTTCACATTAATATATTAGAACTTATAATATATTAATAAATCATAAAAAACCTCTTCTCAAAATTTCATCCTATCAAATTGTCGTGGTGATATGCAACCCAAATGGATCATGCTACTCTCGGGTCAAGTACATACCAATTATAGTTATGGGCTTAGACACCTAATCCAACAGTCTCCCACTTGGATAAGTCTAATAACTATTATTGCAAGTACGACTCCATAACCTGACTAGCAATCGTAGCTTTTAAAAGCCGCTTTCGAACTCTGACCTAGTCAATGACGTGTCCATTAGATAAGGGATCATATATTCCTTCATTCTAGATATCATATGGACATGAGACATGTATTATAATCATTCTCTCTGTCCATTTGTTGTTTCCCAATTTCCGATTTATGACAACCGACTAATTGAACAAATCAAATCAGTCCAGGCTTGGCCAAGCACTTAGGTTTGTCATCACTAAATCATCGAAGGCCCCACATATATCGCTTTTATCCCTCTAAGGGTAAAAGGAATGGATAAACTTAGACTCAAATGCTTTCTTGTACTTACTTATCAAATCACACACAGCAACATATTTTATAACACCAAGTTACTGGTGCGTTTACATATGTCAATGTGCAACTGACTTGTAAATTACAACTCACATGTCTTGGTTTTAAGAATATAAGATATTATCGTCTCATTAATCACTCGTGATAAAATCCATGAAGTGATTCAAATGAGTATGGGTTTAATCCAATACTCGAATCTTATTCCATGAGTATTCATGAACACCGCAACAAACTTGTGTTATGTCTAAAACACTTAGACAATCTACAGTCAAATTCATGACAGTCTTGCCTCAATATCTACTTCCAAAGTATGATCGACTGTGGATGGTTTGAATAACCTAGTTATTTGGGAAGTCAAAACATGCAAATTGAAACACAAGAATATTTGAATCCAATATGGTCTCAAAACTTATGAATATAAATAAAACATTTTTTATTTAGTCACCATATTGATTACACATTATTCATTGTATAATGTTTCGTATAATCAACTTAATATTTGAATTAAAACAATAGTTGTCCCATGCTCCAAGCATGCACACTATGTTTATCTATAATCCTTACTTTGTGAAATAGATCAATTGACAACATTTCAATGATGCTCATTTTACAATTCCAAATCCTTACCGTAAATGTAAGAATATCATATTCTTGCCATTTACTGTAATCAATTAGATTCTGAACTTATATGCAATGATCCTCTTGTAATGACTATGCACAAAAGTCATAGAGACTTGGCAACAA
Organism: Lactuca serriola; assembly: GCF_051521515.1. NCBI lineage: Eukaryota > Viridiplantae > Streptophyta > Magnoliopsida > Asterales > Asteraceae > Lactuca > Lactuca serriola. The sequence continues at coordinate 126,425,223 of NC_136411.1, read as the reverse complement.
ACATTACAAAGTATTCCAATGGAGATCAATTCCATGGAAACGAAGTCTCACATTCAAAGTACATTCCTTCGAACATCCTTCTTGCATTAATTTTCCCAATCTTACACAAATTTAAAGAATAACTTCCACTTATGGAAACATTTCTATATTCTCATTTTGACTATCACTCTTGAACAAGGGTTACCTTTTCTCAGAGTATGTCAATATGGTCCTTTCCAAAATCTACAATATACTTCCAATTTTCCATCAGCAACCAATCTTTGGTAAACCTTAGATTGTCCTCGACAATTGCTTAACCATTGTAGTCATATCTCGTTCCAGTCTGTTCCCCTCTTAATGCCCTAGTTATTTGGAAAATTAGAACACGAGAATATTATAGCATATGCAATCGATCCTATACCCGAAGCATATGGGATGCGATTCATAATGTCTAACATAAAGACATGATACTTGATCAGTCTTTTGCTATAATATTTCTATTTGCCATGTTCTCATAATTCGGTTTATGAAGAGGGATGATGTAATCAAAATCGAATTTAAGAACGCAATCAACATTTCCATATAGAATTTCTTCCTTATGTCAAATCTTTTCAACATAACATTCATATATGTCCTTGAATAAATTTGAGTAAAACTCAATCTAAGCTTTTAGAATTGAAATGAAGTATGAATTCCTCTCCCTTAATTATAGCAAAACAACTTTTCAAACCATGCAACTTGGTGATTTGAAACTTTTTGTTTTCTACAATTAACATTGCCAACTTGCAACACTTACCATAATAATTATACTCCCACTAGTATAATAATTATATTCTTATTAGCATAACACTTATGCTCCCACTAGCTTTGACATGTACCCAGAAATCAGCTGGACTTCTACAAATCAATACTTACAGACTTTCTTACCAAAGTTCAGATTTCAGATACGAGATGCTTCGATAAGACTTTATCTAGGCTTCTCAAAATCATACACCTTTCCTTAGATAGCTCACATGTGTGTCTTAACAATTTTAGAACTTACAACAATATGTCTCAAATGTTTATACCATTTGCCATTTCTCACAATTCGAACTATGAAGAGGGATGTCGTAATCATAATCGAATTTGAGAATGCAAATATCACAATTACTATCTCCTTAAAATCTATTTAGTGAATGTGTTTCCTCACAATAATTTTCATGAATTGGAGAGAAACATTATGACACTTAGATTTTATGGTGTATGTGTTCCAATCCATGTGAATTTGTCATAACCATAATCACAAGACAATGTTAGTGACAAATCCAAACTCATATGGAATGAACTCTTTCAATCTTAATTTTTTGCCACCTGGCAGCACAAGGGTCTGCCATTGCTTCCATACAAAGAACTGAGAACTCATAGAACTCACATGCATAATCAACTTTAATGGGCATAGAAACAAGAATATGTCAACACAATATATTATAAACCTCAAGGCGTGTGCTAGTGACAAACAATTGGTTTACTCTTGATTAGTTCTTGAACCTCTTCAATATCTTTAAGACTCCCACTGACCTCTTGACATATAAGCTTCACTTTGTCAAGAAACATTCTTGACAAACAAATATTCAAGAGTTAGTTGGGTTTCTTATCAAGACAAACACTTAACACAATTAGCCTTAGTTGGTCTTTGTTTTATCCAAGACATCACAACCTACCAATTTCAAATGTACAAGAGTAAGAAACATGTTACTCTACATTTTATGAGTGTTATAAACCTTCTTAATTTAATGTCACTCATGGCACAATCTTGGAGTATGACTCTAAGACTTGTTTTTAGAACGAAGTATGACTCATCTTCTAGATTTAATCATTTCAATAATTCACAATTCCTCTTCTTAGCCATACAAATGCACTAAGATATCCTTAGAGGATCAATTGTGACATGGTTTTCATAATCATTAAGATGATCATAAAACACGATACTCAAGTACTCTCCCATCTTTTCAGATTAGAGAAACTTTTATCTTTTTGCCTAATTTGATTCTTCTCATTCGTTCTCCATACATTGAACTTTTCCAATGATTCAGAATTATACTTAAACTTGTAAGCATAACCATATTTACTAAACGTTAGTAAATCATGAAGAATAGTCTTATCATTCTTTATGGTGGACCTGAGCAGCGCACAACCAAGTGTACCCAGTCCCCTAGTCCTCCACTTGACTCACATATACATATGAACAAGGAATTAGTCTTAATTTCCCAAATATGAAGGTTCTCATTCATTACACAATACAACATGCATGATTCCAAGTTTCTATCCAATTGAAACTTGGGTGATGAGAATCTTTCTTTATTTGGTAGATTATGACACTACCACAAACGAAAGAATCAAATCCACTTTCCCAATATTGCTAGAAACATACAAACATTAATTTTTCACAAATTCCATTGTAAGGAGACTTAAAATAAGATAAAGATCAAAATTTTTTCTTTATTTATGAAAGTGCGGAAAACTTATCCTTACAATGCAAATACAAGTGAAAAACTATGTTGTTATCTATCCCTAAGCAATCTATCACAACTCTTAAGAAACAGCTCACAAATCTGATCATCAAACCATGCGATCGAAATCCATCTCTTCGCGATCAGACTCATCATACTCTTCCTCTAAGTCTCCTTTCATTCCTTTGATTCTACAAAACATCAAAATGTAATTACATTACATCATGTATTAAGAATCTCCAAATGGGAACTTAATAGAGTTAGATAATGGAATTACCTGAAGCAGAGTCAAACTTTTTGACTTTATCATCCTTACAATCTCTTAGGTAAATATGACAGCTTCGCAACCAATGCCCATTCTCTTGGTAATAGAAACATATGGACTCTTTGGTAATGGTACACAGGACTATCTTAGACTTAGCCTTTCTCTTTACCATTTGGTCAAATGACTTGATCATTGCCGATCCCTTTCCATTGGGAAGAGAAAGCTTTTTTGGACTTCCAATGTTCCCATTGTCAATGTCCATGGAAGTTTGGGAAGTAGAACTTCCAATCAAATTTGCTTTACCAGTGCGCCAAATCATTGCTATTTCAGCAGCAACAAGCAAATATGTTAGATCAATAAGGGTTATGTCGTGATCTCCTATATAGTAGTCCTTAAATAACCCGCTATATGACTTAGGATGTGATTGAAGAACCCAATCAATAGCCAACTTCCTCGAGATTTCAACACCCATCTCTCCTAGCTTTTTAGTATGTAACTTCATCTTAGCACATACAGACTTTCCTTTCTGCCAATAGGGCTTTGAGTGACCTTGAACTTGTAGGTTTGGGAGAATTATTGTAGGAGGTGGAGGAAGCGAAGTTCCACTATAGCATGAAGAAAGGATTAATCTTTCACCTTGATCGCCTTGTGGAAAATCATTTTTATAAAGAAAGCTTTTTCCAAAAGATTCGGGAAGACCATAGTTGTATGAACTAGACATCTATAATGGGAGAAATTCAAGTTTAGTTGATTTTAGTCCTTATTATAACACCCAACATGAAATATTAAGGCTAGGACCCAACACAATATTTTATAATTCAGAAGAGGGATGCCGTAATCCAGTTGCAAAATATTTGAAGGTAGGTAAATGACGATTTACCAATTTCCACCATGAAAAACGAAATAAATTATTAAGTTTTAATTGGTTTGAAATTACTAGATCTTTTAGATTCATTGAACTTTTCAAAGGCATGTTTAAATCTCGACTGTGTCCTTTCAAGTTTGTGACTACGATGCCGAGGATCACAAACAAGGTGTGAATAACCATGCAAATTAGCTTGGTACTCTCGATGTCACGAATCACCTAATCAATGTGTCGATTAACCATACACGATCCATTGATCTATGATTAACATTAAGCTACCCTTTGCCACGCTCTATCAGTCCCAAATTAATGAGCCGGTTAATCACACACGCTCCACTAACGACTTAACAAGGTGCAAAGTGCAATTTCATGGGTTAGCACCAAATTCATATTTTTCCTAAAGTAACTAAGATTGGAAATTTAATAAAAGTTTAGTTACTTTATAATTATCATTATACTTATAATGAGAATTAATGCCTTATCCTACCCGTTCGGCTAACGACCCTCCACCAGTCAAGGAAGCGATGGGTGAGAGTGGACACTCATTAAACTGTCATTTTATAGGCAGTAACCTTATACCCCCCCTTATAGACCGATTTCATGAATGATGCCTACTAATGGTAAGACTGATTTGACTTATATATATATATATATATATATATATATATATATATTAAACTTATAATAATATAATATTGTAAGGGTTAAATTTTAACTTCTAAAACTCTAGGGTTTGGAATTAAAGTATTCAAAAGTGAGACTTTCCAAATTCAGAAACTTGAGGGCAAGTTTTGAAACTTGTCAAAACTTTTGGTTTCCATAACTTATGAGTTTAATGTGGTTTTTATGAAAAAGTTTTTAAGTTCCATAACTTGAGGACAAGTTATGGAAGACTTTAAAATCATTTAATATGACTTTTAAAAATGAGACTTTTCATTTTCCATAACTTGAGGACAAGTTATGGATTTCACTAAAAGCATTTAGATCAAATATTCTAACTAACAAAAATCAAACAATTTTTCTATGATCTATTTAAACTTATAAGCCAAGATAATTCATATCAACAATTTACAAGAAAATTAGTTTATCATTTTAAGCTCAAAATTCTCTAAAATTTTGACAATTATCTTTTCATTGGATGAGAATCATCATTACCATATCAACAAAATTAAATTTTATGAACTAAAACATTTTGTGGTAATGATTCTAATCCAAAACAGGCCAAAAAACTCGAAAATTTGTTGTCTGGACAAGCAACTCATCGAGCCCATCTGTGGACTCGCCGAGTTCATGCCTAAACTCATCCTACTCGTCAAGTTCAAGCATGGACTCGTCGAGTAGGGCTGTCAGACAGTTTTTCAGCTTTGAAAAATAACACATTTGTATCAAATATTATAGAAAACAACCCATAACTCTGATACCACTGTTGGGTTTTGTATACTACGACATCCTATGGTGCACATACTACCCTAAATGCTTTGTATCTATGTTTTCTCTAATTATACATGTAATATTGTTTCCAAAACATTAAGCCTACAACTAGCATGCAATTGACATAAAACAACATAAAATACTAGTTAGGAGTTTACCTCTTTATGTAGCTTGTTGAACTTGCTGTATTTTGGCCTTTAAGAACTTAGTGCCCCAAGTGTGACACCTCAAATGGTTCACAACATACCTTAGACAAAGGATGACTTTTGAGAGAGTTTATGCACACTAAAATCGCCTCCATGAACTCTTAGAACATTAGGGTTGTCATTTTAGCTATGGGGTCAAGTATATATATGTTAGGAATCCAAGAGTCATGGGTAAACCCTAATCCATACTATTGGGCTTATTATCCATGATCCATGAATCAAGTGGGCTAACTCTATATGGATTCATCCATAAACTTAGTCCATCATGTATCATAAACCCAAACCATATATATATATATATATATATATATATATATATATATATATATATATATATATATATATATATATATATATATTACTAATTTACATAATTAGTCCCCATTGATTTAATTAGTCTCTTTTGATCACTAAATTAATTCCAAATTAATTTTTGATCAATACTAATTAAATCATATGATTTCATATTAATATATTAGAACTTATAATATATTAATAAATCACAAATAACCTTTTCTCAAAAGTCCATCCTATCAAATTGTCGTGGTGATATGCAACCCAAATGGACCATGCTACTCTCGGGTCAAGGACATACCAATTATAGTTATGGGCTTAGACACCTAATCCAACAGTAATGAAATATCAAATGCAAGGTAACTCCTTGAACACCTTCATTGCATTAAGGTTTCTATCTCACATTTAGATTCCAATAATCAACTCCCATTATGGAAACATTTCCATATTTCCATATGACAATTGATTCCGATCAAGAACTATTTCCACTCAAAACATGTCAAATATGGTTCGGCCAAATGCTATACTTTCAACTGCCCATAAGCAACCAGTGTTCAACGAACTTCAGATTGTCATTTAACAGTTATTCAGCAACTCTAGACATATCCAGTTCCAGTCCTTTTCCCTTCTTAATGCCCTAAGCATTTGGAAAAATTAGAACAAGCGAATACTATAGCATATGTAATCATTCCTATATCTAAAGCATATGAGATTCAATACATAAATACATGATACTTGATCAGTCTATTGCTATAATATTTCCATATATATAGAATTTTCCTATGTTGAATCACTCCAATATGATATTCATATATTTTTATGACTAAGTTCCATCAAATCCAAACTTTCACATATGAAATAAAATATAAGTACCTTTTCCCCAAAATCCTTTTTATATCAAAACAATTCTCAAGTATAACAATTTGCAAATTGAAAACTTTGTTTGTCATAAATAGTATTGCTAACTTGCAATACTTACTGTAACTATTATGCTCCCACTAGCATAATAATTATACTCTTGCTAGTATAACAACTATGCTCCCACTAGCTTTGACATGTATTCAGAAATCAATTGGACTTCTAGAAAATCAATGCTCTTGATTTTCCTACTAAAGTTCAGATTCTAATACGTGGTGCTTCGATAAGTCTTCATCTAGACTTCTCAAGCTCATACACCTTTCATCAGATAGCATACGTGTGTGTTTAAACCTTTTCAGAACTTATAATAATAATTCATTAATGTTCAAACTATTTCTTTCCATTTCGCATAATTCGAACTATGAAAAGGGATGTAATAATCATATACGAATTTGAGAATGCAATTATCACACCTGCTAACCATGATATCAATAAGATTCAAATATACTAGTAAAAGTGTTTCCTCATAATCTTTTTGAAGAATTAGAGCGAAAACTTTCGCCACCTAGATTTTATGGTGTATGTGTTCCTATCCATGTGAATTTGTCATTTCCGACCTACAATCATAAGATAAGGTTAAGGACAAAACCAAAATCAAATTTAGTTTCCCTTTCATGGACTGAATTTTACTAGTTCTTAATTTCTTGCCTTCTGGTAGCACAAGGGCCTACCATGTCTTCCAAGTTGTTAGACAGCTCACTTCCATTGACCAATGTACTCTAACTGACCAATATGATCTACCTATTGTAGTCAAATGAGAACCATAGAACTCATAAGAATTGTCAACTCAACTGGAAGGTGCATAGAAACAAGAATATGTCAACTTAACACGATAGATTATCATCCTCAGGTCGTGCGCTAGTGTTAACTAACAGATTTATTCTTGATTGATTCCTAAAACTATTTGTAACGCCTGTGTTTCCGGGCTTGCCATTTTTAGCAATGTAATAGTCTAGGTTAACCTTTGTAACCCGTTTTGAAATAATAAGATTGTATTATTTGAGTATTGTGTGTTTTGTGCTTAATTGCTTAATTATGTGGTTTGAATAATTAAGAATAAAAATAAGCGTCAAAATTTAAGTGTAAAATAAACTTAATAACTTTGATTTATGTTGTAGTAGTTGAAACGAGGTTTCCGAATATATATAGAACGCCCAAATCTGACTTCGTATGAGGAAGTTATGATTTATCGAAGTTTCGGCTTAGCAGTATGCAGCCTGTTTTACTCGATTTGAGATCGAGGGGTTTTTAGCCGAAGCAATCTAAATGAGAATCGAAGATCTCATTGTTGGTGTAGAAGCGATAAAAAGTTAGGTGAGAACGGACGTCAAACGAAGAAGTTATGAATTTATAACGAAGTTTTTCTGTCGCGGCCTATTAAAAATAAATAATAAAAATAAATTCAAAATTAGCCAACGAAGTCTAAACGAAAGTCGTAGAGCGTAGTCTCACCTTTCCGTGGATATAAAGAACGTCGAAAACGGAGTTCGTATGAAGAAGTTATGAATTTCCGAAGTTTATTAATCATTTTGTATTTAAATTTAAATCAAAATTCGGAAGCCTTATCCGAAGGCGAGTCATCGATCTGATCCGAGGTACGCGCCGCGTACTCGAGTACGCCCCGCGTACTCCGAAGGTGTCGACATCGCAGCAAGTGGCTTCGGATGACGCATGCGCTTACGAACTTGGAGCAGTACGCCCCGCGTAATTGAGGCTTCCAGCCTCCTATAAATAGGATGCGAGGGTTTCAGGTTCATTTGCTAATTTCCTCTCGTTTTTGTGCCGAAGCTCTGCGCGTAAACCCCCGAAGCCATCCCGAAGCCCCGGTAATATTCCCGAGCCCCGAGGCAAGTCCCGAGATCCCGAAAATCCCGAGAAGTGTGGTTTCCGAGTCGAAGCTCTGCCCGCGAGAAGTTCGATTTTCGAGGAGATCTTCCAGATATGCTGCGGATTACTACTTCTGCAAGTCGTAGTGCTGTCCGATCATCTTCTGATCAAGTGAGTGTATACTACCTTTCATAAACACGATAATAATACAAGTTTGGTTCGAGTGTATTAAGTATATTGTTGTTTATAAGTGTGAGTGTGTAGTTACCTTCTTCCAAATTCAATAATATGAAGTATTTTAAATAAAATACGTGCTATGTGTATATATTTGGTTGTGTTATGTGTGAATGTGTATTCACTCTCTTCTATCTCATAGATATGATTTATTCTCTATGAGATATGTGCTATGTGTGTGTGCCTCATCTGTTATGTGGATTATGTGTTGATTAAAGCATGCTATACATGTTTTCAAAACTATGTATAAAAAATGTATATTTTATCTACTAATATGTTGGGTAGAACATGGGTAGATAGTTGGTGTGTAATAAACAGATGAGAGGCCTCGTTGCTGTTTGATTGAGTCATCTAGCGGAGTTTAGATGACGACCACTGGCTATTCTAGACAGTCTTGTGGAAACATTAGCAGGTTCGCCACCTGTAGGTGTTAATGAACTCGGGTGTTCATTTGCTGTACTCCATCCCCCTCATGGTTGCCTTATTTGACTTATATTGCTGAGGTACCCTCGAAGCATGTGTTGTCGCCCCGATGAAATATTCTTAGACTAGGTCCCTTGTGTTAGTTGTTTTAGGGACATAAAGTGAGAATAACGGGAATGGGTAATTGGGTTATTGTTGGTTGGTGAAAATTAAATATGATTATTTATTGTGGGTTGAAAACCCTATATGCTCACCAGGCTCCCAAGCCTGACCCACTCAGTTTTAATTGTATTACAGGAAGTGGCGCAAGGGCATGAGATGGATGAACCATCAGTTGTTTTGATTACAAGTCTACATATGTTTATATTTGTTGAATGACTTGTAATGTATTCGTTTATGCTTATTGGTCTGTATCGGAACATGACACCCCGAGTTTTGATTATATAATGAAAAATACATTTCTTTTATGAAATGCTTTGGTAAACATTGTTTTATCATGTTTTGTTTTTGGGAACAAATTCCGCAACTCTTTCAAATCAAAAGGATTTACTCTGAAAATATTTTAAAAGCATAAATGAAAATCGGTCTTTTCTGGCCGAGATTTTGGGGATGTCACACTATTCAAGGTCATTAAGACTCCCACTGACTTCTTGACATTTAAGCTTTTCTGTTAAGGAACATTCCTCGACAAGCAAAAACAAATATTCAGAAGTTAGTATGGGTTCTTATCAAGACACCACTTCATTTAATTGGTAGTAGTTTATCTTTGCTTCAATCAAAATATCACAACTACCAATTTCAAATATGCTAAAGCAAGAAACATTTCTACTCCACATTTCATGAGGTGTTATAAACCTACTTAGTTTGAAACAAACTTCGAGATACGATTCAAAGTTAATAGAGCGTGACTCTAAAACTTTATTTGATACGAAGTATGACTCATCTCTTGATTAAACTATTTCAATAATATCTGATTCCTCTTCTTAGTCAAAGCGATTTCACTAAGACGTCCTTAGAGGGTCAATTGTGACAAAGTTTTGTAATCCTTGAGATGATCATAAAACATGATACTAAGGTAATCTCTTTTCTTTTCATATTGGAGAAACATTTTTCTTTCTTCCTAAAAAATTCTTCATATTCGTTCTGCCATTCTTTGAAACCTTTCAATGAATCAGAAGTACACTTAATCTTATAAGTATAACCATATTTACTGAACCATCAGTAAATCATGACGAATAGAATTATCGTCCCTTTTGTGGTGGATCCGACCAGTCCACATCAATTTGTACTAGATCCTTTAGTCCTTCACTTGTCTCATACAAACATGTGAGCAAGGAATTAGTCTTATTTTCCAAAGATCAAGATTCTCATACATCACACAATTCGAATTGCATGACTCCAAGTTTCTATCCAACTGAAACTTGGGTGATGAAAATTCCTTTTCACTTGGTCAATTATGACATTACCATAAATGATATAACAAAGAATCAATTCCATATTTAACATTGCTAATAATGGAAATATAACCTCCAATTTTTATAAATACCATTGCAAGGAAACATAAAGTAAATAAGATAAAACGCAAAATTTACTTTATTGATAATGTACGGAAAAATTGTCCTTACAATGCAAATATATATATATATATATATATATATATATATATATATATATATATATATATATATATATATATATATATATATATATGAGAACTATGTTTCTACGTATTTCCTAAGAAATCTATCAATCTATCATAACTCCTAAGCAGCAGCTTCAAATTCTGATCATCGAACCATGTGATTGAAATCCATCTCTCATGAATAGAATTAGCTTACTTCTTCTGAAGCTTCCTTCTTTCTCTCAGGTTCTGCAAAACATCAAAATGTGATTATCACATCATGTAATAAGAATCTATGAATGGGAACTTAATAGAGTTAGATAGTGGATGTACCTGAAGTAGAGTCATACAACTTGACTTTACTATCTCTAATATCATTTAGGTAGTCTGGGTAGCTTCGCATCCAATTTCCCTTCAATTGACAATAGAAATATATAGACTCTTCAGGAATGGTACATGGGAATATCTCAGAATTAGCCTTTCTCTTTACCACATGGTCAAATAGTTTGAGCTTGGCCGATCCCTTTCCATTGGGAAGAGAAACCTTTTCTAGACTACCAATGTTGCCATTGTTAAGGTCCATGGAAATTTGGGAGATTGATCCTTCAAACACATTTTCTTGACCATTACACTTTAGCATTTCTGATTCAGCAACAATTAGCAAATATGTCAGATCAATAAGGGTCATTTTGTTGTCAGTCATATAGTACTCCTTGACAAACTGACTATATGACTGAGGAAGCGAGTAAAGAACCAAGTCAACAGCCGGCTCCTTTGGGAAAACGACACCCAACATTCCTAATCTGTCAATGTGCGACTTCATGTTTAGAACATGTGCACACATAGCATTTCCATCTAGGTGTTTGTATGCCAACAGGGCTTGAGTAACCTTGAACTTTTCAATTTGACGAAAACGTGGGTCGGGGAGAATTAATTGAGGCGGTGGAGGAAGAGTTGGAGAAGTATGATTTCCAGTTCCACCATTTGAAGAAGGGAAGAATCTTTCACCTTGATTAACTTGTGGAAGATCATCTTTAGATTGAGAAGAAAACTATTTTCAGAACGATTAGGAAGACCATAGTGGTCTGAACTTGACATCTTTAAAGGGAGAAAATTCAAGTTAGTTGATTTATTTAATCCTTAATTATCAACCCAAATTTAAATTAAGGCTAGGATCCATATTTCGATTCGAATTCTAAAGAGGGATATCGTAATCATATTCGAATCTATTTTAGGTAGGTAAGCAATTACCAGTTTCAATTAAATGAAACTCCTAGATCTTTTGAGATTCATTGAACTATTCAATGGCATGTTTAATCTTGAGTATGCTTTCACTTTGTGACTGGGATGCCGAGGATCACAAACGAGATGTAAATAACCATGCAAATTAGCTTGGTACTATCGACGTCATTTATCACCTAATCAATGTGCTGGAAAACCATACACGCTCCATTGATCAATGATAATTTACGAGACACCCATTTCTAACAATATAAGTCCATATTAGTGTGTTGGTTAACCACACACGCTCCAATAATGACCAATAAGGTGCAATGTGCAATTTCATGGATTAGCATCAAATTCACATTTTTCCTAAAGTAACTAAGAATGAGATTTTAGAAAAGGTTTAGTTACTTTATTTCATTATACTTTTAATGAGAGTTTAGTGTCCTATCCTGCCCGTTCGGATAACGAACCTTCACTAGTCAAGAGTGCGGTGGGTAAGAATGGATACCTAATGGTGTTCATTTTATAGGTTGCTTCCTTAAACATCTCTTATAGACTAGCTTCGTGAATGATGTCTACTAACGGTACGACTGACTTTTCTTATATATATATATATATATATATATATATATATATATATATATATATATATATATATATATATATATATATATTAAACTTTTAATTCTATAATAATATAATGGTGTATTTTAAACTTTAAAAATACCTAGGTTTTTAAATTTAAGATTTCAAAATTAAACTATTTAATTAAATTTTAAATTGTAAAACCATAGGGTGTATTTTTAAAACTATTCAAAAATACTAGATCAAATTTTAAATAATTAAATTAATAAATTAATTTTGTTTTTATCTTAAAATTTGACCAAATCATTTATTTTGATAAGGATATACATATACCTTTTCAGAAAATCAAATTTTAAGCAATAAAAATGAATTAAGGTAATTATCCTAATCAAATTAAGATATGAAAATTAAAAATTCAGGGATTTGACGGGCCAAATCGTCGAGTCGAGGCAGTACACTCGTCGAGTTATGGGCACTGCACTCGTTGAGTAGGGCCAACTCATCGAGTTCCATACATGAATTCGTCGAGTTCGGTGAACAGATTGACGATCTGTTCCCTCCTCTTTTGGATAATTCACATATGCATCAAATTCAACTAAAAACATCATGGTCTTTTACGTGTTCATGTAACCCTAATTTCTTTTGATCTAAGTTTTTCACTAGTTGAACATGCAAATTGAATACCAAAGCAAAAACCCTAGATCTAGCATATATAAATCAAAATCTACATATAATTAGGTTTTAGAAGTTTACCTCACTTGTCATGTAGCAATAATAAGAACACCTTGTAGATCATTGACTCTTGAAAGCTTAGTGCCTCAAATGTGACATCTCTAATGGCTTACAAACACCACTAGCAAGAGGATGAGAGGAGGGAGGAAGGAATGCCTTTAGAAAATCAGTTCTTCTAGGGTTAGAAGTCTTAGGCCGAAAATCCAAAGGGTGGGGTCCCTTTTATACATGAGGTGGCTTAGTCCCAAAGCTAGGGTTTTCAGGTAGAAACCCTAATTCTCTACTTAAGGCCTAAGCAGCCCATGGACTCCTCTCGGAAGGATTTGGATGAAAATCTTATAGGGTCACCCTATAATTTTTCGTACACTCTTATCCAAGGAGTCCAAGAGCCAGTTTCACAACTATCAATGATTTGCAAAACAACCTCTGTACTTTTAATCGGTTCTTTTAATCCAAAAATTAATTCCAAATTAATTTGTGATTAAATACTAATTAAATAATATGATTTCTAATTAATATTTTATTTGATAGTGATCTTTCAGTTTCTCATAATAAAAAAATGTAAATTATATTTATTGTTAAACATTATATTTAGTTTTGTACAAGAATAATAGTTATTATAAATAAATATGGGTCATAATATTCACATTTCACAGAAGCTAGCTTTTTCGGAATGACAAATCTAATCTAATCCTAAATTATTCTTGAATTTACCTATATCTCATACGAGACTTGAACCATCAATCTCAATGAGGGATTGCAACACTTGATAAGGCTAGATTAGAAGCCCTTTGGTTCATAAAAGCTAACTATGAGACTATAATGCAATGTTTCAACTTTCATGAAAATCGAACGATTTTATTATAAAGAAAAATAATGTGTTTTCTTATTATTGTATTATTTTTTAACAGTAGGTGATACGTGTTGGTGTTGGCTATTGCCATACTTCAGATGCGATGAGAAATCCACAAAAATGTAATTTTCATTTTCCGGAATGGTGTGACATAAATTATAACATGAATCTAACCTCTTTTGACTAAATTGACCATAATTAGGAGCCTTTGATATTTATTATCGTACTATGTGCGAGACTTATGTATTACACGAATTTATTAAAAATAAAAGTTTAATATAAAGTTGAAATGACAGAATCAATTAGATGTGTAATAGCAGCTGTTTAAGTTTTAATTCTAGAAGACTTGAAATAGAAAGAAAAAAACAGTTGTAAAACATTTATTCTGAAATTTAAAAGAATGATCTACCTTATATATATAAATCTATAGTAAAATATGAATTTTATATTTAAGAAAATAAAAAACACAAAGAAAATGACTAATAAGAAAAATAATTCAAAAAATCAAATGACATGTGTGATATTCAATATAACATTTGACAAAAATATTTTTTTATTTATTATATTAGATTAGATATCATTTTATCCTAATTTAAAAAGAATATTTGTTTGGTACTATTTATACGAGTTAAAATATGTTGCTTGTCTTAACAATTTTTTTTGTCTATTTCATTTTATTTTATAAATGATCCGGATATTAAATAGGGAAATTTTTGGAAAATCCTTAATATTTCACCATAATTCACAAAAAAGTACTAAACTAAAATTTGTTTACGAAAACGTCTTAATTACCGGTAAAAATAACGATTTGACTCTCAGTTTCAATACTTACTCGGTTTTCATTAAAATCTCATTATTTTACCATTTTTTCATTAAAGTCTCATTATTTTACCATAATTTGGGACTTATTCATAAATTATGGCAAAATAATGAGACTTTAATAAAACCGGATAAGTAATGAAACCGGTAAACCGGGAAAAGTTGGTCAAATCGTCACTTTTACCGGTAATTGAGACATTTTTGTAAACAAATTTTAGTTTTGCACTTTTTCAAAAATTAAGATAAAATATTGAGGCTTTTCTAGAGATTTCCTTATTTAACATGAGCACGACAATACCCATAATATCGGTGGATGTACTCCCCACACTTCCCTTATTTTTACTTTCACGCGTTTATCATATTTTTCCATCACTCTTCCTACACTCCTTAAACCCTATATTTTACTTTTCCCCTCATTTTTTTTAAAATAAATTAAAATACTATAACTTAAGAAATGTATAAAACTAATAAAAAAATGTCTTATTAAATACAAAATTAATAAAAACAAAAAATTTTCATTACTTCAAAATAAAAATCACATATTAGAATTGAAACGAAATTAAAACATAACAATAACTAAAACCAAGTTACAATATTTTTTTTTTCTATATGATCATGATCCTTTTAATTCTTTTCTTTTTAATATTAAATTCTTTTATATAATCAAAATCAATGTCACGTGAAATTGTGGTTAGGGGATTATGGTACTTGTGATTAGGATATTAAGGTATTTATTATAATATATGAAGAGAAGGTTAAAAACAATTCAAACCAAAATAAAAGATAAATTTTAAATGTAAAAAGGAAATATGAAGGGTTAATATTGTAACGACAAAATTGCAAAAACTGGTCTCTGTGGTATACATTTTTTTTGAGATTTTAATCCAAACCCTGACTTTTTTGGCTTCGTGGTTCTTTTGACCATGTTTGCTTGCGATTTTGGTCCCTCAAAAAAAACTGAAAAGGCTAAAATGCCCTTTCTGATATATTTTATATATTTTTTCATTTTAATTTAAAGGAAAAAGAAAATAGTTAATTAATTTGGGCCCACATATCTCTCTCTCTCTCTCTCTCTCTCTCTCTCTCTCTCTCTCTCGTATCAACATCATCTTCATCAAAATGTTTTCCTATACATATTCCATTCCAGAATCATTAAAATTGTTCAAACCTTCAAGAGTTTTCCAGTATAATCTTTAGAACATTTACCTAAACAAACACAAAAATCGATCAGATATGGCCTCAATAACATTAATCATCTCTTATCTCTTTCAAGAATTTTGTCACACAGGTTATACCAGATCTCTTCACTACCATATGGATCATCGCTCTTAGATGAAGAGCTTGGTGAGCATATGTGATTTTTAAAGTACGATGAAGCAGGAGGTGGCAAAGTTGAAGATAATGAAGGTGATGGAGGCGTCAAGGATTGAAGAGGAAATCCGAGGTTGGAGAGGTTAAGCTAGTTAATCACAGGGGAGAAAAATTAAAGGCTTGAAAGGAAAATCAGAGTTGTAGATGATGAAAACTAGGGAGGCGATGAAGATAAACCCCAATTTTGATTACCCCACATTTCCTATGGTGTCATCCATCCCCAACACAAACAGAACCACCACCACCACCACCAAGAAACGCCTTAACACCTCCCTCTACAATGACATCCACCCATCAACACAAACAGACCCAGTTTCTGATGACCAATAAGATCACGACTCAGACTCGTCCCCCCTTCATACACTCCGTCTGAAAACCAAACTCAAACCTGCAGTTGACTACGATCGTCTAACAACCAAACCCAAGTGAAACTTCGACGATCGATGTCTATAAATGGTTATTAGGGGATAAAGCTTGATCGATGTATGTAAAGGGTTGTTGTATGTATGTGTTTTTTATATATGATCAAAGTCAAAATCTGCAAAATCCTTGAAGAACAAACATCTCGAATCTGACTTCTTGAGTTCTTGAACATTTGGGTTCATGTTTTTCAGATCTCTTGTGTTCATTTTCATTTTGGTTCATATGGTGTGTGTTTTTATGTAAAACCGGGTGTGTGTTTATGTTTAAGAACAAAATGAGAATGGATCAGTCGGAAAAGGGGAACGTTGGTAGTAGTGAGAGAAAGCATAGAAATTTGGGGAAGAAGAAGTGCGTGGAGGAATTTGGCTTTCTTTTTCATAGGAGAGAGAGAGAGAGAGAGAGAGAGAGAGAGAGAGAGAGAGAGAGAGAGAGAGAGAAGGTGGGCCCCTTCTTATTTTTTTAATTATTAAAATATATAAATTAGTATTAGATTTAAGAAGAAATGAAAGAAAAATGGAAAATAAATACCTCAAGGGTATTACAGTTATTTCACTATTCAAAGGGACAAAAAACACAACAAAACTAGCTCAAAATGACCATGAATCCAAAAAAGTCAGGGTTTGGACTAAAAACCCCAAAAAAATACATACTGCATGGACCATTTTTTCAACTTTGTCTATTGTAAATTGGTATCATGCATCTTATCATTCCGTGCTTTCATATCTCACGCCAAACCTCACCCCACAACTTGTGCACCATGGTGGGGTGTCACCGCAGGAGTACGCGAGTAGGCACTAACCTCACCTTGCGGTGCTCACAGCCTCCCGTAGCGTCCAGTTTAACTATGTCAGTTTATATTGGTTACTTCTCACATATATACTAGAGTTGTAATGAGTTCAAGGAACAAAAACAATGGTTAGCTTATATACATTTGCTTGCGTTTAACCGTACAAATAAAATAACACGAACATTTAAGCAAATGAATTGTACTTTTTGTGTTTATTTGTTTAACATATTATATTATCCGTATACCCACCCACACATACATGTTCATTGCTAAATATAGGCATGTTATACATGAACATGTATATTTGGCTGTATAACTTGATTATGTTTAAACCTCACGTATTGATCAAGTTCAAAACATAATCAAATTTGCAATGAAAACTTAATCCAATAGACAACATTCGTTTGGAAATTTTAGTGTAAGTGAAAGTACCAATATCAAATTTTATAATAAATAGAAGTAGTTTGGTTTAAGGATCTAAATGTTAAATCATTAATCAATAAAAATCAAAACTTTTACTTAGTTTAGTTTCATCCTTAGTTTATTGATATGATTATCTCTTTCTATTTTTAAAACAATAAACATTAAATTTCAGTAATTTAACTCGGTCACTGTCATATCCTCTCTAATAAATAAAAATCTTTGTCATATGTTATATTGTTATTTATTTTGCCCCATGTAATTTTGTGGTTATTTTAAGTTAATTTTATTCCATATGTAATTTTATGGTTTTTTTCATTTTATTAAATTTTAGATAGTATTTAAATGCAATAATAAATGCATATCAAATTCATTAATGATCTTTCCTTCTAATTTCAAAATTATTAAATTAAAGATTCATTAATTTTTATTATTTATTTATCTAAATTATTTGTTTAAATTTAAAAAAGGAAAAAAAAACACTTTAATTTTTATAATTCAATATTTTCTTATTTTTCTAATAAATTCAAACTTTTCAAATGTTTAAAATTTTATATTTAGTTTTTTTTTAAATAAACTAATATAATATATAAGTATACATCGGTACACATCAAAAGAGATAGAAATTGTATTTTAGTTGGGAAGTGGCCTTTTCGGTTCTAAATGTCATAAAGTTATAATTATGAAATTATATTTAAATGTCATGATTTAGGACTAATTACTAAAATATTAAAATATAAAGGCTGATTTAACATTTTAGCTATTGTTTAGCCCTTAAACAAACTAACATCTGCTGCACTTTATAATATGGCAATGAGAAAATTGCAAACAAAAATTAAATATTTCCATATATTTTGGTTTCATCTATTTTTCTACTCATAAATAATGATGTGTGAAATCCATCAAATCTTTATTTTAATTTCATCTCTTCATTTAAACATTTGTCTTGATCTAATAAGTAAAAAACTAGATGAATAAAAACATAAATTTTAACATTTGTGTTGATCTAATAAGTAAAAAACTAGATTAATAGAAACATAAAGTAAAAAGATATTTGATTTCTCAATTGCAAAATAGTCTTTGATAAAGTAAAAGATATTTGATTTCTCAATTGCAAAATAGTCTTCGTGATATGTTGTTTTATTTAGGTAATGTTATATTTCAAAAAAAAATCTTATTATTTTGGCCTTTTACCGAATAGATGTGGAGACAGGCAGTGCAATGTGGGAGCCGTGCTCCAACAAGACCCGAGCCTAGCATTGGACACATTGTGGATGATATTCAAGCTATAATTTATTCTTTTTAAGTTTCTAATTGAATGCGGATACTCATAAGAATGGTAAGAGGGTGGCACATCAATTAGCTAAACTATCCATTTAATCATCAGGGATGGGGAAAATATGGTTATAGGAGATTCCGGAATCTAATAAGCAGTTAGTTTGTGGAAAAGTCCAATATTTATTTATTTTAACATAACTCCCGATTACCGAGCAAAAAAATCAAATAAACCTTTTTGTTCAGTTTCACATATTTTATCTGGTAATAATCTTTTTTTTTTTGTTAAAAAAACGTAATGACTTTTCATTAAATTTAGTCAAATATATGGACTATTATGAATATAATAACACAACTATGTACAAAATCCTATAGAAAAAAATCCTAATATTTTGAACAAATGGAAAAGTCTTGTGTTTTGATAGAATATGACAGATTATCAGATAGATTTCAACGATCAAAGTATTATCAAAATACCATGATAAAACATCTCCTCCCAACCTATGAAATTTCAATTTGGTCCCTGGAAATTACACAAATTTGTTATTGTTAGCACTTTAGCGGTCGAAAAAAATATGGAGGCTAGGTTACATTCTTTTGCATTCGAGATTACCTTATTTATACAACTATAAAACCTCTTCCTGGGTTTTTCTTGGTCCATGACTACTACTCTATAATTGCATCTTATCTCTAATTAAAAAAAAAAATCCTTTGTAAATCACATACATGAAACAAATATGATGGATGAAGGAAGAAGAAGAAAGCATATGAGTGTGATGAAGGAAGGAAGAAGAAGAAAGAATATGAGTGTGTGAGTATGGTTGGAAATCTTCTTCCCTTATACCTACAATAATTATGGTTGATCATGTTTTTCGTCATACCCTTTCATCGTTGTGTTTCTATTCTGGTATCTAGATTGACTATTAGCAACTCTATGCTTCTTAACTATATCGGCCTCATTTGATTCCAGTTCCAAACTACTATCGCATGATGGTCTTCATACGTGACTTTTAGTAAGTTTAGACCTTTTCAATTTTGGTAATGCACATGACTATATTTCTAGAATAATAATGTTGCAGTATTGTTATGGTGCCATGAAATAGATTTGCAATATTGTTGTTCCATGTTCGGTGCAAATATTAATATTGAATAACCTTATGAATGGAAACATGTTGAGACATAACCATGACATAGTTGCCACTGCCGAATTCATAAAATCTATAATCTAAATCACGGTTAAGATTTTAAGAGTAGTAGTACAATATAATGTCACGGTCTTACATTATCTCTTCGATAAAGTAAACAACTTTAAAAACTAAAATCCATCTATGTCTAGCAAATCCATGTAATCAACTCCGCCATTTAAATACATTCTAGAATGGAACTTCAAAAACTTATTTGTAATGCCCGTAGCTTTGGGCTATTCAATTAGAATAGAATAAGCGAAAAATGAATTTCTGAGAAGATTATTTTAGGAAAAATAATCTTAACCAAAGTCATAGCATATATGACAAGGATTCTGTACATATAAATAACTCTGAAATCCGATTTTGTATGAAGAAGTTATGTTTCTTCGAGGTTTCACGATTAAACAAGCACGACTTTACATATCGTAAAAAGTGAAATTTTGATAAATTATTTTTTAGCTAAAGTGATCTAAACGAAAACGTAGTAGTCGTACAACCAAAAGTGTGCATATAGAGAACATCCAAAACTGACTTCGTGAGAGGAAGTTATGATTTTTCGAAGGTTCAACACAACAGTACGGGCATAAAAATCAAATTCAAATCGGCTGATTGTTATGTAATACCCGGTTTCCAGAATGGATCAATGTGGGGCATTAAGGAGTCAAAGGAATAGTTTTTGCGAAAAACCATGGGTCATGACGTGATCATAAGGAGGTCACGACGTGACGAACCAAATGAGGATGCATATTTGGAGCAGTGGTCACAATGTGACACATAGCTGGTAACAACGTAAAAAGGTTGAAGCCCAAGCCCATGACCTTTTTGGGCTTGCTTCGTATTTAAGCACCTTAAACACGGATTTAGGGTTCATTTCCATCCTCCACCTCTCTCAAACCTCTGAAACCCTAACCCAAGCTCATCTTGGTGGTTTTGGCCATTTTGTGTGGTTTTGGTGCTCCTTGTTGAAGAAGATGGTCCCTTTGGTGCAGTGTTTCAACAATCAAGCCTCTTCGTCACCGCCTTGTATTGTTTCTGGACCTTTGTAAGTCCTAAAGCTCTTGGCTTTCTTTGTTAAGCATGTTAGATCTATGTTATATGCACTTTTCTTCATGATTGGGTTGGGTAGCATGCATGAGATCCATGAAGTTAGCAACTTTATGAATCATTGAGGCCTTTTACCTAGCATATGTCTTAAATCTGAGTGTTGGTGGTGGTTTAGACTCCAAGCATGGGTTTTGGCCTCAGGTTCCTTTATTTTAACCTTGTTATTGTTCAAGTCATGCAGTGGACATGCATGACTAAAAAGCTACGATTTTTATGGTCCTTTGGGTTGGGAAAAGCCTTCTGAAAAGTTAGAGTTAATGAATTAATGGATTAATGACTCAAACCTTTTGGATTTTGCTTCAGATTGTGGTCACATTGTGACCTAGAGAGTGTCACGACGTGACAGTGGAGGATCTCATGACTATCTTGTCATGTTGTGTTCACGACGTGACCAAGGAGGGTTCACGTCGTGGTGCGTTCTCACGACGTGACCAAGGTCTAGTCACGATGTGAGGGTCATCTATTAGTATTGTTGGCTGTCGACTTTGACTTTGATCATTGACTTTCGGCATGGGTTGACTTTTGGTCAAATTAAGGGTTTTGGTGTATAGACTAAAAGGGTACTCTTTATTGCAGTTAGGTGTCATGTAGGATCAGTCTTTGATGGGTGAGAGTTGTGGTGTTTAGCTTCTACTTGCAATGTGAGTCTTCTCACTATACTTGCATGTGTGGTACTATATGTTGACCAACTGGGTCTTAGTTGTTGATGATTGTTGTATGAAAACTTAGTTCCTGATAACTATTCAGCTGTTGTAAGTCCATAGAACTACTGATAATGCCTATGGTTGTTGATAACCCGTGAGGTGTGCTATTAATCCACAAGGCATGTTGTTAGCCGACAAGGACTACAATAGTCCTTAGGGTTGCTGAGAACCCATAATTGTCATATTTGTAGTTGTTATACGACCGAGTATGAAAACATAAATCGGAGTAATGAATAAATTAAGAACACACGGTGTACATTGTTGGATTAGGTGTCTAAGCCCATAACTATAATTGGTATGTACTTGACCTGAGAGTAGCATGGTCCATTTCAGGTTGCCTTCATTAGGACAATTTGATAGGATGGATTTTGAGAAAGAGGTTATTTATGATTTATTAATATATTGTAAGAATAATATATTAATTGAGAAATCATATTATCTAATTAGTATTGATCAAGAATTAATTTAGTGATCAAAGAGACTAATTAAATTTGCAGGGACTGATTATGTAAATCAGTGATATTTATAGTTTGGGCTAATGATCCATGTTGATCAGGATTGGATTAAATCTCTGTGAGAGTCCATGAATAGTTAGTCCATAAGGCTAATGGGTTAATGGATTAAAAGCCCAAGTGAATTAGGGTTTACAAGTTGAAACCCTAGGAATTCCAAACTATAAATTAAACCCCTAAGCTTGCAAAGTTGGCCACTAGACTCCTATGGTTATACCCTAGCCGATTTTGAGCTTTCTAACCTCTCTCTCATCATTTTCCACTTGTTCATGGTGTTTGTGACTTGTTTGAGGCATCACACTTGGGGTGCTAAGCTCTTAAAGGCCAAGTTCTACAAGCTACAACAAAGAGGTTATATTGTAACTAGTTTTTATGATTCAAATATCACTTTTTCATGCTAGTTAGGCTTCATGCTTTGGAAAATGAATATTGCATGTATAATTAGAGAAAACTTAGATCCAAAGCATTAGGGTTTTATGTGCACCATAGGGATGTTAGAGTACATAAAACCCAACATAAATATGATCTGGTTGGCTTAATTATGCTCTCAAAGAATACAGAGAAAAATAGAGTAAAGTGTTCAGACTCACGAAGATTACTCTAACTTTAGTATCTCTTCCTTGTGTATATGGAATACAAAAACATACAAAAAATACATAAGGGACTAAACATTACAGTTTCGAAACTAACAATGCCCCTATTCAAAATACACAAACCAACTTTCAACATTAAGACAGACTCAGATAGACTTCGACATCTCATAACTACATTCGAACTCAACATTCTCCCCCTTTGTGAGAAATGTTGAATCTAAGTCATTCTCATCTGAGCAGCTTGATGCATCACCCTTCAAATTTTTGAATACCAGTTTATCACTTTGTGAATTTCAGCTTTATCACCATCATTGTTTTTCTTGCAACTATTCATACGAACCATAAGATTCGTATATTGTGAATTTGTATATCTTTCAACGTCACAGGCTTGAAAAAGAAACTTCGTATACTTCTCTTTCTTGCTCTTCCCAATGAACACTACCCCCAATGGCTTCAGACAAATCTCACCATCAACATACTTCTTCAAATCTGCTTTACTTCGTATACTTCGTTTTCCCATTTCCAAGGCTAACTCCACATCAGTCATCGCAAGACAATCATAGTAATTATGAATGCACAATTTAACGTGAGCATAGCCAATTAAGAAGTCTTCCTTGCTTGTCATTTGGAGTTTCAAAACATCCACTCTTTTCAAAATTCTTATAACAGTAATAAGATCGTGAAGTCATCAATAGGAAGCCAGCCACTGAAAAGTCGATCACAACATTGTGTGCTTGAACTGCCTGAAATCTAAAGTTCTGTAGAACACCTTCAAGAGGTGATTAATGAAGGATGGCAATAGTTTTCTCGTAAATTATCATTGATCAATGGATCGTGGTTAATCGGCACATTGATTAGGTGATTAATGTCATCGAGAGTACCAAGCTAATTTTCATGGTTATTCACACCTTGTTTGTGATCCTCGGTATCCCAGTCACAAATTTGAAGGGCATAATCGAGATTAAACATGTCATTGAAAAGTTCAATGAATCTCAAAAGAATCTAGGAATTTCAATTCATTTAAAACCTAATGTTCATTTTCGTTTTTCATGGTGGTAATTGGTAAATCATCATTTACCTACCTTCAAATATTTTACAATTGGATTACGACATCCCTCTTCTGAATTATAGAATATTATGTTGGGTCCTAACCTTAATATTTCATTTGGGTGTTATATTAAGGACTTAAATCAACTAACTTGAATTTCTCCCTTGTAGATGTCTAGTTCTGACAACTATGGTATTCCCGAATCTTATGGAAAAGGTTTTCCTTATAAAGATGATATTCCACAAGACGATTGATGTGAAAGATTAATTCCTTCTTCGACCTGTAGTGGAACTTCTCTTTCTCCACCTCATCTAATTATTCTCCCTGACCCACATGTTCGTCGACTTGAAAAGTTCAAGGTCACTCAAACCCTATTGGCAAACAAACACCAAGAAGGAAGGTTTGTGTGTGTACATGTCTTGGAGATGAAGTCACACATTGACAGGCTGGGAATGTTAGGTGTCATTGTCTCGAAGAAGTTGGCTGTTGACTTGGTTCTTCAATCACTTCCTAAGTCATATAGTGAGTTCGTTAAATATTACTATATCATAGACCACGACGTGACTCTTATCGATCTTGCATATTTGCTAATTGCTGCCAAATCAGCAATGATTTGGTGTACTGATAAATCAAATTTGATAGGAAGATCTACTTCCCACACTTCCATGGACATTGACAATGGAAACATTGGAAGTCCAGAAAAGTCTTTTCATCCCAAATGGAAAGGGGTTGGCAAAGGTCAAATCGTTTGACCAAATGGTAAAGAAAAAGACTAAGTCTGAGATTGTCCCGTGTGCCATTCCAAAAGAGTCTGTTTGTTACTACTTCGAAGAGAAGGGGAATTGGTTGCGAAGCTGCCTTATTTACCTGAAGGATCACAAGGATGGTAAAGTCAAAGTGGTTAACTCTGCTTCAGGTAAGTCCACTATCTAACTCTATTAAGTTCCTATTTGAAGAATCTTAATACATGATGTGATGAGATCACATTTTGATGTTTTGTAGGATTGAAGAAAAGAAAGGAAGCTTAAAGGAAAAACATGTTGAGTCTGATCGCGAAGAGATGGATTTCGATCGCATGATTCAATGATCAGAATTGTGAGCTGCTACTTAGGAGTTATGATAGATTGCTTAGAAATATGTAGTTACATAGTTTTCATTTGTAATTGCATTGTAAGGACAAGATTTTCCGCAATTTTAATAAATAAAGAAAAATTTGATTTGATTTTATTTTATATTTCCTTGCAATGGCATTTGTGAAAATTGATGTTTGTATGTTTCTATTTTT
Organism: Lactuca serriola; assembly: GCF_051521515.1. NCBI lineage: Eukaryota > Viridiplantae > Streptophyta > Magnoliopsida > Asterales > Asteraceae > Lactuca > Lactuca serriola. The sequence goes on along the minus strand of NC_136411.1, from coordinate 126,399,746 downwards.
AGCAATATGGATTTGATTCTTTCGTTTGTGGTAGTGTCAAAAATTTACCAAATAAGAAAAGATTCTCATCACCCAAGTTTCAATTGGATAGGAACTTGGAATCATGCGACTTGGATTGTGTGATGAATGAGAACCTTCGTCTTTACGAAATTAAGACTAATTCCTTGTTCACATGTATATGTGAGTCAAGTAAAGGACTAGGGGATCGGGTACGCTTGGTTATGCACTGGCCAGGTTCACCACAAAGTACGATAAGACTATTCGTCATGATTTACTAAAAGTTTAGTAAATATGGTTATGCTTACAAGATTAAGTGTAATTCTGAATCACTGAAAAAGTTTCAATGTATGGCAGAACGAATAAGAAGAATCAAATTAGATAGAAAGATAAAAGTTTCTCCAATCTGAAAGGAAATGAGAGTACTTAAGTATCATGTTTTATGATCATCTTAGTGATTATGGAACCATGTCACAACTGATCCTATAAGGACATCTTAATGTATTTATATGGATAAGAAGAGGAATCGTGAATTGTTGAAATGGTTAAACTAAGAAGATGAATCATAATTCGTTCCAAAATCAAGTCTTAGAGTCATACTCCAAGATTATGACTTGAGTGACATAATCTTAAGAAGGTTTATAACACATCATGAAATGTGGAGTAGAAAAATGTTTTCTTACTCTTGCGCATTTCAAATTGCTGGTTGTGATGTTTTTAATAAAACAAAGACCAACTAAGACCAATTGTATGAAGTGTTTTTCCTTGATAAAAATCCGCACTAACTCTTGAATATTTGTTAGTCAAGGAGTGTTTCTCGACAAGAGAATCTTATTTGTCAAAAGGTCAGTGGGAGTCTTAAAGATCTTGATAAGTTTCAAGAACTAATCAAGAATAAACCTATTGTTTAGCAAACGACTTGAGGTTTATAACCTATCGTGTTGACATATTCTTGTTTCTATGCCCATTCCAGTTGAAGTTTAATATGCATGCGAGTTCTATACGTTCTCAGTTTATTGCATAAGGCAATGCACCTTGATCAGTGAAAGTTCATTGATTAGTAAGGGTGAGCTTCTAAGCAACTTGGAAAGCAATGGTAGAACCCTTGTGCTACCAGATGGTAGGAAATTAAGCTTGAACTGGTTCAGTCCATATGAGTTTGGATTTGTCATAAACCTTGTGTTGTGATTATGATTATGACAAATTCAAATGGATAGGAACACATACACTACAAAATCTAAGTGGCATAAGGTTTCTCTCCAATTCATGAAAATGATTGTGAGGAAACACTTTCACTAAGTAGATTTTAAGGAGATAGCAGTTGTGTTAATTGCGTTTGTTGGGTTTTGAGCACTATAACACTCCTATGGTGCACATGCAACCCTAAATGCTTTGGATATATGTTTTCTCTAATTATAAAGGGTTTTTTCATTTTCTCTAAAGCATTCTCCCTAGCTAGCATACAATTGAAGTTATACAATATAAACTTAGTTTGAATGTTTACCTCTTGAGTAGGGTAGAGTTCTTGACCTTTGAAAGCTTTAGCACCTCAAGTATGATGCGTCTATTGGTTCACAAACACCCAAATGCAAAAGGAGTCTTGAGAGAATAAGTTACTTATCTCATGAAGATGGTGTCGCCGATTTTGGCTCGTGAGGGTTCTATTTATAGTGTTGCACATGCTAGGGTTACACTTTGTAAACCCTAATGACCCATGACTTTCCACATTCTCAGGCTCCATGGATTAACCTTCATGGACTATCCATGGATTAGTTTAACGCATCTACATAATCATGGATCATTGGCCCACACTATAAGAATCATTGATTTACATAATCAATCCCCATATATTTAATTAGTCTCTTTTGACCATAAAAGTAATTCCAAATTAACTATTGATCAATACTAATTAAATATTATGATTTCATATTAATATATTATACTTGTAATATATTAATAAACCATAAATAACCTTATTCTCAAAAACCATCCTATTAAATTGCACTGGTGAAGGCAACCCAAAAAAGACCATGCTACAATCGGGTCAAGTACATCCTAGTTATAGTTATGGGCTTAGACACCAAATCCAACAGTCTCCCACTTGGGTAAGTCTAATTACTATAGCTGCCAATGTAACTTCAGGATCTGACTTAGCAATCGTAAGCTTTCAAAAGTCGTTGTCAACTCTTACCCAGTCAGTGACACATCCTTTAGATAAGGGATCATATAATCCTATGTTCTCAAGATATCAGCTGGACAAATACATGGAACAATGTCATACTTATTGTCCAGCAGTTTGTTTCCCGATTTCTGATTCATCTGATATAGAACATAACTGAACACATCAATTTAGTTCTGACCGGGCCCGATACATAAGTCAAAACAGAATCATCGAGGGGCCCAATATATCGCTTTTAATCCTTTTAGGATAAAAGGGAACATATAAACTTCGACATTATATGCTTGCACTAACTACTCATTAAATTATGCACAACGATACGTTTTACAACATCAAGTTATTGATGCGTTTTCGTATCATCAATACACAACTAATTCATAGTCAACAACTCATATATCTAGGTTTGAAGACTTATATGATATTATCGTCTCACGATCACTCGTGATAAATTCCATGAAGTGATTCAAGTGAGCGCAGGTTGATCCAATACTCAAATCTTATTTCAGAAGTACTCATGAATGGTGTAGCAAACTGTTGCTACAAGATAGTAACTTTACTTATAAATAAAACTCGTTTTATTCAATCATCAAATGTCAATTACAATTTAGCTATTAGAAGTTTTGGTTTATCTAACCACTAAAACTAATATCGTATGTTAGCCCAATCCCCCTTGTATGCTGCAAGTGCTTAACCCAAGTCATTCCCTTTGTAAGAGGATCCATTGGGTTCTCCTCTGATGATATCCACTTTACCATGAGGTGTCCTTCTTCTACTTGATGTCTTATGAAGTGGTATTTCCTGTCAATATGTCTGGATCTACCATTGTGACAACTCGAAATTTCTATCTTGTAAAGTCAATAAATTCAATCAAAAGTCAGACTTGTTTCTGTTATCTTTTAGCCTTGTTAAGGGTCTGTTTGAGAGTTCTAAGCCTTGTACACTCAAGTATTGTGTGTTAGGAAGTGTTAGCTTGAGTTCAGTGAGTTGAAATCGAGCCGAAAACACCATCACAAAGGAGATCACGGCCGTGGACCCATTCTTGGCCATGAACATCCTCCATATATATATATATATATATATATATATATATATATATATATATATATAAGGATAAGGAAATGGCTCATTTCTTCATTACTTCAACTCTAACCGTGAACACACCTCATTCTCTCTCAACTTTCTTCAACCGTGATCACTACAAAGGCTTCCAATAAGTAAGTATCTTATTCATCCTATTTTTCTCCATTAGAAACACTAGCATCCCCATGAAAAAAAACACCTCTTTGGCATGAATCTTCAAGAGTTCACAGCCGTGAACCCTTCATTGGGTCGTGAACCCTTCATAAGATCATGGTTTGGCCATGAACCCTCCTTCCATGACCGTGAACACTTCATAAAATCAAGGTTAGGCCGTGAACACATCATGTGTTCTATGGCTGTGAACCCTTCTAAGGTCGTGAACACTTCCTTGTGTGGCCGTGAACACCATTCAACCAATCATATGTGATTGTAACACTTCATAGCAAGTGTTTCCTAGTACCTAAGGTTGTTTCTCTTACATGTTAGTTGTTATATACACTAATTGTTTACATATATGTGATGGGTTTTGGTCATAAGACATCCTATGTGCTCATACAAACCCTAATGCTTGGATCTAGGTTTCTCTATTGTACATACTCTGAATCCAAGACTATAAACCCTAATTCTAGCATATGGAAATCAATATTAACATATAATTAGGTTTAAGAACATACCTTGATTGTTATATAGCAATAACAATCCAATTCCTCCTTGAATTGACCTTGGAAGGCTTAGAGTCACAAGTGTCACTCCTCTAATGGCTTACAAACACCATAAGCAAGTGGAGAAGGTATAAAGAGAGAGGAGGGAGGTTAAAATTCGTCCTTAGGACTTCTTGGGAAGGGTTGGCCGAATTCACAAGCCTTAGGGGGTTTATATAGGTGTAAAGATTAGGGTTTTAGTCCTTATCCTTATCTAGTTGCTTGTCCACCAAGCAACCATAAGATAAGTCCTAGAAATCCTTATCCTAATCAAATTCTAAGGGATTTACACCTCAAATTCGTTCACCATATATATAAGATAATCCTTACCTTATTTTGTAACTATCACATAATTACAATTCAACACCTCTAGTTTAATTAATTACACTTGATCACAAAATTAATTCTTAATTAATTATTGACCAATATTAATTAAAAAAATATGATTTCTCCTTTAATATATTATCCTTATAACATATTAATAAATCATAATAACCTCTCTCTCTTTATTTATTTCTCCAATCAAGTTGCTTTGGTGAAGGCAACCCAAAAGGACCATGCACCATCGGGTCAAGTACATACCAAAATAGTTATGGACTTAGACACTAATCCAACAGTCTCCCACTTGGATAAGTCTAACAACTATTCTGTGTATGACTTCGGATCCCGATCTGCAATCGTAGCTTTCCAAAGCCGCTGTCAACTCTGATCATATCAAATACGCGTGTCCTTAGATAAGGGATCATATATTCCTCCATTCTAGATATCATATGAGATATGATTTCAAATCATTCTCTTTGTACTATATCTCGATTTCCGATTTATGACGACAGAATAATTGAACAAATCAAATTAGCCCTAGCCCGGCCGAGCATTTACGTTTGTCATCACTAAACCATCGAGTGGCCCAAAGATATCGCTTTTATCCTACTTTGGATAAAAGGAACGGATAAACTTTGATACAATGCTTGCTTGTACTCACGCACCGAATCACACACAACAATATGTTTTATAACACCAAGTTACTGGTGCGTTTACATATTATCAATGTGTAACCGATTTGCAAGATACAACTCACACATCTCGGTTTCAAGAATATAAGATGTTATCGTCTCACCAATCACTCGTGATACAATCCATGGAGTGATCCAAGTGAGCGTGGGTCTAATCCAATGCTCAAATCACATTCATAAGCACTCATGAACGTTGCAGCAAACATTTGCTTATGTCTAATACTCTTTTAGACAATCCACACACCAATTCACGACAGTCTTCATTCATATCTACTTCCAACATATGAACGACTGTGGCCCGTTCGAATAATTCGATTATTCTTAATAAATTCAATTATTCTGGAAGTCAAAACATGCAAATGTGAAACACAAGAATAACATTAATCCCATATGGCCTCAACCCTTTGAGCATAAATAAAACACCTTTTATTTATCACCATATTGATTACTCATTTTTTGTAGTTTCGGGTAATCAACTTCTTACTTGAATTACAACACTTGTCCCATGCTCCTAGCATGCACACAATGTTTACCTATGGTTCTTACTTTGTGAAATAGATCACATTGAACACATTTCCAATCATTCTCATTTCACAACTCCAAATCCTTTTCATAAGTAAAAGAATATCAAATTCTTGCTACTTACAGAATATGCTAGATTCTAACATTCTTATGCAACTATCCTTTCGTAATGTCACTGCCCAAAAGTCACTAAGACTATTGCCAATGATATTACAAAGTCTTCTTTCGGAGATTGTTACAAGACAATTCCATAGATGTGATGTCTCTCACTCAAAGTACTTTCTTTGAACATCCTTTTGCATAGAAGTTTCTAATCTAGTCATAGATTTCTCAATATTCAATTCCCAATATGGACACACTTCCATATGTTCCATATGACAACTCATTCTTAATAGAATCTTATCTATTCATAATGATGTTGATATGGTCCATCCAATATGGAAACATTTCCATATTTTCCAATACTATACTTCCAACTACTCACAAGCGACCAATCCTCGTCGAACTTGGATTGTCCTTTGATAGTTGTTTAATTATTTTAGTCAGAACCGATTCTAGTCCTTTTTCCCTCTAAATGCGCTAGACATTTGGAAAACTTTAGAATGGTCAAACATTAAAGCATTTGCAATCGATCCTATACCCGAAGCGTATGGGACACGACGCATAATGTTTTATTTGTTATGTTCTCGAAATTCGAATTGTGAAGAGGGATGCCGTAATCATAATTGAAATTTTAAGAACACACTTTGTACCTTTGACTAAATTTTATTAACATTTCTCAACCTAAACCTTTAGATTTGAAATGAAGCATAATATTCTCTCCCTTAATTATAGCAAAACAACTCTTCAACTATTGCGACTTTGCAAAGTATGACTCTTGTTTTCTATAATTAATATTGCTAACCTTGCAATACTTTCCTTAATAATCATATAATCATAACTTTTATGCTCCCACTATCTTGATGATTATTATAAAACATAACACTTATGCTCCCACTAGCTTCGACATGTATTCATAAACATCTTAACTTTCAGAAAAACAATGCTTATTGAATTTCTTAAGTTCATGTTTCTAATACTTAGTGCTTTGATAATCTTTTATCAAGGTATCTTGAACTTATACACATTTGACTTCGATAGTTCATATGTGTGTCTAAACAATTAAGACTAGTTGCCAAACCTTACAATTCAAATTATGGAAAGGGATGCCGTAACCATAATTGAATTTGAGAATGCAATTTTACAATCACTATCTTCTTAAAATCTTCCTTAGTGAAAGCATTTCCTCACAATCATTTTCATGAAGGAAGAAATCTTATGACACTTAGATTTGAGCGGTGTATGTGTTCCTATCCATGTGAATTTGTTAAAACCAAAGTTTACGACAAATTCAAACTCATATGGACCGAACATTTCTTAATCTTGATTTCTTGCCTTATGGTAGCACAGCTGCCCACCATGTCTTCCAAGTAGTTAAGCAGCTCACCCTTTCCTATCAATGTACCTTTCATTGATTAAGGTGCTTTGCCTTTTATGCGTTCAAAATGAGAACTCATAGAACTCACATGCATAATTAACTCGATGGGATTGGCACAGAAACAAAATAATGTCAACACGATAGGTTGTAAACCTCACTCGTGGCTAGTGATGATCGATAAGGTTTATTTGATTTGTTCTTGAAACCTTTCAAGACCATTAAGACTCCCACTGACTCCTTGACATATAAGATTCTCTTGTCAAAAACCATTTCTTGACAAACAAATATTCAAGAGTTAGTGTAGCTTTTATCAAAAGACTTCATAAATTGGTCCTAGTTGGTCTTTGTCTTATCCAAGACATCACAACTTTCCACATTTAATGAAAGTTACAAACCTTCTTAATACCTTTCACTCAATGTCACAATCTTAACTTTAAGACTTGTTATTGGAACGAAGTATGATTGACTTATTGATTTAACCATTTCTTCAATTCTTGATTCCTCTTCTTAGACATACAATTGTACTAAGACTCACTTAGAGGATCAATTGAGGTATGGTTCTTAATCATTAAGACCTATCATAAAGCATAAAAGGTACTCTCCCATCTTCTTAGAATGGAGAAACTTTTATCTTTCTGCCTACTTGATTCTTCTTATTCGTTCTGCTATTGATCTAAACCCTTTAATCAATTCAGAATTACACTTAATCTTGTAAGTATAATCATATTTACTAAACCTTTAGTAAATCATGACGAATATCATTGTTACTCTTATGGTGGACTTGATCAACACGCAACATTGTGTGCTAGATCTCTTAGTCCTTCACCTGACACTTTGTCAATGAATTTGTCTAATTTCCAAATATAAAATTTCTCATTCATCGCGCATCCACGTTGCATGATTCCAAGTTTCTGTCCAATTGAAACTTGGGCGATGAGAAACTCTCCCTATTTGGTAAATTCTCGACTTTTCCATAAACACCATAAATAAGAATCATATCCATTTGTTGTAGAAATATGCAAACACCAATTTTCATAACGATTTCATTGCAAGGAAATAAACAAATAAGTCAAACGAAAATTTATTTTATTTATAAAAGCAGCGGAAAACATTTGTCCTTACAATGCAAAATCCATTGAAAACTATGTATTTCAAAAGAAAATTTTCTAACAACTCTATCATAACTATCTAAGCTCAAAATCTAATCTTCAAGTCCATGCGATCAAGATCCATTCCTTGTGATTAGATTCATCTTGCTCTTTCACCAAGCTTCCTTTCTTTTCACTGATCCTGTAAAACATTCAAATGCAATCTTATTACATTATCTATTAAGAATTAATGAATAGGAACTTAATGGAGTTAGATAGTGGATTTTACCTGAAGCACAACCATACTCTTTGACTCTCCCAGCTTCTGGACTCTTCAGGCTCTTTGGGCAGACTTGTATCCAACGCCCTCTCTTTTGGCAGCAAACGCAGGTCGGTTCTCCTAGAACGTCCTCGGAAGCATGGTTGGTTGACTTTTCCAACAAATACGCTCCATTGCTTCGCCAAATCATTTCTGATTCAGCAGCAATGAGCATGTAAGTTAGGTCAATGAGGTTGTCGTCATGATTCATCATATAATACTTTCTTTTGAACTCATTATATGATTCAGGAAGTGACTGCAAAACCCAATTCACAGCCAACTGATCTGGGAATGACACACCCAACATTATCAACCTATCAATGTGTGATTTCATTCCTAGAATGTGGGCACACACGGGTTTACCATCTTCATGTTTCATTTCCAATAGGGCTTTAGTGATATTGAACCTTTCAATTCTTCGATCTTGTGGGTTGGGGAGAACAATAGGAGGAGGAGGAGGAAGTGAAGCATGATTTCTCGTTCCTCGATTAAATCGTGAAATACCATCTTCATGTGGAATGCTTGTTCCACGGGATTTGGGAAGACCATAGTTGTCGAACTTTGACATCTACAAAACGGGAGAAAACAAATTCAAGTTGGTTGATTGATTGAGTCCTTAGTAAATCACCCAAATGAGATACTAAGGCTAGGACCCAACACAATATTCTACAACGCGGGAGAGGGATGCCGTAACCCAAATTGCAGAACATTTGAAGGTAAGTGAATGACGATTCACTAATTTCCACCACGAAAAACGAAAAGACATTTAAGTTTTAAATCTATGAAAACTCCTAGATCCTTTGAGATACATTGAACTTTCAATGACATGTTTAAATCTCGATATGCCCCTCTTGTTTGTGACTGGGATGCCGAGGATCACAAAGCGGGTGTGAATAACCATGCAAACTACATGGTGCCCTCACATGTTATAGTCACCTATTCGATGTGCCGGTAAACCACACACGCTCCACCGAACTATGACAAACATTGAGTCACCCTTTGTTACCTTTGCTTAGACCCATTTAGTGTGCCGGTAAACCACACACGCTCCACTAACGTCTTCGCAAGGGTACAAAGTGTAATTTCATGGAATTGCATCAATTCACTTTTGCCTAAGTAACTAAGATTGGGAATTTTGAAAAACATTTAGTTACTTTTATAATTCATTATACTTATAATGGAAGGTTTCGTCCTATCCTACCCGTTCGGCTAACGACCCTCCACTAGTCAAGAGTGCGGTGGGTAAGAGTGGATACCCATTCAATCGCCATTTTATAGGCAATATCCTTAAACACCCCTTATAGACCAGCTTCGTGAATGAGGCCTACTAACGGTAAGACTGACTTTTACTTATACATATATATAATGTTAGACTTTTAATGTTATATATAGTATAGGGTGTATTTTACACTTTTAAAATATTAGGTGGTTTAATTTAACAATCATACTTTTAATTCAATTAAATTGTAGACCTAAACTTTTATGGATTTATTAAACTTCTTTTAATTATACACCTTAATTAATTAATAAAACCATAAGGGTGTGATTTGAACTTTTTCAAAACTATGCAAGGATTTTAGAATTTAACATTCCTAATTAAACTTTTAATCAACTTTTAAATTCCAAAACTTGAGGGCAAGTTTTGAAACCTTTTTCAAAACATTAGTGTTTTAACTATTTAAATTTCAAAACTACAAAACTTTTGGGTTCAAATTTAAACTATAAAACCTAAAGGGCAAAACATGAACCTTTTCATAACAACAAGGATCAAATAACAAATAATTCAAATTAACATTTAATCACATAATTATCCATATTTGATTTATTTAATGATTTCTTGCAAAACAATTTATCAATTTACTCAAAATAATTAATCAATTATCTTATAAGGAAACAATTATCTTATTAATTGATAAATATCTTCAATTAGATCAAAATTATAGTCAAATATATCATATAATTGGATTAATAATGATCTAACATGATAAGGTAACTATCCATAAGCAAAAACAGCAAGAAATCCCGAAGCACCCTCCTTCTGACGAGTAGACTCGTCGAGTCAGCCTTGGACTCGTCGAGTCACCTTGGACTCGGCGAGTTTAGCCATGGACTCGGCGAGTCCAGCCTCCAGAATGCAAAAAATCGAATTTTTCAGTTACAACAAGCATCAATACAATAGAAACCAATCAAAGCTCTGATACCACTAATGGGTTTTGGTCATAAGACATCCTATGTGCTCATACAAACCCTAATGCTTGGATCTAGGTTTCTCTATTGTACATACTTTGAATCCAAGACTATAAACCCTAATTCTAGCATATGGAAATCAATATTAACATATAATTAGGTTTAAGAACATACCTTGATTGTTATATAGCAATAACAATCCAATTCCTCCTTGAATTGACCTTGGAAGGCTTAGAGTCACAAGTGTCACTCCTCTAATGGCTTACAAACACCATAAGCAAGTGGAGAAGGTATAAAGAGAGAGGAGGGAGGTTAGAATTCGTCCTTAGGACTTCTTGGGAAGGGTTGGCCGAATTCACAAGCCTTAGGGGGTTTATATAGGTGTAAAGATTAGGGTTTTAGTCCTTATCCTTATCTAGTTGCTTGTCCACCAAGCAACCATAAGATAAGTCCTAGAAATCCTTATCCTAGTCAAATTCTAAGGGATTTACACCTCAAATTCGTTCACCATATATATAAGATAATCCTTACCTTATTTTGTAACTATCACATAATTACAATTCAACCCCTCTAGTTTAATTAATTACACTTGATCACAAAATTAATTCTTAATTAATTATTGACCAATATTAATTAAACAAATATGATTTCTCCTTTAATATATTATCCTTATAACATATTAATAAATCATAATAACCTCTCTCTCTTTATTTATTTCTCCAATCAAGTTGCTTTGGTGAAGGCAACTCAAAAGGACCATGCACCATCGGGTCAAGTACATACCAAAATAGTTATGGACTTAGACACTAATCCAACAATATGTGTGTGTCATTATATGCTTAATAGGATCCGTTTGTGCTCGAGACTTCACTTAGCATACTTAGCATCCTATATTGATCTTCCATTCGAAGCACTCACTACAGGTGAGTTCATACCCCTACAAATACACTTTTAAATGTTTTTAAATGATTTTAGTGGGGGGATACAAGTATAACACAATTAAAGTGTGTTAATCATTTACATGTGAAAACAACATTCAAAAGGATTTCTTATACTCAAACTTGTTGAAAACTCTTTTAAAGATTTTATAAGCTTCTTTTATATATCAAATCATATTCGTTTATCTATTTACATATAAGTATGATTTACCAGACTTAGGACTATTGCTAGATACCTTGACACATGTTCCTTGTTTGGTTGTGGGCTTGGGGTAGGATCACTAGTCCGAATGCCGATTAAATCATAGTTATACTTATTAAATACATATGTGAATACTAAACCCATTTTAAGGATTATACTTATCTTAGTTGCTTGGTGAGTAATTGATTCTTTTCTATATATCAATTTCAGTCAAACAATCGTACTAGTAAACTATAATAGGTATAGTTTAGAGGATTACTACTTACTATTTCTAGAACAGTGAAACTTACATGAGTCAGTTCATACATACATACTATAACTAGAACGAGAAGGAACATACTATAACTAGAACGAGAAGGAACATACTATAACTAGAACGAGAAGTAACATACTATGACTAGAACAAGAAGGAACATAATATAACTAGAACAAGAAGGAACATACATACTAATACAAGAACAAGTTAACATTAATGTGAGCCACTACTTCATGGCATAGCAATATACTGATGTGTCACGTTTTGTAACCAGAGTCTCCTGCAGGGAGAGCGTGAGTTTGTGTATAGATCTATACGAGATTGACCATCCTACACCTTTCCGCTAGCTACAGTGGGACCTGCGGGGCTAGCTACAGTGGGACCTGCGGGTCTATGGGTGACAAATGTGATACCATTTTGATGTCTTTGGAACGTCGTGATTTATACTAGTCAATCAAGCATGGTTATAACCTCATCACATTTACCTTAATTTAACTAATTGGTTTTAAGGTAGTTAGTACTTCAGTAGTTATTTTACACAACATTGTTGTACACTTTCATCTTTCGACTTCATTCATACAGTGATATACTTACATAAGAAATGCATACTATTTTTCGTGTAAAGATAGTTTTACAAATATGGAAAACCCACATTTATGCTATTACAAGTACAAACATACATCTCACATCATTTTTAAAGAGAAACAAACATACAAAATAGTTGGGTCTTGGTAGAAGACTACTTTTAGTAGAAAATATAGGATTTTCTAGGAAGTATACAAATATTTACATCAAAAACACTTACAAACATTTTCATCAAACTAATTCAAACTTTTGACACTAAAGTACTTATGAACTCACCAGCTTAAATGCTGATCTACGCCTTCAAAATAACTTGTATTCTCAGGTCATCAGTAGACAGGTACAGGACCAGGTTTTGAGAAGACGGTGCTTGTGCAAGACTTGTCTTTTATTTTGATATATTTTGGTGTCTTACAAACTATACAAAACACACATGTATAAATTATATTATTAATGCAATGGATGATGTTGTTGCTTGTTTTAATATTGTGCATTGTTATGATACTGTACATGACGTCCTCCGCCCCCGAACGTTTCCGTCGTACTCGGTTTGGGGGTGTGACAACCATGATATCTCGGTTCCTTGGTTAAGGGAACCGCCCCTTCATTATTGCAAAAAATATCCATAGGATCCTTTATGGATGGAATGACTCCAAGGTCTCCGATGAAGTTTTTCAACCATATCGCCTCCTTAAATGCTACGCTTGCTGCTATGCACTCTGATTCGCACGTGGAATCGGCTACAGTCTTCTGCTTGGAAATTTTCCATGTCACTGCTCCTCCATTCAGGGTAAATATCCAATCCAATTGAGAGCGGAAATTATCTCGGTCAGTTTGAAAGTTGGCATCGCTATACCCTGTCCCTCTCAAGTCATCACTCCCACCAAGGGTAAGGACCCAATCCTTAGTCCTCCGTAGGTACTTTAGAATGTTCTTAACCGTAGTCCAATGAGCTTTACCAGGATTCCCTTGATATCTGCTGACCATGATCAAAGCAAAGGCCACATCAGGGCGAGTACAAGTCATAGCATACATGATCGAGCCAACTGCAGAAGCATATGGAATACGACTCATCTCTGCTATCTCAGCCTCTGTACTAGGACTCTGAGGCTTAATCAGTTTGGTATTGCTTAGGATAGGTAGGTTACCTTTCTTGGAGTTCTCCATGCTGAAACGCTTCAACACATTATCCAAGTAGGTACTTTGACTAAGTCCTATTAGTCTTTTACTCCTGTCTCTCAATATCCTTATCCCTACGATATAGGCAGCTTCTTCGAGGTCCTTCATAGGGAAACACTTCCCAAGCCAGGACTTAACCTCCTGCAAGGATGGGATGTCGTTTCCTATGAGCAGTGTGTCATCTACATACAATACTAGAAAGCTCACTATACTCCCACGAGCTTTGACATATACGCAGGACTCATCCTCGCTTCTCAAAAATCCAAACTCTTTGACTTTCTCATCAAAACAAAGATTCCATCTACAAGATGCTTGTTTTAATCCATAAGTGGATTTCTCAAGCTTACACACTCTATTAAGGTACTTTGTATTGATAAAAGCCTCTGGCTGACTCATGTAAACATCTTCAGCCAACTTTCCATTAAGGAATGCAGTTTTGACATCCATTTGCCATATTTCATAGTCATGAAATGCAGCTATGGCTAGCATAACCCTTATAGATTTAATCTTCGCTACTGGTGAGAAGGTCTCATCATAGTCAACTCCCAGAGTTTGAGTAAAGCTCTTCGTAACCAGTCGCGCCTTATATGTGTGTAGTTTCCCATCCATGTCGGTCTTCTTATTGAAGATCCATTTGTACCCGACTGTCTTACGACCCGATACATTGTCAACCAAGTTCCAAACTTGATTGTCATACATGGACTAAATCTCGTTGTCCATAGCCTCTTTCCATTTTACAGACTCATGGCCTGCCATGGCTTCCCTGTAGTTATTAAGTTCGTCCAAATTTACCAGTGTTGTATCACTGATAAATGTATCACCTTCAGCTGTTATATGAGAACCATATAAAACAGGTGGAACACTAACTCTACTAGAACGCCTGAGAGGTATAGACTCGTCAATTGGCTCAATCGGAGTTTCCTCCTCAGGTTGATTGCTAGTGTTTGAGGTTCCTTCACCGCTTGACTCTTGAAGCTCTTCAAGGTCAGTTTGCCTCCCACTTTCCCCTTGGCTTATGAGCTCTCTCTCATGAAAGACTCATCTCCTCGCAACCAAGACAACATTGTCACTCAGCCTATAGAAGAGATATCCAAAGGACTTCTGCAGGTATCCGATGAAAATACATTGCTCACTCTGAGCTTCGAGCTTTTCATGAGTCTCGCGTCTTATGAAAGCCTCGCAACCTCAAACTTTGATGTGGTCTAACGAGGTTACCTTCCATGTCCACATCTCATGAAGTGTTTTGGAAACCTTTTTGGTAGGGACTAGATTAAGGATATGGGAAACAGTCTTTAAGGCATACCCCCAGAATGAGCTAGATAACGTAGTTCGACTCATCATGGAATGAACCATGTCTAGCAAGGTTCTATTGCGCCTCTCAGCCACACCATTAAGTTGTGGTGTCCTAGGTGGCATCAATTGTGAAACAATTCCACATTCCTTAAGATAGTCAAGGAACTCAATATTAAGATACTCTCCTCATCGATCGGATCGCAACATCTTTATCTTCCTGCCCAATTGATTCTCCACTTCTTGCTTAAACTCTTTGAACTTTTCAAAGGTTTTTGACTTATGCTTGATTAAGTAGATATAGCCATATATGTTGTAATCATTAGTAAAAGTCACATAGAAGCGGCTAGCATCCCTTGTAGCGGTTTTGAATGGTCCACACACATCAGTGTGTATGAGATCCAACAGACCTTCACCCCTTTCACAAGTACCAGTGAAGGGTGACTTGGTCATCTTTCCAAGTAAACAAGATTCGCAGGTGTCATCTGACTTTAAGTCGAATGACTCCAAAAATCCATCCTTTTGGAGTTGGGCTATGCGCTTCTTGTTAACATGTCCTAAACGACAATGCCACAAGCATGCCTTATCCAAATCATTGGAAGAATCAATTTGTAACACATTATATCCTAGGTTATCTACAACATTCACAGTTTCATATACACCATTGCAAGGTAATGCTTCAAAATAAAATACACCATTAAAATAAGCATTACTAGTACCAACTTCATTATTGAAAGAAAAGGTAAAACCTTGTTTGTACAAACTATGAAAGGAAATAATATTTCTCGCCATATCGGCCTAGTAACAACAATTATTAAATCTAAATTTAAACCATTACTAAGCAATAAAGAATAATCTGAAATCTTGCTCGCAGGTGACATTTTCCTATTTCCCATGATTAAGTTTATCTTCTGGTTTTCCACATCCCTACTTCTTTTTAGTCCCTGCAAATCAGAACAAATGTGAAATCCACAACCTGTATCAAGGACCCAAGAATTAGCATGTGATGAGTTATTAGATAAAATAGTGTAAATACCTGCAAAGGAGGGCTTGATCTTCCCATCCTTTATCTCTTGCAAGCACTTGGGGCGACTTCATTTCCAGTGCCTTTTTTCATGACAATGGAAGCACTTTGCATCCTTCGGATTAGAAGAGGAATTAACAGAACCAGCTTTGGTCCCACTAGAAGAGGATCCATCAAGAGACTTTCCCTTTCGGATCTTGGAGGGAGCCTTCCTCTTCTTTCCCTTCCCATGTCCGATTTCCAGAAAAGGGGCAAAAGTAGTAGTAGGAGTAGACACAATTGATTTTCCATTCATGTTGCTTTCTGCAGTCCTTAAAAGGCCTTGAAGCTTGCTAAGAGTGACCTCCTCCGTGTTCATATGACAGGTCATACAAAACTTATCATAACAAGAAGGTAAAGAGTGTAGAATTATATCTATGGCCAACTCTTAATCAAAATTGACATTCAATTTAAGCAAGTGGTCCACGAATCTCTACATCTTTTTCAAGTGGGCCGTGATGGGTTCACCATCCTTCATTTTGGTTGTGATCATGGAGGCAATGATCTCATACCTATAACGCCGTAAAATTAAAACAATTTTTCACTTTTTAAAACCATATAAATTCATTCATAATTACTTTCAAGAAAACAATGTATCAACATTATCTCATTACAAATCCCAAGATCAAATCATAATAAGCTCTGCGGGTGTGTGTACAAATCATGTCGGCGCCTTCCCGCGATCATCACTGGTACCTGAAACACATAACCCATAACACTGTAAGCATAAAAGCTTAGTGACTTCCCCAAAATACCACTCTAACACATATTAGCCACTCAAGGCTATAACTCTGCTGACCCTCTAGTCAGTGTGTCTTAGTGGGACCCTCCAGTCCCAACTCTCTGTGGGCCCTCTAGCCCTAACTCTATGGACCCATTGGTCCTATCTCTGGAAACTCTGAATCATGCATATCACATATCACAATAACACATAAATAGCATACAAATACACTGACACATAACTCAACAGTACACTAGCACATAACTCTGTTACCACTCTAGGCAAAGTATAGTGAGAAGACTCACCTTAGATGTCTTGGTAAATCTCTGACTCGGTAGGAATATGGTCTAGCCTCTGCCTAATCACATAAAGTAAATACTCTCATAAATATAACTCTCGAGACTAGACTCAACCCTTTCTTGGCACCCTCATAAGGGTAAAAGACCATTTTACCCCTCTCTTGACACAAAGACCCCAATGTTGACCAAACCCTCAAAGTCAACAAAAGTCAACGGTCAAAATTTGACCTAACTCGCCGAGTACATTTGGGCGACTTGGCGAGTCTACACGTCGCCGCTATCCCTCTAGTCTCGCATGACACGTCGAGTCTTTCCCCTGCTCGACGGGTTACACCTGGCATGAATCGCGGGGCCACCTCGACTCAACTCGCCGAGTCCTATTATGAACTCGGCGAGTTCCGCCTTGAACTCCAATCCTCTATTTCCCTCTGACTCACCGAGTAATTCCCCCAACTCGGCAAGTTACTCACCGAGTGAACTATGGGAAACCCTAGCCCTACTCGTCGAGTCTGTTCTTGGGACTCGGCGAGTTCATGTCATGCTCAAGCTCAAATGACCTCCTGAGGTCAGATCCGTTCCTCTAACCCATATATCTGGCCTCCTTAAGCAATATAAACACGTAAAGTCTGAATCTTGATGCCCATGCAAAGACCCAATGGATCTATTTGAGGAAATGGCCTCAATATGTCACCCTAAGCTCATATTACCCAATGTCACCTCAGAAAGATCAGGGAGTTAAGGTCTCTGGACCTCTTTGGATCCAGATCCGAAGCTTCAACACAAGAAGGGACCAATTGCACCATCATTCACACTCTAAATGGGCTAGAAACCCTAACTCTCAAGGATTAACACCCAAAACTGATGAAGGATCAAATATATACCTCAATATGAATTCCTTAGGCTCTGAAATCCACCGAATAGCACCCTCTTCAGCTCCTTCTTTCCTTGGTCACCTTCTTCTTGCAAAAAGACCCACACAATGATCAAAAATGGCCTCTTCTTCCTCACTAACGCTCTAGATCGCTTAGGGTTTCACTCAGGGGTCTGGTAGCCACAATTGGTGGCTATAAGCCCTTTTAAATAGGTCTCAATCCTCGGGAATTAGGGCTTCATTAAACAGCACGGACTCGTCGAGTTCACTACTCAACTCGTTGAGTCTGGTCATTAATCCAGATGGAATTCGCGACTCTACTCAGTGAGTCTAAGCATCAACTCGCCGAGTCCCTCCAAAATCTCCAAAATAAAGAATAAATAATGTATCTGGGAATCCGGATGTTACAATACCTCTCTTGTCGAGCACTTTGATGGTATCTTTCCATCAAATCTTGATACATTTCAAAAGGAAAATAGTCCTCATAAGACTTCTGTAGCTCATCAGTCATGGTAGCAATCATTAGACACGACACCTTTGTCGCATCCCTCTCATGATTAGCGTGTTCAACGATTTGTTCTGGAGTGGCAGTGGTTACATCAATCTCCTTAAGCTCTTTATCAAGCACATATTCTTTTTCCTCATAGCGAATAGCCATTCTGATGTTACGAATCCAATCATTGAAGTTCGAGCCATCAAAAATGACCCTCCAACATAGGTTCATGAGGGAGAAAGAGCCTGAAGGGATTAGGTTGGAAGCATTGTTTGGGACAGACATCTAAAAAGGAAGAAGAACAAAGTTTAGGTTAGATGATAACCCTTAATATTACACCCAATACGAAATATTAAGGCTAGGACCCAACACATTATTCTAAAATTGCAAAGAGGGATGCCTTAATCCAATTGTAAAATATTTGAAGGTAGGTAAATGATGATTTACTAATTTCCACCATGAAAATGAAATAGATTATTAAGTTTTAATTGGTTTGAAATTCCTAGATCTTTGAGATTCATTGAAATTTTCAATGGCATGTTTAAATCTTGATTGTGCCCTTCAAGTTTGTGACTGGGATGCTGAGGATCACAAACAAGGTGTAATTAACCATGCAAATTAACTTGGTACACCCAATGTTACAAATCACCTAATTTATGTGTCGGTTAACCACACATGCTCCATTGATCTATGATTAACATCAAGCTACCCTTTGCCACACATTATCAGTCTCATATTAGCGTTTCGGCTAACCACACACGCTCCACTAACGACTTAACAAGGTGCAAAGTGTAATTACATGGATTAGCACCATTTTCACATTTTTCCTATAGTAACTAAGATTGGGAATTTAATAAAAGATCTATTTTGAGTAAAACAAGTTGTAGAAACTGCTTCATCCCAAAGATATTGTAAGTCCCCAAAAATGCATGTGTATCAATCAAATCCGTTTGATGGTGCGGAATCCCAATCAAACGGATGATGCTAGATCAAATAGAAGAGAAGTAGAAGAAGAAGATGATGATGATGAATCTATGTATGATATGATTAGAATGAAGATCCGGATACAAAGATTCACACACACAAAACTTTTCTCTAGTTTCTCTCTCTAGAACACCTTCAAATGTACACACTTAAGCTCCTCTAGTGTTCATCACCCCTTTTCCTCACACCCCTCACCCCTATATATATACACACGGAAAACATGGACCGTAAACAGGGTTTACGGCCGTAAATAGGGTTTACGGCCGTAAACTCACTCACCGACCGTAAACAGCTAAACAATACATAAAAATACAATTTCTCAGAAAAGCAAAGTATAAACCATATTTTTGACCCAACAATCCCCCCTTAGTTTATAGCTTTCTTTTCTTTTCTTAAATGACCCAACAAGCTCCCCCTAAAAAGTAGCTGGCTTTTCTTGTTAATCTTCATTAGGAACTTGGCTTCAACATTAATCTTCAAATTCTTCACAACTTCAAGATGAACTTGATGAATCTTCAATGAATGACTTCATCTTGAGCAGTTGGCCTTTTCTTCAGAATTTGGCATTGAACGCACATTGGGTGAGGAGACTTGATGTACTGATTCTTGAAAGATAGCGCTTTCAGCTTGAGAATCTTCAGAGATAACAAATCTTCTGGATCACTTCAGCAGGTACAAAGATAGCAACATACTGATTGAGGAGGCTTCAATGCAATCTGTCACATAATCTTCAATTGCAGCTTCACCTTGCTTTTGGGGTTGAAGGATTGAATGTTGAAAGAATAATCTTCATTTCTTGCTCCTTCGAATGCAAATTCTTCGATGCTCACGGACGAGGCTTTGGCTCAGAAATGTTCAACACGAACTCCATGAGTCTTATCTATACTTGAAATCACTTTTCAAGACAAAACAAAACTAAAAGAAAACTTAGCACACAAATTAAAATAGAAACAAAAATATTTTTGGATTTTTGATTTTTCTGAACAAGAAATAAAACATAAATAACACTATTTTTGGATTTTTAATTTTTCTGATTTTTCTTTGATTTTTGAAATTTTCTTTCTTTTTTCATTAGTTTTAATTTTTAATTCTCCCCTAATATTTAAATTAGAAGAAACTATGACAAATTTAAAAAAATAAAAATGATATCTAACTTTAAGAGTGATTTGGGATCAAAGTTTTTAGACAGCCTTTATCCATTTGTCGGTACCTTCTATCTTCACGTCTTTGTCTGGTCGATCGCCGGTATTGTTGTCCACTTAAACACGAAAAATTGTGACTTATTTAGGACATACTATTTGATACAAGACAAGGTGAACTCAAGTTCCTAGATATTATATCTGATCCTAAGTTCCTAGATACTATATCTTAAGGACCATTCAGCTGACGACGACCAGAGATATTGTTGTCCACCTAAATTGAGCAGCGAGATTTATAGACAATCTTTGAGTGTTCAATTTTAATTGTACTGGAACATGTTTCCCGCTTCCTGATATGCCCCAGCCATCAAGAACTTCCAGAGTACTCCTTACACCGGGTGAGCAGACAATCATTCAGAGAGAGGACAGATTCATATTGCTATTACTTATTGTTTCAGAGGGGTTGAGAGGTAGAAGGTTGCATATGCTGTGTACCAGGTCGGATTGGAAGTCACACAAAGGAAACAACATATGGCTAACAAATAAGAGGAATTTCATATATATATATATATATATATATATAACATGCAGCGAAATAAAGTTGCATATGTTGTGTACCAGGTCGGATTGGAAGTCACGCAAAGAAGACAACATATGACTAACAGACAGAAAGAAAGAAAACGATTTTCTACAGACCTAATTTATCGGAATTTACCAGTCGCCCCATCCAACCGGAATTAAGGACGGAATCCGCACATCGAGGAAAAGTTAAACCACGGTTCCAAGTACGGGTTCATTTAATGTGACGAGTGGATTACCATATATATCTCCCTGCTCAACCTATCCGAGCGTCGTATTGTCAGGCTGAACGGATCTAACTAGGTCAAGATTTGTCAAGACTAAGAATTTCTTAAGTTCAACTCTGCCTAGTCAAGTCCATTTAGAATCTTTTGTGCCTACCGACGCATCAAACCAGAGCAAAGACCCTTCAACTTTGGGTACGTTACGCAAACTCAGGTTGCCTGTTATCACTTGATAATATCACTTCCCAAAATATCTCCCTCAAGCACACTTCATAACCAACATATTTTTGATTTTCTGATTTTCTAATGTTTTTTTTTTATTTTTGAAAATTTCCTAATTTTTGTTTTGTTTTTATTTCTCCCCCTAAATTTGTGCATAGGAGAGAAATGAAAGTAAATGCGCAAATTTAAACTATCTTAAAACAAAAATTAGTCTTTAAAGCGAATCAACTTAAGAAAAACTCAGGAGTATAGAGAAGAAAACTCAAACCGTAAGTCACCGATTGAATATGCATCCAGAAGGTTTGAGAACAGCACGCGTAAACTCAGAACAGATCCGAAAATTCTTCATGTCATTAAGCACTAACCCCATGTGATCTCTTCTTTTCTTCCTTTCCCGCAAAGGACACATACTCTCAAACAAATGTCTGAATGTTGTACAGTTGAGAGATGTCCCCTATCAAGTGTCAGGAACAACCACTACCAACAAACCGAAGTCTGATGATATGCCTCCATAGCTGCTCCAACATAGAGCAGGATCAGTTGGTCTTTGGAACCCAGTCCATTTTGAAACTGGGTTGACCTTTTTCATCCTTGCACGGTACTCTCTCCCATGACATATCCTGTTTATCACAAATAGAAGATGAAGA
Organism: Lactuca serriola; assembly: GCF_051521515.1. NCBI lineage: Eukaryota > Viridiplantae > Streptophyta > Magnoliopsida > Asterales > Asteraceae > Lactuca > Lactuca serriola. The sequence goes on along the minus strand of NC_136411.1, from coordinate 126,377,494 downwards.
AATATTAGAATCGTTAGAAGATTTGGGAGAGTGAGCCTTTGGAACCCATTTGTAGTTGGGTTTAACCCATTTCCTTTTCGATCCTATTGGTGGCTCAGTACTTGCTTTTGATCTTGATGTCGGCCGTTGAGATGACTTTGATTTTGGCTTCACGGGAGCATCTCTTGGGTTGGATTTCTTGGCCGACATTCCCTTCTTGCCCTTGGGATTCAGATTCTTGGCCTTTAGAGTTTGATTCTTGGCCTTGGGAGTTGAATTCTTGGCCTTCCTGGCATTCCATTCGTCAATGTCTGATCGTGATCTCGAGGGGTATCTTTTGGAGTATCTCCCTCTTGGCGCGTTCTGCCAGCCTTGTGCGTAGTAAGGAACGTATGTGCGATTTGGACAGTTTCGGGCAATGTGTCTAGGTGTTCCACAGTGAAAACAAGTCTTTTTCTTCACTGTGAAGTTGTATCTTTCTGCCCCTGGTGGCGTATCTTTGCCTTGTTTCTTATTGTTCCCACAAGCACAATTGCAACAAGAACTCTGTTGCGTTGGAATTGGCGGCATGTATTTCTCAATGGCAGGTTGTTCAGAAGCAGTTGAGTTCGAAGCAACAGATTCAGAGTTCAAGGAGATGTTGGTTTGTTCAATGGTGTTCTCCTTGTTCTCATCCTCTGCTACTTTACCTGCACATAAAGTAGAAGCATTAGTATTTTCAACTTAAATACCTCCTGACACAAATCCAGCTGGTTTGCCATATCGAAGATGTGCCTCCCTGTCAATTTCTTCCTGTGTCATCGGGAAGGATGTGTAATTATGATTGAAAGGTGGAGGAACACTATCATACCCTAGATCCTTGTTTTGATTATCTTTGAATTTTAATTGGGTTTCAAATAAGGACTCGACTGTCTTACTTGACGCGGTATAATTTTTGAAACTAACATCTATTTTTCCACACTTAGTTTTCAAAGCGTCAAGTTCTTCGGTTACAGCATCAAGTTGTCTCTTAATATAGTTATAAAGCTCACATTTTTCACTATATTATGTCTGAATTCTCTTAAAATCCTTTATTTTTGTTTCTAACTAGGACTTCAGGGGTTTTTGTCCTTTCCTGAGTTGATATCCTTCATATTTCAGGTCCTTAACTTCTCTTTTTAATAAATCATTATGTTCACGAAGAAGTTTAATCGTAGCTTCACATGATTGAGAACATGAAACTTCACATGATTGAGAACATGAAACTTCATTGACCGGCAGGTTTGTGGAACTCATTGTTTTTCCACACTTCAAAGCGTCAATTTCTTCAATTATATCAGCTAGACTAAGACGATTGAGATCTTTTGTCTTCTTGATGACAGCCACGTTCATATCCCACAATTTCGGAAGTGAATTCAATAGCTTTTTGTTTATCTCAGATTTGGACAAGAAAATCCCAGCTATATTCATCTCAGTAGTGAGTGTAGTAAATCGCTGCAACTGAGCTTCCAGGGTTTCTCCAGTGATATAATCGAACATGTTGAAATTTTGTCTTAACATCTCCTGACGACTCTCTTTCATGTTTTCAATTCCCTCGTAAACTTCAAAAACTATTAAAAACACAACTAGAAGTCAAAATTAAATTTAAAAATGCCCTTTGACTATAAACCTCAAAAGTGAACCTTAAAAGTCAAATTTAAAAAGTCAAACCGAAAAGCTAAATTTGAAATTTTAAAAGTCAAAGCTTAAGGTCAAAGGTCAAATTTTAAAAGTCAAAAATTTAAGTAAAAAGTCAAAAATAAAAATCAAAATTTAAAAACTATAATTTTTGGTTGAAAATGGAGCTTAAAAATAAAAGAAATTGATTTTTGGGCAAAAAGTGTAAAATTTGCGAAACTAGGAAGCGGCAAGGAGTGGTTAAGTTTAAAATTTGGGAGGGAAAGAACAAGGTCGTTGCTGGTGGAGTTGGTAAAGCGCCGGGTTGATGAATCAAAGGTCGTGGGTTCGATTCTCGGCTCCTCCAAAGCGCGTCTGATTTTTTTTTAAAGTGTGAAGACGACGACTACAGCTCCTGTGCGAGGATGAAGCGAGGTCGAGGATCCGAGGCGCGAGCCAATGCGAGATGCTAGTCCGAAGTCCGAAGGCGAGGACCTGGTGCGAGGATGCTGAACGAGGCGATGTGCTGATGCGAAGCTTGGCTTGCTGCTCTTGAGAAGTGTATAAGAGCGCGTCTGATTTTTTTTTTAAAAGTGTGAAGACGACGACTGCAGCTCCTGTCGAGGATGAAGCGAGGCCGAGGATCCGAGTTGCGATCCAATGCGAGATGCTAGTCCGAAGTCCGAAGTCCGAAGGCGAGGACCTGGTGCGAGGATGCTGAACGAGGCGATGTGCTGATGCGAAGCTTGGCTTGCTGCTCTTGAGAAGTGTATAGAGTCTAAACAATCAAACTGTTTAACAAGTTCCCTTGTAGCTCAATTGGTTAAGGTGCGTGGTTTGAAGTGTTGGAGGTCTCGAACTCGAACCTCGGCACCTCTAAATCCCCTTTATTTTTATAATAAAGAGTTGTTGATGCGAGGACGAGACAGCAAACTCCGGCGACCGTGAACACGTTTCCGACCGTAAACCTTTCAAAGACCGTAAACGCTTCAGAAACCGTAAACTCTTCAGAAATCGCTGTTCTTGACGAAAAACAGCGTTTTTTCACCATATTTGCTCCAAAACTCGATCAAAAACTCGTTTTTACGAAAAACGCGAAGAACAACCCCCCCTAATTTTTCGAGATCTATCCAAAAACGTAAGAATCTTTCCAAAATAAGATCAAATCAGCTCCAGATCTGACAAAGATGAGTGATACAAACCAAGCTCTGATACCAATTGTAAGTCCCCAAAAATGCCTGTGTATCAATCAGATCCGTTTGATGGTGCGGAATCCCAATCAAACGGATGATGCCAGATCAAATAGAAGAGAAGGAAAAGAAGAAGATGATGATGAATCTATGTATGATATGATTAAAATGAAGATCTGGATACAAAGATTCACACACACAAAACTTCTCTCTAGTTTCTCTCTCTAGAACACCTTCAAATGCACACACTTAAGCTCCTATGGTGTTCATGAATCTATTCCTCACACCCCTCACTCCTATATATATACACACGGAAAACATGGACCGTAAACAGGGTTTACGGCCGTAAACGGGTTTATGGCCGTAAACTCACTCATCGACCGTAAACAGCTAAACAATACATAAAAATACAATTTCTCAGAAAAGCAAAGTATAAACCATATTTTTGACCCAACAGATATTGTGGAAGATTCGCATATGTAAGCATTGTTGTTGTTGCTTAGTAAAGAGACCGGTTCCTCCTTTTGACAACACCATTTTGTTGAGGTGTGTAAGGAGAGGAAAAATTATGTGGAATTCCTTTGTTAGTTAAGAACGAATCAAGAACCTTGTTCTTGAACTCTGATCCATTATCACTCTTGATCTTACTAACCTTTTTCTTCAAACTCACTTCAATGTGCTTGATAAAGTCAATCATTGCTTGAGCTGTTTTCGACATTAAACTTAGAAAATACTATTAGGGCCAGGATCCTCATGATATTCAGGATCCTCAAATATCCATGATCCTCAGCTACCTCAGGATCCCGGCTATTACCGTTATTATTTGTATTAATATTTATAACAGTTATATTTTGTTCATAATTAACACGTGTAGAAGTAGTCAAGGGAAGACCAATTCTCAACGATGAATCAGTTCAACCAGGCTTAAGACCCGGAAATACCAAGTCAAAGCACGTTTTAAATACCAGTTCAGCAGGATCCCGGAAATGTCAGACATTTAGTTACTTAATCTAGACTATAAATACACCTGTAAAACACACACAGCATAGACAATTCTCTGACACCTTACTCATTTAGTATCACTTTACCATTTGTAATCGTATTATCATTCTTATCTCTATAATTCTTTCTTCAATCAATGAAATCAAACAAGGCAAGTGATGATTATCACCTTCCAAGGTTTTATTTCAGAGATCCTAAAAAGGTTCAATGGCTTTCCTTGTAAATCTCTTGTGCAATCTTGTTCTAATTTCGTTTAATCACTTCACCTACAACACCACAACCTCTCATGCAATTTGGTTGATATCCACTTTGTCGATTTTTTACCAAAATAATTTGGTGCCATCCGTGGGACCGTGGTGTTCTTAATTCTCGAAAATTATGTCTACACAACCAACTTTATCTTCTCCCTCTATTCCTCCCATTTCCTCAAAAAAATCTTCCACCACCTCCAAAAGGACCTCCTAGTTAGAGGAAAACCCCATATACCTTTAAAAAGTACACCTCTCTGATGATCAGCCATGTGAATACGGGATCCTTGAGATTCCAGGATACTCCTATTCTATCTCAATGAACTCTTCTCCATAGGGAAGATGGTAAAGCATTAACTGAACCAACAACGGGAAGAAAACAAGACTACACTCAAGGAGATGGAATGAATTAGGAGGAGATACATAAACCCCAAGGAGAAGCACCCTCGATCTTGAAATCCAAGATCCTGAACTTCGACGATGTAGGATCCTCAGGAAATCACTGTGATATAGGATCCTTAGGAAACCGCTGGGAAATAGGTTCCTCAACACCAACACCTACTCCCACTTGGGGTGTAACTCCAAACGACCAAGCCCATGTGATCTAGGATCCCGACGAAATCTTCATCACTCCCAATAACAAGGATCCTAGTAACTTCGTGAATAATAATACTTTTAATACTATATCTATGGACATGGTCACTACCGTGGAAGCCTTCAGGATGGGTTTAATGAAGGATCCTCCCTTTTATGAGGATCTCGTAATGACCCCATGCAGGAAAGTGGACGAATTCAAAAGTAGAACATTGAGGTTCATCAGACTGGAAGAATATAAGAAGATCCAGAGGAAGACCAGTTCCCTAAGTTCATATGAAAATCCTAATAGGAATGTCGATTCTTCAGCCCAAAGATCCTACAAATCGAAGCCCTATTCCAAACCAGATCATCACATGGTTAATACCCTTGAGGATGAAAGAGATGAGGAGGAGCCTCCTAAGATCACTGACTATTGTTTTTTTGTGGATGTTTCAGGTTTAATATATGCTATGGATGATCTCGGAGACAAAGCAAGGTGGCCAAATAAGGATAACAAGTCCACCAGTTGGAAAGACAAGTCCAAATGGTGTGCTTACCATGAAGATTTCGATCACATGGTGGAGGATTGCATAGCCCTAAGAAAGGAGATCAGCTACCTCCTTAGAAAAGGGCATCTTAAAGAGATCCTCAAAAGTAAGAAAGAAAAGTCCAAGGAGAACAACTAGGATGATCATAAGATCCCGGAGAAACCAGGATCTCCACCCCCAAACGCTAAGATAATTAACATTAACCCAGGTGGATCTAACATTTGTGGTACTTCTTATTCTCAAGCTAAAAGACACGCCAAGGTCTATAAAATAGAAAAGGAGGATAGACCACGGAAGAATACCTCGGTTAGCAATGAAAAGGAAATCACGTTCAACGTGACGGACAGGGACAAGATCCAGGATCCTCACCATGAAGGACTCGTCATAACACTGTACATTGCCAACCACTTCATCATAAGGATCCTTGTTAACGGAAGATCCTCATTGAACATCATACTCTTCGATGCTCTTAACAATATGAACAATAGATCCTCAGTACTAATAGGATTCAACGATGAAGCTAGAGAGATCAAGCTACCCGTATACATTGAAGGGGTAAATTCTATGCAATGCTTTTTTGTTATTAATGCTTTGTCTTCCTACAATGTTATATTAGGTAGGCCCTGGATCCGTGACAAGAAAGCGGTTCCATCGATGTACCACCAATGTGTCAAGATGCCTATCCCTTGGGGGACAATGAATATCATCGTTGATCAACAGGAATCTAAAGAATGAAACAAGATTTCAATAACGCCTTCCTCTATACTAAAGCAAGCATATCAATTAAAGTTGGAGGAACAATATGTACCAGATGTAAATGAGCAAGATATAAAAGAAGGGCCCTTAGACCTTGAGGATCCTGACGCCAAAGTACTCATAGGATCCTCAATACCATAAGGAATTGAAATGGACTTAGTTACATTCCTGAAAGAAAACCTTTGCATCGAAACACGAAGGCATGATAGGTGCAACATACCAAAGATTGGTGAATCAGATGTTCAAGGACAAACTAGGGACACCATGGAAGTCCACACTGATGACTTGGTGGTCAAATCCAAAAGAAATGAAGATCACCTCATGGATCTTGAAGACGCCTTCAATATACTAGACGAATATAACATGAACCTGAACCTTTCCAAATGCCACTTTGGAATGAGATCAGGTAAGTTCCTCGGATACATGGTCACCAATAGGGGAATAGAAGCGAGTCATGTCCAAGGATCTTCGAATGAGCAATCATTCCTCTTACATCTTTCATTATCTTTAGATGTTATAAGTGTTGTTTTGGCCAAGGATCATAAAGGCGAACAACAACCTGTTTGTTATGTAAGTAAAAGTCTCTCAAATCCTGAAACCATAATTTCATGAGAAACCTAGAAATGTTAGATAGAATAACTAAGTGGTCAATAAAGCTCATCACATATGACATCAAATATGAGCGAGGATCCTCAAAACTTTCATACGTACTAGCAGACTTTATGGCTAATTTTAGTGATGATCTACAACCTGAAGTAGAATTGGAAAATCGACAACTCCAAAAAGAAGAAAGCATGGGAAAATAAATGATTTTCCTAGATGGAACTCGCAACTTTAGAGGAGCAAGCCCATCGATCATACTAAAATCGCCATAGGGGGGCATCCTACCCAGGAAGTTAGTTATAAATTCTATGCAACTAACAGTTAATCAAAGTATGAAGCACTTATCATGGGGTTACAGCTCGTCAAGGATCTTCAAATCAAGGATCTTCAGGTATATGTCAATTTTTTATTAATAACTAACCACTTTAATGGATCCTATTCACTTAAATGTGGAAGACTAGAACTACCTTCAAATTCTTAACAAATTAGCCTCCGAATTTGAAGCTTTTAGTATGAATGAATTTCCTAGAGACGATAACGCCAGGCAGACACATCAGTCAACTTCGGATCTTCCCTTAGACGGGTTGATTTCCAGATTTATTTGGCTCCCGCCGCGACTCTGATAGCCAAAGCACCGTATCATTTAGCACCCCCGGAGATATAAGAGTTGTCTAAGCAGCTATAGGAGCTACTAGACAAGTGGTTTATCTGGCCGAGTAGTTTGCCATGGAGAGCACCAATTATGTTGATAAAGAAGAAGGGGGGTTCACACCAAATGTGTATTAATCATTGAGACTTAAACAAGCGGACAGTGAAAAACCGTTATCCGCTCCCAAGGATGAATGATTTATTTGATCAGTTTCAGGGTGCATCTTGGTTCTCCAAGATTGATTTGCGGTCAGGTTATCATCAAATGAGGATCATAGATGAGGATATGCAAAAGACGACCTTCAGGACTCGTTATCGTCATTACGAGGTTATGGTGATGCCATTCAGCCTCACCAACGCATCGAAGGCATTCATGGATCTCATTAACAGAGCGTCAAGACCGATGTTGGATCGGTCTGTGATAGTGTTCATTGATGATATTTTGGTCTATTTCAAGACCAAGGAACAGCATGAGGATCACTTGAGAGAGGTTTTAGAGGCCCTAAGGAGGGAGAGGCTTTATACCAGGTTCTCCAAATGCAAGTTCTGGTTGTGCGAGTTGCAGTTTTTGGGGCACATCATCAATCAGAAGGGTATATTGGTCGATCTGGCCAAGATTGAAGCGGTGATGCAGTGGGTGGTTCTGAAGACACCCTCCGAGTTTACGAGTTTTCTTGGTTTAGCAGCCTACTATCATAGATTTATTCAAGATTTCTCCAAGATTGTTGTACCATTGACCCGCTTGACGAAGAAGAATATTAACTTTCGGTTGAGGCATTTCTGATCAGCCGGCAGCCTTTGAGGCTCCGAGGCATAAATTGTGTGAGGCTCTGATTCTCACTCTTCTCGAGGGAATGAATGATTTTGTAGTTTATGTAGAGGGGTCGCGTGATTACGAACGCTTCAAGGCAGTTGAAGCCTCATGAGGAAAATTAACCGACACACGATTTGGAGTCGGGGGGTGTGTTTTTCACCATCAAGATTTGGAGGCATTACTTGTATGGGGTTAGACATACTATTTATCCTAATCACAAAGATCTTGAGATACCTGGTGGATCGGTCGAATCTAAACATAAGGCAGCGGAGATGGTTGGATGTGAAGAATGATTATGATTATGAGACCTTTTATCACCCTAGAAATGCTAACGTTGTGTCCGACTCCTTGAGTTGCAAGGCTGCTATTACACCCATCGGGGATCTGTCTTTGAGGATGGTCATTATTTCCTGACTGCTAGATATGATCAAGAAGGCTCAAGTGGAAGGGTTGAAGAAGGAAATTGGAAGGAGGAAAGAATCATGGGTTAAATTTCGTTATTTATCAGGGATAGCCACAACTTATTGACTCAGTGTGGTAGGGTTTGGGTCCCGGTTGCTGGAGGGGTTAGACAGACATTACTAGAGGAGGCGCATAAATCGAAGTTTTCAATCCATTTGGGGCCACGAAGATGTATAGGGATCTGAGGTTGAGTTATTGGTGGCCTTGTATGAAGATGAAGATAGCATGTTTTGTGAAGTGGTTCTTGACTTTCCAGAAAGACAAGGCCAAACATCAAAGACCTTATGGCAAGATGCATCCGTTACCCATTCCCATGTGGAAATCGGAGGAGATCATTGTGGATTTTATAAAATAAAAAAATTCCAAGGACGACATATAGGGTTGATTCTTTATTTGGGTCATCATGGATAGATTGACGAAGAGTACTCATTTCATACCTATTGCGGAGATTATTTCCGCCGAGAAATTGGTTGATATCTATATCACGGAGGTGGTGGTTCGACATGTGGTTCCAGTATCAGTGGTTTTGGATCGAGATGCTCTCTTTACCTCCAGAATTTGGTGAAAATTTCATGAGGAGTTAGGCATCCAGCTACATTTCAACATAACATACCACCCCCGGACCGACGGGCAAATCGAGCGTACTATTCAGACGCTTGAAGATATGATCAGGGTGTGTGTGTTGGATTTGGGTGGGAGTTGGGATAATTATCTACCTTTGGCTGAGTTCTCATACAACAATAGCTATCATGATAGTATCGATCAACCACCTTTCGAGATGTCGTGTGGAAGGAAGTGTCGGAACCCAGTCTGTCGGGGCAAGGTCGGACATCGGGTTATGAGGAGTACTGAGGTAGTACTCAAGACAACCGAGTTGATATAGTAGATGTGTGATAGGTTGCAGACTGTGCAATGTATCCAGAAGATTTATGCTAACCGACGGCATTCAGACCTTGAGTTTTAGGTCGAGGATCTTATGCTACTGAAGGTATCACCTTGGAAAAGTGTCATCCGGGTCAGGAAGCGGGGCAAGTTGGGCCCAAGGTATATTGTTCCCTTCAGGATTATTTCTCGGGTGGGAAACGTGTCATATAAGTTGGATTTGACTTACGAGCTTAGTTAGATTCACAACACCTTTCATGTCTTTCAGCTGCAGAAATGTTCGGCGGATGAGTCTGCAGTGGTTCCTTTGGATGATATTCAAGTTGATGAACGCCTAAATTATATAGAGAGACCCATTGCGATTCTCGATAGGAAGAAGAATACCTTGCGCAACAAGGTAGTGAATCTGTTGAAGGCGATATTGAAACATCGGAAGGGTTCTGAATGGACTTGGGAAACCGAGGTGAAGATAAGGGATCACTCCCCCGAGTTGTTTGTGATGGAGGACTTTGTGGTCGAAGTCTGATTCAAGTGGGCGGGCGGATTTGTAACATTCAGATCCTCGAGGTACTAAATTCTAATTTTTTTTCATTTTGAGTGAGTGAGGATGTAACAGCCCGGAATCTCAGGTATTATTAAATTATGTTTTTGGGGTGATTTAAGAGGGGACTCGGCGAGTTGGAGCCTAGACTCGCCGAGTAGGATCACAGACTTGGTCGCGGGATCGCGACTGGACTCGACGAGTCCAGATATGGACTCGGCGAGTCGACACTGTTTAGCGAAAACCCTAACCGTTCAGGTTTGGGTCGTATATAACGCATTATATGCCGTCATTGTTCGTCTTTTAGTCGATTGAGAAGAACCCTAAGCGGCTGTGAGCATCTAGAACAAGATTGAAGGCCATTGGTGACTTGAAGAAGTTGTGGTGCAAGGAGGAGAAGAGTTTGGCTAAAGGAACTGCAAGGGATTCGAGTTCTGAGGTTTGGGGACACAGAGGGTGCGTTATTCAGGTAACATTCGGATCATTTCTGTTATTTTGATGTGTGCATGGATCTAGGGTTTATGGAACCCATTTGGTGATTAGATGGATTATTACCTTGTTACCCAAACGACTATAACCTTGTATTAGGACCTTTAGAGGTCCAGAAGGTCCCATGCTTGTGTATTCGGGACAAAACTTATCTCAGGAAGTAGTTTGATCGACTGCATGGCATGGACTCGCCGAGTCCGATGAACAGACTCGGCGAGTAGCTTGGAGATTGACTGGAACTCGTCGAGCTGTTCTTCAGACTCGACGAGTGGAGTCGGGGTGGCCCCGCGATTCTTCCACGAGGATCTCGTCGAGTCAAGGAGGATACTCGACGAGTAGATAGGGAATCTCAGAGAGTTGGAGGATGTCTAGACTCGCCGAGTCCGGTCGAGTTGACCGTTGACCGTTGACCAGAGTTGACCTAAGTCTGACTTCTTAGGGATAGTCACACTTAGAAGATATAAGTATTAATGAGGGATATGTGATGTTATAGGGGGGGTTGTAGCTCGTCGGATTGTGCACGAGTGATTTCAGGACTTGCTAGCTTTCAGCATTTACGAGGTGAGTCTTCTCACTATACTGTACCCGGAAGGGTTTGACTGTGTGACCGGAAGGTCGGATATGATATGTGATATGTATGCTATATGTGGTAAGTTATTTGGTATATGTGCTATGTATGTCATGGGCCGGAAGGCGAATATATTATGGGCCGGAAGGCAATATGTTATGGGCCGGAAGGCAATATGTTGTGTGATGGACCGGAAGGTCGGCGTGGGTAGGACCGGAAGGTTTACCCAGCAGGGACGGAAGTCCCCTGAGACTCATGGACCAGAAGGTCAGGGCCTGGAAAGGCGTATGTGCGTAAGTTGTATATTGGGGAACTCACTAAGCATTTATGCTTACAGTTGTTGTGCATGTATTTCAGGTACTAGCGAGGACCGTGGGAAGGCGCCGGCGTGATCGATACACACTGAAGAATGATTTTATGATCTTGGGATTTTGATTATTTGTATTTGACAGAATACTTAAACTATTTATGCCTTGTTTTGAATGGAAATAAATATATTTTTAAAATGAAAAATTTGTTTGAAAATTTGCGTTGTTACAATTGGTATCAGAGCCTTGGTTTGAGGGATTCGGGTGCACCTTCGGGAGTAGCTGAACTCAAACCGAGGATTTGAGGAAAACTTTTTAAATAAAGGCATAACTTTTGTAAATGGTTTGTAGTAAGCAAGAAAGAAGCAGTGTGTACGATCAGTCAGTGCCCGAACGGTAAAGATCCCCAAAATACCTTACAATATTATATGATATGAATTGTTATGCATGCTAGAAGACTAGGTATTCATGATAGGACTAGAGTGGCCTGATTTGTGATGCCTTAGTCTAGGGAAGCTTGCCTATATGAGATGCGTTGCTAGTATGCGGGTAGATAGTGCATATCAGAAGTAGAGTACTCACTATCCGGAGTTTGGGGAGGAGGACTTGGGATGAACGCTGATGCGGTGTGGTCGGTAGTATTGGGCCCGTACTACCGAGGACACCGGGTCAGTGGGAGACCCAAGTAAGAATCCCTGGATATCGGGGACTGAGTAGGGTTGCGTATCGAGTACGATTATACTCGATGGAGTCTTTGATGGTTTTATGTTGTATTTCAGAGACATCATGGTTAGACCACGCCACGGAGTGAGTACGAGCGGTGTGAGTGACGAGGAGATTCGTCAGATGATTCACGAGGAAGTAGCGGCGGCGATCCGGGCTGAGATCCCGGAGATGTTTAGGTCTATTAAGACCACCCTGATGGAGACGTTCGATGAGCGGTACACCGCATTGACTGAGGCTGCAACCGCTGCAGCTACCGCAGCTGTGGCCGCTGCTAGGCCACAGGGGGGTGACTCGTTGCTGTTCCGAGAGTTCAGCAACACGAAGCCACCGGAGTTCGATGGGACGCAGGATCCGATTGCTGCGATGAGGTGGATCGCGGATATAGAGGGGTGCTTCTACACTTGTTCATGCCCGGAGCACCTGAGGGTACGGTTCGCATTGAACCAGCTCCGTCTGGGAGCGAAGGACTGGTGGAAGTTCGTGACGGCGAACATCACTTTGGCAGAGACTACAGCAGTGACATGGGAGGGGTTTACTGCCATGTTCAGGGATGAGTACGTTCCCCCGGTGGAGAGGGAACGATTGGTACAGGAGTTCTTAACCCTCAAGCAGGGTACTGATTCTGTTGCGGTGATCACGCGGAAGTTTCATGAGAGGGCGATGTTCTGCCCCGAGCTGGTGTCCACTGATCAGGCTCGGATGAGCCGGTACTTGGGAGTATTGAGGAGGGATATCCGGGAGTTTGTGTCAAACTCCACTTACCATACTTTTGCTGAGCTTCAGGCGAATGCCAGGAAGCGCGAGATCGAGTTGGAGACCCAGGCCAGGGAGGAGGCCGAGTCTCAGCGGGTGAACCGGCGACCGGCTCAGTTCCAGCCGGCAGCCAAGCGGATAAAGTCCGCCGATGCGAGCAAAGGAGGTTCGAAGGGCCGCACTTGCGGAAAGTGCGGCAAGGGTCATGAGGGGGCGTGTCGATCTGGTGCTTGCTACAAGTGTGGCAAGGAGGGGCACATTGCTAGGGAGTGTCCCAAGGGATTTACGGTTTGCTTTCATTGCAACCAGACAGGCCATAGGAAGGCCGAGTGCCCTCAGCTTCTTCAGGGATCTGCACCTGCTGCCGGAGCTACTGCGACTCGACCGGTGAAGGCCGAGGCCACGAGGGCTCGGGGAAGAGCCTTTCAGCTGACTGCGGAGGAGGTCCGCGCTGCGCCCGATGTCGTGGCAGGTATGTTGTAATTCATGTATTTATTTTAAATGTCGAGATGTTATGCTCATGTTATTATATGCGTAGGTACTTTCCTTGTGAACTTTGTGCCTGCCTTAGTGTTATTTGACTCGGGTGCGAGTAGGTCCTTTGTGTCCTTAGCCTTTAGTCAGCATATCAGCGTTAGTCGTGAGTCGTTGAGTCGACCTCTGAGAGTTTCTATAGCTGACGAGAAAGTGATTTGTGCCACGGAGGTTCTTCGGGGATGTGTACTAGAGATTTTCGGGGTTGAATTCCCGATTGACCTGATTCCTATTGCGATGGGTGATGTCTGTGTCATCGTGGGCATGGACTGGTTGAGCCGATTCGGCGCTGTCATCGACTGTGAGCGTCAGTTGGTGACTATACGAGACCATAGTGGGGGAGTTCTTTCGGTGTACGGCGAGGGTACCCGTTCGGGATCAGCTTTTTGTTCGGCCGCTAGGGCGAGGCAGTGTCTACAGCAGGGCTGTAAGGGTTTTGTGGCGTATGTGATGGATACGCGGGAGGTTTCCGAGAGACCGAAATCAGTTGAGGAGGTCCCTGTGGTGCGCGAGTTTCCAGATGTTTTCCCCGAGGAGCTGCCGGGAGTACCTCCTGTGAGGCAAGTAGAGTTTGGTATCGATCTGGTTCCGGGGGCCGCGCCTATTGCTAAGGTGCCTTATCGTCTTGCACCTCCATAGATGCAAGAGTTGTCCTCGTAGCTCCAGGAGTTGCTGGGGAAGGGATTCATTCGGCCGAGCAACTCGCCGTGGGGAGCACCTATTCTGTTCGTCAAGAAGAAGGATGGTTCACACCGGATGTGTATTGATTACCGGGAGTTGAACAAGTTGACGGTCAAGAACCGTTACCCGTTACCGAGGATCGACGATTTATTCGATCAGTTGCAGGGAGCGTCTTGGTTTTCCAAGATCGATCTGAGGTCAGGGTACCATCAGGTGAGAGTGCGGGACGAGGATGTCCAGAAGACAGCGTTTAGAACGCGATATGGGCATTACGAGTTTGTAGTGATGCCTTTCGGGCTCACCAATGCCCCGGCTGTGTTCATGGATCTCATGAATAGGGTATGCAGACCGATGTTGGATCGGTCAGTGATTGTATTTATCGACGACATTCTGGTATATTCTAGATCTAGAGAGCAGCATGAGGAGCATTTGAGGGAGGTCCTCGAGGTATTGAGGTCGGAGAAGCTTTATGCAAAGTTCTCCAAATGTGACTTCTGGTTGCGGGAGGTCCAATTTCTAGGACATGTTGTTAATCAGAAAGGGATATTGGTCGATCCGGCCAAGGTTGAAGCGGTGATGAGTTGGGAGGTGCCGAAGTCACCCTCTGAGATCAGGAGCTTCCTTGGGTTGGCAGGGTATTATCGGAGATTCATTAAGGATTTCTCCAAGATCGCAGTGCCGCTCACCAGATTGACCCGGAAGGGTGTTGCATTCTCATGGGGGCCCGAGCAGCAGACCTCCTTTGAGACACTTCGCCAGAGGTTGTGCGAAGCCCCGGTATTAGCTCTCCCGGAAGGGATGGAAGATTTTGTGGTATATTGCGACGCATCGATTTCGGGACTGGGTGCAGTGTTGATGCAGAGGGGCCATGTGATAGCATATGCGTCGAGGCAGCTGAAGCCTCATGAGGCAAGATATCCCACGCATGATTTGGAGTTGGGGGCAGTAGTGTTCGCTCTCAAGATTTGGCGTCACTACTTGTATGGGGTTCGATGTACGATATACACGGACCATAAGAGTTTGAAGTATTTGATGGATCAGCCCAACCTAAATATGCGTCAGAGGAGGTGGTTGGATGTGGTCAAGGATTATGATTGTGAGATCCTGTACCACCCAGGCAAGGCTAATGTGGTAGCCGATGCATTGAGTCGTAGGGCGGAGAGCACTCCATTGCGAGATGTATGTTTGAGACTGACTGTGATGACTCCAGTATTGGATGCTATTCGTGGGGCACAGGCCGAGGCTGTGCTACCAGAGATGCAGAAGAAAGAGCGGGTTGTGGGGCTAATTTCAGAGTTCGTTAAGGATGGACGAGGGCTTATGACGTTTCAGGGTCGGATTTGGGTACCGTTCGTGGGCGGTATGCGTATTACTTTGATGGAAGAGGCTCATAGATCGAAATTCTCGATCCATCCCGGTGCTACGAAGATGTATTTGGATTTGAGGAAGGAGTATTGGTGGCCCTGTATGAAGAGGGACGTCGCATGGTTCGTTGAGAGGTGCTTGACCTGTCGTAGGGTTAAGGCCGAGCACCAGAGACCGCATGGCAAGTTACAGCCATTGGAGATTCCCGAGTGGAAGTGGGAACAGATCACCATGGATTTCATCACCAAATTGCCGAGGACTGCCAGGGGAGTTGATGCAATTTGGGTGATTGTGGATAGGTTGACGAAGAGTGCACACTTCCTTGCCATCAGTGAGAGTTCTTCAGCGGAGAAGTTGGCAGAGATATATGTGAGAGAGGTGGTATCTCAGCATGGGGTACCAATCTCGATTGTTTCAGACCGTGATGTGCGTTTCACTTCCAGGTTCTGGAAGAAATTTCATGAGGAGCTGGGTACCAAATTGCATTTTAGTACCGCATACCATCCCCAGACAGACGGTCAGAGCGAGCGGACGATTCAGACGCTGGAGGACATGCTTCGAGCGTGTGTGTTAGACTTCGGGGGTAGCTGGGATGCATATTTACCCTTAGCAGAGTTTTCCTACAACAACAGCCATCATTCGAGCATTGGTATGCCACCTTTTGAGCTGTTGTATGGTAGGAGGTGTCGGACCCCCATTTGCTGGGGAGAGGTGGGACAGAGAGTGATGGGCAGCACGGAGATCGTGCTCCAGACGACAGAGCAGATTCAGCAAGTTAGACAGAGGTTATTGACCGCCCAGAGCCGGCAGAAGAGTTATGCAGACAGGCGCCGATCTGAGCTTGAATTTCAGGTCGGCGACTTTGTTCTTCTGAAGGTCTCTCCTTGGAAATGAGTGATTCGATTCAGGAAGAGGGGCAAGTTGGGGCCCCGGTATATTGGGCCATTTCGTGTGATTGCAAGGATAGGCCGGGTAGCCTATCGGTTAGAGTTGCCAGCGGAGTTGGGACAGATCCACGACACCTTTCATGTGTCGCAATTGAGGAAGTGCATAGCCGATGAGTCGGCGGTGGTTACATTAGAGGATATTCAGGTGAATGCGAGCCTGAATTATGCTGAGAGACCAGTGGCTATCAGGGATCGGAAGATCAAGGTTCTGAGGAACAAGGAGGTACCCCTGGTGTTGGTTCAATGGCAACACCGTAAGGGATCGGAAATGACTTGGGAGCCGGAACGTGAGATGCGGGAGCAGCATCCGGAACTATTTTCAGAATGAGACTTCGAGGGCGAAGTCTAATCCTAGCGGGGGAGAGTTGTAACAGCCCGGAATCTCAGGTATTATTAAATTATGTTTTTGGGGTGATTTAAGAGGGGACTCGGCGAGTTGGAGCCTAGACTCGCCGAGTAGGATCGCAGACTTGGTCGCGGGATCGCGACTGGACTCGACGAGTCCAGATATGGACTCGGCGAGTCGACGCTGTTTAGCGAAAACCCTAACCGTTCATGTTTGGGTCGTATATAACGCATTATATGCCGTCATTGTTCGTCTTTTAGTCGATTGAGAAGAACCCTAAGCGGCTGTGAGCATCTAGAGCAAGATTGAAGGCCATTGGTGACTTGAAGAAGTTGTGGTGCAAGGAGGAGAAGAGTTTGGCTAAAGGAACTGCAAGGGATTCGAGTTCTGAGGTTTGGGGACACAGAGGGTGCGTTATTCAGGTAACATTCGGATCATTTCTGTTATTTTGATGTGTGCATGGATCTAGGGTTTATGGAACCCATTTGGTGATTAGATGGATTATTACCTTGTTACCCAAACGACTATAACCTTGTATTAGGACCTTTAGAGGTCCAGAAGGTCCCATGCTTGTGTATTCGGGACAAAACTTATCTCAGGAAGCAGTTTGATCGACTGCATGGCATGGACTCGCCGAGTCCGATGAACAGACTCGGCGAGTAGCTTGGAGATTGACTGGAACTCGTCGAGCTGTTCTTCAGACTCGACGAGTGGAGTCGGGGTGGCCCCGCGATTCTTCCACGAGGATCTCGTCGAGTCAAGGAGGATACTCGACGAGTAGATAGGGAATCTCAGAGAGTTGGAGGATGTCTAGACTCGCCGAGTCGCCATGGCACTCGCCGAGTCCGGTCGAGTTGACCGTTGACCGTTGACCAGAGTTGACCTAAGTCTGACTTCTTAGGGATAGTCACACTTAGAAGATATAAGTATTAATGAGGGATATGTGATGTTATAGGGGGGTTGTAGCTCGTCGGATTGTGCACGAGTGATTTCAGGACTTGCTAGCTTTCAGCATTTACGAGGTGAGTCTTCTCACTATACTGTACCCGGAAGGGTTTGACTGTGTGACCGGAAGGTCGGATATGATATGTGATATGTATGCTATATGTGGTAAGTTATTTGTTATATGTGCTATGTATGTCATGGGCCGGAAGGCGAATATATTATGGGCCGGAAGGCAATATGTTATGGGCCGGAAGGCAATATGTTGTGTGATGGACCGGAAGGTCGGCGTGGGTAGGACCGGAAGGTTTACCCAGCAGGGACGGAAGTCCCCTGAGACTCATGGACCGGAAGGTCAGGGCCTGGAAAGGCGTATGTGCGTAAGTTGTATATTGGGGAACTCACTAAGCATTTATGCTTACAGTTGTTGTGCATGTATTTCAGGTACTAGCGAGGACCGTGGGAAGGCG
Organism: Lactuca serriola; assembly: GCF_051521515.1. Lineage (NCBI taxonomy): Eukaryota > Viridiplantae > Streptophyta > Magnoliopsida > Asterales > Asteraceae > Lactuca > Lactuca serriola. The sequence goes on along the minus strand of NC_136411.1, from coordinate 126,359,481 downwards.
CCGGCGTGATCGATACACACTGAAGAATGCTTTTATGATCTTGGGATTTTGATTATTTGTATTTGACAGAATACTTAAACTATTTATGCCTTGTTTTGAATGGAAATAAATATATTTTTAAAATGAAAAATTTGTTTGAAAATTTGCGTTGTTATAGAGGAACTGAGGTATGCACCGTTACGTCATGGCATGGCCTTGTTTCACGGAATCGAGCATTTTTGGTGTCATGACTTGACCATGTATTGGTCACGACGTGACAACCGTCTGGTGACCAAAAACCCTATTTTTCGTGTATTTAAAGGAATAAGGGGGCTAGGGTTGCCCACCTTAACCCTCCCTCACTTTCTAACCTCAAGAAACCCTAATCATAACCCTCTTGGTGATTCTTAGCCATTTTGGTGCATTTGCTAGGTTGACAAAGAAGAGAAAAAAAGGAGAATAGGTGCTCTAGTAGTGGAGCTTGTAAGGAAACATCATCTTCATCATCTTATACTCCTTCTGGACCTTTGTAAGTATTAAAGGCTCAAACTTTATTGCCTTATATTGCTTAATCTAGTTTTTATCCCATTTTCTTCATGTTTAAGCAAGCTTGAGTGGGAGGGATCCATAAAGTTAGCAAAATCATGGATTATAAGCGTCCTTTGAGCATAATAAGGTCCAAATCTAGAATTTGGGGGAGTATTGGAGTCATGCATGAGAGTTTTGGTGTTATTTTTCTACTTTTGACCTAGAATAGATTAAGGATATGCATGGAGCATGCATGTCCATAAAGTAAACAGTTTCATGGAACTTTTGAGTCCCCTTAAGCTTCTGGAAAAGTTGGGGTTGGAGACTAAATGCTTTATGGACACAACTCATTAAGGAGATGGTTCAGACCGAAGTCATGACGTGAAACTAGGGGTGTCATGACATGACCAAGGAAGGATCCCATGTTTGAGGATTTCTTCTATTCTCACGACGTGACTTGTGCTAAATAGGTTGCTCGTGATTAATTGGCTGACTTAGAACAAGTTAAGTTGAATCATATTGAGTGATTCCTCACGACGCGACCAAGGGTTGGTCACGACGTGAAGCTTAATGATGAGGTTGTTGACTGTTGACTTTGACATTGTGTGTTGACTAGTTGACATGGTTTGACTTTGGTCATAATAGCTAGCTTTTAAGATTAGACTAAGGTGGAACCTGTTTGATTTAATAAGTGTGTCTCATTTCCGTTCGCGTGGCAGTAGTTGTGTGGTTAGTTGATTCTTTGAGACAAGTGATCCTTCTCACTACCAATGTCAGCCCACTAGATTGCGTTATGTAGGATGCTAGTTGTATTTGTGACTCTTGCATGTGTATGTTAGGTTGGGCCCCTTTATGTATATTGGGATGGACCCATTTGCATGTTGGGCGGGGTCCGTTATGTATGTTGGGCGGGGCCCGACATGTGGGAGAGGCCCGATATTTGCAATGGTTATGTGGTATTTTGGCAAAACTCACTGAGCTTTGTGCTTACGGTTTTGTGGTTTAAAATTTCAGGTACTTTCGGTTCGAAGGGGAAGGGCCCATCATGATCACACAACATCCCCTTGTGATTTTCGCACCGATGATCTTTGACTTTGATATTTATGATCTAATGTTTTTGATATATTTGGGTTATGATGGTTTTGAGACACTAGATGAATGGATTGGATGATTTTAAAAATGAAAAAAAAAATTATCATTTTTTGGGGTGTTTCATATCATTAGTCGCCAAAAATATAAAACTAAGACTTACTAATATGAACCTAGGTCACGTCAGAGGAAAAGATAAAGTACCAAGGCGAAGTTCTTCCCAAATTTCGAGACATCCATTTTTATCAAGTGGGTGCATAGTTACTTTCATTTTACACGTAGATACAAAGTATTAAGATAATTGAATGTTGTACTTGCTTATGTGCAAAGATGTTCTGTGTTAGATGAAATATTATGAAGATAAATTTTATATGATATATACTGTATATGTATTTTATAAATATAATACATAGGGTAACGAAGGGTAATGAAAGATTTCATAGTATGATAGAAGATAAGATGTCATAGTATGATGAAAGATTATATGTCATAGTATGATGAAAGATGTAAGCAATGATAGGATGCCACAAATTTAAAAATGGTACTATTGTACTAACGATGTAGGAATGGTATGAGTGTACCAATGATGTAGTCACCTAACATAGTATAGGTGATGACCACCAGACTATTTGATGACAGGTCTATGGAACACATGCAGGTTTATAACCTGTAGGTGATGGACTTTGTGCCCATTTGATGTACTCTACTTCCTACGGACAGGTATTGTAGAGAAATCTATGTAATAGTACTGTTAGCAATGATGATTAAGATGATTCCTACTACAGATCCTTAGGAATGAAAATAGAAAGAAACCTACTGACATGTATTGCGGAGAAATTCTTGTAACAATATTGTCGCTACAATGACTATGATGACCCTTAGGATAGATCCTTAAGGAAGAATAAAGAAGAAAATGGGTATGGGTAATCGGGTTAATTGTTTGCTAATTAAACATATTAATTACATTATTGTGGGTTGAAAACCCTATATACTCACCATGTTTCTCAACCAGACCCACACAGCTTCTTTGTATCACAGATAGTAGTATAAAGGTACATGAATGATGACAGATTCAAGGAGATGTAGAGTGATATTCTAAGATACTATAAGTCCTGTTTATGCTTATGTTTTGTATCAGTTATGGCATCACAAGCTTTTATAAATCAATGAAAAATATTTTTTCGGAAATACTTTTACGGGACCAAATTATGCTTTTATAAATAAACTTTGTTTTAAAAAAGCATAAATAAAAAGTTTTAAAATAGTCGTAAAAATTGGGATGTCATATTATCCTTTGATGGATTTTAATGGAAAATAGAGTTCTTTTTTTCTTCGTTCAATACAAAAGATAAAGAAAATAACAAAGTTCAGGTTAGAATATAAAAAATCGAAGTTATTAACATAAATTTTGGGTTAAATCACAAAAAAAAAGAAATCATATAAACAAGTAATATCGAGATTCTAACGCCTTTTTCGAATGTTCCAAATAGTTTAAAACATTTTCTTAAGATTAAGGTTTCCTTATTAATATCGGTATTATTATACGTATCATCCTCACTCACATAAATTGTTAAATACACACTATTCCACTCACAAAGAGGGTGCACAAAGAAATTTTGGATGTACATACAGAATTACTCATAATATATATAAAGTGGAAAAACAGAGGAATATATGAAAATGTTCAACTTCAGAATATGGAAATCAACTGACAAATTTATTTTTGAAAAAATAGGATTGTAATCATTATTAAAAGTGGCGACAATATTATAGATGAAAGAAATAAGGTGAATGGACTAAATGGCCTCGAGTGTGAGGCACACGTGGGGAACTCATGACAAGAAACTAAGAAAAAAACCGAAATCGGACAATGTTGGGTTTAATTAGCTGGGCTTATCCGGTTATTTGGTTTTTGTTTAAACCAAAGTTTCAAAATCTTAGTCTAGTTGGTTCGGTTTCCGGTTACCCATTTCAACCATACACGAATAAGTTGACTATTATTTCCAACTTATAAACATTTTAATTCTTTATTATTTGACTATATATATATATATATATATATATATATATATATATATATATATATATATATATATATATATATAAAAGTTGTTGATATTTTTGTCAAGAACGGTTTCTCTTCTATTCTTCATCAAGTTAATCATAATCGATAGTTATTTTTTAGTTTTGAAAAAGTCGACTGAAATATTATGAATGGGAACTGATTCGTACACAACAAAATTTCTCCATACACAATAATTTGTGTTTTAAAATTTTGTACTGTACAACTCTATTAATAATAAAATAGTGTGTATGAATAAAAACTGTTGTTTACGAATCGCTTTCCCATTACGAATCAACATAACACCCTCGATTGCATGACTCATTTTTAATACGACATATTCATGGTTTAAAATTTAGAGTTTATTCGATAAAAGGCCCATATTTTGTATTTTTTTTTTTTTTTTTTTGGTTTTAGACCTAAAACTATTTTTTTCAAAATAAACCTAACTTTACTTATTCTTTGTTATTTCGTTAATGAATTTTGTTATCAACATGTATATGAGGTTTATTCCATAAAATACCCTATATATAGTTTTCTCTTTCCGTTTTAGATCTATTTTTTTTTTGTCCAAAATAAATTAAACTTAACATATTTCTTGTTATCTTATTAATAGGGCCGTTTACCAACAAGTAATCATATATCCCCTAACACATGTGTGACTTAAGCATCGTTCACTTAAATAAGAACCGATTCTAAAACCTTAGATCACATTTCTTTTTTTTCTTCTTATACACCACATTAGGTCCCCTAAAATGAGTTCTTCCTCAAGCATCAATGGCATAAACTTAGTAAATAATGTTGGAATAGTAGTATCCTAGTGTAAGTACTAAATTTCTTTATTTACCTCATGTCTCAAGGTTTTTTCAAAGGCCATCCAAGGCTCTTTTCATAAGGTATGATCTTATTTTATTTTGTAACATCCACTTTTGGGATGTTTCTTATTCGAGATTGTGGACCGTAATTCGATCATGTAAAGGCCTTAGGCTTCAAGGAAATAGAGTTTAGACCCTATCAGATGTTGATAATGTTGGTTAAGTGATTAAACCCCTCGAATTGTACTTTGAAGCAAAAGGGTAAAATGGGAAAATTAATATTTCAGGCTCCTTGCATGGATTATAGTTTTATTTTAACAAGTACAAATGCAAAAGTAATTAGATTGGGACGCGGCTCTAGTCAATACCTTCGTGTGTATATAAATATCTCCAAAAACGAAGTTGAAATGAAGAAGTTATGATTGCTCGAAACTGGAGTGGAATTGGGTGAAAAATCGTTGTCACGAGCTGACAAGCACGTTGTCACAACGTGATGAGTCATCACGAGGTGAAAAGCAGGTTGTCACGAGGTGAAAACTGTGAAGCTCAAACCCATGAATTTTTAGGGTTTTCAAGGTATTGAAAGGTAAGGATTCAAGTTTTAGGGTATTTTCTTAGCCTCCATCACTATTAGAACTCCTTAGGAGCAACCCTAGCCTCCCTCTTCAAGATTTGAGCCCTTCCTCTCTCCTATCTCCTCTATTGTATGCTTTTGGTGGTTTTCTAATGAAACTTGAAGATCAAGAATTCTTTTGGTGGGAAGGAATGTTGTTTGAAATTTGGATCCATCAAAGTCACCCTATTTCTGGACTATTCTGAGTATAAAGTTCATATCTTTCTCCTTAGTTCTTTAGATCTCTTCATTTGTGGTTTTTGGCACTCTTGGTCCATTTTATGAGTGATCTTGGAGTTGTGTGGACTCCACCACCTTTTGATCAGTTCGGAATACTTCTTTAACCTCGTGGACTAGGAAAGTTATAATTTTCTTTTGCCTTCCTTTTTAGCCATACAAGTTATTTTCATCCTTTAGGTCATTTTGGTGTATTAAAGTTTAGATCTTCAAAGTTTGAGGCATTATTATGGTCAAAGTTGAAAACTTTATCCATCTAAACATCATGTTGATTCAGATCTGAAGGTTGGAGACTTGGACTTAATGGATTAAGTTGAGAAAGATGCAATCTTGGTCCCTTTGAAACATAAAGACTAGATCTTGGTTGTTTGGACTATCTAAATGGACAAAGTTGGAAACTTTATCCATTATGAAGTTATTAGGAACCAGATATGATGATATGAGTTTTGGGTCCTTAAGGATTAAGTTGTTAATGAAGAAAAAATATTTCTGGTCAAAACCACGACATGGCCAAGGAAGGCTCACGACATGGTAGCGCGCTGCAACGTATCCGTTTTGTCTGGACATGACCACGACATAGCAAAGGAATTGTCATGACGTGGGGGTCATCTGAGTTGACTTTGACCATTGACTTTTTGAATAGTTTGACTATTGGTCAAACTTGGGTAGAATTGAGTATTTGGCTAAGGACTGGTCTCAGTTTGGCTTTAGGAAGCTTATGTTGGTTGTATGTTATTGATGTAGTTGTTGAGCTTCTGTTGAGTAGTTCATGTGAGTCTGCTTACTGCACACGTGGTTCGATGGCACCAATACCGAGCTACTGGATTGTGCTATTTTTCTTTGTGACTCTAGCATGTTTGTGTTGGGTTGGGCCCATTACAATTTATGTTAGTTTAGGCCCATTTTTATGTTTGGTTGGGCCCATTATTATTTATGTTGGACTAGACCCATTTGTATGTTGGTTTGGGCCTATTTGTATGTTGGGATGGGCCCATTTATGTATGTTGGACACAAACCATTTATATGTTGGTTGGGCCTACTTTTATATGTTGGGTTCGCCCATTTATCTATATGTTGGGTTGGGCCAATTTGTATGGTATGCAGTATGTTAGGGAACTCACTAAGCTTCGTGCTTACAGTTTGTGGTTTAACATTTTTAGGTACTTCCGGTTCCAAAGGGAAGGGCCCGGACTGACCGCACAACATCCTTGATGGCTTTTCCGCACTGATTATATTTGGTTTACTCTGATGTTTGGAAAATAGAATTCACTCTGATTAGTTTTGGAACAAATGGTTGTATGGAGTTAATGGTTTAAAAATGAAAAAATGTATCACTATTTTTAGGATGTTACAAGTTGGTATCAAAGCCTTGGTTTGAGGGATTCGGGCACACTATCAGGTGTGTCTACACTCATACTGAGGAATTGGTAATTTTTTTAAAAGAAAATAAATTTTCTAAAAAGATTTTTACAAAGAAAGGGGTGTAATGCGTGTAATCAACCGAGCTTAAGTTAGTGGTTTCCAAAATACTCATACTTGTTAATATGTTATATGTGTTATAGTATGATATGCTTACTAGAAGTTAGAATAAGGATCTGCTCAAGGTTGCATGCTAGAATGCCTGCTTAGGAGAGATGCCTTTTATGCCTGATAGTGAGTAGGTTACGGATCTTCAGGAATTGCATGATAGAATTGTCTAATTTGTGATGCCTTGTAGCCTAGGAGGAATTGGATGTTATGCAGTACTTGGAATCTATATTAGAGAAGTTATTTGCTAAGTGTATGTTTAAAAATTGAATACGGTTAGGATCATATATCCCTAGAATGATTGATTTAGCCTTATTTCCTATTCCTCGTACGGTTGTGGGCTTAGGGTAGAATCATTTATTCGACAATGTATTTGATCCCATATTGTTTATAATTTGCATGCATAAGGCAACTAGCATTGTTGGTAGAAGTTCCTAGCATCCCATACACAAGTGAGTTGGAGGATGTCTTTTTATGCTTTGTGGCCTATGGAGTGTTATTTCTTAAATTTTGCTAGCTTTGTGCTTTGTGGGGATCATATAGATGCGAGTTAACAATTAAATGAACATGTTAAGTTACATGCTGAAAAGGTTAAATAATTTTAGAATGGTTTATTCGGCCCTATTGCACAACTCTCGTCTGAGTCTAACAGTTTAGGGTTGGGTCTTTTAGTTGAAAGATTATTTAAGTTTTGTTGCATGTAATTGTATTCATGAAGTAGTTAACTGACATTAGTATGAGTTCTTCAGCAATTGATGGCAGGGTGAGGTAGGAACCCTAGAAGGAACCTAGGAAGCATTTTGTTGTAAATGGTGTGTTGTTTAGTGGGTTATGGAAGTATCATTGTAAGGAGGTGACTTAGAGGATTCAAGATGATTCTTAAGGAAGGTATGGATATGTGTGGAAGGTAGTATTGGGCCTGTACTATTGAAAGCACAGGATTCGTACTTGAATCAAGGAAATTCATGAGGATTCTAAGGAGTTGGTTGATGGTAGAGAGCATCGATTGGAACCATGATTCGTTGCAGTATTATGGTTTTTATCGGTCTTCGGATATGGCTGTTCAGGATGAAGATGTGTATGGTATTTGTTCGGGCCTTAGTGGCCATGGTAGTTAGGATCTGAATGGTATAGATGTATACGAGTTAGTTGATCTTAAGGTGTCGATGTAACACCCATAAAATTCGGGCCAATTTAAAACTTTTTAAATCATTTGAAACCATTCAATTATCACAACTAGTTTTCAAAGTAATTTAAACATCAGAGTTTCTAGAAATAATAATCATTGATCGAGGAAGTGTACGGTCACGCCTTCGCCTTCCCGCGACCATCCGCTGAACCTGAAAAAATAAACTGAAACTGTAAGCCCAAAAGCTTAGTGTGTTGCCCACAAAATACCCATACCCACAACAATACACATATAATCATAAACAGCATACTATGGGTCCACTCAACCATCGGGTTGGAATACCCCAGGCCCTCAACCATCTGGTTGGAATGCCAACATACTATGGGTCCAATCATCCTCACGATGGAATACCTCAGGCCCACAACCAAAAGGTTGGAATGACCACATACTATGAGTCCAATCATCCTCGGGATGGAATACTCACGGCCCACAACCAACAGGTTGGAATGCCCAGGTCTATTGGCTTTTGCACAAAGCAGATAACCCTCAACCGCCAAACAAACATGTGCACATATAAAAGATAATCACATAACAATCCATAGACAACAACTGATCTAACGGATCATACCACATAGCACATAATACCATCCTATATACCAAGATACCGATCTAATAGATCATACCACATACCACATAATACCATCCTACCTACTAGGATGCTAATCTAACAGATCATACTAGCATAACATATCCAGATAACAATCCAAAGGGCAGGCCTTGGTGCCTTATACCCTTGTGTATAGTGAGGAAAACTCACCTTGCAATGTCGGACTGAACCACGAAATCACGCTCTAGAAACACTGCCCCAAACTCCAACACCTATACCCATCACTGATCCAATTCATAACTACCCGCTTACTAATTATCCCCGAAAGTCAAAGAGGTCAACCCTTGGTCAAAGTCAAAGTCAAAGTCAACTTTCAAGGTCAACAGTCCATGTTGACCTCAACTCGTCGAGTACCCTCAGCTACTCGCTGAGTTCCTGGAACATCTCGCCAACTCGCCGAGTCACTCATCTGACACGCCGAGCCTAAGGAAATCTTCATCGGACTCGCCGAGTCACTCTACTAACTCGCTGAGTCTACGACAATCTTCATCGGACTCGCCGAGCCGACCATGCCACTCGCCGAGTCCCTTCGGTCCTTCATCCATATAGATGCTTTTTAGGCCAGGCTAAGGCTCCATACTATAGATCCAAGCTCCTAGGGCATGTTTATCACGTAAAGTTGCAAACTTTACGTCCATACAAGGTGCTAATGACTTAAATCAAGCTAAAGAAGAGGTTATAGGCAAAAGGCTACAATAACATGGTAAAGACTGAGACTTTATGATGATAATGTTGGATTAATGTCTAAGTCCATAACTATAATTGGTGAGACTTGACCCGACCCGACATGGTCCATTTGGGTTGCATGGCATCATGCATTTGGATAGACTATAATGAGAGAAATAACACTTCAGGTTTTTTAATATATGATAAGTTCTAATATATTAATAAGATTATTTAATTAGTATTGATCAAGAATTAATCTAGGATTAATTAAGTGATCAAAGAAGACTAATTAAATATATGGGTTGATTGTGTAAATCATCCATACTTGTATAGTGGGCTAATGCTCCATGGGTTATCAAGTTGGGCTAAAACCCATAGGATGCTCCATGGTGTATTTGAACCCATGGATCCAAGGAAATGGAAAGCCATGACAATTAGGGTTTACCCTAATTGAGACACTATATAAAGATCATATAGTTGGGAAAAATCGGCCACTATGTGTGAGAGTGATAGGGCTAGCCGATTTTCATGAAGTGTGGAATTCTCTCAAGTCTTTCCGAGTGCATATGATGTTGTGTGAACCATTTGAGGTGTCACACTTGGGGCACTAGGCACTCACGCTTCATGAAGACATTCTACATCAAAGAGGTATGCATTCTATCTTGTTATATTCATTGTTCTGTATGCTAGATTAGGATGAATACCTTGGAAGTTCATATTTGCATGTATAATAGAGAAAACATAGATCCAAGGTATTTAGGGTTGCATGTACACTTAGGAGTGTTAGAATGCTCAAAACCCAATAGTGGTATTAGAGCTTAGGCTTGTTTTCTTGTTATACTTGCAAAACTTGCTGAAAATCGAGTTTTTATGTTGTCTGCTCAGCAGACTCGCCAAGTCCACTGATGGACTCGCCGAGTCCAAGTCAAAATTCATCCAACTCGGCGAGTTTGTTCGTGCACTCGACGAGTTGGACCCCCAGACAGCATATATTCGATTGTTTTGGCTGGAATTGGACTAGGAACATTACCCTAAGATGTTTTTAGACTCATAAACTTGTTTTTGATGTGGTAATGTTCATGCTAATCCAATTTAAAAGATAAATGTCAATAGATTCATATTTTGTATTAGTATAAATTTTAGACTAATTACATGAAAAATTTTTGATTTGAATTATCTTGTTCTTATGAGTTGCTTAGATTAATAGAAAAGTTAATTGATTATGTGTTTTCAATCCATTTTAATCTAAGAGTTGATTCTAAAATGTGTTTTTGTAACTTGTCCTCAAGTTATATGAAAAGTCACATTTAAGTTTCATAAAACTCATAAAAGTTGGCAATGGTTACAAAAATGAAGAGTCTTGTCCTCAAGTTATGGAGGTTCAAGAGTCACTTCATTAAGTAATAAAATGTGTAACCTTAATTAATTCCATAAGTTACAAAAATAAAGAAAAGTTACATTCTTTTATTAGTTTGAAGTCTTCCATAACTTGTCCTCAAGTTATGGAACTTGAAGAGTTTTTTTAATTAAAACTACTTTAAACACATAAGTTATGGAATTAATTAGTTTTGAATAGTTTCAAAACTTGCCCTCAAGTTTTGGACTTTGAAAAGTTTTCGCTTATGAATACTTTAATTCCAAGTTAAGCCCTTAGAATTTTAAAAGTTAAAATTCAACCCTTATACTTTATAATTTTATAAGTTAATATATATATATATATATATATATATATATATATATATATATATATATATATATATATATGTATAAGAGTAAAGTCAATCTTACCGTTAGTAGGTCTCATTCATGAAGTCGGTCTATAAGGGAGTTAAGGTTACTGCCTATAAAATGGCAGTTTAATGGGTGTCCACTCTCACCCACCGCTTCCTTGACTGGTGGAGGGTCGTTAGCCGAACGGGTAGGACAAGGACTAGAATTCTCCCTTCATTAAAAGTATTAATGATAAATACTAAGTAACTAAACCTTTTATAAATACCCAATCTTAGTTACTTAGGAAAAAGTGAATAAGGTGCTATTCCATGAAATTACATTTTGCACTTTGTTTAAGTCGGTTAGTGGAGCGTGTGTGGTTAACCGGCACACTAACCTGGACTCAACAAGGTAGGCAAAGGGTAACTTAATATTTATCATAGTATCGGTGGAGTGTGTGTGGTTAACCGGCACATCGATTAAGGCGTAAATATTAAGGGTACCCGGTATATTTGCATGGTTACTTCACACTTTGTTTTGTGATCCTCGACATACCAGTCACAAAACCTGAAGGGCACACTTGAGATTGAAACATGCCATTGAACAGTTCAATGAATCTCAAAAGATCTAGGAGTTTCAAATCCAATTAAAACCTAATAATACATTTTGTTTATCTTGGTGGAAATTGGTGAATCGTCATTCACCTACCTTCAAATATTTTATAGCTTGGATTACGGCATCCCTCTTATAAGTTATAAATAGTTTGTTGGGTCCTAGCCTTAATATTTCATATTGGGTGTCATATTAAGGACTTAAATCAACTATCTTGAATATCTCCCAAAAGATGTCTGGTTTAGACATTTATGATCTTCCCAAATCTCTTGAAACAAGCTTTCCTAAATGAAGATGATGTCCCATGGAAATCACACTTCTTTCACCTCCTCCAATTATTCTCCCTAACCCACAAGTTCTTGAAAAGTTTAAGGTCACTCAAGCCCTGTTGGCAAGTAAAGGTCTATGTGTGGTCACATCTTGGAGATGTAGTCACATATTGACAAGCCGGGAGAGTTGGGTGTCAAAGTCTTGAGAAAGTTGGTGGTTCAATCACTTTCTAAGTCACATAGTGAGTTCCTTTGGGACTCCTATGAAACAGACTAAGACAAGAACCTTAATGATCTTATCTATTTGCTAAGATCAACTTCCTAAAACTTTATGGACATTGACAATGATGACATTGGATATCCAGTAAAGCTCTCTCTTCCCAATGGAAAGGGATCAGCCATAATTAACTTGGTTGACCAAATGGTAAAGAGAGAAGCTAAGTCTGAGATAGTCCCATTATCAAGAGTTCATTGCCAAAGAAAGGGGCATTGGTTGCGAACCTGCCAAATATACCTAAGGATGTTAAAGTCAATAAGTTTGACTCTACTTCACGTAAAGTACACTATCTAACTCTGCTAAGTTTCTATTCTGAGATTACTGATACATGATGTGATTGGGTCACATGTTGATGTTTTAAGAATCAAAGAAAAGTGAAGAAACTTAAAGTAAGAATATGCTGAATTTGATCGCGTAGATGGATTTCTGTCGCATAGTTTGAAGATCGGATTCTTGAGCTACTTCTTAGGAGTTATGATATATATATTTCTTAGGAATAGATAACAACAAGTTTTCATATGGATTGTAAGGATTGTTTTTCCGCAAAGTTTTTAAAATAAAAGGAAAATTTTTGATTTTATCCTTACAATGGCATTTGTGAAATTTTTTGTTGCTTATAAGATTCCATTAAGAGCAAGAGTGGAAATATGAATTTGATTCTTTCATTTGCGGTAGTGTCTAAATTTACCAAATAAGAAAAGATCCTCATCACCCAAGTTTCAGTTGGACCGGAACTTGGAATCATGCAAGTTGTATAGCATGATGAATGAGAATTTTTCAAACATTGGAAAACTTAAGACTAACTACTTGTTCACATGGATGTGTGAGTCAAGTAACAGACTAAGGGATCGAGTACACATTCTTGTGCACTAATTAAGTCCACCACAAAAGGTCGATAAGATTATTCATCATAATTTAATAAAGCTCAGTAAATATGGTTATACTTACAAGCTTAAGTGTAATTCTAAGACATTGGAAAAAGGTTCCAATGTATGGCAGAGTGAATAAGAAGAATCGAATTATGCAGAAGGATAAAAGTTTCTCAAATCTGAAAAGATGGGGAGAGTACTTTAGTATCATGTTTTAAGACCATCTTAATGATTTTGAGACCTTATCACAATTCATCCTCTAAGTGGATTCTGATAGTTAAGAAGAGAAGTTATGAATTGTTGAATTGGTTAAATCAAGAAGATGAGTCATACTCCGTTCCAAAACAAGTCTTAAAGTCATACTCCAAGATTGTATCTTGAGTGACATCTTAAAGGAAGGTTTCTTAACACAAGTCAAATGTAAGAGTAAAAGTTTTCTACTCTTGTACATTTGAAATTGGTAAGTTGTGATGTTTTGGATAAAACAAAGACCAACTAAGGCCAATTGTGTGAAGTGTTTGTCTTGATTAGAATCTGCACTATCTCTTGGATGTTTGACAAGGGAGTCTTATATGTCAAGAGGATAGTGGAAGTCTTAAAGGTCTTGAAAGTCTCAAGAACTAATCAAGAATAAAAAAAATCTGAAGTTCTTCACTAGCACACGACTTGAGGTTCATAACCTATCGTGTTGACATATTCTGTGCCCATGCCAATTAAAGTTGGCTTTGCATATGAGCTCTTAGAGTTCTTAATTGGTTGCACAACAACTTGAAAGCAATGGCAGGCCCTTGAGCTGCCAGATGGCAAGAAATTAAGATTGAGTTCAGTACATATGCGCTTGGATTTGTCATTATCCTTGTCTTGTGACTATGCTTTTGACAATTCACATGGATAAGAACACATACACCATTAAATCTAAGTGTCATAAGGTTTCTCTCTGACTCATGAAAATGATGGTGAGGAAACACTTTCACTAAGTAGATTTTAGCTAGATAGCAATTGTGATATTTGCATTCTCAAATTCGTTAGTGGAGCGTGTGTGTTTTACCGACACACTAACATGGACTTGTGAGAAGTGGAAAATCAAGACTATGATTACGGCATCCCTTTTCATAGTTCTTAAAATTGTTTAGATACACCTGTGAGCTATCTAAGATAAGGTGTATGATATTGATAAAGTTTTATCAAAGCAATCTAGTATCAGAAATCTAAGCTTTGGTAAGAAAGTCAATAAAGTATTGAGTTCTAGAAGTCCAGCTGATTTATGAGTACATGTCAAAGCTAGTGGTAGCATAAGTGTTATGCTAATAATCATCATGTTAGTGGGAGTATGATAATTATGATAAAGGTTGCAAGCTAGCAATGTTAATTATAGAAAAAAAAGTTTCAATTGGGAAAGAGTTGTTTTGCTATAATTAAGGGAGAGGAAATTATACTTCATCTCAAATCTAAAAGCTTAGATTGAGGTTTTAATCGTATTTAGTCAAGGATATATATATATATATATATATATATATATATATATATATATATATATATGAATTTCATGTTGGAATGGCTCAACATAAGGAAATTCTGTATATGGGTCCATTATTTGCGTTCTAAAATTCGATTATGATTACGGCATCCCTTTTCATAATATGAATTATGAGAACTTGGCAAATTGAAATGGAAATATTATAGCAAAAGACTGGTTTAGTCTTTATGTGAGACATCATGAATCGTGTCCCATATGCTTCGGATATAGGATCGATTACATGTGCTATATTCATCCTTTCTAAAAAATTTCCAAATGTTTGGGGCATTAAGAAGGGAAAAGGTCTAGAATTGGATATGACTAAAATGATTAAGCAATTGTTGAGGACGATCTAAGGTTTACCAAAGATTGGTTGCTCAAGGACAGTTGGAAGTATAGTGTTAATTTTGGAAGGACCATATTGACATAATTTGTAAGGAGGCAACTCTTGTTCAGAAGTAGTAGTCAAAATGGAATATGGAAATGTTTCAAAGTTATAAATTATTCAATTTGTGTAAGATTAGGAAACTTAATGCAAGAAGGATGTTTCCAAGGAGTTGATCTTCTTTGGAATGCTCTGTAATGTTTATTGTCAAGTCTTTCTAACTTTGTGCATAATCATTACAAGAGGATCAATGCATATAAGTTTAGAATCTAACAGATTTCAGTAAACGGCATGAATTTGGAATTCTTGCATTTGCAGTAAGGATTTGGGACTATGAAAAGAGGATCATTGGAGTTATGTTCAATTGGTCTATTTCGCAAAGTAAAGATCATAGACAAACATAGTATGCATACTTGGTGTATGGCATGACTAGTGTTTAGAAAACATAGTGTACATGCTTGGAGCATGGGACAACTATTGTTTTAATTCAAGAATAAAGTTGATAGCTGAAACAGTATACAATAAATAATATGTAATCATATGGTGATAAATAAAAGGTGTTTTATTTATATTCATAGGTTTTGATACCATATTAGATTCTATTATTATTATGTTTCATTTTGCAAGTTTTGACTTCCAGAATAACTAGGTCGTTCTTCCTGATTGACTAAGTTATTCAAACTATCCACAGTCGGTCATATGTTGGAAGTAGATATGAATCAAGACTGTCATGGGTTGGCTTGTAGAGGTTTAAGATGTTGGACAAAGGGCTACAACACTCATGAGTGCTCATAAGTTCAGAGTATTTGATTCAACCTGCGCTCATTGGAATCACTTCATGGATTTTATCACGAGTGCTCATGAGACGATATTATCTTATATTCTTCAAACCTAGAGATATGAGTTGTTACTATGAGTTGGTTATACATTGATTGCACGAAAACGCATTGGTAACTCGATGTTATAAAACGTGCCTTTGTGTATGATTCAACAAGTAGTAGAACAAGCCATATGAGTCGAAGCTTATCCATTCCTTTTACCTTCGGGATAAAAGCGATATCTGTGGGCCCCTAGATGATTTGATGATGACAAATGGAAGTGCTCGGTCGGACCAGGAATGATTTGATTTGTTCAATTAGTCAGTCGTCATAAATCAGAAATCGGGAAACAACAAATGGACAGAAAGAATGATTATAATCCATGTCTCAGTCCATATGATATCTAGAATGAAGGAATATATGATCCCTTATCTAATGGACAAGTCATTGGCAAAGGTCAGAGTTCGACAGACGCTTTTGAGAGCTACGATTGCCAGTCGGTTGTTGAAGTCATACGCAATAATAGTTTTAGACTTATCCAAGTGGGAGACTGTTGGATTAATGTCTAAGTCCATAACTATAATTGGTGAGACTTGACCCAACCCGGCATGGTCCATTTGGGTTGCATGGCATCATGCATTTGGATAGACTATAATGAGAGAAATAACACTTAAGGTTTTTTAATGTATTATAAGTTCTAATATATTAATAAGACTATTTAATTAGTATTGATCAAGAATTAATCTAGGATTAATTAAGTGATCAAAGAAGACTAATTAAATATATGGGTTGATTGTGTAAATCATCCATACTTGTATAGTGGGCTAATGCTCCATGGATTATCAAGTTGGGCTAAAACCCATAGGATGCTCCATGGTGTATTTGAACCCATGGATCCAAGGAAATGGAAAGCCATGGAAATTAGGGTTTACCCTAATTGAGACACTATATAAAGATCATATTGTTGGGAAAAATCGGCCACTATGTGTGAGAGTGATAGGGCTAGCCGATTTTCATGAAGTGTGGAATTCTCTAAAGTCTTTCCGAGTGCATATGATGTTTTGTGAAACATTTGAGGTGTCACACTTGGGGCACTAGGCACTCAAGCTTCATGAAGACATTCTACATCAAAGAGTTATGCATTCTATCTTGTTATATTCATTGTTCTGTATGCTAGATTAGGATGAATACCTTGGAAGTTCATATTTGCATGTATAATAGAGAAAACATAGATCCAAGGTATTTAGGGTTGCATGTACACTTAGGAGTGTTAGAATGCTCAAAACCCAACAGACAAGAGTCAAGATGAGCCTAGATCTGAAGTTGCAACTTCAGATCTTGGTTCATCACTCGAAATACCACACCAAATGCCCAAAATGGTCCCAAAACTAAAATATAAAAGGGATCTAGCTAGAAGAATCTCAAGGTGAAGACTTGATACCTCCATATGATGATAAACTGAGGTAGACTTCAGATCCCCAATTGTTCCTTGCTCAAAGCTTCTGGATCTACTAGCCTTTCCTTAACAAGATCCACCTTTCAAGCTTAAACACACAAGTATGGAGAGAAAAATTGAGATTTAGGGTTTTCGGACTCACGGGGGCTGCAAGGGATGGCTAATGGGGAAAAGGATCCTTTAAATAGGGTGCAAAACCACGGGGATTAGGGTTTCACCATTCAGCTCCAACTCGTCGAGTCACTCTTCCGACTCGGCGAGTTGGTCACTTAAATACGTGGACCAATCCCGCTCCTACTCGACGAGTCAGGACATTCACTCGTCGAGTAGACCTTGAAACTTGAAATTTAAAGTCATACTATCAATACCTGGGAATTGGGGCGTTACAATTCTCCCTCACTTGAACTAGACTTCGCCCTCGAAGTTTGCTGTGGTGAACAACCTTGGATAGTGCTCCCGCATCTCTGCCTCCGGTTCCCACGTCCACTCAGACCCTCTTTGGCGCTCCCACCATTCCTTTAACAAAGTTACCTCCTTGTTCCGCGGAACCTTCACCCTTCTTCCCAGTATGGACACAGGCCTCTCAACAGAATCCAGACGCTCATCGACCTGAATGTCATCTAATGACACTATCGCCTCTTGATCCATGATGCACTTTCGCAATTGCAAAACGTGAAAGATGAGGCGAAACCCAACCGAACCTTTTAAAAAGGTCTATATTACAAGCCACTTTGCCAACTGACAAAATCCTGATGATCCAACGTATCGGAAGCCTAACTTTCCCTCTTCCTGAGGCGAACCCTTTGTGCTGAGACGACATTTTTCCCACAACATCATACAAAAATCAATCCACCGAAACACGAACACTCATCCTGGCCCAATCAGCCTCGAGCTGGAATACCAGGCATGCCTACGATGGGTCTAGTCATCCCTAGGATGGAATACCCTTGCATCTCACACATGTTTGGCCCAATCAACTCTCGGGTTGGAATACCAAACATATCAGGTCCAATCAATCATAGGGTTTGATCATCCTCAGGATGGAATACCCTAGATTGGAATACCTTTATGAACATAACTCGGATGTACTCATAACTTGAGTTCCAAGGATCTATCCTTGCGTCTCATTCACCATCCTCTGATGCGTCATAACCAAGTGCAACTCCCCCGAATCTTCAACAGTGCATCCATTCCGAATGTGCTCCTACATAAGACATAACCAACACAATCTCTATGCCCACAGCCTATGACTGGAATACCCTTGCGTGGTCCTCATCATAGGTCTCGATTGCCTCTGAGTCCACAACATGAGTCTGGTATGCCCTCTTCGGCCCTCAGCTCATGACAGGAATGCTCCTGATGACCGATCAACACTACTATCGTCACTTCAGTTTCCCAACATTCCGGTCCTGTAGATAACCACCTTCCTCCGTCGTTAAAGACGCCCCTCTCATAAACCAACATCTTAACAATACAAAAACTTCTACCACACATGAATCCCAAGTGATAAACCCACTTCAACTCTTCCTGCTACCATATGATGTTCCTCAGACAAAGTCGAAACCTTGTTGGTCCCAACTTGTCTTCCCACTACCCAAAACACCAGACGCCTCACTGATTGTTGAACCAAAAGTGTCACACAAACAGCAGTCCCATGCGTCCCCCGAAAGAAAACCGACTGGTTGGACTTGCTTTCACGCCCTGCCATCAACTTCTGCTAACATAATGTACGCTACATAACCCACGACATTCTCACCTCCTACCTGGTCTTCAGCGAACCATCTCCTCCTCACTTCATACATACTATGACTCATTCATAGACGAAATCAAACCAAGACACATCATAATAACTTAAACCATCATCAACATACCTACCACTACTGGCCCACCAGTACGGCACTCATATCTAACCCATATCACCCCTTCTGGTTGGACTATCAATCATGTCTAATCAATTTAACTATCGAGCTGAAATTCTAAGGGTTTTTTGGCCTACCGCCTCAACCCTACTACTCCCTTTGAGCATTTGTGCCTATGACTTTCAGTCGGCCCGCATCGGGTATCTTGGCCTATTGCATAAAGCAGGACCGCCTCAACCCTATCCAAATGCCATAGACAATCATGAGAAAGATCTAGCTCGGTTCCCAGAACCTGCATGATGGAACATTGTAATCCCAAGCCTTCCCAAAGCTGACGAATACCCATTCGGATCTACTCTCAGTCCCCAACTGGAGTATTACCTAATCCAAAAGATTATCCTAAGAGACACCTTGAACCGATGAGATCACTAAGATCCTCTACACTCCATCTGATCTCTAACAACAACATCCGATCAAACCAAAATACACCGGAGTCTTCAGCCTACTCCAGCAACATGTTCAATACTTGGGGACACACCTACTGATTGCTATAGCATAGCAACATACTCAATACCTGCACCTAGATCTACAAACACATACAGAGTCTTCATCATGATTGGACTGCCTCACCAGGCCTTCAGTCCATCTAGACCACTCTCAGAACCTTCAGCATGTCTGGACCGCCCCTTTGGGCCTTCAGCCTGTTTGGACCGTTCTCCGAGCCTTCGGCCTGACTGGTATGCCCCCACCGGCCTTCAGTCTATCCGGACCGCTCTAAACTATCGAGCATCTCCCTAGACCACCCCTCCTAGTGATCTTTCCATGCAAACTGTTCTCACCCACTTTGGGTTCCGAACTCCTGATCCATTCCGTGGACTCTTACCTCGGTCTGACCCTAGGCCTCAAGTCGATCGTCCACCCTCTTGGAAATTTGTGGTTTGTTCCCTGACCCGCGTGTCTACCACATACGGTAAATAACCTGCACACCAGTGCTGAAATTTACTGTCGAGCCCTGGCAGCTAACAAAAACCCTCAATCTCTCAATCTGAAAACCCTCATAGATGAGTACAACCTCGACCGAATACTCGAACTGAACTCAATTCCTGTCAAGAACTCCAACCTATTTCCCCAACTTCCGCTATCAAGCACCAAGAAGACGTGTTCCTTAAACCGGGGAGTTTTACCGAACCCCCAATCAACACAATCCTCAAACCAAACAGCCACTGGGGCCTCCATTCTCCTTGTCGGGTTGTGATACTTATTCCCCATTTCAAAACCTCTCCCACTTCTGCATCCCGGGGTAACTCTCCCCCACTTATATTCGACTAAGCCTTCATAATACATGAAAATTGGATGATTCCCGATCCTTCTCACTTCCCAACGATCGTTCCGATGACAACCAACTCTTTCCTACTAGTGCTCCATTACTAGTCAATCCCAATTAATCACACACTTCTAAGAACCAGAAGAACACTTCCTGAATCCCAGTGAAACCGACAGTCACTAATGCTTGAATGACCTCACACTCAAGTCCTGAAGACCACAAGATAGATGCTCCAACTAATACCTTGGCGACAAACTACTTCCCTTAACGCTTTAGTCCGACAATCACTAATGGTTGCTAGAACCACTGAATCCTGACAATGCTGAATAAACCTTCTGTGGGATCCTATCCGCAGACCTCCCACATAATACCCCTTTTCCAAAAGGTGTTCCAAACAAGCTTCCGACTCTCGAGCTCTAGAAATCATTCTCTTTAGCGTTCGCACCCTAACTCACTTACCAGCTCAAACGCCCACAGCTGAACTACAGCAGCTGAAACAACCTCTGCCCTAAAACGGGCTACAAACTACTGTTGGAATAGTGTCTAAGGCTGCAACTATATTAGGCAAGTATTTGACCCGGTTGTGCATGGTCCTTTTGGGTTGCCTTCACCATAGCAACTTGACAGGATGATTTATAATGAGAGAAGAAATATTATTAATATATTATGAGAATAATATAAGGGATAATAATATTATTATTTGATTAATATAAGTCATAAATTAATTAGGAATTAATTTGGTGACTTAAAGAGATTAATTAAATAGAAGGGCATAAACTGTCAATTGCATGATAGTTGTACTTTGGGCTATAATCCCTTATGGATAAGGGGGGACGGTTTTGGGGCTTTGGATAGCCATTGAAATCGTCCAAGGCTTATCATTAGGGTATTGGATTGCTTAGGGCCTAAGTTATCCAATTAGGGTTTTAAGGGTGAAACCCTAGGAGCCTTACAAGTATAAATAGACCCAAGGGGTTGATGAAATCGGCACTCTTGCCTTTGGAAGAACCCTAGCCGATTTCTAGCTCCACTCTCCTCTCTCTATAATCATCCTCTTGCTAGTTGGTGTTTGTAAGCCATTAGAGGAGTGACAATTGTGACTCTAAAGCTCCAAGGACAAGAAGATTCAAGCAAGTGATTCAAGGTAATCTTCCAAATCTGATTTCTTATGTTATTATACTAGAATTGTCATTAGAATTCTTGGATTCAATGCATGTTCAATTAGAGAAACCTAGATCCAAGCATTAGGGTTTGTATGTGCACATAGGAATGTTCATATGGCTAAAACCCATCAGTGGTATCAGAGCCTAGATTGGTTTCTATTGAATTGATGCATTGGTTGCTTGTTTGTTGCTTGCAAAATTCGAATTTTGTGATTCTGCCTGATGAACTCGGCGAGTCACATAGCGGACTCGGCGAGTAGGCTCAACTCGGCGAGTCCATTGTGGTACTCGGCGAGTCCGAGCGTCAGAAAGAGCTAATTTCGGGATTTCTTGTTGTTTATCTTTTGGATACTTACCATAATCTTAATAGGTCAATATAAATCCGATTTTATGATATATTTGAGTATATTCTTGACCTAATTGAAGATATTTATCAATTAATTGAATATTAATTTCCTTATATGATAATTGATTAATTATTTTAATTAAATTGGTAAATTGTTTTGAAAGAAATAATTAAATAAATCAAATATGGATAATTATGTGATTAAATGTTAATTTGGATTATTTGTTATTTGATCCCCTATGTTTTAAAAGGTTTAAAACTTGCCCTTAAGTTTTGAAATTTATGTTTTGTGATTAAAAGTTTAATTTAGACAATTTAAATTTCAAACCCTAGAATTTTACAAGTTTAAAATTCAACCCTATACTAATATAATATTACAAGATTTATATATATATATATATATATATATATATATATATATATATATATATGTGTGTGTGTGTGTGTGTGTGTGTGTATAATTAAAAATGCTAGTCTTACCGTTAGTAGGCCTCATTCACGAAGCCGGTCTTTAAGGTGGGTATAAGGTAGATGCCTATAAAATGGCACTTAATGGGTGTACACTCACACCCACCGCTTGCTTGATCGGTGGAGGGTCGTTAGCCGAACGGGTAGGATAGGGCAACCTCATCTCCTCATTAAAAGTATAATATGAAATACAAAGTAACTACATTTTTTTTCAAAAATTCCCAATCCTAGTTACTTTAGGAAATGTGAATTGATGCAATCCCATGAAATTACACATTGCACCCTTGCTAAGAAGTTAGTGGAGCGTGTGTGGTTTACCGGCACACTAATTGGTTCTAAGCAAAGGTGGCAAAGGGTGATTCATTGTTTATCATAGTTCGATGGAGCGTGTGTGGTTTACCGGCACATCGAATAGGTGATTGTTACAATGAAGGCACCGTGTGAATTTGATTGGTAATTCACACCCACTTTGTGATCCTCGGTATCCCAATCACAAACAAGAGGGGCATATCGAGATTTAAACATACCATTGAAAAGTTCAATGAATCTCATCAAAACCTAGGAATTCTCATTACATTTAGAACTTAAAGTTAGGTTTTCATGGTGGAGAATTAGTGAATCGTCATTCACTTACCTTCAAATTGTTTGCATGTTAGATTACGGCATCCCTTCTCTAATATGTAAATATTGTTGTTGGATCCTAGCCCTAATTTTTCTTATTGGGTGATAATTATGGATTCAAATTCTAATCTATCTTTGTCCTTTCTATTTGTAGATGTCGAACGCGAACAAAGCTGCTGCTAGCTCGTTCACATTGATGAGCCTTCGCCAAAAAGTGACTTTCGATGGGACGAACTTTAGCGAATGGATAAGATACATTCGCACAATTGCTCGCTACGAGGACAAGGAGTATGTCCTCGATGAGAAGCTCGAGAAGATCAACCCAGAAATCGCTACTCCGGCTGAAATGACTGCTTTTGAGACTCATGAACGTGATGCAACGAAGGTTCATTGCATCATGATAGCCACAATGAACGCCGAATTCCAAAAGTCCTATGAGGACATGTATCCGTACGAAATGTACCAAGACTTGTTGGAGAGATACCACCAAAATGCGAGGCAGGAACGTTACGAGATCTTCACTAACATGATCTCCGCCAAAATGGGTCATGGAGAATCTCTAACCATGCACCTGCAAAAGATGCAAAGGTATGTCGATCGTCTTCGCAAGTTGAATGTTGACTTTAGGGAAGACTTGGCGATCGACATGGTGCTTCACTCCTTGCCTCCATGTTACAATCAATTTAGGATGACCTACCACATGAACAAGGAAGAGGTCACCCTAAGTAAGCTCCAAGGTCTCCTTAGGGTTGCTGAGAGCAACCTCAAGGACAAGTCTGTTGCACCCACTCCCAATCCACCCGCTGCTCCAGTTTTGGCCATTGGGCAAGGAAGAGGCAAGAAGAGGAAGGCTCCGTATAAGAGCCACCGCAAGGGAAAGTCCCGAGATGGTTCCTCTTCTAGTGGGACCAAAGTTGATCCCGCTAAGCCTAACCCTAACCCAAAGGAGGCAGAGTGCCACCACTGCCACAAAATAGGGCATTAGAAGAGAAGCTGCCCAGACTACCTGCAAGCCATCAGGGAAGGAAAGATCAAGCCGTCTTTTGCAGGTATATACACAATTAAATTTAATGATTCGTCTCATGCTATTTCTTGGGTCCTTGATACCGGGTGTGGTTACCACATTTGTTCTGAATTGCAGGGACTAAGAAGAAATAGGGACGTGGAGCATGGAAGAATAAATCTAATCATGGGGAACAGAAGATCGTCGCATGTGACCAAGATTGGAGTGTATTCTCTAGTGCTTAGGAATGGTTTATGTTTAGATTTGAAAAATTGATGCTATTCGCCAGAAATGGAAAGAAACATCATTTCATTTCATGGTTTGTTTAGACAAGGATTTAGATTTTCTTTTAATAATGAGAATGGTTCTATTTGTGCTTATCTAAATGGTGTCTTATATTTTGAAGCAATACCATGTAATGGAATTTATGAAACTGTTATGATTGTAGATAACCTAGGAAATGATGTTTTATGCATGGATTTTTCCAATAGTATGGATAAAGCATCCTTGTGGCATTGTCATCTTGGACATGTCAACAAGAAGCGCATAGCCCAAATCCAAAAGGATGGAGTGTTGGAGTCATTCGAACTTAGGGAAGATGACACATGCGAGTCTTGTTTGCTTGGATAGATGACCAAGTCACCCTTCACTAGTAGATATGGGTATATCTACTTAATCAAGCAAAAGTCAGAAACATTTGAAAAGTTGAAAGAGTTCAAGAATGAAGTGGAGAATCAATTGGGCAGGAAAATCAAGATGCTTCGATCCAATCGAGGAGGAGAGTACCTAAGTCTTGAATTCCACGACTATCTCAAGGAGTGTGGAATAGTTTCGCAATTGACGCCACCTAGGACACCGCAGTTGAATGGGGTGGCAGAAAGGCATAATCAAACCTTGTTGGACATGGTCCACTCTATGATGAGTCGTGCTTCACTACATATCTCATTCTGGGGGTATGCCTTAGAGATTGCCGCCCATATCCTTAACCGAATCCTTACTAAGAAGGTTGCCAAAACACCTCACGAAATGTGGACAGGGAAGGCTCCCTCGTTAGCACATATCAAGGTTTGGGGTTGTGAGGCTTTCGTAAGACGAGACACTCACGACAAGCTCAAACCTCGTAGTGAGCGATGTATTTTCATCGGCTACCCTCAAAAATCCTTTGGATATCTCTTCTATAGACCGAAGGACAATGTTGTCTTTGTTGCGAGGAGAGGAGTTTTCCGAGAGCGAGAACTCATAAGCCAAGGAGACAGTGGGAGGCAAATCGAGCTTGAAGAGATTCAAGAGTCGATTGATGAAGGAACCTCTACCGTTGGCGCTCAACCCGAGGAGGAAACTCCGGTTGAACCGATTGACGAGTCCTTACCTCTTAGACGTTCCGAAAGAGTTAGAGTTCAACTCCAGTTTTATGGTTTTCATATTACTACCGAAGGGGACACGTATATTAGTAATCGTACACTAATAAATCTAGATGAACCTAATAGTTATAAGGATGCCATGGCAGGCCCGGAGTCTGCGAAATGGAAAGAGGCAATGGATAGCAAGATCCAATCCATGCATGATAACCAAGTTTGGAATTTGGTTGATAATGTACCCGGACGTAAGACCGTTGGGTGCAAATGGATCTTTAAGAAGAAGACCGACGTGGATGGAAACGTACACACATATAAGGCGCGATTGGTTGCGAAGGGCTTTACTCAAACTCCCGGAGTTGACTATGATAAGACCTTCTCACCAATTGCGAAGATAAAATATATTAGAGTGATGCTAGCTATTGCCGCATTTCATGATTATGAGATTTGGAAAATGGATGTCAAGACCGCTTTCCTTAATGGGAAGTTGGCTGAGGATGTTTACATGGCTCAGCCAGAGGGTTTTGTTGATCCGAAGCATCCAAATAGAGTGTGTAAGCTTGAGAAGTCCATTTATGGACTTAAGCAAGCATCTCGCAGATGGAATCTTTGCTTCGATGAGAAAGTCAAAGAGTTTGGATTTGTACGAAGCGAAGATGAATCATGTGTATATGTCAAAGCCAGTGGGAGTATAGTAAGCTTCCTCGTTTTGTATGTCGACGACATAATACTCTTAGGAAACGACGTCCCGACACTGCAGGAGGTTAAGCCCTGGCTCGGGAAGTGCTTCTCTATGAAGGACCTCGGAGAGGCTTCCTATATTCTGAGAATAAGGATAGTGAGAGAACGAAGTAAGAGACTAATAGGACTTAGTCAGAACACTTACTTAGATAAAGTACTAAAACGTTTTAGTATGGAAAACTCGAGGAAGGGAGAATTACCGATACAAAGTAATGCCAAGTTGAGTAAGACTCAAAGTCTGAGTACCGAAGCTGAAATAGCAGAAATGAGCCGAGTACCATACGCTTCTGCAGTTGGCTCAATCATGTATGGTATGACTTGTACTCGCCCTGATGTAGCCGTTGCTTTGAGCATGGTTAGTAGATATCAAGGGAACCCTGGCAGAGCCCATTGGATTGCGGTCAAGAATATCCTTAAGTACCTTCGGAGGACGAAGGAATGGTTTTTAGTCCTCGGAGGGAGTGGTGACTTGAAGGTGCGAGGGTATAGTGACGCCAGCTTTCAGACCGACAGGGACAACTACCGTTCGCAGTCGGGCTGGGTCTTTACCCTGAATGGAGGAGCAGTAACTTGGAAAAGCTCCAAGCAGGAAACCGTAGCTGATTCAACGTGCGAATCAGAGTACATTACAGCGAGCGAAGCGTCGAAAGAGGCAATATGGTTGAAGAACTTCATCAGTGATCTTGGAGTTGTACCTGCCATAAAGGAGCCCATGGAGATTTTATGTGATAATGAAGGAGCGGTTTCCTTGACCAAGGAACCAAGGGATCATGGTAGATCTAGACATATCGACAGAAAATATCACTTTATTAGACATCGAGTAGAAGAAGGACAACTCGTTGTGAAGAGGATATCATCAGAAGATAACCCAGCAGATCCGCATACGAAGGGACTGAGTAGGGTTAAGCACTTGCAGCATGCTAGGAGTATTGGGCTGAAGGATGATATTAGTATAGATTAGATAGTATTCGAAACATGTAATAGATAAATGTAATTAACATTTGATGATTAAATAAAAGAGTATTATTTATGAGTAATGTTACTGTCTTATGTTAATTGTTTAACTATTGTTTCACTTTGCATGTCTTGACTTCCAAAATAATTGAGTTTATTAAGAATAATCGAATTATTCAAATTGTCCACAATCGTTCATATGTTGGAAGTAGGTATGAATGAAGATTGTCATGAATTGGTGTGTATATTGTCTAAATGGTATTAGACATAGCAAAAGTTTGTTGAAACGTTCATGATTGCTTATGAACTAGTTTTGAGCATTGGAAACAAACCCGCGCTTGTTGGAATCACCTTATGGAATGTGATAAAAAGGGTGATCGCAAGACGATAATATCATATGGTCTTAAAACCTAGATATATGGTTTGTTATTTGTTGATTGGTTGTACATTGATAACGCGAAACCGCATCAGTAACTTGATGTTATAAAACGCATTGTTGTGTATAGTTGATTAATGAATAAGTAAATGCATATAAGTCGAAGTTTATCTATTACTTTTATCCTAAGAGGGTAAAAGCGATATCTCGGCCGCTCGATGATTTGATTTGACTTATGTGTCGGGCCCGGTCAAAACTGAATTGATGTGTTCGATTAAGTTCTATGTAAAATAAATCTGAGATCGAGAAACCAAATGCTAGACAATTGGTTCCATGTAAATGTCTGCATGATATCTAAACAGAGGACTATACGATCCCTTATCTAAAGGACAAGATTGATTAGATCAAAGTTTGACAGCGTCTTTGAGAGCTACGATTGCTAATCGGATTATACTTGTATATATAGTTACTAGAATTATCCAAGTGGGAGACTGTTGGAATAGTGTCTAAGGCTGCAACTATATTAGGCAAGTATTTGACCCGGTTGTGCATGGTCCTTTTGGGTTGCCTTCACTGTAGCAACTTGACAGGATGATTTATAATGAGAGAAGAAATATTATTAATATATTATGAGAATAATATAAGGGATAATAATATTATTATTTGATTAATATAAGTCATAAATTAATTAGGAATTAATTTGGTGACTTAAAGAGATTAATTAAATAGAAGGGCATAAACTGTCAATTGCATGATAGTTGTACTTTGGGCTATAATCCCTTATGGATAAGGGGGGGACGGTTTTGGGGCTTTGGATAGCCATTGAAATCGTCCAAGGCTTATCATTAGGGTATTGGATTGCTTAGGGCCTAAGTTATCCAATTAGGGTTTTAAGGGTGAAACCCTAGGAGCCTTACAAGTATAAATAGACCCAAGGGGTTGATGAAATCGGCACTCTTGCCTTTGGAAGAACCCTAGCTGATTTCTAGCTCCACTCTCCTCTCTCTATAATCATCCTCTTGCTAGTTGGTGTTTGTAAGCCATTAGAGGAGTGACAATTGTGACTCTAAAGCTCCAAGGACAAGAAGATTCAAGCAAGTGATTCAAGGTAATCTTCCAAATCTGATTTCTTATGTTATTATACTAGAATTGTCATTAGAAGTCTTGGATTCAATGCATGTTCAATTAGAGAAACCTAGATCCAAGCATTAGGGTTTGTATGTGCACATAGGAATGTTCATATGGCTAAAACCCATCAATGGTATCAGAGCCTAGATTGGTTTCTATTGAATTGATGCATTGGTTGCTTGTTTGTTGCTTGCAAAATTCGAATTTTGTGATTCTGCCTGATGAACTCGGCGAGTAGGCTCAACTCGGCGAGTCCATTGTGGTACTCGGCGAGTTCGAGCGTCAGAAAGAGCTAATTTCGGGATTTCTTGTTGTTTATCTTTTGGATACTTACCATAATCTTAATAGGTCAATATAAATCCGATTTTATGACCCCGAGCTGGAATACAACCTGATCCTGGGGTCACAAGCCTTCTCACTCCTTCGAGCTCAAAAAACGTCGAGGGCAGAATCCTTGCCCTACAAAACGACAATCTAATCCATCAATTAACCATTCCACTTCTAGCTGCAAAACCCCAGCTGAACATAATCATCACTCCTTTGCGGAGTCCCCTCGACTCATATTCTGGCCTCGAGCAAACCCCCAAGTCTCAAATCTAGAACTCATGAGTTATCCTCTCCCGCTCAACCCGTGGAAATATAACAAGTACATATCATTTTCCTGATCCCCGATATCTGTAGCCCTCTACTCATCAGAATATGTACCAGTGACAAGTCCTGGTACCGGAAAGCTCGACCAGCTCCTCTCCCTGCCGTCGATACTGCTGCGAAAGATGTTGCAGTAGCCGCCTCAGCAATGGTTGCATGGCGCTCCACAAAATACCCAACCATGGCGGTCTTGAAAGGCCCATACATCTCCGGATTCCATTCTCGAACGATCTCGATCACCTACTCCCGGATGATCTCCTCGACACGATCCTCTGACAATGCTAGCCTATCTTGGCTGCCAGCTCTCGATCCTGATCCATATCTGGTCTCAAAACGTCTCGAATAATCCATACCCAAAATCATGGGACCAACTTCCAACTAAACCCCAGGGGTTGTGACTTCCTTGATACGCATATGGGTTATGTGCTTTCAGTAGTACGGGCCCATACTGCCTTCCACACCTACCCATATTTGTCTCAAGTATCACCACAACACCCTAACAATATATATAAACATAGCGAGCGCTTAATCCTCACTCCTAGAGGAAAGCTAAATATCTCATAACTGACCTACAAGTCCCCCGCAATCCACCACTACTAGAAAACAGCCTTTTACGACGCTCATTGCGCGTCGTAAAACGCTCAGACGACGCGCAAATGCGCGTCAAGAAAGGCCCTGTCATAAAGAGAGACGACGCGCTTTTGCGCGTCGTCTATAGACAACGTGCATTTACGACGCGCATTTATGACGCGCATTTACGACGCGCGGTTATGACACACAATGCGTATCAAGGAAGGCCTTGTCATCAAGGAAGATGACACGCATTTGCGTGTCGTAACCTTACGACGCGCATGTTTATGACACGCAATGCGTATCACGGAAGCCCCTGTCAAGAAAGGCCATGTCATAAATGAAGATGACACACAATTTTGCGTATCATAATTTTAAATGTTCTAAAAAAAATATTTATATATTTTTAAATTTTTAAATTAAATTTGCATTTAATGCCTCATAATAGAAATAAAATATCATATACAAAAAATACAATCCATTGCATAAAATTTAATGTCATACAATTCTATTTCTTACAATATCTAAATTTGCATCTAATCTACTCTGTACATCAAATTCCAACTAAGTAAAGTTGCATCTTGCCTTTCATAATTCTTTAAGACTAATGCTCCAAGCAGCTGATTATATGGATAAGTAGTTGTACAGTAGCCCATCTCACTCAAGAATGACTTAGCCAAATTCAACTCCAAGTCTTTACTGCATGGAAAGATAAAACAAATCTATAACAAACTTTATTTCATATTCATTCATATGATTACATTATTCATTAAAAAAACATATACCTACATCTTCGCCTAAAATGTTATTACATGATGCAAGTTGGCCACTTCATTGATGGATCACCAAAAGGAAGACCAACAATTGTTGTTAAGTTTCACAGATATGATAAAATTTAAGAAAACAGAAGGGTAGATTTGTAAATTGTAATTGAACCTTCTCTGTGGATTCAACTTTGTTCTCGGCTCCTAAAGTTTCAGTGGCGGTGCCTCTTTCTTGGCGCCATATACAAGCTTCATCTAGCGGCTCCACAAGCTCTGTATCTTGAGGGATTTCCACTTTCATCCGTATGTCTGTCCTGCCTGTTTGTTTCATAACAACACACCATGATTTTACCTAATATTTTTTTTACTAAAGAAAAATAGAAACAATGGTGAAGTGAAAGAGCATGTAGATAGAGACAGTTAATTAATTACCTGGTAACAAGCTGAAATGTTAAATATGGTAACAAGCTGAAATGTTGAATATGATCCGCAGGAAGTCCCAAGACACCAAAATTTTACGCAAACATTTACATACTCCTATTAAAGATTCTATAAAACAAAATTTTATAAGAAAGAATGTTCAAAGAGAAGATGAAGATCAAATTCAACTCACTTTCCAAAAGCTTTCTCATGTACAACAAGGCCAGTTCCAGTTCCTTCCAACCATACACAAAGTATTACATCCAATTAGTAAGTAAATATAAGCATATCTTGCAGGGGTAAAATGGTAATTTCTGTAATTATATAACCAAACACAAATTACCAGGCAAAGGTTAGGCAGGAGACAAATCTGCCATTGAATATAGATGCATGACAAGAGTATAATGTTAACAATAATAGACACATCATGTAAAAGTTTATAAACCATGTCAAACTTATTGAGGAGTCAACTATGACATTTCCAGTGAGTGACTCTGTATGGCCAAGGCAGTAACTTTGAATCTCATGAGCTCCATCTACAGGTTTCTTTAGGAGCATGGTGACCTGTCATTTAGAAAGAAGATAAGAACATGCTTAAGAAAATAATAATAATAATAATAATAATAATAATAATAATTATTATTATTATTATTATTATTATTATTATTATTATTATTATTATTATTATTATTATTATAATTTGGGTGTGAAAGTTTATTATTACACGAATTTTGAAATCACGGTCAACAGTAACAATGAACTTCCCATCTGGTGAAAACTCCTGGAAGATTATAAATCTGTTAGTAATACAACAAAAGAATAAAAAACCTAATGCTAGTCTTCTTCTTCAGCTGGCAAAGTCAGGCTGATTGCACAGCTTTCCTTTTGATGAAGTTCCAACATTTTCTTTTCAAGATTACAAAGCCCTACAACATCAATATTCATCACAATCATCAAATCTAAGTTGAAATTAAAGAAGATTGTCTAGGAGAAAAAAAAATACTAACCTGAACACTTGGTTGTAAGTTGTCTGTGGGCTATTCTCCAAGCTTGTGCACAACACATTGCATCGTCTAACATACAACAAATATAATAAACAAATATTCTTTTAATTAAATAAAACACAATTCAAATGAAATACTTACAACTAATAATTTCATAGTGTGCAACGACACAACTTTGTCATCATGATCAGCTATCAACAATAAAGTTGGAGGGTATTGTCGGGAATTATAGAAGATTGCTCCCATGGTCTTTTCACATTATGCAGTGGCGAATACCTGATGAAAATGTTTTTTTTCTTAAAAAAAAGTTATTATTAGTAAATAACTAATTAATATTTTGAATAAAAATTGAGAATTTAATCAGGATAAGATAATGTTAGTCTCACTTGATCAACCATTGGAACTCTTCTTCTTTGTCTGAACAACCATAGTCAGAAGTCCACACATGACCTTTGTCCATTTTGCCCCTTTCAATCTGTAAAAAGATTTGTTAGAAAGTATGGTAATTAGAGGATAAGAATGAAATTGAAAATTAAGAAACTTGCCTTGCTTTTGTCGATTTCATTGGCTTTATGTTTCATTACATCTTTCGTTTCATTGATTTTGCTCTGTAATACCAATTTGTGGAGTCTTTCTTCATGACTTTCCATCTCGATGTATTATTTCACTTGGGCAACAGTTACATTTTCCTTGTTTCCAAGGGAAATGACTTCATCAAAAGCAAAAATCAGCTCAAAAGCATACTTGCAAATGCCTTCTTCATCTAGAGAGGCTGAAAACTCAGGGATCTATCCATTGTTAAGTCAATGCAATCAATAAAAAGAGAAACACATTTACATTGTTATGATAAAAACAGAATAATGCAGGAACTGAAAAAGAAACATGATGGGATTTTCTAATGTAGGAAAAAGGATACAACTTTGGAAAGAAGTCTCGGTGTATCAAGATCCTCAAGAATATTGCTTTGTTTGTTTGTGACAAGTAGCAGATATAAGCTCTCAATTGGCTGATACACATAGGGCACATTCTCTGTTTCAACATAGGTATGTTGTTTCCCACTTCCAACTAACTTAGGGAAAGCTGCAAGAAGCCCCTCGACTCTAATACGAGACATGTCAACAAACTGCCTCGAAACAAGTGCTGTGAAAATTTCTATGATTGTTAGCTAATAGCATCCACTTAAATTATCATTATGAATGCCTAAAAATAGCATACAACATTGCAGGCTAAAAAAAAAGAAAAAAATGCAAATTTTACTAGTTTGGGGCTTTACACACTATGAAAAATAAGCCTTTTCTTATCTAATGAAGCCTTTTCATCAGCTGTTTTTATGTTCAAAACGTATTTATTCAGTTTTTAAGTTGCTAGTAAATGCCATCTTTGGCTCTACCCTAGACTCTAGAGGCTCAGGCTACATTGAGAATGGATGAACCTTGATTTGAACAATGATGAGTGTCATATACAAACGAAGATGAAAGTACCAAATCATAAGAATTACAAAAGGGGTAGTATCTTCACTGATCTAAGCCACATGAAATAAAATGGTACTAGATTAGCAAGTCAAATTCAGCTGCTAACAGGTCAACCCATGAACTAAATCTGTTATGTGAAAAGAATAGGAGTTTGAAAACATCTTCAAGCACAAAACAACTGAGTTTGTGTATTGGTTGTAGTTATTTTTCTTTGTTCTATTCATAAGCTCACTTAGATCTCCTGATGTGTTCATAAGTTCTACACGTTTACACCAACTTAGATTATCTAAGAGCGAAAACATTAAGTCCATCGAACATTCTCGGTTGGTTGACATTCTATTTTCACATTCAGAAAAACTAAAGATAACAATCACATTTGAATCTGTTGCATGATTCAAACATAAAGGAAATATAAAGTGAACCAAACCACTCACCTTTAACTTTATGCCTCTATCAACAATTGAAAATGAGAAGGATAACGAACCAGGGGTAACTACATTGGGAGGTGCATTTACAAGATCTTTTCCCAAAATTACCCCAGAGCAAACATACTCTGTGTACTTGAGTTTCTTTTCTAACTCGGGTCAACCTCCAAGGTTAAGAAAGCCAATTGACTTGAGAGAAGGTTTCTTTGACTCGGATTTAAATCTGTTATCTTCATATATCCCTAACAATGCACCTATAATCGAAAAAATGAAATTAAGAAGATATATAAATAAATAAAACTTTGAGTAACAGGAGGAGCATAAACAGGGTGAACTTTTGAACTGGATAACACTGTAATTCTCTAGAAAGAAAGACAGGTTCTAACTTCTTTAATGACCTTAATATGACCAAAAAAACTATTTTATACCTCACCATAATCATCTTAGTATAGTATGAATCTATAAGCAATACTTAGATCAAAATTTGAGCATTCAGGTTGTTATTTCTTGAATGGAATATACCAGTTGCTATTGTTGAGGCAGTTGTAAGCTTCAATCCAGGAGTTAAGTCTTGTGAAGAAGCAAGAGCAACAACGACATTGTTAGCTTGAGAATTTTTAGCAGATAAAGCAACAGATTCACCAAGACTTCGATAAGTAGAAACGGAAGAAGATTAAGTTATTGGGGCTTTTCCAAACCCAATTAAGCTGACTCGTTTGGTTCCAAGACCTAAAAGAGATCTTTCGTGTTTCAAAAAGGAGAGAGATTATCAGATTAGGATAGGAAATCAGTCAAGTTATGAAATTAGGAATTAGGATAGTGTGTAATTGTGTATGTCTATTGTTTAATTTCTTAGACAGATAGACGCACACAAAATGATAAGCAATTTGTCGAACAGTTTAAGGGCATTAACAATTTCTCGTCAATCTGGCCCCTCAGCCAAGAAAAAATCCGATACTAATAAGAAAAAATGAGCCCTCATCGATGATAAGAAACGAGACCCTAGTACTGATAAGAAGCGAAACCCTAAGGTTTTCCGAATGTTTCTTGATTTTCCAAAACAAGATAAGAACAAGTGTGGTGTGGACTTACATGTAAGGTTGTAGAGGGATGAATAGGAGGCTGAGATCGATCCCGAGCGATGACAGAAGGTCAGCTACCCGGGAAGATGCTAAGACCGGAGAAGAACTCTTTTATGAAGTTCAGCATCACGAGCGAACCTGATAATTACCTGATGGAAAATCGAGAAGATGAAGGAAGATGAGACGATCATAGAAGTGAAGAATAAATAAAGGGCAAAGATAGTTAGAGTCAGCGAGGGAGGGCAGCATACGACAACGACAAACTTCATCATCTTATTCCACTGCCTGGCGGTGTGTGATTCGCAGCAACGACGTGATTAGGGCAAGAGGGAAACAACCATCGAAATTGACAACACCATCTCCGATATTGACTGGAAAGCACCTCCGTTCATCATCACCGGCAGATCCATCCTAGTCTCCCTTCTTTCTGTCACTTCTCACAATAGAGAAACAAGAGGGGAGAGTCGATTGTGAAGATGAATAAAAGAAGGTAGAAAAGAAAGGCGGGTTTTCAAAATTTTAGGGTTTCGTTTTCCCCCTTTATCTTTTCAAGGCGCGTTTCATTGAAATTATAAAGCGACACCTACAGAAGACGCACGTTTAAGATAAAGCGCCCTCCGTGTTTTTTTTTTCTTGAGACACTAATTTAAGGGCACGCAAAAATACGTGTCCACTATCCTTCAAATTTTGGAAGTCTGACATTATTTTTAAGGACGCCCAAAAATGCATAACGTGAATCAGCGAGTGTCATTGTTTGCGCGTCATTAAAGTCTATTTTTCTTGTAGTGCACCCATCCATGAAACTTCCACCAACCCTGCAGCACTAGTGTATGCTAGTCATACATAACGTTGGACCCTATAGACTTTCGAATATCCAATCCTACCCTAAGCCCCCAATCAGACAAGAACAGAACATAAGGTCAAATCAAACATTCTCAGGCTATAAGATCTTAATTATGTATAACCATGATGCATACACTAAACAACTACAGTAATGATGTCAATCTCATATAAAGGAAACCCTAAGCTAGCAGGCATCATGTAATCAGGCAATTCTATTCTACAATTCCTGGAGATCCCTATCCTAGTACTGGCATGTTGTTCTAACATATCACAATATCAAATAATCGTATGGTATTTTGGGGTCTACTTACTGGCTCCAACTGATTGTACACTTCGCATCCTATTTTACTTATTTTGAAAACCATTTAAAATCATTTTGAAAATCTTTCCTTGATTTGAGACTGGATTCATACAAGTGTTCCTCCAATTCACTCAAACCAAGGCTCTGATACCAACTTGTAACACCCATAAAATTCGAGTCAATTTAAAACTTTTTAAACCATTTCAAACCATTCAATTATCACAATTAGTTTTCAAAGTAATTTAAACATCAGAGTTCCCAAAAATCGTAATCATCGATCGAGGACGTGTACAGTCATACCTTCGCATTCCCGCAGCCATCCACTGAACCCGAAACAATAAACTGAAACTTTAAGCCCGAAAGCTTAGTGAGTTACCCCCAAAATAACCATACCCACAATAATACACATATAATCATAAACAACATACTATGGGTCAAGTCAACCATCAGGTTGGAATACCCCAGGCCCTCAACCATCAGGTTGGAATGCCAACATACTATGGGTCCAATCATCCTCGGGATGGAATACTCTAGGACCACAATCAACAGGTTGGAATGCCCACATACTATGAGTCCAATCATCCTAGGGATGGAATACTCACGGCCCACAACCAACAGGTTGGAATGCCCAGGTCTATTGGCTTTCACACAAAGCAGATAAGCCTCAACCGCCAAACAAACATGTGTACATATAACAGATAATCACATAACAGTCCATAGACAACAACTGATCTAACATATCATATCACATAGCACATAATACCATCCTATATACCAAGATATCGATCTAATAGATCATACCACATACCACATAATACCATCCTACCTACTAGGATACTGATCTAACAGATCAAACTAGCATAACATATCCAGATAACAATCCAAAGGATCGGCCTTGGTGCCTTAGACCCTTGAGTATAGTGAGGAAAACTCACCTTGCAATGCCAGACTGAACCACGAAATCACGCTCCCAAAACACTGCCCCAAACTCCAACACCTATAACCATCACTGGTCCAATTCATAAATACCCGCTTACCAATTATCCTCGAAAGTCAAAGAGGTCAACCCTTGGTCAAAGTCAAAGTCAACTTTCAAGGTCAACAGTCCATGTTGACCTCAACTCATCGAGTACCCTCAGCTACTCGTCGAGTTCCTGGAACATCTCGCCAACTCGCCGAGTCACTCATCTGACACGCCGATCCTAAGGCAATCTTCATCGGACTCGCCAAGTCACTCTACTGACTCGCCGAGTCTACGACAATCTTCATCGGACTCGCCGAGTCGACCATGCCACTCACCGAGTCCCTTCGGTCCTTCATCCATACAGATGCTTTTTAAGCCATGCTAAGGCTCCATATTATAGATCCAAGCTCCTAGGGAATGTTTATCACTTAAAGTTGCAAACTTTACGTGCATGCAAGGTGCTAATGACTTAAATCAAGCTAAAAAAGAGGTTCTAGGAAAAAGAGCTTCACCAATATGCTAAAGACTTGGACTTTATGATGATAAGAGCCAAGATGAGCCTAAATCTGAAGTTACAACTTCAGATCTTGGTTCATCACTCGAAATACCACACTAAATGCCCAAAATGGTCCCAAAACTAAAATATAAAAGGGATCTAGCTAGAAGAAGCTAAAGGTGAGGACTTGATACCTCCAAATGATGATAAACTGAGGTAGACTTCAGATCCCCAACTATTCCTTGCTCAAAGCTTCTTGATCTACAAGCCTTTCCTTACTAAGATCCACCTTTCAAGCTTAAACACACAAGTATGGAGAGAAAATGGAGATTTAGGGTTTCTGGACTCACAGGGGCTGCAAGGGAAGTCTAAGGGGGCAAAGGATCCTTTAAATAGGGTGCAAAACCCCAGAGATTAGGGTTTCACCCTCCAGCTCCAACCCGTCGAGTCACTCTTCCGACTCGGTGAGTTGGTCACTTAAATACATGGCCCAATCCTGCTCCTAATCGACGATTCAGGACATCCACTCGTCGAGTAGAACTTGAAACTTGAAATTTAAAGTCATACTATCAATACCTGAGAATCCGGGCGTTACAGTCGAGGATCTTGTCCAAAGTAGTTCCAGTTTGAGTCGTTGGACTTATGTAGGAGATGATGATCGACCCGAGGGTTACAGCCTGAGGATGGGTGGTCAGTTGATGGATTGGGATGTTTTTCTCTACGAAGGGGTTATATTCTTCTATCCTCTCATGTTTGAAGGGAGTATACATCACTGATTAGATGTGTGACAATCGATAGATGGAAGAAAGGAAGGGTGTTCTCCACATCAGTTTCAGCCACGAGGGAGTATGGTTCGGTTCATGGTGATTTTTTATGTCTTATAATGAGTGAATTTTCGAGCCTCAACTGTTCTGTTGGTTCGGTGGCCTAAATTAAGACCTTGTCACAAGTCGAATAGGTGACATAGCTTTGAAAATATCAAGATGTTACTGACTTGGGAAGGAGAGTTCTATTGATATATTGTGTTTTTTGGAGTTATTATTTGAGCATCTGTAAGGGACTCTTGAAGCTTCAGATGAGGATAAGGTTGTGGGTAAAATCCTCAAGGGCATGTTTTGGTTGCTCGAAGTTCGGCTTGAATAGTCCCTCATCAGTCCAAAGATATCTTGTTCGACCTTGGTAGGAATGAGGCGGGGATGTTGGGGAGATTTTGCGAGGTCACCATATAAGGTTCATGGTTTCTTTATGAGTGTCCAGTCATTATTAGAAGGATCCTCATATGCCATATTGCATACCAGGGTTCATGGTTGGCATGTGCTTGGCTGAGTTGATCTGAAGATTTAGGTTTACACACGTTAGTCGATAGTAATTCGAACGCTAAGTGGGGTAGAACTAGTTATTCTACTTGGAATATTATCAGTCTACTCGATTTTGTGGGCTCACTATAATGGGTCGAAGGAATCTACGATTCAAGTGTACAATGTTTTGGATTTAGGTTTATTGATTCATAATAGAAAGGAAGTAGGTTACCAACAAGCACTCTTGGTCATGAATTTTCTCATTGCAGACAACAATATCTTGTGGAAGCATCATGGATCTTATTATAGTAATGTTTGGGCCACTCAGGTTGAGTATCGGTTGTTGAAAGATTGGTTAGCCAGTTGCATATATCTCTATATGTAGTCTAGGTTGGGCAGTTCTTAATCTATTAATCAGCTTCATAATTGGTATGTGTAGTTACCTATGGTCTTTTTTCAGTAGTGTATTGGATCATTGGATTATTTTTCATTGCATTTCTGACCAATTGGTCATTTCCTTCCCCATCGGCATATGGGAGTCGTTCGAGGGGTTTCCAAGCAGTAGTAATGGAAGGTGAGACTGATGCGTCAACCCTTCTTCAATTTTTATAAGACATATATCTTGGCCTCTATGTATGCGTGCTTTTGATTGTTTGGTTTTGGAATCATTGTGTCTAGTAGGCTCAAGCTTGGCAACTGTCCTTGGTTATTGGAAGTTTGGATGTCGGGGTGATGTTGTTTAGTTTTTTAGATGCGTTTTGGGATCTACGCAGAGTCCAGTTTTGGCTAGTCGTGTCAGCATGGTTTTCATTTTTTGGTTGACCCGATCAGGGTTCTTGCAACATTCTGGTTTGTTTTGGATTCTTTCTCCGATCGGTAAATTTTACTAAATGAGTTGTGCATTACTAGGATCTATTTGGTTTATCTAAGATTGAAGCATTTCTTTGATTTGGGAAGGTTTTTCGGTCGAGGTTGCTTATTTATAATGGATTTTAATCACAAGTTAGAACTCTTGGGGTCTTGTCATTATGGGTGTTGGTCATACAATGGAAGCTCTTAGGTGTTGATCAAAGAATTCAGATTCTCTTATGTTTGGTGATGTCGGGCGTGGATGCTAAGAA
Source organism: Lactuca serriola (assembly GCF_051521515.1). Classification (NCBI taxonomy): domain Eukaryota; kingdom Viridiplantae; phylum Streptophyta; class Magnoliopsida; order Asterales; family Asteraceae; genus Lactuca; species Lactuca serriola. The sequence goes on along the minus strand of NC_136411.1, from coordinate 126,319,511 downwards.
CCAAATAGTGAGGTTGTTGGATTGGCTTGGAAATTCGAGTGAATATGAGGTCGTTAGAGTCTATCCAATCCAAATGGGGGAGAACCGCTTGGTTTAGATGGAGATATTTCCCAAGTACAGGTCATCCCGGAGATTCATATTCAAAGAAAGGAGGATAGCTAGTTTTGGTTGTCTCTAAATTGAAGCTTATGCAAAGAATGATGTTTAGCAACCAGTTGTAATCGTGAAAGTGTTCTAAGGCTACATTTTAGGACGTAGCATTCACATAACCGAAATAAGTCGGAAGTGACTATAAGACTATGGTTGGACCATGGTATTCACATATTAAAGCCCATGGTTGGACCATGGCAGGAAAGACTAAAGTTGGGTTGTAGCAACGGAAGTAATTATAAGATTTTGGGAGGAAAACATTTTCATAAGTTGAAATAGAATCGCCTTGGGTGGTTAGCTATTTCCTTTGATTAATCATGGGAGCTATTAGATCAAAGTAGTTGTATAGACTAGTTAGTCCTTGTTGTTCGGTTTTTGGTTTAGAGTTCGATCTTGCGTCAGTATGCGAGGTTGGTGGCGATGGCGGTTGGCCATGAACTCTATTCTTCAGTGGACTAGTAGGCGACGCGAGGTCGGGAAGATCTTGGAAAATTAGAGTTAAGAGATTTTGATCAAGCATGGTTGATGTGTGGTGTGGAATTTTCTCCAGGATTGTTAGGCATGACCTTGGATTCTTCGAATAGTGGTTAAGAAATTAGCTCCTCTCGATGAGGGTTAGATGGAATGACTTAGTGGCAGATAGGTTTGGGTCGGGCATTGGGATGATGACTTGTTGAAAAAGTCATAGTTATTTATCAGCAATCCCTTGATAAGTTTCTTATTTGATGGTTTTTCTTCGTTTTATGAAGATGGTTTCACATGAGTTAAGTCATCATTGATGGAATTTCTGGAAGGTCCCTTGGATGATGGTCAGTTAGTTGTACACCGAAGTTATTATGTGAATTTGGATGTTATGCGAGGTTTTCAGATTGACAATGGTTATGCTCGGGGGAGTGTTGGGTTGGTGATGACCTGTTAGGAAGTCAAGTGTGTATTTGAGGTCTTTTGGGCATTATTTACATGGTTCAGATTGGTTGAAAATTTGCTAATGAGATGTTTTGGGTATTCATTAAGCATGGTTTGGTGGCGATCATACTCATGGACTAGGGATAAGTACGACGAAAGGATGATCATCTATTTTAGAGTATGGTTTCTATAGTTTAGACTAATGGCTTCCCGGTTTTGGGAGTATATTGTTGAAATTAGGTTGTAGTTCCAGTTTTGGGAGTTTCCCCAGTTTGAAAGGTTTTTGTTGCAAGTTTGGTCTTATAGTTAGGGAGGGGTGATAGTTGGGCAGTTGTGGGTTTTCAAGTTTTTGGGTTGTTTGTTAGCATTTGAAGGGTTTCGGGTGGTCTTTCGAGTTTCTTCATGGATGCTTGAGTTCCAAGTAGTTAGACGGAGCTTATGGAATTCATTGGTGTTGTTTTTAGAGATCCTAATCGAGACAGATTTCAAGGACGAAATCCAGTTTAAGTGGGAGAGAGTTGTAACATCTAGTTTCAGGATGTTTCTTATTTTGGGATGTAATCAAGGAAATAGATTTTATGCCCTATCAAATGTTGATAATTTTGGTTAAGTGATTAAAACCCTAAATTGTGCTTTAAAGCAAAAGGGTAAAATAGGAAAAGTAATATATCGGGCTCCTTGCATGGATTATGGTTTTATTTCGACAAGTATAAATTCAAAAGTAATTAGATAGGGTTGTGGGTCTTGTCAATACCTTCACATGCATATAAAGATTGTAACGCCCATAGATCAGGGCTAGTCAATTTAAAGACGATAAGCGTCAAAAATGAGTTTCTGATAGAAGATTATTTAGAATGAATAATCTTAACTAAGTTATAGTATATGTTACAAGGTTTTCGTGCATATAAAGAACGCCGAAATCCGAGTTATAACGAAGAAGTTATGACCTGTCGAAGTTTCGCGACAGAACCAGCACAACACAACGCGACGTAAAAAGTGAATTTATGTTAGAGAGATATTTAGCCTTAGTGATCTAAACGAAAGTTGTAGCGTTCGTTAAACCGTGAACGTGCATAAAAATAACGTCCAAATCTGACTTCGTATAAGGAAGTTATGATTTTTCTAAGTTTCAGCTTAGCAGTATGCAGCCCGAATACTCGATTTGAGATCGAGCGGTTTTTAGCCGAAACAATCTAAATGAGAATCGAAGATCTCATCAATTGTAGTGAAACGATAAAAATATAGGCGAAAACGGACGTCGGATGAAGAAGCTATGAATTTATAACGGAGTTTTCCAGTCCCGGCCTACTAAAAATAATATAATAAAAATAAAGTCAAAATTAGCCAACGGAGTCTAAACGAAAGTTGTAGAGCGTAGTCTCACCTACGCGTGGATATAAAGAACGTCGAAAACGGAGCTCGTATGAGAAAGTTACGCAATTTAGAAGTTCGACGAGTCAAATTACGCCCAGCGTAATTTGAGTATGCCCAGCGTACTCAGTCGGATGCAACTTGTCTGACCAATACTCGAGTGCCACCAGTCGACGCACGCAATGACGTCAAAGTACGCCCTGCGTAACTCGAGTACGCCCCGCGTAATCCCAGACCCTCAGCCTATAAATAGAACTCGAAATCAACCATTTTCTCTTGTTCAAACTCTTTCTGCTCTCTAGTTTTTGCCTCGTTTTGCGTGCCGTTTATACCCCGAAGCCCCGGTAATATTTCCGAGCCCCGAAGCAAGATCCGAAGCCCCGAGGATCCCGAAGAGCGTTATTCCTGAGCCGAAGCGCTGCCCGCGAGGAGCCGGTTTTTTGTGAAGATCTTCCAGATCTACGGAGAAACACTACTTCTGCAAGTCGTAGTGCTGCCCGATCATCTTCTGATCAAGTGAGTGTATAGTCACTTTCATCTTACACATAAATATGAAGTATTTTATAAAATACGTGCTATGTGTTATATATTAATTATCTATTTGAGATGGATTTGGAATTGATGTTTTTATACGGGTGTTAAATGATTTAAATTGTGTTTGTATGTATATCTACAAAAATGTTGGGTAGAACATGGGTAGATGGAATAGTTGGTGACGATGCGACTTCGTGCCTATTGAGTAAGCCTTGGTGACGATGCGACTTCGTGCCTATTTGATAAACCTTGGTGACGATGTGACTTCGTGCCTTTTGTGTAAACCCAGGTGACTATGAGACGTAGTGCCTATTGTGTAAACCCTAGTGACTATGAGACGTAGTGCCAATTGTATGAACCCTGGTGACTATGCGACGTAGTGCCTGTTGTATAAACCGTGGTAGCAAATGGACTGTGTGTCAGTTCCTTAGGTAAACCCTTAGGAATGAATGAAGAAAGTATAATCGATTCTTAGGGTAAAACCTTAATAAATAAAGAAGATAATGGGGATGGGTATTTGGGTTGATTGTTGATAATTGAATATAATAAATGTATTATTGTGGGTTGAAAACCCTATATGCTCACCAGGCTCCCAAGCCTGACCCAGTCAGTTTTCTTTGTATCACAGGTATCAATACGAAGACATATTTCACTGAGAGAATAAAGGAGATGTAAATCATTAGTGTAAATAAATGTAAGTTCTGTTTATGCTTATGTATCTGTATCGGAACATGACATCCCAATATTTTGTTATATAATGAAAATACTTTTCTTTAAGAAATTCTTTGATAAATTCTTATCATATTTTTTTATTTTGGGGACAAATTCCGCAACAATTTTCTTTAAACAATTACTCTGATTTTAAAAACAAAGCATAAACAAATCGGTCTTTTCTGGCCATGAAATTGGGGATGTCACAAAGATCACCGAAAACGAAGTTGAAACAAAGAAGTTATGACTGCTTGAAACTGGAGTGGAATTGGGTGAAAACATGTCGTCACGAGGTGATAAGCAGGCTATCACGAGGTGAAAGTTATGCAGCCCAAGGCTACGATTTTTTAGGGTTTTCAAGATATTTAAAGGTGATGATTCAATTTTTAGGGTATTTTCTTAGCCTTCGTCACTACTATAACTCCTTAAGAGCAACCCTAGCCTCCCTCTTCAAGATTTGAGCTCTTCCTCTCTCCTATCTTCTCTTTTGGATGCTTTTGGTGGTATTTTAATGAAGCTTGAAGATCAAGAAGGTTCTTTTGGTGACAAGGAATCTTGTTTGAAATTTGGATCCATCAAAGTCACCCCATTTCTGGATTATTATGAGTATACAGTTCATATCTTGCTCCTTAGTTCTTTAGATTTCTTCATTTGTGGATTTTGGCACTTTTAGTCCATTTTATGAGTGATCTTGCAGTTAAGTAGACTCCACCACCTTTTGATCAGTTTGGAATGCTTCTTTGACCTCATGGACTAGGAAAGTTATGATTTTTTGCCTTCCCTTTTAGCCATACAAGTTATCTTGGTCCTTTAGGTCATTTTGGTGTATTAATGTTTAGATCTTAAAAGTTTGAGGCATTATTATGGATAAAGTTGGAAACTTTATCCATCTAAACATCATGTTGATTCAGATTTAAAGGTTGGAAACTTGGACTTAATGGATTAAGTTGAGAAATATGCATTTTTGGTCCCTTTGAGACTTAAAGACTAGATCTTGGTTATTTAAACCATCCTAATGGATAAAGTTGGAAACTTTATCCATTATGAAGCTATTAGGAACCAGATTTGATGATATGAGTTTTGGGTCCTTAAGGATTAAGCTCTTTATGAAGAAAACTCTTTTTGGCCAAAACCACGATGTGGCCAAAGAAGGCTCACGACGTGATGGTGTGCTGCAATGCGACTGTTTTGTCTATACGTGCCCACGACATGTCAGAGGAATTTCCACAAAGTTGAGGTCATTTGAGGTTACTTTGACTGTTGACTTTTTGACGAGTTTGACTTTTGGTCAAATTTGGGTAGAATTGAGTATTTAGGTAAGGACTGGTCTCGGTTTGGCTTTAGGAAACTTGGGTTGGCTGTATGTTGTTGATGTAGCTGTTGAGCTTCTGTTGAGTAGCTTAGTTGAGTCTTCTCACTATACTCATGGGTCGAAGGCACCAATGCCGACCCAATGGATTGTACTAGTTGTCTTTGTAACTCTTGCATGTTTATGTTGGGTTGGGTTTATTATTATTTATGTTGGGTTGTGCCCTTTTGTATGTTGGGTTAGGCCCATTATTTTTTATATTGGGTTGGGCCGATTTGTATGTTGGGTTGGGCCTATTTCAGTAAGTTAGGGTAGGCTCATTTATGTATGTTGGGTTGGGCTCATTTATTAATATGATGGCCTGGGCCCATTTGTATGGTATGTGGTATTTTGGGGAACTCACTAAGTTTCGTGCTTACGGTTTATGGACTAACATTTTTTAGGTACTTCCAGTTCCAAAGGGAAGGCCCGACTTGACTGCACATCATCCCCTGATGGCTTTTCCATACTTATTATATTTGTTTTCCTATGACGTTTGAAAAATACAATTCACTCTGATTGGTTTTGGAACAAATGGTTGTATGAAATTAATGATTTAAAAATGAAAATTTGTATCAGTATTTTTGGCATGTTACATGTTTTAACAATATAATAAGACTGTTTTGTAAGTAAGTTGTCATTTTTATATTTAAGCTAATTTTGTCTTAAGTATGTTTCATTCCAATTTATTTTTTTCCTAATAAAAATAGTAACTTGTTTGCAAAACAACCACAATACACCGTTAAAATGACCAATGATTTGTTCAAATACACTGTTAAATGATAGTGTACTTGAACATACTATCAAATATTTTAACAATCTACTAGGACTGTTTTGCCAATATGTTTCTACCGAAAAAATAACAACTTACTTGCAAAACAGTTTCGATACACTATTAAAATAAACATACCATTATACCTTATGAAAACAAATTTAGGATAGTCATTGAAAACATGCCCGATCTTGTGAAAACAAACTTGTAATAAGAGACAATTAGAGTAGCTTCATTCTCACAATGACATAATTTCATTTAAGCATTCCTTACTAAGTTCTTATTTATGATGTCGGAGGAAGAATCAATTTTAGAGGACATAATGTGGTGTACAAGAAAAAGAATTGAATGAAATATATAACCTAAGGTTTTAAGATAAGTTTTTTTAGGTTGTCAATGATTATGAAACACATGAGTTAGGGGATATACGACTACATGTTGGTAACCATCTCCATTAGTGAAATAACAAGGGATGCTCAAAATTTGTTCTATTTTTCTTAAAAAAGGTTTTAGGCATAAAACAAAAAAAAAATGCAAAATATAATATCTTATCGAATAAACCCTAAAATTTAATAACATTATGTTCTTTTTTTTTATGTTAGGCTACAATGAACCTTTTTATTATATATAAACAAAGAAACCCTATAATGTGATCTCATTAGTACCAATTTATAGAAAGCAACATTGCACCCCAAATGACATCTAAAAAGGTGTAATTGTGATAGTGGGAAGTGCTTGTGAATGGGTTGGCCATCTATATCTTTTGCACTTATTGGCAGACCAATTTCAATGGCTATAATGCATATAAATTGTTCTTTTAAATACTCATGAAATCCTATTTGAAACAACGAAATTTGTTATATTTTTAATCAATATATCTGTAATTATGGTGTCTGTTATCATTTGTGGATTATTATACGACCTAAAATTAAATTATATTTAACAAAGGAAACAATTTTAACGCATATAAAATATTTTTTTGTCACATTTTAATCTTAGTTGTTTGTTTAGTTTGTCAAACATGACCCAAATTTCAATATATAAATTGAACTCGAAACATATGATAAACCGAATTCAAGATTATAATGACACAAATTGAAGATTTCTAAACTTTTAAATCTTTATACATCTATTAATTCTGTTGTGTTGAATTAAAAATCAATTGTTTTTATTAATATACATTGTAAATATTTTCTAGCTATCCGAATTTTCTACTTGACCTTGATCTATCAAACATACTTTTGTGTTACTTACACTAAGTTCCAAGTTGGCCATGAAAAAACTTCCCAAGAAATCAAATCAAGTGCAAGTTTAACCTAACCGAGTTAATAATTTGTGATTCGCAACCAAATCAAATAATAAAATATTATTATTATTATTATTATTTACATTTTTTGATTCACCAAAAATGTATAAAGCTATCAATATTTTTTTGTAAATACAAGTTCACTATTAAAAAAAAGGGTAATATAAAAGTTGAATATAGAAATGGTTGCTATCTAGATACTAAGCCTAAATATAAACAACCTCCATTAAGGCTATGTTTGGCGTACTAGCTGAAAAGCTAGCTAGCTGTTAAATAAAAAACTAGCTGATAGCTGAAAAGCTAGCTGATAAAAAATAACATTTGGTAAAACTAGCTGAAATATATAAAATTACATAAAAGGACATGTAAGACTATGTGTTTCTATAATTAATTAAGGGGTGTATTTGGAAAATTTTAAAAAAACTCCTAAAAAGCTAGTCTAAGTAGCTTTCAAAAAGCTAGCTTATAAGCTACTTTTTGGCTTACCAAACACGACAATATAAAAAAGCTCGAAAAATAAGCTAGCTTATCAGCTAGCTGTGGCGCGCCAAACACAGCCTAAGAGTGAACAAAACCGAACCAGAAAACCAACAAAACCGAAGCTGGAAAACCGAAAACCCAAAAAAAATCGACGGAGTGGATTTGAATTTTAATACAAAACCGATATTAACAGTTCGATTCATTTTTATACAAAACCGAACCGATCATCATATATATTAGTTAGCATTTATATTATTATTATTATTATTATTATTATTATTATTATTATTATTATACTATAATTTCTGTTATGTTCCGAGACAAAATTGAAGTAATTTTAGTACTCTTATCCTTCTTACCTTTGCATAGTTATTTAGAAAAATTTTAAGTTGTGTACATTTACCATTTATAGCAACATATTTTTAGTGAGTTTGAACTCGAAAAACAAGAAAAAGATGAAACCACAAACTCACGGTTTCAACCGAAACCCCATTGCACCTAAACCAAAAAAAACAAAAAACCAAGCCATGTAGAAATCGAACCTCTATGAGTTTTAAAACCGAAAAACCAACTTTGGACGATATGGTTTGGTTTTAGCCAAAAACTCACACAAATCGACTCATGCTCATCCCTAAGTTGTACATGTATGGCATGAGTTGGTTGTCCAAGTCGAAGGTGAAGGGCCTTTTGTGTTGGCTAGGGATGTGCTTCGGGTCGGAACCGACCCGAACAGGACCGGACCCGAATTGTAACGTCCCAAAAATTCATAGAAAAAAATCATTTTAAAAACAATAAACCATGCAAATGAGTTGTTCCAAAAATTATCAACGTGAATATATCATTTAAATATCAGAGTAAAAATCACAAATAGTTTATGCGGAAATCTCTAAGGATGCAGTGTAGTCACGTTGGGTTTTTCTCTTTGGAACCAGAAGTACCTGAAACCATAAGTATAAAACTACAAACACAAATCTTAGTGAGTTCCCCAAAATACCACATATCATACATAAAATAGAGATTGTTATGTGCCAACTATAGTCTTACAGTCACTATCCTGTCATGAGTTGTATCATGGTCTTTCCTTTCCATGCTGGGAGCCAAAACCCGGGTCTTACAAACAAGTTCCAAAAGCCACCTCATGGTCTTCAATGCAAGTATCGCAAAGACAGCTAGCATTGTAAATATAACAGCCAAGGTCCAGACCCTGGTCTTGCATATAATTTTTCGAGAGCCGTATCTAGGTCTTTCATATAATTGTTAGGGGCCACCACCTGGTCTTCCTACAGATATAATCCAGAGGGCCATCATTGGTGCCCTTGACCGACAGGTATAGTGAGGAGACTCACCTGAATCACAGCGCCGATTAAAACCCCGCTCAAAGCCGCAACGATCACAACCAAATGCTCTCAACGCCAAAATATGGGTTATAAATACCTCCTAACAATCCAAGCAAGGCAAACCCTAAGTATACCTTTTAAAAAAAGAAATTTGACCAAAAGTCAATCCATGCCAAATGTAACACCGTAAAAATTAAAACAAATTTTCACATTTGAAAACACATTTTAAATAAAACCATTCATTCATAAAAACTCATAACATCATGTTTTTAATTTGCAAATGTCTCCTAAGATCAAAATACATCCAATCCCATATGTGTGTACGAATCAAGTCGGCGCCTTCCCGCGGTCATCACTGGTACCTGAAACACATAACACTGAACACTGTAAGCATAAGCTTAGTGAGTTCCCCAAAATACCACAATAATCACATAATAGCCACTCGAGGCTGTAACTCTGTTAACCCTCTGGTCAATGTGTCTCAGTGGGGCCCTCCAGCCCCAACTCTCTGTGGGCCCTCTAGCCCTAACTCTAGGGACCCGAAAGTGCCAACTTTGTAACTCTTAATCATGCATATCACATATCACAATAAATCACAACACATAATAACATGCAATCACACTGGTATATAACTCTATAATACTCTGTCTCTTAACTCTATTACCACACTAGGTAAAGTATAGTGAGAAGACTCACGTCGGGTATCTCGGTAAATCTCTGACTCGGTAAACGCTGGTCTAGCCTGCGCCTATTCATACGAAAATAACACTCTATTTAATATAACTCTCAAAGGCTAAACTATGTTCTCTTATGACACTCTCAGAAGGGTAAAAGACCATTTTACCCCTCTCATAGCTCAAAGGCCCCACAATAGACCATACCCTAAAAGTCAACCAAAAGTCAACTCTTCGGGTTACGTTGCGCGTACCAGATGCGTACGCTGAGCGTACCCGGCTGCACCTCAGAATCGGGGAGCGCCTCCCAGTACGCGGCGCGTACTAGGAATTGCGCTCGACGTACTCCCCTGCTTCAGCCCTTTTACTCTTGAGGTCTTAAACAGTTAAGACCTACGTCCATATTTTAGATCTGACCCCTTCTAAGCCCCTTAATCCATAAAGTTGATGACTTTAAGCCTTTGCATGGCTGAACAAGTCACTAACTCCCAAAATGATCCATCCTTCAACTCTAGAAGGCTTAAACACATGCATGACTCCAAAGTAACATCCAAGATGGGAACTTTATGGCTCTACATCACTAATAACACTGAAAAGGGACAGATCTCGGACCATGGAGCACTTTACACTCATAAAGTCTCCACCTTTGGGGTTTTTAGCCCTAAAAAGGACACATAGAACAAAAACCAAAACAAGAGGAAAGTTTTGAACTTTATACCTCCAAGAGTAGCTCTTTCCTCTGTAGATCTCAGATCCAAAATTGCACCTCAAGCTTTAGCCTCCAAGATCTCCTTTCCTCCTTCTTCACCAAGCCACTAAAGCACCAACAAGCTCAAATCAACACTCTCACACACTAAGAACGATGGGGCTCTCTTTTAGGGTTTCACTCACTGATATGGAGGCTAAGGAACGAGCCATAACACCCTTTAAATAGTGCACAAAGAGGATTATGGTTTTTGCAGTTGGGTCGGGTGCACCCGGCGTAACTCTAGGTACGTCCAGCGTACCTTGGCGACTTCGTGTCCAAATTAAGCGCGTGAGTACGCGCAGCGTACCCTTCTGGTACGCCCAGCGTACTCACTTGCTACACATCCTCCACTCAAGGACTAAACATGACAATTCAATAAAGAACAAGGATGAAAGAAATGCACCTGAATCTCGGGGTGTTACAATTCTCCCCCACTAGAACTAGACTTCGCCCTCGAAGTCTCATTCCTCGAACAACTCTGGATGCTGCCCTCGCATCTCCGACTCTGACTCCCAAGTCATCTCGGATCCCTTCCGATGTTGCCACTGAACCAAAACCAAAGGTACCTCCTTGTTCCTCAAAACCTTGATTTTTCGATCTCTGATTGCCACCGGTCTCTCAGCATAATTCAGGCTCGCATCCACCTGAATATCCTCCAAGGTTACCACTGCCGACTCATCGGCTATACACTTCCGCAATTGCGACACGTGGAAAGTGTCGTGGATCTGACCTAACTTTGCAGGTAGCTCCAACTGGTAGGCTACCCTGCCTACCCTTGCAATCACCCAAAAAGGACCGATATAACGGGGCCCCAACTTGCCCCTCTTCCTGAATCGGATCACTCCTTTCAAAGGAGAGAGCTTCAGGAGTACAAAGTCGCCGGCCTGGAACTCGAGCTCGGACCGGCGCCTGTCTGCATAAATCTTCTGACGACTCTAAGCGGTCAATAACCTCTGCCTGACCTGTTGTATCTGCTCAGTCTTCTGCAGCACAATCTCTGTACTACCCATAACACTCTGCCCGACCTCTCCCCGGCAAATGGGGGTCCGACACCTCCTCCCATACAACAGCTCAAAGGGCGGCATACCAATGCGCGAATGATGGTTGTTGTTGTAGGAAAACTCTGCCAAGGGAAAATACGTGTCCCAACTCCCCCCAAAATCCAACACACATGCCCGAAACATATCCTCGAGCGTCTGAATCGTCCGCTCACTCTGTCCGTCGGTCTGGGGGTGATATGCGGTACTTAAATGCAGCCTAGTACCCAACTCCTCGTGAAACTTCTTCCAGAATCTGGAAGTGAAACGCACATCTCGGTCTGAGACAATCGAGATCGGCACTCCATGCCGTGATACCACTTCCCTCATGTACATCTCTACCAACTTCTCTGCGGATAAGCTCTCACTGATAGCAAGGAAGTGGGCGCTCTTTTTCAACCTGTCCACAATCACCCAAATTGCATCGACTCCCCTAGCAGTCCTTGGCAATTTGGTGATAAAATCCATGGTAATCTGTTCCCACTTCCATTCGGGAACCTCCAACGGCTGCAACTTACCATGCGGTCTCTGGTGCTCGGCCTTAACCCTACGGCAGGTTAAGCACCTCTCAACAAACCACGCGACATCCCTCTTCATACATGGCCACCAAAACTCCCTATTCAGGTCTAAATACATCTTAGTGGCACAAGGATGGATCGAGATCTTCGACCGATGAGCCTTTTCCATCAAAATGGTACGCGTCCCTCCCACAAACGGTACCCAGATACGCCCCTGAAATGTCATAAGCCCCCGTCCATCGGTAACGAACTCCGATACCAACCCAACAACTCGCTCTTTCTTCTGCATCTCAGGCTGCACAGCCTCAGCCTGTGCCCCACGAATGGCGTCCAACACCGGAGCTATCACGGTCAATCTCAAACATACATCTCGCAACGGGGTGCTCTCCGCCCAGCGGCTCAGTGCATCGGCTACAACATTAGCCTTTCCCGGGTGGTATAGGATCTCACAATCATAATCCTTGACCACGTCCAACCACCTCCTATGTCGCATGTTTAGGTTGGGCTGATCCATTAAATACTTCAGGCTCTTGTGGTCCGTGTATATCGTACACCGAACCCCGTACAGATAGTGACGCCAAATCTTGAGGGCGAACACCACTGCCCCCAACTCAAGATCTTGGGTGGGATACCTTGTCTCATGAGGCTTCAGCTGCATCGATGCGTATGCTATCACATGCCCTCTCTGCATCAGCACCGCTCCCAACCCCAAAATCGACGCATCACAATACACCACAAAGTCCTCCATCCCCTCTGGGAGGGCTAACACTGGGGCTTCACATAGCCTCTGGCGAAGCATCTCAAAGGAGGTCTCCTGCTCTGGTCCCCATGAAAAAGCAACACCCTTCCGGGTTAACCTAGTGAGTGGCACGGCGATCTTGGAGAAATCCCTAATAAATCTCAGATAATAGTCTGTCAACCCCAAGAAACTCCTGATCTCGGACGGTGACCTCGGCACCTCCCAACTCATCACTGCCTCCACTTTGGCCGGGTCGACCAATATCCCCTTCTGGTTAACGAGGTAACCTAGGAATTGGACCTCTCGCAACCAGAAATCACACTTGGAGAATTTGGTGTTAAGCCTCTCCGATCTCAGTACTCCGAGGATCTCCCTCAAATGCTCCTCATGCTGCTCTCTGGATCTCGAATACACCAAAATATCGTCGATGAACACGATCACCGACCGATCCAACATCGGCCTGCACACTCTGTTCATGAGATCCATGAACACTGTCGGGGCATTGGTGAGTCCAAAAGATATCACCACAAACTCATAATGCCAATAACGAGTCCTGAATGCTGTCTTCTGAATATCCTCATCTCGTACCCTTACCTGATGATACCCCGACCTCAAATCGATCTTGGAGAACCAAGATGCTCCCTGCAACTGATCAAACAAATCATCGATCCTCGGCAACGGGTAACGGTTCTTGACAGTCAGCTTGTTCAACTCCTGGTAATCAATGCACATCCGGTGCGAAACATCCTTCTTCTTGACAAACAGGATAGGCGCTCCCCACGGCGAGCTTCTCGGCCGAATAAATCCCTTTCCCAACAGCTCCTGAAGCTGCGAGGATAACTCTTGCATCTCTGGAGGTGCAAGACGATAGGGCACCTTGGCAATAGGCGCGGCCCCCGGAACCAAATCGATACTGAACTCCACTTGCCTCACGAGAGGCACACTCGGCAACTCCTCTGGAAATACGTCCGGGAACTCACGCACTATCGGAACCTCCTCAACTGACCTCGGTCTCTCTGAATCAACCTGCGTATCCATCACATACGCCACAAAGCCCTTACAGCCCTGCTGTAGACACTGCCTCACTCTAGCGGCCGAACAAAACGCTGACCCAGAATGTGTACCCTCGCCGTACATCATAAGAACTCCCCCACTAGGGTCTCGTATGGTCACCAGCTGTCGCTCGCAGTCGATAACCGCACCGAATCTGCTCAACCAGTCCATGCCCACAATGACACAGACATCACCCATCGCAATAGGAACCAAATCAATCGGGAACTCAACACCGAAAATCTCGAATACACACCCTCGGATCACCTCTGTGGCATATATCACCCTCTCGTCAGCTATGGAAACTCTCAGAGTCCGACTCAACGCCTCACGACTAACACTGATATGCTGACTAAAAGCCAAAGATACAAAAGACTGACTCGCACCCAAGTCAAATAACACCATGGCAGGTACAGAATTCACAAGAAAAGTACATACGCATAACATAATATAAGTACAATATCTCAACATCAAAATAAATACACGAAAGAATACATACCAGCCACGACATTGGGCGTTGTGCGGACCTCCTCCGCGGTCAACTGAAAGGCTCTCCCTCGTGCTCTCGGCGCCTCGGCCTTCACTGGACGACTCTCGGTAGCTCTGATGGCGGCAAGGGAAGATCCCTGAGGTGCTCCCTGTGCTGATCCCCGCAACTGCGGACACTCTGTCTTCCGGTGTCCGGTCTGGTTGCAGTGAAAACATACTGCAAACCCCTTGGGGCAATCCTTGGCCATATGCCTCTCCTTGCCACATTTGTAGCAAGACCCTGCTCTGCACACTCCGTCGTGGCTCTTGCCGCACTTACCACAAGTGCGGCCCCTCTGGCTCCCTGATCTCGAATCGGCGGGCTTGGCCCGCTTGGCTACCGGCTGGGACTGCACCGGTCGCCGATCCCTCCCCTGAGACTCAGCCTCCTCCCTAGCCTGAGTCTCCAGCTCTATCTCCCTCTTCCGGGCATTTTCCTGAAGCTCGGCAAATGTCCGATACGTCGAGTTCGCCACGAACTCACGTATGTCCCTCCTCAGAATGCTCAAATATCGACTCATACGTGCCTGCTCGAAGGACACGTGCTCTGGGCAGAACATCGCCCGCTCATGAAACATCCTCGTGATCACCGTAACAGACTCAGTACCCTGCTTGAGGGTCAGAAACTCCTGGGCCAAACGCTCCCTCTCCACCTGGGGAACGTACTCATCTCGGAACATAGCAGTGAACCTCTCCCAGGTCATTGCTGCAAGCTCAGCTGGCGTATAGTGCGCCGTCACAAATTTCCACCAGTCCTTCACTCCCAAGCGGAGCTGGTTCAGCGCGAACCGGACTCTCAAATGCTCAGGAGATGAGCAAGTAAAGAAACACCCCTCTATGTCTGAAATCCATCTCATCGCCGCATTCGGGTCCTGGGTCCCGTCAAACTCCGGTGGTTTTGTGTTGCTGAACTCTCGGAACAGCAACGCATCACCACCCTGCGGACTCGTCGCAGCTATAGCTGCAGTGGCTGCAGCAACAACAGCCTCAGAAAGAGCAGCGTACTTCTCATCAAATGTCTCTATCAACGTGGTCTTGATAGACCCTAACATCTCTGGTATCTCTGCCCTGATGGCCGCAGCCACCTCCTACGGATCTCCTCATCCCTCGTATCACTGGTCCCTGATGCTTGGCGAGTCCCAACCATGATCTCTCTCTCTAAAATACAACATAAGAATAATATCAGGGACTCGCTCGAGTATACTCACACTCGAGTACTCCATCCTACTTGTTCCTTGGTACTCCAAAGATTCTTACTTGGAATGTGCACTGACCCGGTGTCTTCAGTAGTACGGGCCCAATACTACCGTCCACACTGCATCAGCATCCACCCCAAGTCCTCCTCTCAGAGTCCCAAGTCCCAAGCACTCTACTCTCTCTAATCATATGATACTCGCAAACAGATCTTTCACAGTCTCCTCGCTGCTACCTAACCACTATGAAATATTCATAGCAGCAAGACTCCTAGACTCAGGCATCACATATCAGGCCACTCTAGTCCTAATAAGAATACCTAGTCTACTCTAGCATGCATATCCTAGCTCATCATATAACATAGCACATCATATCTCATAACACTTATAATAATGGTATTTTGGGAAATCACCGTTCGGGCGCTGTCTGTTCATACACACGACTCTGCTCTCTTTGTCTCGCAAGTTCTTCTTTTGAAAACTTGTTTTATAAAAATTTTCTCAAATCCTCGGTTTGAGTTCAGATACGCCCGAAGGTGCACCCGAATCCCTCAAACCTAGGCTCTGATACCAACTTGTAACACCGTAAAAATTAAAACAATTTTTCACATTTGAAAACACATTTTAAATAAAACCATTCATTCATAAAATCTCATAACATCATGTTTTTAATTCACAAATGTCTCCCAAGATCAAAATACATCCAATCACATATGTGTGTACGAATCAAGCCGGCGCCTTCCCGTGGTCATCACTGGTACCTGAAACACATAACACTGAACACTGTAAGCATAAGCTTAGTGAGTTCTCCAAAATACCACAATAATCACATAATAGCCACTCGAGGCTGTAACTCTGGTAACCCTCTGGTCAATGTGTCTCAGTGGGGCCCTCCTGCCCCAACTCTCTGTGGGCCCTCTGGCCCTAACTCTAGGGACCCGAAAGTCCCAACTCTGTAACTCTTAATCATGCATATCACATATCACAATAAATCACAACACATAATAACATGCAATCACACTGGTATATAACTCTATAATACTCTGTCTCTTAACTCTATTACCACACTAGGTAAAGTATAGTGAGAAGACTCACGTCGGGTATCTCGGTAAATCTCTGACTCGGTAAACGCTGGTCTAGCCTGCGCCTATTCATACGAAAATAACACTCTATTTAATATAACTCTCAAAGGCTAAACTATGTTCTCTTATGACACTCTCAGAAGGGTAAAAGACCATTTTACCCCTCTCATAGCTCAAAGGCCCCACAATAGACCATACCCTAAAAGTCAACCAAAAGTCAACTCTTCGGGTTACGCTGCGCGTACCAGATGCGTACGCTGAGCGTACCCGGCTGCACCTCAGAATCGGGGAGCGCCTCCCAGTACACGGCGCGTACTAGGAATTGCGCTCGACGTACTCCCCTGCTTCAGCCCTTTTACTCTTGAGGTCTTAAACAGTTAAGACCTATGTCCATATTTTAGATCCGACCCCTTCTAAGCCCCTTAATCCATAAAGTTGATGACTTTAAGCCTTTGCATGGCTGAACAAGTCACTAACTCCCAAAATGATCCATCCTTCAACTCTAGAAGGCTTAAACACATGCATGACTCCAAAGTAACATCCAAGATGGGAACTTTATGGCTCTACATCACTAATAACACTGAAAAGGGACAGATCTCGGACCATGGAGCACTTTACACTCATAAAGTCTCCACCTTTGGGGTTTTTAGCCCTAAAAAGGACACATAGAACAAAAACCAAAACAAGAGGAAAGTTTTGAACTTTATACCTCCAAGAGTAGCTCTTTCCTTTGTAGATCTCAGATCCAAAATGGCACCTCAAGCTTTAGCCTCCAAGATCTCCTTTCCTCCTTCTTCACCAAGCCACTAAAGCACCAACAAGCTCAAATCAACACTCTCACACACTAAGAACGATGGGGCTCTCTTTTAGGGTTTCACTCACTGATATGGAGGCTAAGGAATGAGCCATAACACCCTTTAAATAGTGCACAAAGAGGATTAGGGTTTTGCAGTTGGGTCGGGTGCGCCCGACGTAACTCTAGGTACGCCCAGCATACCTTGGCGACTCCGCGTCCAAATTAAGTGCGTGAGTACGCGCAGTGTACCCCTCTGGTACGCCCAGCGTACTCACTTGCTACACATCCTCCACTCAAGGACTAAACATGACAATTCAATAAAGAACAAGGATGAAAGAAATACACCTGAATCTCATGGTGTTACACCAAAAGTCAACGGTCAAATTCAACGGCTAATGTTAAATTTAGTCAACTGCCACATCGTGTCCACCCATGGCCACGATGTGGCCCTCATACAATCGAACAGACAGGAAATTCTCAATCTTCAGTTCGTGGTGACTTATGGCCACGTCGTGGGCATTGGGTTTGCAATAGTTTAATGGATTAAGTCGTTTTCTTCGATTCCAAGAATTTCAAAGCTTAGATCTAGTCCATTCTATGGTCTAAATTGATAAAGTTTCCAACTTTATCCATTAAGACACCCAAATCGATTAAGATCTCCAACCCTAGGTCCAAATAAAGCCAAATACCACATTGTGTTAACCATTAAATCCTCAACCTGAAAAAGTGCTTAACTCAACCACTCCAGAAGGGTTTCTAATACCAGATCTATCATAAAGGTGGAAGCTTTATAGACATGCATATCCAATACATGTCTATAATCCATTTTAGGTCAAAATGAGCTAAAAATACCAAAACTCAAGCAAATGACAATAACTCCAACCGAAGTCAAGTTCTACAACATAAGTTGCTCATGAGACTCAGGAGAGTCATAAGGTTGTTAACTTTATGAGTTCCTTCCTTTCAAACTTGCTTAAACATAAAGGACATGGAACAATATATTAGATCTAACCACTCCAATCCATAAAGTTTGAGCCTTTGACACTTACCAAGGTCCAAAAGCAATGTAAGTTGTTGATGGTGTTTCTTCCTTGCAAGATTCAATAATAGAGCACCTTCTTCTCCTTCTTCACTTATTCTCCAAGTTAGCAAATGCTCCGATAGGCCACAAATCACCAAGGGAATGAGGGTTATGGTTTCTCTGAGGTATAAGCGTGTGGGGGCTGGTGATGAACCCTAGAAATAGCTTAGAGGGGTTTAAATACGAAGCAAACCCTAAAAGAATAATGGGCTTAGGCCAGAACAACTGTCACATTGTAGCAACCCTTGGCTACGCCGTGGCGGTCCAATAAAATACACAATCCCTTTATTTGATGCCATATTGTGGGCATCCTTGCGCCGCGTCGTGGCACGGAGTTTTTCACAGAACTCCATCTTTAGGCCCCAATAAATATAAAGCTAAACTAGTCTGGGTCACGGGTGTTACACAAAATAACCCAAAACCCGAATTGGATGTAAAGTTGGAATCGAAACCCGGACCAATTATACTAATACGGGACAGGTTCGGTTCGGGTAATATGGGTTTCGGTTCAGTTATTAATCTGAAAGGGCTGAAATAACATGTACACTATGCTTTTGAACCGAAATAACTCGAATAACCCAAATAAGAAAATTCTATAACTAGTTCAAGTAAAAAAAAATATATCATTGATAGGGCGACGAGTTTAGTAGTTTTTTTTTTTTTGAAACTTCGATCAGCGTATACAACAATATGCAATACACAAGAGTCAAAAGGGATCGATCAAGTGACTATTCAATTTTCGGGTCGGTTCTTTTGGTCTGATTAAACCTTTATTCGGGTAACTCGAACCGAATAACCCGATAACCAAATTGGGTTAAAATAGATACCGATAACCGACCCAAATAACTAATTCGGTTCTAATTCAGGTCGGTCAAGTCCGAGTTTCGGTTTTGGTTCAAGTACTCGGTCCAAATACACATCCCTAGTGTTGGCTATTCCGCCGAGAAGATAAAAGATATAATAAAGTTGCATGTCGGCTATAGAAAAGAAGTGATGGATTGAGGTTTAAATGGAAAATGAAAACTAACTCTTTGTTTGGACCAATATGATTGGGTTGTTGGTTGGCTGATTCTTCATGCTAATGGGCTGAATTAGAAGGTTAATACATGGGATGGGCTTAGAGATAACTGGGTTGTAATCATGGGCGAGTTCTGGGCTATGAGATCAAATGAGAAGTTAGGTGCCTTAAATAATAAATAATCATGTTGATGGGCTGAAAATGAGAGTAGAAGGTATCATTCAGAATGTTGATTATAGCCTCAAGTATAAGTTGATTCGAAATAAATTAATGGGCAGATGATTTATGGAAAAAAAAAATAAATAAAAAAAATTGAAGGGGTGAATGTGGATCTAAGTGCAAAAGAAATTGAACGAATAGATTGTCCAAAAGAAGAGATGATGGTTTGGAAAATTGAAGATACTAATATACTATTGTCTATTGGACTTAAAAGCTAAATTGTTTATGCTGGGAATTTATTTCGAAAGTGGGTGAGCCGAAAGTTTGATCTAGTGGAGATTTCATTATTGTGAAGCTCATGTATCATTATGTCTATTGTGTGATTAATTTGCATGCATAAAGATAGAAGGAATACAAAGTTTGCTATTTTTGGTTTCATTCCAAATGTTGGAGTTGGATTCAGATGTGGATTGGGTGGACAACTGTAAAATTGCAAATATTTGACATATATAGGTGTAGGTTGAGCTTTTGGGGTTATCTCTTTTTTTGTAATCACTTTGTTATTTTAATAAAAGGCGTTATATGAAACCCTCATTATCCAAAAAAAATTTACAGATTTTGTATTATTTCTGCCAAAATGTTGTTGTTTTGGAAAACTATGAGGTAAACATCATCTAATCATAAATTTTTCACTATATATACGACTCACAATGTGACTAGCTCTGGAGACCAATATAAATTTGAATCAAACACCCGAGTCTTCGGCTAATTAAAACTAGAATCCTTAGAGAGTTATGGTGCGTTTGGTTGTGGAAATTATTTTTAGTTTTTGTAGAAAAAAAATTAAAAAAAGGAGTGGAGTTGTCATTTTTATATGGTTAACTTAGATGGTGTTCGTTTTTTGTCCGCAGATCTTCTTGGCCTCTTTTGTCTGCGCGGTGCAGACCATGCGTAGACATTAGCATTCGCAGACAGTTTGTTTTTTTAAAGACTACAAACTTAAAAATGTCTTCGCGTCCTCTTCTTGGCGCAGACATGGATCAGTCTTCTAACATCTTCAGACATCTTCTAGCCTAAAAAAATACATATATTTTATTTTTTTTAATTTTTTTTTGAATTTATATTTATTCCAACTTTATTATTGATAAACAATTTAAATAAAAAAAGGTTACAATACTTTAAAAAAAAAATCGACGACACAAACATGATATTTTTGACAAATTTATAAATAAAAGTTTATTATAATAATGGTCGTTGAAATTGTTTATACAAATATGAAAAAAAATAATATATTCTTATAATTTTTTGCCAATTTTTATAAAACATTATTTAATAAAGCATCGTCAATTTCTTAGAAAAAATATTTATGGCACGTTTTTAATTGATTTAATTGAAAAAATCGAAGTTTATTTCCATTCATTTATATATCAAATTCTTTGATTCCTAATTACAATGTTTAGGCATAACTTTGCGACCAAAATTGTTGGTTTTTATCAAATATATACGTTAATTTATATCAATTTTATTTTCACTTTTTATACAATAATACATAAAAGTTGATTTAGATTTGTTAATGATTTATAATAAAGTCATAAATATATTAAAAAAATCACTTTGTAGTTTAAAAAAATCAGTTTATTTAGATTTTAGTTTATTTTAGTAGGTTGCAGATATTAAAAAAAACAAACAATTTTTTTTTCACACTGCAGACGTTTGGTCCACCTCTTCTGCTACAGAGGTCTACAGATGTGGTCCGCAGACCGTAAACATTTTACCTCAAAAAAAACAAACAACACCTTATTGAGTTTTCATTTTTCATTATAGAAATTTTAAAAACATGTTTGATGTATTTTATATCAGTTTTATTTTTATATTATTTTGTTATTTCAAATAATACAATATATGACATATTACCTAGATAATGTTTAGCAAACATCGTATATTGTTCATCAAACTACAATTCTCTAATGCAAGAATTACATAAATGGCCATTGTTTTATTCATTTGCAGAATTATGTATAGTGTCCAAATGTGTAGTAGTAAAATTATAAAAATTGTCCTTGTCTAATAGTATGATTATAGAAATGATCCATGTGTAATAAAAAATTATAAAAATGATCCATGTGTAAGAAAAAAAAATACTAAGCTGCTTTCAAAGATTTCAATTTGTAAAGAAAAAAGTATGGAAAACAAACATGACCAAACGCACCTTTAACTATTTCCACATATATACTATAGCTTATTATTGATATCCTAAAAAGTTTTTTTTTAATTTATTCTAACTGTTTTGTTATCAAAGTTTTATCATGACTTGAACAACTACCTACAAACTATTAAATACTATGATAAAAAAAAAATTAAAAAAAAAAAAAAAAAAGATTACTTTTTAAAAAAAAAAATTGATTCCAAATATTTTTCCATTACATGACAAATACTACAACATTTATTCCTGGTTTGAATGAACAACCTAACACCATTGATCGTCATCCTGTTGCATCCAAGATGTTGGTTCATACGAGAGCTGGAGTTAAAGCCTTGACATTTGCAGCATACTCTCGAGCCCACAAATCGTAATGTATGATTTCCTCAAGTGAAGGCGCTGTCACCAACTCTGATTGATGCTTCTCACAAGTCAACTCCACCACCTTGAATATATCCAAGTAGCTAATCCTGAAAAACACCAAATTAACCATCACATTAATTACCAACCACAATATTAATTATTTCTTAATCCAATCAACAAACACATACAAACCACTTACTTTTCATCAATGAACATTTCAACCGCTTTCTCATTGGCGGCACTAAGAACTCCGGTCATCGTACCACCAGCTCGCCCGGCGGCATAAGCCAAATCCATCGACGGGTATTTCACATTGTCTGGAGCTTTGAATGTCAACGATCCCAACCTATATTAATTAGAATGTCAGATATGTAGAGTTCTTGATTTTCTTTCTAAAAGAGACCAGATGGTAGATGGTAGACTCTGACATATATGGAGACAGATCTAACAGACACTGTCTAGTTGATGTGGGACACAAATATAGAATATAAAACCGATATATACGTGATTTAGAACAAATTACTCTTAAAACATGTTACGTACTTGCAAAGATCGAGGCGGGGCCATGTAATCTCAGAGCAGTGTATTCTATCGGGCCATGACAATGTATATAGGATCGGCAACCGCATGTCGGGCCATCCTAGTTGTGCCAAGACCGACGAGTCCTAAAAATTCATAATCCGAAAAAATTGTAAAAATTCATTAAGTTGTTTTGTATTCTGCAAAAAAAAAAAATTATTCTTCCAGCAACCCCTGAACTGGCTCACGCTGCCACTAAAGCATAATGTGAGATGTAAATCAAGTACACTGCTAAGTGGCAAGACATAATGTCGGGCCAACAGTTGCTGAGACTTGAACCCTTGACCAGAACCAACTGTGCTTAGGGATCATTTAGTTATTTGAGTGATTACTTTACCTGTGTCTCGACCATGGAATGGATGATAGATTGAGGGTGAATAACGATGTCAATGTCGTCATAATCACATCCGTAAAGATAATGAGCTTCAATAACTTCAAGACCCTGTCAAAATAAATGGAATTAATTTTGTCTTTGGATTAGCAATTTCAATTAACAATAAATAGTAGAAATCAAGATTTACTTTGTTGAAGAGTGTGGCAGAGTCGACTGTGATCTTTTTCCCCATGCTCCAGTTTGGATGCTTTAACGCATCTGCAACTTTAACCTCTTTCAGTTTTTCAACAGGCCAGTCCCTAAACAAAAACCATGAGATTAAAACAATAATTCGATGATGATTAAACCAAATTTTGCCATCGACTTTAGAGGTAAGTTTTAAAGTTTACTATACCTGAAAGCACCTCCAGATGCAGTTAAGATTATACGCCTTAGAGCACCTTCAGGGAAGCCTTGTATACACTGAAAACCACCACATTGAGATCGTTCATGTTAAGAAAAAGAATGGTTTATAAATGTATAACTTGTATACTAAATGATTTAAACGGTTTTTGTACCTGAAATATAGCAGAATGTTCTGAATCTGCAGGAAGAATCTTAACGTTATGCTTATGTGCAAGAGGAAGAACAAAGGGACCTCCGGCGATTAAGGTTTCTTTATTTGCTAATGCGATGTTTTTCCCTGCTTCAATGGCAGCAACTGTCGGCTAAGAAACGAGAACACAAAATTATTGCATGAAAACGTTGAATGAATGCTTAGAATATGTGATATGACCCAAAAAGATGACCCCATTAACGACAGAAATCAAAGAATATGAAGATGAACCTTTAAACCAGCACAACCCATTATTCCGGTGACTACGGTAACACAATCTGGGTGACGGGCAACCTGAATTGGAGTCGAAGAAGTTTCCGGTGAGTAATCTGACGGATTTTTAAGTAGCAGAAGCTTGAAACGATGGAGGAAAATGGACACTGACCTCAATAACACCTTCGTCGCCGGGAATAATTTCAGGCATGTAATCGGCTCCGGCCAAAGCTTCTTTGAGTTCACTAACCAACGACTCGTTCTTCATAGAAACTAACTGTGGTTTGAAAGCTTTGATCTGCGAAAAGGTGTAGAATGTCAAAAGAGAAACCTTTCGAACACCAAATTAATATTCGATTTAGTTACCTGATCTGCAAGAAGTGTGACATTTGAGCCAGCAGCAAGTGCTACAACTTTGAATTTATCTGGGTGTTCGGCGACAATGTCTAGTGTCTGTTCATCAAGAACTAAAAATAATCAAACGAATCGAAGAGATACCATATGCAAAATCATGAAGTGAAACGAAAGAATTCAAAATTCACCTGGGTCCCAATGGAACCAGTGGATCCAATGATTGAAATAGGTTTAGGGCCATTCCAGTTCTTAGTCCCCGGCTGAACAGCAGCCGTTCCCGGCCATGCCGAAGGAGGTGGCGCCGCCGCGCATTGGATCCCCTTTCCACATGTTACCTTACTATCTTTCCTCTTAAAAGAGAACCCACCTACCAAAACACCAAAGGACACAAATTAATCAATGCCCATAGAAAACAACCACTGAAATCATAAATTCATAATCTACATTGCAGATATCAAAGATGAACATATTGTGTAAGCTTAGTTAAACTAATACAGGGGTTTTGCTAAAATTTGATTTTAGGTAAGTAAAACAACACCTTGAAGCTTGAGAAGGTGGGTGTTGGATTTGGAAGTGTCCAAGAAAGAGATGACACTGGCTTCTGTTGGAGATGGAATGTTCAAAGACATTTTTCTTCGAACCTTTCACAAATTTCAGTCGATTAAAAACTTGAAGAAAATCTTGATTCCCAAAAAATGGTCAGAATAGAATGAGGAAGACGAAAAGACTGAACAATCAAGTGGGATTTGTTTATTTTGCTTTTTGGCGGAAAACCATGTGAGATTTAATTAAGAGTCAGGAGGTCTGGAGAAAGAGACCAGTATGCACTAACTGTTGGTGACAAGGGCGTTGGGTTTCAACTTTCAAGAAATCCAAAGAAAAGGGGAAGTGGGCGAATGGTGGTGACGACTGTTGAATATTACTATAAATAGAAAATATTACACTTGTTACCCCTTGAGGTTGGCTTTTACTTGTAATGTCTCCATGTCACTTTCAAAATAAATGTGCACAGGTTATCTTCTCGATTGTTATAATGAATACGACTGTTTTGAATACGTTAAGAAAACCAAGTCGGCCAAATGAGCATACAAAATGTTGAGTTATGATCATGAAGGGTGATGTTGTCAAAGCACTTGCTTGAGTAAAATAATAATGTTTTCTCGTGTAATGTGATATATTTATAGCTGTATTTATAATTTTATTATTTGGGTTATGTTGTGCATTATTGCTTGAGTATATAAATATAGCTATAATATCACAGAAACCTTAAAATAAAATTATATTTTAACAAACCTTATAGGTTTGACGATTTACATAGTTTTGTAAGAGCGATTATCTATATTTAAGTGATTATTTCATTGAAATTGTTACTTCCAAAGATGTTAACTTTGACAAATTCAAAAGAAGTTTTGGTGAAAATTATCGATCGACGATTAAGTGAAAAATCATCTAAAAGAGTAAAAGTTGTGAAAAGGTTCTACAGCTAGTGTAAGCTTTAAAATAGTAAGGGGTAATTGGATTATATACATATGCTTAGGGGTGGAAATGGCAATTTACGGAAGGACGCGACCAAGAAATGAGGATTGCTCGTGATCTGCAGTTTTGGTTTTGTTTGTTTTCACTTTTCAATTAACTCAATAAGTCGTCGTTTCCTTCAAGTTTATTGTATTACTACATTAGATACATAATAAAAAAATTTAGGAATATCGACATAAAAATCTTTACTTTAGATACATAATAAAAAAAATTTAGGAATATCGACATAAAAATCTTTAAGATTTTTGAAAAAAAAAAAAAAAAGAGGTTTATCTTAATTTCTTTTTTCACTGGGTGTGACGGGTTGATTAAAAAAATTATATATAAAAATATGATTATTAAGTATTTTTTTAAAGAAAATGTTAAATATCAAAGTGTAAAAATTAATATTATTTTTTAAAGTGAAATTTCAAAATATATACAAACAAAACGATGAATAAATAAATAATTCAATTTATACTAATAAAACAAACTACATAAAAATAATTATATTTTGGCCGTATAACCATTTTTTTTAGTTTATCAATGAAAAACAATAAAGTTTGACTATTTTTTTATGTAGATCATTTTGTCTAAAATGACAATGAACTTTGAAAGAAAAATATAAACGTTAAGTTATATATATGAAAGGAAACATAATAAAATTTGAAAATATAAAGAAACAACTAATTGACACTTTAATTACTTTCTATAGCCTAAAAAATAGAATAGTTAATTAAGAAAATAAAAAGTTACCACAAAATAACATGTGGAAATTAATTTCTAAGAATTAACTACAAAATTACATTCATCAAAATGCATGAAAATATGACATGTGACAAAAAGATTTTCATTTATTAGTATGAATTATTATGTTAAAACTGAAACCTTGCAAGTCTTTTCTATTTTTGCATATTTTACATGCTATTATAGGTTTTCACATTATCATGAAATATATTTTGCAAAGAAACACTTAGGTTGACAATTTTTTACTTCTTTACCTTAATTAATTTTTTCCATATTATATGCATAAATACGTATTTTTAGAAGTATGAATACATTTCTAAAAATATTAACATGTTTTTTAGAAGTATTTAGGTTTTTAGAAGTATAGATACATTGTTTAAAAGCATAAATATCTACTTTCACCTTTTTTAGAAATTTAGATACGTAATTTTATGTTTTCAAAAGTATAGATATATTTTTTAAAAGCATAAATATGTATTTTTTTATGTTTTTAGAAGAATTATTTCATTTTTAGAAGTATAAATATATTTTTAGGCATATAAATACATATTTTTTTATGTATGTAGAAGTATAAATACATATTTTTATATTTTATTTTTTTAACAGAGACCCGTATAAAGACGTAGTTTTATGTTTTCAAAAGTATAAATAATTTTTTTAGAAGCATAAATACATATTTTTATGTTTTTTAGAAGTATAATTACATTTTTTTGGGTTCAGTGTGAAGTGTTAAAAAATTATAATGCCTTCTTAATCATCAAACAAATTCAATCACTCTTAATCTCTATCAATATTAAGTTTTTCACCATTTTCAATCTTTTTAATGAATTAAACCATTAGAGGAAGATTAATACACATGTGAGCTTCAACAATGAATTAAACAATCCTATGAGACCAAGAACCGGGAAGACCCCATATCTTTTGCACTAGCATGTGATCTTGCATAGCATATAATGCATCTTGCATTAAGTTTGTTTAAAGTAAATGATTTCAATAAAAAAAACATATTTATTGTTTCTATAATCCATGTAGTTCATGAAATATTGTTTTCTTCTTGCTCTCACATAGTATATTTTAAACTAGGTGTGAGACTCGTGTATTATACGGGTTGATTTAATAAAGATTAAACATTAAAGTGTAAACAGAAAATATTTTGTAACGTACAACTTTAAAATAAGAAAGGAAGAAATGTATTTATTGCAATTAAATTAATACTTTACATATATAAATATATGACTTTAATTTTAAAAATTGAAACAAACCAAAAACTGACAAATGGATAATATTTATTTCAAAAATACCACAAAATGACAAGTGTCAAAACTCATGAGAGATTAACATGTGGCAAAAAACTTTCATTTATTAAGGAGGATGCAATGTATTCACGGTTCATGTATAAAAGCGTAGAAATTTATGGTCCTTACAAAGGATCTTTTGGTAAATGACTAGAATGATAGTTTTTGCACTTAAACTCAATGAATCTTGGTAGATGATCTACCTACTAATAAACTTAGTTTTTATATCTATCTTTTGCTTCATCTTGGTTTGTTTTGAGATGAAGTTTGTAACCCCAAGTTGTATTAACATTTCGAAATAGTACGTGTTCATTTGGGACTAAAATCTTAAGATGACTTAATGTCTTAATAAACATTTAACAAGATATTGTTTAATAGCATAAGATTTTGATAAATTATGTTATTTCAAATATATATAAAATATGGGATGTTACAACGATTGACCACCAAAATCTGTATTTTACTGATGTTGTAATCCATTGTCACCTTAACAAGTTTTGAATAGAAATTGATTGGGAATTTACAGGTTTAATGGAAATCGATTAAACCTTTTTCAATTTTTAGAGAAAATCGATGATAACATGTTTCACGATTTTATTGATGATGTATGTAGTATGAAATCAATAGAACCTTTTGCAAGTTTAGGAGAAAATCAATTTGGTGGAAACCTTTGTAGGTTTCAAGAAAGTTTAATGACGGATCCAACAAATATCAAGAATTTGGATTTAATACTACTTGGTATAAATAAGATGAAAACAAAAGGGAATATAAACAATGAAATATGAACAAAGAATTAAGGTGGAAACCTTTGTAGAAAGAACCACAAGCTACTTGATATGCTTGTAAATCGTGTGGTGACACAAAACTTAAAGCTGAGTTTCCCGAGTTATATAAACTGGAACGAAAGAAATTTTGCAAAATCAGAGAGATAAGTTGGGATTGGAAATCTAGACCGGTAAAAGACAACCAAACCGGTGACCTAAACAGACTAGTATCAAAATTTGGTGTATTCCAACCAACCACGAGTTTGGACTGTTGGTAGTGTAGCATCTCAACCGACAGAGCTTAACATGTTGACGCTTTATGAGAAAAAATTGATAGTCCAAACAATGCACCAAGGGAGAAAACCATAAAGTGGATACCTGAGGTTCCAGTTAAGGTGTTGTGTTCATTTGGAGGGCGAACCTTGATAGCATTCCAACCAAATGTGCACTTCAGAAAAGGAACTTAAATGTTGACTCCACAATATGTTCACAATGCAAT